>NC_132796.1:94305854-94930854 GCF_048418805.1 Vulpes vulpes | reverse complement strand
CTATTGAGTTTAATAAGTTCTTTATAGATCTTGGAAACTAGCCCTTTATCTGATACATCATTTGCAAATATCTTCAATATCTTCTCCCATTCTGTAGGCTGTCTTTTAGTTTTGTTGACCATTTCTTTTGCTGTGCAGAAGCTTTTGATCTTGATGAAGTCCCAATAATTCAATTTTGCTTTTGTTTCCCTTGCCTTCATAGATGTATCTTGCAAGAAGTTTCTGTGGCTAAGTTCAAAAAGGGTGTTGCCTGTGTTCTCCTCTAGGATTTTGATGAAATCTTGTCTCACATTTAGATCTTTCATCCATTTTGAGTTTATCTTTGTGTATGGTATAAGAGAGTGGTCTAGTTTCATTCTTCTGCATGTGGATGTCCAGTTTTCCCAGCACCATTTATTGAAAAGACTGTTTTTCTTCCAGTGGATAGTCTTTCCTCCTTTATTGAATATTAGTTGACCATAAAGTTGAGGGTCTCTTCAGAGTGTAGGGACCGAGGGAACATTCCTCAGCATCTTAAAAGCCATCTACGAAAAGCCACAGCAAATACGATTCTCAATGGGGAAGCACTGGGAGCCTTTCCCCTAAGATCAGGAACAAGACAGGGATTGTCCACTCTTACCACTGCTATTCAACATAGTACTGGAAGTCCTTGCCTCAGCAATCAGACAACAAAAAGACATTAAAGGCATTCAAATTGGCAAAGAAGAAGTCAAACTCTCCCTCTTTGCCGATGACATACTACACATAGAAAACCCAAAAGCCTCCACCCCAGGATTGCTAGAACTCATACAGCAATTTGGTAGCATGGCATGATACAAAATCAATGCCCAGAAGTCAGTGGCATTTCTCTACACTAACAATGAGACTGAAGAAAGAGAAATTACGGAGTCAATTCCATTTACAATTGCGCCCAAAAACCTAAGATACCTAGGAATAAGCCTAACCAAAGAGGTAAAGGATCTATACCCTAAAAACTATAGAACACTTCTGAAAGTAATTGAGGAAAACTCAAAGAGATGGAAAAATATTCCATGCTCATGGATTGGCAGAATTAATATTGTGAAAATGTCAATGCTACCCCGGGCATTTTACACGTTTAATGCAATCCCTATCAAAATACCATGGACCTTCTTCAGAGAGTTGGAACAAATTATCTTAAGATTTGTGTGGAATCAGAAAAGACCCTGAATAGCCAGGGAAATTTTAAAAAAGAAAACCATAGCTGGGGGCATCACAATGCCAGATTTCAGGTTGTACTACAAAGCTGTGTTCATCAAGACAGTATGGTCCTGGCACAAAAATAGACACATAGATCAATGGAACAGAATAGAGGATCAAGAATTTTTCTCAATGGGGAAACACTGGGATCCTCTCCCCTAAGATCAGGAACACGACAGGGATGTCCACTCTCACCACTGCTATTCAACATAGTACTAGAGGTCCTAGCCTCAGAAATTAGACAACAAAAACAAATAAAAGGCATTCAAATTGGCAAAAAAGAAGTCAAACTCTTCTTCTTCACAGATTACATGATACTGTACATAGAAAACCCAAAGGACTCCACCCCAAGATTGCTAGAACTCATGCAGCAATTAGGCAGTGTGGCAGGATACAAAATCAGTGCTCAGAAATCAGTGGCATTTCTATACACTAACAATGAAACTGAAGAAAGAGAAATTAAGGAGTCAATCCCATTACAATTGCACCCAAAAGTGTAAGATGCCTTGATCCTACTTTCTACATCTCTAGATTGCCTTAGTGCTTTTACTTTTCAAGTTAATATTGAAGTTAAGAATTTCAATTAATATACCTGTTGGTTGGTTCATATACACAAGATCATGAAGTGGGAGTACATACTTTTTAATACCAGTATTCCATTCAAACTGTAACTTATCTGTTCTCATATTAAAATATTATTTTGATATCTCTACAATCCAATTGTATATCTCTTTTATTCCTCCTTGTCTGTGATGTTTTAAAAACTTCTGGTCACTACTTAATATTCATTAAAAATATTGGTTTCACATGTTTTCTTCTGTATCCCAATGCCTGCCACCATACTTGATGAATTCTCTATTTACACTTGCATTAAATGTTATTTTTTTCATGCCATTTCAGTCACTCATTCCCACATCATTAATCTTGCCATCAATCATAACTGTTTCATTTCTGAAGTACTGAATTTAAATAATCTACTTTCTAATGAGTTCTTTTAATTCCTATTATCCCCCTCCTCCCTACTACATATGGTCTATGGCCTTATTGAATACATCAGTCCCTGCTACTCCATTTTTCCCATTTTATTATCCCCCAATGAATTTATTTCCTTTCCTAACTAATATGTTCCACCAAGACTCACCATTTCATTTTCTAACTTTCATCCTTAATTATCTTGACCACTTGTCCTGCTTTTGCATTTGTCTTTCAAAATTTCCAGACCTGGATTAATTGAACCTTCTCCTCTATTCACTGTTACATGTGAATATCTGAAAATTGAAAGAGATCTCTGTGGATTAGTACCATAATGAGTTGATAGCTTTCAATCTCACCTTTATCATTACCTTTGATCACTGTACTTGTTTTGAACTATTCCAATTGCATTTCCCTCCCTCCACAACTTAAATATCCTCCCAAACCTTACTCTGAGCACAAGAGCATTCCCATTTTTTTAGACTTCCACTCTTTTATCTTTAGTCTATAAGCACAGTGTATCTTGCATTAGAAAGAGACCCTCTGTGTATCCTTCATCTGCTTCTTGCTATAACCATATGTCTCTTTTCCACTTACATAAACTTATGCTCTTCTTTCTCCAAATTAAAAAAAAAGTAATTACATACTTTTGCTCAAAATGCATAAAATCTGATGTAACATTCTTCAGTCATAGGTCATACCTATTTTTGTTTGCTTGCTTGCTATCTTACTCACAGGAACCAGTTAAAACCATTTTACCATCCTTGGTTTTTTGACTTATTTTGCTTACTGTGTATGAAACTGATCTATTACAGGACAGTGGTTCTCAATCAAGAATAATAAATCAGAACTTGTAATGGTAATTTCCAAATATGTGTGTTTTTAAAATGTAACACAGAAAATAATGATATGCATCCTAGGTTAAGAAAGAAAAACTGTTGGGGCAACTAGGTTGCTCAGTCAGTTAAGCAACTGCCTTCAGATTAAGCCATGATCCCAGGGACCTGGGATGGAACCCAGCATCAGGTTCCCTGCTCAGCAGGTTTTCTGCTCTCCCTACTTGTTCTCTCTCTCTCTCTCTCTCTCTCTCTCTTTTTTCTCTCTCTCTTTCTCAAATGAATGCATAAAATATTTTTTAAAAATATTTAAAAAGAAAGTAAAACTGTTTTAGATACTCTAAACATAGAGTAGGGAGTTTTAAAATTGACTAACATTTTCATGACAAACAGAAATCTAAATAACTTTTTATTTTAATAGATCACAGAAAGCAATAGGTAGAGAATTTCAGTTATAATTGCCTATAGTTTCTTTAACACATTTGGAAATATCTGAGATGCAGAGATATATCTTATATCTTGGTATCACCCACTCAGAGGGCTTTGGATTCAAACAGATCTTGAACACATTTTACTCTAGCTATTAATCTTTGAAAAAAGTTACTTAACCATCCTGAGTCTCTGTTTTCTCATATTGTAAAATGAAATAGTAATAGTACCTACTTCATTGAGCTGTGGTAAAAACTGAGTGTGATGATGTATGCAAAGAATTTAGCAAAGTCCCTGGCACATTGAAATTGCACAGAAAAAAAGTAACTATTGTCTTGCTCATAGCACACATACTAGGCTATTTAAGTGCTCATATTTACACTTAGAAAAATAATTACTACAATTTGTATAGCACTTTACTGTTTAAATTTATGTTATTACAATTAATCCTTATAAAACTGTAAGTTAGGCACATTATACATATTTTATAGGTTAGAAAAATTAGCCACAAATGGGCAATTCAACTTAAAATGGGAAACCTGGATATGAAAGAACATATGTGTTCAGGGGACTTATATATATTTGAGGGAAGAGTGCAAAAAAATTAGACTTGAAAAGTAGTCTCTCAAAACAGTAATTTATATTGTGATTTGCAACTATGGTTAGTACTGATATATATGTACTCAATCATTCTGTTTTCTTTTTTTCTTTCTTTCTTTACTTTTATTTCCTTTCATTTTGTTTTCGAGTTGCTTCCAAAACTATAACCAGACTGGACAAAAATCAAATTAAATGGCTATCAAACTAATCTAAATTCCTAATTTTATTTCTGAGACACTTAAATATTTGTGGGATGTTCTCATAATATTGCCTGGCTAATGACACATTAATAGCACATGTATTAATAGAATCCACGTCATGACAATGGAGAAGATTGATATGATAAATGAGCATCTCACCTACATCTTGCTATTTATTCAGACTATTGAAATCAAACTCTATTTAATCTTATTTTTTCACAAAAAACCCCACACTTTTAGTTCATTTGATCATTTGATCATCATTCATTTGGGTTTTGTTGATTTTTTTTTCTTTTTAAGCAAATAGGTGTTTGTTTCTTTCTATCCAGCTGAGGTACAATTACTACAGAAGAGCTGCTGGACACTGTGCTTCTACAGGCTTCATATTTTCTTCCTCTTCCTTGGATTTTATCCAAAGCCAATTTTGTTTAATCTCCCTGCTGCTGCTCTAGAAGTGACATCTGTTCAAATTTACACTCTTTATCATGGCTGACATATTGTTTGTGTGTCTGTTTACCTCAAGCCTAGTTCCAACTGCCTCTTGCTGATAATTTGTGATTTCTTCCTTCAGCCTATTACAGGTTGGTAGGCATTATATTTGTTTATGCAAACTGACTCATATCCCTTATTTGTGTCCCTTATACTACCTGAAAGTATGCTTTAAAGGAATCTGGAACTTATATGACAGGGAAAGTACAGATTAGTGAATTGGATGGGAACCAAAATAATTTTCCTGCTTGTTCACTTTTAGATAACCACCAAAATATGCTCTAGTAATAGGCAACCCAACCACTATTAAATCCAGAAAACATATCAAAGAACTTACTACATACTTCCTTTTCAATGTGTATGAAGAGAAATATATTGGAAAGGATGCTCAGTTCCAGTACTTTTTTATAGAAGGATTCCTGGCAAGGTTAATTGTCATCAGAATAAAATATTTCCCCATGGTGAATATGTGAAACTGTAATTTTAACCACCAAATTCACTGCAATTAAATCTAAGCCAGTTAATTTTAAGGACACCTTTTAAAATTGAATCTAAAAACAAAGATACTAGTGGACATCATTATTTCCTGTATATTGCAGTAGTGAAAAGAGATTAAGACCATATAAGATTTAGCAGCAGGAAGGCAAATTATTCAAATTTTACAATTTGAATTAATTTTGAATGCTAACATTAGGAATATCAAACAATGCATGAGATCTTACTAATTCATGAGAATTAGTAATATCATATGTAAGATCAATAGCTAACAGAGCAGAAACACATGAGAAAAAGCACAGTTAAAAGAGATTAAATGTATATAGCAGAAGGTGTACATCTAAGTAATAAAGAATAGCACAGCCAGGCAGACCAGTGAAGAATGGTATAGATGAAAACCTAGCATAGTCAAAAATACTGGTGTTGTTTCTCAGAAATCATTGAATGTTTATTATGTATCTCTTATACTGAATATTTAATAAGTCCTGAAAATATTCTGAGATTTCATTGATTTATGTAACATCTCCCAGGGAAGAGAACCTGCCAAAGAAAGATGAAGGTACAGTATTTATTTACAGGAAAAGAAGTTCCAGTCATCTACACAGGAAACATTTACATTTTCTATCACTATCTACCCAGGTTCCAGATATAGCTATCTATTTCTTTGGGGGTCTACATAAAATGTAAGAAGAGACATCTTTCTGAACTATGTCATGATTGTAAATGAATCAGAACTATTGTTCTTTTGATTTGGAGGAGTAGAAGAATAAGAGAGAAAAAAGGAAAGTGCCTTTCAGTTTTTAAAGCTATATTATCCCCTTCCTTTTTAACATGATTCTTCTATGCTATATAGTCAATCTTTTTATTTTCCAACCTAGGCAGGTGAGTCTAGGTACTGATAATATGACAACACTTTCAACAATTCTTTGAACACTCAGGACACTTGGAATAATTTCCCTGGTGCTGGGACCCTTTGTTGCATTTTTTCAAGTACCAGATTTAGTCAAATATTCCTTTATTGAAGAACGTTGGCAGATAAGTGATTTCAAAACCTGGTCCTTTCTAATTACCTGAGAAGTATGAAGATTAGTAGCAGAAAGGTATAAATTCTATCACCCTGAAGACAAGAAGGTTAATGGAAAAAGAAACCAGATTTCAAAAGTGTAATGCTTAACTCAGGTACAGGTTAAGTGGAAATTAATTCCTAAAGTAGATGCTTGTTTTGGAACAGAAACATAATAATGGATCTGACTGTATTCCATACATTCTCATTAAATGTTTATTTTTATATGTTGAAAACATGAATCCCATAATATCTACTGCACTTTCAGCCACTACCTGAAGGAAAAGAAGCTCCTACACTTGAAATGATTGGTGAAGAAACCTTTAATGCTATCTTGGCCTAGGAAATTGCTTCATTATTAGAGAATTCAGCAGGTGAAACCTTTGCTAAAGATCTGAGATTCTTATTATGGTTGATTAATTACTGTGTAGGAAAACTGTATTGTCTACCTACTATATGTTAGAAGCTGAAGGAGCATAGTCAAAGGCCTAATTTTTAAATTCTTACTAAATAAGTATATATTGCTAAAAAAAGTGTGCTGTTTCAGACAATGATCTACCTAGTTTTATCTCTGGCCAGTGGTCTCCAGGAGGAGTTTTTTTGTTTGTTTGTTTTGTTTGTTTTTTCTTTATAAAGCATAATCACTGCATACAATGTCAACCTCAAAAAATTAAAGGTTATTTTGAAATGTCATGTTCTTCTCATTAATAAACTATTATGGATTTTCAATCAAATATTTAAATCAATCTTGAAACTACTTGTTTACACTTAGATGTATTTTAGAGCAATGGTTTAAGAGAAAATCAGTTCTTATATTAAACTATTATAATAACAATTATACCAAAATTTTTGAATCACATTGATGACACCTATGGTAAATTGAGAAATTATTTATACTATACATTCCAAATGGAATTTTCTATGTAGGTATCACCTTAAATATTAAAATAAAATCAGCGTAGTTGATTGGTTATATAAATTAGTCACAAAGACTACTTCACAGATTGATGGAAATATTAGATTAATTTAGATTTATCCAGATTCTAGAGCACTTCATTTTTCCATGATATTAAATTAGATTTTTGTTTTATCTTGAGCTGATGTGGTCATGAGTGGTCTATAGTGGCTTCAGTTCTTCCTCATGAAAAAAATATTTGTATAGGGTGCTTATAACTTGATTTATTTGGCACATGCTATTATTCAGCTTAAACTACCTTTTGGTGTAAAAATGCAATCTATTTAATTTCTTTCAAGAGTAATAATTGAAGATATACCTATGTCATTTTGCTTGTTCAAGCATTGCTTATTTCCTTACTTGAAATAATGAGACACTTTTTGCATACTACCAAACATGATATTCAAAGGCAAAATAATTCTGTCTTCTCCAAAAGAATGGCAAAAGAGATTGAACTAAATGGAGGTGTTATCCTTTCAAGAATTTTTTTCCCTGCTGTAGGATAATGCATGTTTCTAGAGTAACTATTTATTCTAAATTTAACCTCTTTTCAAATATGTTGACAGTATAGCAAATATGGCTCATTGAGATGTAATATGTGTGTACACTATATAAATTATCATGTTTGAAAAAATGAACTATGTGGACTATAAAAATATTTGTGTAAAATAAAATATTGGGGTTTCTAACATTTATTTTTAAAGAATTTGCCAAAAATACATTCCTTGAAATCTTTTACTTAAAAATCTTTGTCAATTAAGTCTGATTATCTTCATATTAAAAAAAAAATATTTGAAGTATAATGTTTTTTAAAATGTAAATGTTAGTAGGACTGGAAAATTATTGTTACTTGTTAAGAACTATATTTGAAGGCTCCTGGGTGGCTCAGTTGTTTAAGTTTTGACTCAATTTCTTATTAGGTCATGATATCAGAATCCTGCAGTTGAGCCCCATGTGGAGCCCTAGATCAGGCTCCACACTCAGCAAGGAGTCTTCTTGAGATTCTCTCACACTTCCTTTCCCTTTGCACTTCCCCTGCTTCTGCTCTCTCTCTCTCTCTGAAATAAATAAATAAATAAATAATAAATAAATATTTTTAAACAAGAACTATATTTGAATTTAGAAGATCTATTAATTTATCATATTTTTTCTAGCACTTCTCATTGCTAATATTCTGCACATAGGATTAAGTCACAATTTGTACTATAGCTTTTATAAGAACATTGCCAATGGAAATGAAATTAAACTTAAAGGGTACTTGAGGAGGCAGCACAAATGAGAAATTCCTTTTCAGAATGGTAATTACTTATTTTTTTGAAATATTAAAATGAATCTATCTTCTAACATAATCATAAAACTTTGATCAGAATTGTAACACCTAAGGGGTCCTGGGTAGCTTGGTCAGTTAAGCACCAACTCTTGACTTCAGCTCAGGTCATGATCTTGGGACCATGGGATTTAGCCCTGTGTCAGGCTTCATGTTGGTTGTGGTTGTGGAACCTGCCTGAAATTCTCACTCTCCCCCTCCCTCTCCTGCTGACCCTCCTCACCCTGCTTTCTCTTTCTCACTCTGTCTAAAAAAAAGGGGTAGACTTGAACCCTCAATAGTTAGAAATAGTTTTGCCTTTAGTGCCTTGTAATACCTATTCAGTCCCTGTTTTTGTGGATTATTTCCTTGGGCTTTCTCTTTCTTTTACAGAGTCCCCCTTAATGAGAGCTTGTTTGGTGGTCACATATTTTTTCAGTTTCTGCCTATCTGGGAAGCTCTTTACCTCTCCTTCTATTCTGAATGACACCTTGCTGGATAAAGTATTCTTGGCTTCATGTTCTTCTCATTTAGTACCCTTAAAATATCTTGCCACCATTTCTGGCCTGCCAGTTCTCTGTGGAGAGGTCTGCTGTTAATATAATATTTCTTCCCATATAAGTTAAGAATCTCTTGTAGCTTTAAGGATTTTCTCTTTATCTTTGGAATTTGCAAGTTTCACTATTAAATGTCAAGGTGTTGAAAGCTTATTATTGATTTGGCAGGGTGGACCACTCTATCTCCTGGATCTGAATGTTTCCCTCCCCAAATTAGGAAACTTCTCAGCTATGATTTGTTCACTTATACTTTCTGTCCCTCTGTCCCTCTCAGCGTTTTCTGGTCCTCCAGTTATGTGAATATTCTTCTTTCTGAGGCTATCATTTATTTCCCTTAGCCTTTCTTCATGGTCTCTAAATTGTTTTTCTCTTTTTTCCTCAGCTTCCTTACTTACCATCAACATGTCTTCTACAAGAGTGTCACTCACACTTTATTCCACCTCATTTAACCCTGGTCATTAGGAATCCACTTTGGATTGCATCTAATTTCATTTATTTTTAATTTCAGCCTGATTACATCTAAACTCTGCAGTCATGAAGTCTCTAGAGTTTGTTATGCTTTCTCCAGAGCCACCAGTAACCTTATAATTGTGCTTCTGAATAGGCTTTCTGACATCAAATTGTAATCTAAATTCTGTAACTCTGGGCAGAGAGTACTGGTTCTGATTCTTTCTTTTATGGTAAATTCTTCCTTCTAGTCATTTTGCTCAGTACAGAGTACCTGTATGAGTGGGCTGAGTCAAGAATATCAACCACGACCTAATTAAATTTCACCCTAGATGATTCAAAGAAGGTCAGAGACCAGGAAATGAAAACAAAGATCAGAACAAAATAAAACAAAGGGACCACTGTATCTTTCAATAGCTACTCTGAACATGAATTGGCTAAATGATCCCATCAAAAGATGCAGAGTTTCAGACTGGATAAAAAAGCAAGACCCATCTCATTGCTGTCGACAAGAGACTCATTTTAGACCTAAGGACACCTCCAGCCTGAAAATGAAAGGTTGGAGAACCATTTACCATTCAAATGGTGGTCAAAATAAAGCTGGGGTAGCAAACCTTAGGTCAGATAAATTACAGTTTATCACGAGGACTCTAGTAAGAGATGAAGAGAGACACTATATCATACTTAAAGGGTCTACCCAACAAGAAACCCTAACAATCATGAATATTTATGCCCCTAATATGGGAACTGCCAAGTATACCAATCAATTAATAACAAAGGTAAAGAGATACTTATATAATACACTAATAGTAAGAGACTTCAACACAGCACTTTCTGCAAATGACAGATATTCTAAGCAGAAAATCACCAAAGAAACAAGGGCTTTAAATGATACACTGGACCAGATGGATTTCACTGATATATACAGAATTTTCCATCCGACCACAACTGAATGCACATTTTTCTCAAGGGCACATGAAACTTTCTCCATAATAGAACACATACTGTGACTCAAATCAGGTCTTAACAGATACCAAAAGATTAGGATTGTCCCCTCCATATTTTCAGACCACAATGCTTTGAAACTAGAACTCAATCACAAGAAGAAATTTGGAAGAAACCCAAACACTTGGAGGTTAAAGAGCATCCTGCTAAAAGATGAAAGGGCCAAAAAGAAATTAGAGAAGAATTAAAAAGATTCCTGGAAATTAATGAAAAAGAAGATACAACCATTCAAAATCTTTGGGATACAGTAAAAGCGGTCCTAAGAGGAAATAAATTGCAATACAAGCCTCCCTCAAAAAATTGGAAAAAAAAACCCTCAAACACACAACCTAAGTTTGCACCTATGGAATTAGAGAAAGAACAGAAAGTAAAGCCTACACAAAGCAGTGGAAAGGAGATAATAAAGATTAAAGCAGAACTCAATGAAACAGAGATAAGAAGAATTGTAGAATAGATTAACAAAACCAGGAGTCGGTTCTTTGAAAGAATTAATAAGATAGATTAACCCCTAGGCAGCCTTATTAAAAAGAAAAAAAGGCTCCAATTAAAGAAATCATGAATGAAAGAGAAAGATCACAACCAACACCTAGGAAATACAAACAATGTTAAAAAAAGTATGAGCAGCTATATGCCAATACCTTAGGCAATGTAGAAGAAATGAATGCATTTCTGGATAACCACAAACTACTTAAACTGGAACAGGAAGAAATAGAAAACCTGAACAGGCCAATAACCTGGAAAAAAAATGAAGCAATCATCAAATCTTCCCAAAGTTCAAAAGTCCAGGGCCAGATGGCTTCCCAGGGGAATTCTGTCAAATGTTTAAACAAGAAATAAAATCTTTAGTAGAAAAATAAAGCTATTCCAAAGGATATAAAGGGACAGAATACTTCCAAAATTGTTTTAGGAGGCCAGCATCACCTTAATACCAAAACCAGACAAGACCCCACCAAAAAGGAGAATTATATAGAGCAATTCCCTGATGAGTATAGATGCAAAAATTCTCAACAAGATACAAGCAAATAGGATCCAACAGTACATTAAGATTATTCACCATGACAAATTGGGATTTATTCCCGGGACGCAAGGTTGGCTCAACATTCATAAAGCAATCAGCGTGATAGATCACATCAACAAAGGAAAACACAAGAACCATATGATCCTCTCAGTAGTTGCAGAGAAAGCATTTGACAAAATACAGCATCCATTCCTGATCAAAACCCTTCAGAGATACGTTACACTTTTGGGTGCAATTGTAAATGGGATTGATTCCTTAATTTCTTTTTCTTCAGTTTCATTGCTAGTGTAGAGAAATGCCACTGATTTCAGAGCACTGATTTTATATTTTATATCATGCCACACCTTCAAATTGCTGTATGAGTTCTAGGGATCTTGGGGTGGAGTCTTTTGGGTTTTCTATGTACAGTATCATGTCATCAGTGAAGAGGGTGAGTTTGACTTCTTCTCTGCATTCAAGCCTTTTATTTCTTTTTGTTGCCTGATTGCTGAGGCTAGGACTTCTAGTACTATGTTGAATAACAGTGGTGAGAGTAGACATCCCTGTCTTGTTCCTGATCTTAGGGGAAAGGCTACCAGTGTTTCCCCATTGAGAATAATATTTGCTGTGGGGTTTTCAAAGATTACTTTTAAGATGCTGAGGAATGTTCCCTCTATCCCTACACTTTGAAGAGTTTTGATCAGGATTGGATGCTGTATTTCGTCAAATGCTTTCTCTGTATCTATTGAGAGGATCATATGGTTCTTGTTTTTTTCTCTTGTTGATATGATCTACAATGTTGGTTGCTTTACGAGTGTTGAACTAGCCTTGCATCCCAGGGATAAATCCCACATGGTCATGGTGAATAATCTTCTTAATGTACTGTGGATCCTACTGGCTACTATCTTGGTGAGAATTTTTGCATCTGTGTTCATCAGGGATATTGGTCTATATTCTCCTTTTTGGTGGGGTTTTTGGTTTTAGAATTAAGGTGTTACTGGCCTCATAGAGCGAGTTTGGAAATATTCCATCCCTTTCTATCTTTCAGAAAAGCTTTAGTAGAATAGGCACTGTTTGTTCTTTAAGCATTTGATAGAATTTCCCTAGGAAGCCATCTAGTCCTGGACTTTTGTGTCTTGGGAGGTTTTGGATGACTGATACAATTTCCTCCCTGGTTATTGGCCTGTTCAGGTTTTCTATTTCTTCCTGTTCCAGTTTTGGTAGTTTTCAGTTTTCTAGATATAGGTCCATTTCTTCTAGATTGCCTAATTTATGGCATATAGCTGTTCATAAACCTAAACAAAGAGGTAAAGGATCTATGCCCTAAAAACTATAGTACACTTCTGAACAAAATTTAGGAAGACACAGAGAGATGGAAAAATATTCCATGCTCATGGATTGGAAGAATTAATATTGTGAAAATGTCAATGTTACCCAGGGCAATTTACACATTTAATGCAATCCCTATCAAAATACCATGGACTTTCTTCAGAGAGTTGGAACAAATTATTTTAAGATTTGTGTAGAATCAAAAAATACCCCGAATAGCCAGGGGAATATTAAAAAAGAAAACCAGAGCTGGGGGCATCACAATGCCAGATTTCAAGTTATACTACAAAGCTGTGATCATCAAGACAGTGTGGTACTGGCACAAAAAACAGACACACAGATCAATGGAACAGAATAGAGAACCCTGAAATCGGTCCTCAACTCTATGTTCAACTAATTTTTGATAAAGCAGAAAAGATGATCCACTGAAAAAAGGACAGTCTCTTCAATAAATGGTGCTGGGAACATTGGATAGCCATGTGCAGAAGAATGAAACTAAACAATTCAATTCTCTTAACACCATGCAGAAAGATAAATTCAAAATGGATGAAAGATCTAAACACGAGACAAGATTCCATCAAAATCCTAGAGGAGAACAAAGGAAACACCCTTTTTGAACTTGGTTACAGCAACTTCTTCCAAGATACATCTATGAAAGCAAGGGAAACAAAAGCAAAAATGTATTATTGGGACTTCATCAAGATAAAAAGATTCTGCACAGCAAAAGAAACAGTCAACAAAGCTAAAAGACAGCCTACAGAATGGGAGAAGATATTTGCAATGACTTATCCTGTATAGGGCTAGTATCCAAAATCTATAAACTCAACAGCAAGAAACAAACAGTCCAATCATGAAATGGGCAAAAGACATGAAAAAAAATTTCACCAAAGGAGACATACACATGGGCAACATGCATTTGAGAAAATGCTCTGCATCACTTGCCTCAGCGAAATGCAAATCAAAACCACAACGACATTCTCCCACCAGTGAGAATGGTGAAAACATCAAATGTTGGAGAGGATGTGCAGAAGAGATTGCACTGTTGGTGGGAATGTGAACTGGTACAGCCACTCTGGAACACTGTGTATTGGTTCCTCAAAGAGTTAAAAATAGAGCTACCGTATGACCCAGCAATTACTCTGCTGGGAATTTACCCCAAAGATACAGATGCAGTGAACGGCAGGACACCTGCACCCTGATGTTTATAGCAGCAATGTCCACCACAGTAGCCAAACTGTGGAAGGAGCCTCGGTGTCCATAGAAAGATGAATGGATAAAGACGATGTGGTCTATGTA
Source organism: Vulpes vulpes (assembly GCF_048418805.1). NCBI lineage: Eukaryota > Metazoa > Chordata > Mammalia > Carnivora > Canidae > Vulpes > Vulpes vulpes. The sequence goes on along the minus strand of NC_132796.1, from coordinate 94,916,660 downwards.
AACAATGGAATATTATTCTGCCATTAGAAACGACAAATACCCACCTTTTGCTTTAGTGTGGATAGATGTGGAGGGTATTATGTTCAGTGAAGTAAGTCAATTGGAGAAGGACAAACCTTATATGGTTTCACTCATACGGCGTATATAAAAAATAGTGAAAGGAATTAATTATAGGGAAAGGAGAGAAAATGAGTGGGAAATATCATTGAGGGTGACAGAACATGAGAGACTCCTATCTCTGGGAAAGGAACAAGGGTAGTGGAAGGGGAGGTGAGTTAGGGGTTGGGGTGACTGGGTGATGGGCCCTGAGGGGGGCGCTTGAGCTGATGAGCACCGGGTGTTATACTATATGTTGGCAAGACGAACTTCAATAAAAAATATATTATAAAAATAGTTTTGCTGCAATGTATGAGAAATACAAGTTGACTCATGCCATCCATACAGCTCAAGACAGCTGGTGCTAAGTGGACTGTGGAACTTTTGTTTTATGTCCTCTTTCCTGACACTGACATGACACATGGTGGACTCGAGGACTTTGCTTTTTTTTCTTTGTTAATGAATGACTTATAGTAGACTATAAAAATGGCATCCACAAAATTTAATTATATTAACACTATATATATTGTTATTTACTTTGGCAGACATCTAAGGCAATATTTTTAAAACGCTTAACACAATTTCAAAAATGTGATGTATATTTTTGCACAATGATATCTTATTCTATGTATGTTAAAAACCATTGCCAGTTAATAACGAAAACCCTTTAGGGCAGATTTGTTTCCAATCTTTGTATTTTCTGAAAGAAAGGCTCTGGACATATAGTTATGGATATTCTGAGGAGCACAGGAGAGGAAAGCAGGGAGAAGAGGGAGAAGTTACGACATCTCTAAAGAAAATATATCGTTTAGTACAAAGTGACCAGGGACAGTCGTGAACAGACCTACAGGCTTATTTGTATGTCATTTAACACTTTGTCTCAGGGTTTTAAAAATACATATATTTTATTTTTTATTTTTTTAAATTAATTTTTATTGGTGTTCAATTTACCAACATACAGAAAAACACCCAGTGCTCATCCCGTCAAGTGTCCGCCTCAGTGCCCGTCACCCATTCCCCTCCAACACCCGCCCTCCTCCCCTTCCACCACCCCTAGTTCGTTTCCCAGAGTTAGGAGTCTTTATGTTCTGTCTCCCTTCCTGATATTTCCCAACATTTCTTTTCCCTTCCTTTATATTCCCTTTCACTATTATTTATATTCCCCAAATGAATGAGAACATACACTGTTTGTCCTTCTCCGATTGACTTATTTCACTCAGCATAATACCCTCCAGTTCCATCCACATTGAAACAAATGGTGGGTATTTGTCGTTTCTAATGGCTGAGTAATATTCCATTATAGTTTTAGCTTCACAGAATTATTATGAAGTAGCATAGAGAGTTTCATATACATACATATTCCACACTAAGTTTCCTTAATTATTAATGGGTTACATTAATATATACCAATATTGATACCTTATAATTGACTAAAGATTATACTTGATTTTATTTCCTCCACTTTTCACTATTACCTTTTTCTGTTCCAGGATTGCATTCCAGATACCACATTACCACCTTTAGTCATTGAGTCTCCTTAGTTTTCTATTCTCTGTGACAGTTTCTCAAATATTCTGTGATTTCCTTATTTTAACAGTTTTAAGGATTACAGGTAGGTACTTTATAGAATGTTCCACAGTGTTGATTTCTCTGATTTTTTTTTTTTTCACAATTAGACTGGAGTTATAGGTTTATTGGGAGGAAGAGCATTGAACTACAGTGTCATTCTCATTACATCAAAGGACTTACTATCAATATGAATTACCACTGTCAATACTGATCTTGATCACTCATCTGAGAGTGTTTGTCAGGTTTTTCCACTGTAAATTAACTTTTTCCCCCTACTTTTCCATTTTATAATCTCTAGAAGTGATTATGCGCAGACATCAGTTAAGGAGGGCAAAGGCATATTTCCACCTCCTTTAGTGCAAACTATCTACTTATTTTTTTAATTCTTCTATGTGTGAGATTTGAGAATTCTCTTCCATTCATTTATTTGTTCAATCATTTATTTATATTAGCATGAACTAATGGCCATTTTTCAATACATTGGGTTAAAAATCCAGTACTGTTTATTTATTTCATTGTTTACATTATTCTAGCTTTGGACATTGGGAGCTCTTTTGGTTGACTGCTGTATCCCTTTAAACTCCCCCATTTTTTTATTTTCTTATTTAGCCCTTTGTATTTTCTAGCACTAAAAAATGCTTCAAGTTAATCAGGTATATTTTCTGCCCCAGTACTAGAATCAGCCATTTTTCTAAACTCAGGAGAATATAATTAGAAACCAAAATCTGATTCCTAGGTGTGCTTGTCGCTATCTGGGCATCATTACTTCTAAGCTCTTTCAGGTGACAAAGCAATGAAAAGTCTGTGTGTATACAAACCTACATAGATAAATATATATATATATATATATATATATATATATTTTATATATATATATTTCTTTATGCAATCATCTATTAAGTCGAACATGTATTCATACTCCTGTCTTTTACTCAAATTCACTACCAGATGGATCATAATAACTTCCTCCCCTTGCTTATCTGTTAACTCACACTCCAACCATGAGAAACATGGCTCATATCATCCACCCTCCATTTATTTAATTGTTCAATTCCAGCATACATATACACTGGTTTTTTAACTGTTAACTTAACAGTTAAACTTTTAACTGTTAACTGTTAACAGAGTCCAGGGACAAAGAGTTTTGCTCCTTCACAAACAAATGCTGTTCTATTGAGAACTAATCTGACAAAAGAGCTTTGAGGCTAATGGTTCTCCCCCCCCCACAACAGAATTTCTGTCTTATTTTTAAAAGTCAATTTTATTTCCACAGCTCAGCTCTTGGTAGCTTTTTGAATCCCTTGCACTATTTAATTTCTTAGAAACATTGGTATTTTAGGTTCCGATAAATACCATAAATGATAGTTTCCCCGTCCTTTCATCGAATGACATTATTTACTAATGTTGCCAATCCATCTGGCATGAAAATGAGTATGTGTTTGTGTGTGTGTGTATGTGGATGAGGGAGACTTTAACCTTGCCTAGTGGGTTTGTGCCCTTTTTTTTTATTTTACTGTTTTCCTGGTTAGAAACCCTCTGTTGACATTTAAAAAATGCTTTAAAATAAAATGTCTGTAAAGGTTGTGCAGTAAAAAAAAAAAAAAAATACCCCATACCATATGGGGACCATTTTTTTTTTCAACTAGAGTACAGGACTTATATACAGTTTACTTTGCCTTTATTCATATACACATCACTCTTTTAAACAGTTATTTAGGTTAGAAACTTATTCCCCTATACTTTTCTGTGACATTATTTCATACATATAATACAGTTAGATTGTTTTCCCATTCTGCACTCCATAATAGATTTGCTTTGACTTCTTAACTGATATTTCAAAATTTTCAAAGTTTTAGTTTAATTCATTGTATAAAAAGTTCAGTGAGTTTTGAAAAAATTGAGAGTATAAGGAATCCACAATATAGCATTAGAAAGAATAGTTTCATTACCTTAAAAACTCCTGTTTCACCGTTTCAGTAACACTCTCCTTATCCCCCATCTCAAAAACCTCTGTCAATCACTTATACTTGTCCATCTACATAATTTGCCTTTTCCAAAATGTCCTATCATTGGAATCATACAGCTTGTAGCTTTTTAAGAATAACTTTATACTTAGCAATATGCATTTATCTATATTTTCCATAGTTTAATAGCTAATTTCTTTCTTTTTTATTTTTCATTTGCATAAGAGAAAGCCAAGAAAGTTATTTGTTTTCTTGATAAGAATATGATTAATAAATAAATGTCTACTTACAGAAATATCTAATTACTGGAAGACACGAAGTCCTATTTAACTACCTAAACTTAGCTATAGGTTTATAATACATGAATATTTCTAATGCTCACCCAAATATACAACGGCATTCCTCTTTTTCTCGATATTTTACTGTATGCAACTTATAAAAGTTTTATTGAATGTAGCTTACAAAAATGTTATCCATTAGGGAAGGCTGGGTGGCTCAGTCACCTAAGCATTTGCTCAGGTCATGATTCCAGGGTCCTGGGATCCAGTCCTGCAATGGGCTCCCTGCTCAGTGGGGAGCCTACTTCTCCCTCTACCTATGCCCTCTGTTTATGCTTGCTCTCTCTCTCTCTCATGCTCTATTTCTCTCTCAAATAAATAAATAAAATATTAAAAAATCATTAGAACTGTGAAATAGAATTTTAAAAGATCAGTCATTGACATTTGGATAAGACCATATTGTCTGTATTTAAAAGAGGCTAATCTGTAAAGTCTTCCTGTAAAAAGCACTACTTCATCAGTAGCCACTTACTTTGAATCCAGAAATGTAAAGCTTTTTCTTTTATGGTTTAAAGTGTAAATCTTTTTCTTTGATTTTTTTCCAGTTGCAGGGAGAGTCAGAGGGAGAGAATCTTTTTTTTTTTTTGTATATATATTTTTTATTGGAGTTCCATTTGCCAACATATAGTATAACACCCAATGCTCATCCCATCAAGTGCCCCCCTCAGTGCCCATCACCGCATCACCCCATCCCCTCGCCCACCTCCCCTTCCACTACCCCTTGTTCATTTCCCAGAGTTAGGTGTTTCTCATGTTTTGTCACTCTCTCTGATTTTTCCCACTCATTTTCTCTGAGAATTTTTAGGCTCCACACCCACCACAGAGCCTGACATAAGACTCATTCTCATAACCACATTCTCACCAACTCTTATTTCTTGTCTTTTTGATAATAGCCATTCTGACCAATCTGAGATGATATTTTATTGTGGTTTTGATTTGCATCCCCCTGATTGTTAGTTAACATCTTTTCATGTGCCTATTGGCCATATGTATATCTTTTGGGAAAAATGTCTATTCAGGGCCTCTGACCATTTTTTAATTAGATTGCTTATTTTATTAATATTTAGTTTTATGCGTTATCTATTTTGGATGTTAATCCCTTATCAGATATATCATTGCAAATATCCTCTCCCATTTGTTAGGTTGCCTTTTTGTTTTGTTGATGGATTCCTTCATTGAGCAAAAGTCTTTAGTTTGATGCAGTCCCATTTGTTTATTTTTGTTTTGTTGCCCTTGCCTTCAATAACAGTATTACAAAGACCAATGTCAGAGAGCTTTCTGCATATGTTCTTCTATGTTTCAGGTCTTACACTTAAGTGCTTAACCCATTTTGCATTTATCTTTGTATATGGTGTGAGAAAGTGGTCCGGTTTCATTCTTTTACATGTAGCTGTCCAGTTTTTCCCAGGACTATTTATTGAAGATATTGTCTTTTCCCTAACAGTATATTCTTGTCCCTTTGTCATATATTAATTGATCATATAAGCATGGATTTACTCTGAGTTGAAAAATGTTACCACAGTTTCCATCTTCTGATAAAGGTTGTGGAGGATTCATATCATTTGTTACTTAAATTTTGGTAGATGTCAATGGTCACACCACATGGAAGTGATGATTTTGTTTTTGGCAGATTATTAATCATTGATTCGTTTTATTTTACAGATACAGAATTCATATTACCTTTCTCCTGTGAATTTTGGTAGTTTCTGTATTTCAAGGAATTGATCCATTTCATCTACGCTATTAAATTTGTGTTTATACAATTGTTTATAGTATTCCTTTATTACCTTTCTTATGTCTTTGTCATCAGTAATGACATTTTTCTCTCTTTTCATTCCTGTTATATTTGTGACTTCTTTTCTTTTTTCATTTTTTATTGTGGAGATATATGTCATTTTCCACTTTACCATTTTTTGAGTGTATAATTCAGTGGCATTAATTAAATTCACAATGTTGTATAACAATCACCACTATCTATTTCCAAAGCACCCCAGAGCAACCTCGAGCCATAAGCAATAACTCCTCATTTCCCCATCACTTCCACCCCTAGTAAACTCTAATCTATTGTCTGTCTCTAATAAGTTGCATATTATATATTCTATATAAGTTCATCATAAAATATTTGTCCTTTTGTGTCTGGCTTATTTCACTTAGCATGTTTTGAAGGTTAATTCATGATGTAGCATGCTCCAGGATTCATTCATTTTATGGCTGAAAAATATTTCATTGTGTGAATATATCACGTTTTGGTTATTCATTCATCTGTTGATGGACAACTGAGTTATTTCTACCTTTTGGCTATAGTGAATAAGGCTGCTGTGAACATTGGTGCAAAAATATCTCTTTGTGTCCATATTTCTTTTCAGTATACACTCAGAAATGGAATTGCTATCACATGATGAATTCATACTTAGATTTATGAGAAACTACCAAATTGTTTTCTACAGTCGAGTCACAGGTTTACATTCCTACCAGCAATGCATGAGGATTCCAATTTCTCCAAAGCCCTTATAAAAGGGATTAGTGCACTTATAAAAGAGATCCCAAAAACCTCCCTTATCCTTTCTATCGTGTGAGGATACAGGAAGAAGATGACTGTCTGTGAGACAAAAAGCAGGCCTGAACCAGACAGTGAACCTGTAGGCATCTTGTTCCTGGACTTCCCAGCCTCCAGAACTGTGAGAAATATATATATTCTGTTTATAAGCTCCCCAGTTTATAGTATTTTGTTATAAGAGCCTGAACTAACTAATGCAAGATATCTTTTCATGAGCTTTTTAGCCATCTGTATATCCTCTTTAGAATAATAGTCTGCCCACGTCCTTTGCACATTTTTTATTAGGCCGTTTGTTTTTGTTATTGAATTGTAGGATTTTTAAATATATTCTGTATATAAAGTCTTAGTTATAGAATTTGCAAATACTTTTGTGTATTTTGTAGGTTTTTCTTTCTTTTTTTTTTTTTTTTACTTTCTTGATAGTGTCTTTGGTGAACAAAAGTTTTCAATTTTGATAAATTCCAATTTACCTTTTTTGTTTTGTTGTGTTTTTGTGTCTTGCTGTTTTGGTGTTACATCTGCGTCTCTGCCTCTCTCTCTCTCTCTCTCTCTCTCTCTCTCTGTCTCTCATGAATAAATAGGTAGAATCTTTATTTAAAAAATAATTGTGTTATCCTTTATAATATTATTGTCATTCACTTTCATTTTCCATGATGTATAATCACTCAATATATCATTACTATCACTATTTCAACAGTTGCCTTTTAGATCAATTAAGAATAAGAAAAATAATATATCTTATTGTATCTTTATTTATTCCTTCTCTGATGCTTTTCTTTTATGTCAATGCAAGTCTGACTTATATAATTTTCTTTCCTTCTGAGGAAAGTATTTTAACACTTTACTACAGGGCATGTCTGATTGCAATAAATCACTTTATTTTTGTTCTCCGAGAAGGTATATCATTTTCAATTTTGAATAATTTCTCGGGATATAAAATTTTAGTTTTATGTTTTATGTAAAAGTGTTTTCTTTAAGCACTTGAAATATTTCATTCTGTTCATTTATTTTTGGCTTGGTTTCTGGTGATAAGTCTGATGTAAACATTATCTTTGTTCCTCTACAGATTTGTTTTATCTCTAGCTTTTTGCAAGATTTTTTCTCTCTTTAATTTCTGCAGTTTGAATATGAAATGCCTAAGTGTATTTTCTTTGGTTTGGTTTGGCATTTATTCTGCTTAGTCTTATTTGTGCTTCTTAGATCTGTAGTTTGATTTCCATAATTAATTTTGGAAGTTCTAGACTATTATTTCTTCAAATAATTTTATGCTGTATTCTCCCTTTATCCTGTTATTTCAATTAAATATGGTACATGTTTCAAAACTATCCTACAGTTCTTGAATATTTTATTTAAATATTTGCTCCTTTTACTCTCTGCATTTTAGTTTGGGAAGTTTCTATAGACCTATCTTCAAAATCACTCATTTTCTTCCTTGACATTGTTGAGTTTACTGAAGAGCCCATCAAAGGCTTTTTTTTTTTATTTCTATTACAGTACTGTTATTATTGTTTTCTAAGATTTCCTTTTATTCTGCCTTACTGCTTACATGACCCTTCGGTTTCTTGTCAGTTGGCTTCTTTTTCCACTAGAGCTCTTAACATTTTAATCATGGTCATTTTATTTATTTATTTATTTTTTAATCATGGTCATTTTAAATTCCCTTCTGATGATGTAAAATATATGTCATATCTAAATGTAGTTCTGATACTTACTTTGCCTCTCTAAAGTACATTTTTCTGGGACTCCTGGGTGACTCAGTGGTTGAGTGTCTGCCTTCAGCTGGGGCATGATCCTGAGGTCCTGGGATTGAGTCCTGCAATGGGCTCCCCACAGAGTCTGCTTCTCTCTCCACCTATATCTCTGCCTCTCTCTGTGTGTATCTCATGAATAAATAATTAAAATATTTTTTAACAGTATATTTTTCCTTGACTCTTGGTTTGCTTGTAATTTCTTGTTAAGAGCTTAACATGTTGTATTCGGTTAAAAAAATGAAGCAAATAAGATTCCAGTGTGAGGTTTTATGGTATACTAGGTAAGAGTTGGGTTTTCTTTGATGTTTGCTATAGCTATATGTGCCAGAGACTTCAAATTTCTCTGATATCTTTGCTTTTTTTTCCCTTCTTAACTTTGAGTATCTCCAACTACCCCTTAGAAAACTTATGTCTTGCAGCTCTTTCAGTTATAATCCATTAACATTATACTGAAATTCTGTTGGTGTATGGTAAAGTGCAGATACCTGTGTCAGTTTACTTTCAATCTATAAAATGAAAATAATAATACAAGCTGTCTGATAGAGTTTTTGTGAGAATTAAATGAGAAAATATGAACAATGTGCAATGAACAGTGCCTGGCACAATGAAAAGCTCTCAATAAATGTTACTGATTATTATTGTTGTTATCACCAAAATCTTGACTATTTGAGAAATATGGTGGGGACAGTGCATGTGACAAGGATGGCAAGAACCTTGTTTTGCCATATTAAGAGACAAATTAATTTGCAGTTTATAATTATTAGTGCCAAGGAAAAATTTTGGATATTTCTTTAAGATTTTATTTATTAAAAAAAAAAGATTTTATTTATTTATTCATGAGAGATGCAGAGAGAGAGAGGCAGAGACACAGGCAGAGAGAGAAGCAGGCTTCCTGCAGGGACTCCAATGTGGGACTCAGTCCCAAGACTCCAGGATCATGCTCTGAGCTGAAGGCAGATGCTCAACCACTGAGCCACCCAGGCACCCCTGGATATTTTCTGATTATGTATATTATTGGTGATTATATTGAGTGTTGCCCTGTATTTGGATAGATTTACTCTTTTTTAAAATTTTCTTTCTTGGTTTGTATGTTATTCCTTCTTTCCTTCCTTCATTATTTATCTGGAAAATATTTATTAGCTTCCTCATATGTTTCAGCATTATACCAGACTCTATGCTAAGTCCTGAGACTACAGAGTCAAAATTCCTACCTCTGAAGTTCACAGCTGAGGGAAAGTTGGGAAAGAAGATTAAAAAATGATAGAAAATATAATGCCATAAATATTACTAAAATCACTTTTAAAGCTTTGGGGCCAAATTTAAAGGAAAGTAAAGAACAACCAATTGTGCATAAGTTGGTCAAGAAAAGTCTTCCCAGAGAAGATGACTTTTATTTTATTTTAAGATTTCATTTATTTATTCATGAGAAACAGAAGGAGAGGCAGAGACATAGGCAGAGGGAGAAGCAGGCTCCATGCAGGGAGCCCGACATGGGACTCGATCCAGAGTCTCCAGGATCTCACACTGGGCTGAAGGCAGCACTAAACCGCTGAGCCATCGGGGTTGCCCGAAAAGATGACTCTTTAGCCAAGTCTTGAACAATATGGAAGATTTTTTCCAGATAAACAGAAACAGCAAGGACATATGAAAGATCATTTAGCATGTATATGTGTATGCATTTAGGTGTGTGCATGTGTATGTCGGCATGTGGATGTATGCACCACAAATAGAAGTTTAATATGGTTGAATCATATGGTTTGGATGTTGGGATGTAGGGATATTTAGGACACTTGATGGTTATTATCTATAAATGTAGGTAAGGTATCAGTTATAAAGTATTTTGCATGTTATGCTAAGAATAGAATACTTTTTCTTCCAGCTTATAGACAGCCATTAAAAGATTTTTTAAAGATTTGTTTATTTATTTTATGATAGAGAGAAAGAGAGAGAGAGAGGCAGAGGGAGAAGCAGGCTTCATGCCGGGAGCCCAACGCGGGTCTCGAGCCCAGGACTCCAGGACCGCGCCCTGGGCCAAAGGCAGGCACCAAACCACTGAGCCACCCAGGGATTTTATCTCAGGGCAGCCCCAGTGGCTCAGCGGTTTAGCGCTGCCTTCGGCCCAGGGCGTGATCCTGAAGTCCAGAGATCGAGTTCCACGTCAGGCTCCCTGCATGGAGTCTGTCTCTCTCTCTCTCTCTCTCTCTCTCTCTCGAATAAATAAAATCTTAAAAAAAAATTATCTCAGATTTGGCTTGCAAAGCTCTGATTTGCTTGCTCTGGCTGTAGAATAAGATTATCCAATCCATATTCTTGAAAGAGCACTCTGGTGATTGCAGTTATAACTGGAAAGGAAGATGGAGTGCCAGGAATACCACCAGTGAGAAGGATTTGTAATAATCCAAGTAGAAGATAATAAGAGTCAACATTTCCACAATGGCAAAGGAAAAAAAATAGAGTAGTATTTTTACAGGACATGGCAACTGGCTAGATGTAGAAAAGGAATTTTAGAGTCAAAGCTGATTCTAGTTTTCTAGTTTGGATAAATAGGCAGAGTGTGATTTAGAAAGAAATATGGAAGAAACTAATGGAAGACTGAACTTCAGAGAAACAATTGCATAATGAAAGCCCTAAGATAGGATAAGAACTCAGGATCTCAGATCCACATGATTTCAAATGCTTACAGCTCAGAATTCCTAGAAGTTAGAAAACCCAACATATAGATATAAATCCTGAGAATTATAAAAGCAACAAAACAGAAGTCATTGGAAATCTACATCCTTATCAAAATGTCAAGCAATTACAAATTTTTTAAATCATTTAAAGCCCTGTACCCATTTCTATTTTAAATCCTAATAATAGAAAAAATGCCACAACATTCCCTTTTAGTTTTGAGAAAGTCTTTAAAGTTTTTTTTTTTAATTTCTTACTGAACCTAATTGCCACTCATGCCTTAATATGTGTTTCTTTTCTTTTTCTTTTTAAAAATATTTCATTTAATTATTCATGAGAAACACACAGAAAGAAAGAGAGAGAGAGAGAGACAGAGAGAGGGAGGCAGAGACACAGGCAAAGGGAGAAGCAGGATCCATGCAGGGAGCCCAACATGGGACTCGATCCCAGGACTCCAGGATCAGGCCCTGGACTGAAGGCAGGTGCTAAACTGCTGAGCCACCCAAGCTGCCCTGTGTTTCTTTTCTATTCTTTTTTTTAAAGATTTTATTTATTTACTCATGAGAGACACAGAGAGAGAGAGAGGCAGAGGGAGAAGCAGGCTCCATGCAGGGAGTCCGATGTGGGAATCGATATCCAGGATCACGGCCTGGACTGAAGGCAGGCGCCAAAACGCTGAGCCACCCTGGCTGCCCAGTTTCTTTTCTTAATGCAGTTTACAGAACAAATGTCTTCACCCCCTCACCCCAAGTAAAGCAAATCGTTACATGGAATAATATTAATATTAATACTAATACTAATACTAATACTAAAAACAGTATCAACTATCTAAAGAGGAAATTGAGCCTCAGGACTATTATGTTGTTCCAGTTTAGTGCGTTTTTAGTGACCACTCCATGAATGTAAACTATCTTCTGAAAAGTACTCTTATTGTCTTTATACATTCTACGGTTTCATTTCTGTGTTAAGTTTGGGCTTTTCAGATTAAATGTAGTCTCTTTCATCTTTTTGTCATATCTTCTTAAGTAGAGAAGAAATTGGAGCAGACAGCTTTAATAACTTTACATACAGCAAGGAAACTAGGCACAGGCAGAATATAAAAAAAGTAATCTAAAATTCAGCACTTTAAGTGCCGAGAGCTTGAAAATGACTAAGGTGTTATAGCTTAATAACATCTTTTGGAATCACATTTCGTACTAAAAAAAAAGGGAAGGAAATACAACTTGTGATTTGTGGTACAGTATATTGCCCTTCTGAGGATAATTTGATGCTTGTTCATTATTACATGCAGCTTCAAGTCCAGGTTTAAATTAGCAATTGCAGATTATTGCAATTCTAATTTACAGTAAGTAAGGTTAGTAATTAAAACCAGTTGTGTCTGGTACTAAAGTGTTGTGGGGATCTTCTTGGTATGTTCAAATCTAAATGTTAAGAAACCTTTTTTAAAAATATAGGAAATTATTTTTGTTTCAATATAAAAACTGTTAAAAGCAACTTGAGAATAAGTATAATGTTTTGAATTCTGTCTTTTTTTTTCTTGTGTTTTCCTGATAGGAGTCGTTTAACGATAGGTAATGGAATCCAGATTAAAATGTTCTGAGCTGGGCATCTGGTTGGCTTTGTCAGTAAAGCATGTGACTCTGAATGTCAGGGCTATGAGTTTGAGCCCCCATGTTGGACATGAAGATGACATTAAAAAAGTAAAGTGATTTAAAAGTAAGCTGATCATTAAAAATTTTTTTTAGCCAAATGTTCTTTTTTAAATTTTCTAAACATAATGTGAAAATTGAAAAGAAAACAATTGCAACAGCCTCAATACCTCCCTCTCTGATCCCTTCATAGTTTAAATTTCTCCTTCCAATGTTTTTTTTTTTTTTTTGGATATATTTTATTGGAGTTTGATTTGCCGACACATAGTATAACACTCAGTGCTCATCCCATCAAATGCCCCCCTCAGTGCCAGTCACCCAGTCACACCTCGCTCCCACCTACCTCGCCTCCCACTCCCCCTTGTTAATTTCCCAGAAATAGCAGTCTCTCATGTTCTATCACCCGTCTGATATTTCCCACTCATTTTCTCTCCTTGCCGCTATAATCCCTTTCAATATTTTTTATATTCCCCGAATGAATGAGACCAAATATTTCTCCTTCTCCGATTGACTTATTTCACTCAGCATAATATACTCCAGTTCTATCCATGTCGAAGAAAAGGTGGGTATTCATCAATTCTAATGGCCGAGTAATATTCCATTGCATATATAGACCACATCTTCTTTATTCATTCATCTTTTGATGGACATCAAGGCTGCCTCCACAGTTTGGCTATTGTGGACATTCTTGCTATAAACATTGGGGTGCAAGTGTCTCAGTCTTTCACTACATCTGTATCTTTGGGGTAAATCCCCAGTAGTGCAATTGATGGGTCGAAAGGTAGCTCTATTTTTAACTCTTTGAGGAACCTCCACACAGTTTTCCAGAGTGGCTGTACCAGTTCACATTCCCACCAACAGTACAAGAGGGTTCCCCTTTCTGCACATCCTCTCCAACATTTGTTGTTTCGTGTCTTGTTAATTTTCCCCATTCTCACTGGTGTGAGGTGGTATCTCAATGTGGTTTTGATTTGTATTTCCCTGATGGCCAGTGATACAGAGCATTTTCTCATGTGCTTGTTGGCCATGTCTATGTCTTCCTCTGTGAAATTTCTGTTCATGTCTTTTGCCCATTTCATGATTGGATTGTTTGTTTCTTTGCTGTTGAATTTAATAAGTTTTTTTATAGATCTTGGATACTAGCCCTTTATCTGATAGGTCATTTGCAAATATCTTTTCCCATTCTGTAGGTTGTCTTTGCATATTGTTGACTATTTATTTTGCTGTGCAGAAGCTTTTTATCCTAATGCACCCATTTCTTCTAGATTGCCTAATTTATTGGCATATAGCTGCTCATAAAATGTTTTTAAAATCGTTTTTATTTCCTTGGTATTGGTTGTGATCTCTTCTCTTTCATTCATGAGTTTATTATTTTGAGTCTTTTTTCTTTTAATATGGCTGGCTAATGGTTTATCTATCTTATTAATTCTTTCAAAGAACCAACTCCTGGTTTTGTTGATCTGTTGTTCTACATTTCGTCTGGTCTCTATTTCACTGAGTTCTGTTTAAAACTTTCTTATGTCTCTTCTTCTGCTTCCTGAAGGTTTTATTTGCTGTTCTTTCTCCAGTTTCTTTAGGTGCGAGGTTAGCTTGTGTATTTGAGATATAAGGATGCTTGTATTGCTATATATTTCCCTCCTAGGACTGCTCTTGCTGTATCCCAAAGATTTTGAACATTTGGATCTTCAGTTTCATTAGTTTCCATGAGTCCTTTTAATTCTTCTCTAATTTTCTGGTTGACCCATTCACCTTTTAGTAGGATGCTATTTAACCTTCATGTGTTTGAGTTTCTTGCAAATTTCTTCTTGTGATTGACTTCGAGTTTCAAAGCATTGTGGTCTGAATATATGCAGGGGACAGTTCCAATCTTTTGGTATCTGTTGAGACCTGATTTGTGACCCAGTATGTGGTCTATTATGGAGAAAGTTCCATGTGCTCTTGAGAAGAATGTATATTCAGTTGCGTTCGGATGCAAAGTTCTGCATATATCTGTGAAATCCACCTGGTCCAGTGTATTCTTTAAAGCCCTTGTTTCTGCAGTGATTTTCTGCTTTGAAGATCTGTCATTTTTGAAAGTCCTGTGTTGATGTCTTCTGCTATTAGTGTATTATTTTCTAAGCATGTCTTCACTTTGGTTATTAATTGATTGATATACTTGCCAGCTCCCACATTAGGGGCATAAATATTCATGATTGTTAGGTCTTCTTGTTGGATAGACCCTTTAAGTTTAATATATTGTTCCTCTTCATCTCTTACTACAGTCTTTGGGATAAACTTTAATTTATCTGATATGAAGATTGCTACCCCTGCTTTCTTTGGAGGACCATTTGAATGGTAAATGGTTCTCCAACCTTTCATTTTCAGGCTGGAAGTGTCCTTAGGTCTAAAATGAGTCTCTTGTAGACAGCAACTGGATGGGTCTTCCTTTTTTATCCAGTCTGAAACCCTGTGCCTTTTGATGGGATCATTTGGCTCATTCGTGTTCAGAGTTACTATTAAAAGATGTGAATTTAATGTCAACATGATACCTATTCACTCCCTGTTTTGTGGATTATTTCCTCTTCTTTCTTTTACAGAATGCCCCTTAATATTTCTTGCACAGCTGGTTTGGTAGTCACATATTCTTTCAACTTCTGCATATCTTGGAAGCTCTTTATCTCTCCTTCTATTCTGAATGAGAGCCTTGCTGGATAAAGTATTCTTGGCTGCATATTCTTCTCATTTAGGACCCTGAATATATCATGCAAGCTCTTTCTGGCCTGCGAGGTCTCTGTGGAGAAATCTGCTGTTAATCTGATATTTCTCCCCATATAAGTTAAGAATCTCTTGTCTCTCGCTGCTTTAAGGATTTTCTCTGTATCTTTGGAATTTGCAAGTTTCACTATTAAATGTTGAGGTGTTGAACAGTTTTTATTGATTTTAGGGGGCAACCTATCTCCTGGATCTGAATGCCTGTTTCCCTCCCCAAATTAGGGAAGTTCTCAGCCATAATTAGTTCAAATATACTTTCTGCCCCTCTGTCCCTCTCAGCGTCCTCTGGAACCCCAATTATACGTAGATCTTTCCTTCTGAGGCTGTAATTAATTTCCCTTAACCTTTCCTCATGGTCCTTTAATTGTTTTTCTCTTTTTAACTCAGCTTCCTTCTTTGCCATCAACTTGTTTTCTATGTCACTAACTCTATCTTCTACCTCAATAACTCTTGTCGTTAGGACCTCCAGTTTGGATTGCATCACATTTAATTGATTTTTAATTTCAGCCTGATTCAATCTTGTACCTAAAAAAGGGGAAAAATTGGAGCGGTACCCTCTGGTTTATATGCTGTAAATCCATCAACTTCCCCTGGAGCTTTCCAGCACTGCTTGGTGAAGAACTTGCTCTTCCCCTGTTCTTCCAGTTGGTCTTCTGGGGGAGGGTCCTGCTGTGCCGATTCTCAGGTGTGTGTACCTGGGGGAGCTGTCCCGCCCCCTGCCTGGTGCCAGGCTCAGTGGGAGCTTTTTGCCCCATGAAGCTTCTGTTCCCTGGCAGCCCCACCCCTCCCAGGCACAAGGTGGAACAAAGAGGAAAAACAACAATGACGGTGGCCAGATTTCCAGCTCTGGATTCAGCTCCCCACTAGTAACTACCACAGTCTCCCAGTTTGCACTGCTCTAGGTGCTCCTGGGGCCGGCATGGGTGCGCTGATCTGCACTGCTTACAGGGCGCCCAGTGGCAGGAAAGTCCTCACTGTCCTGTGCCCTCCCTGCTTCCACCTGTCTCCAGGTGGAGCACAGGATCATGGGATCCCCTTGGCACCCTGGGACCTGGGGCCCGTGCTCCTGCAATTGTGCTCCCAGGGCCGCAGCTCCCAAAGGCAACAGGGCACAGCCCCCTCCTTCCAGAGCCGCCTGCTTGACCGACTGGCTTCTCCCAAGGACCTGCCAGGTGTGCGCTCCGCCCTTTACTGCGCTCCCCCGTGGGATATGGCGCTCTCCCCTGGGCCGCACTTCCTCTTTTAGTGACTCCAGGAAACTGGACGCTCCACTGCCCCTCCAGTGATTCTGCCCAATTTCCCTGCCAAGTGCTTTTCTGTCTGGGAAGAATCCGGGGTGGATTTCTTAAAGTTCCCTCTTCTGCGGGGCTAGGCTTTGCTGTCCCGGAGGCTCTGGCCATCCGGTTTTAGCTGGGCTCCTCGTGGTGACCCTTCCCCATTTGATTCTTTTTCATTTTATTTTTTTCCACCTTCCTACCTTGTTATAAGTGAAAACCCTTCTTTCTGTAGCATTCCAGCTGTTCTCTCTTTAAATCTCAGGTTGGATTCATAGGTTTTCAGAATGTTTTGAAAGTTATCTAGATACTTTGTTCAGGCCAGGTCAGTTGAGGACCCAAAACTCAACTGCCATTTTGCCCTGCCTAGGTCCTTCCAATGTTATCATGACCTTAGACTTGAGTGGAAGCAAGAGGGAAAAAAAATAAGGAAAAATTTTAAATTATTAGAATATTTATGAAAGATGAGATCAAAGCTTCCCTAAGCAGCATAGCCATTATATTAAAATGACTTCTACCTCATTGAATGGATTAACTCATGCTTTTTGATAACAAGTCTAATTGGTTATCGTTTATATATTCCAGGACTACAATGAGATGCCATTCAAAAACTTGGAGATAAGGTAAATAGATTTTCCTTGGAGAGGCAAACAGCAAAATCAGCACCTAATGGATCAGAACAGAGATAAGCAAAGTCAACTAAAGCAAAAAGAAATTGATTTTTAGGTCTTTAAGACTGGATTTTATAATATTCTAAATATAAATTAACTAATTAGCAATTTATTTTTTTCCTCTACTCTTACACTCAATTTACTTAATACAAAATAGTAATTCATTGGGCATTGTCAATTGCTGGTGTCTCCTAATCATAAACACACATGCAATACAACCTTTTCTCAACTAAAACAGATTTACACTTTTGCATCACTAGAGATATTGCACTTAAAATAAATCTCTTTCTTTGAACATAGGCCACACCTGAACTAAAGAATGGTGAAGAGTTTCAGGTTTGGTGGGCTCATTCAGGTCAGGATTGATTAAGATAGGAATACAAAATCCACAGGTAATACTAACAATAAGTTATACACACATTGAATTATTTAATCCTCATAAAGATCCTATAATATAATCACTGTCACCAGGCCCATTTTACTGAATAAAAGCTGAAAATGAGGTATATTAAATAACTTGCTCAATATAACTATTAAGTGATAGAAACAGAATTTAAACTGAGGGACTCCTGCTCTAGAAACTGTAATTTTTTTTTCTTTTAGTAAACTCTATTAAATGTACGGCTGGCTCTTCGCAGATGACATGATACTCTACGTAGAAAACCCAAAAGCCTCCACCCCAAGATTGCTAGAACTCATACAGCAATTTGGCAGTGTGGCAGGATACAAAATCAATGCCCAGAAGTCAGTGGCATTTCTATACACTAACAATGAGACTGAAGAAAGAGAAATTAAGGAATCAATGCCATTTACAATTGCACCCAAAGGCATAAGATACCTGGGAATAAACCTAACCAAAGAGGTAAAGGATATATACCCTAAAAACTACAGAACACTTCTGAAAGAAATTGAGGAAGACACAAAGAGATGGAAAAATATTCCATGCCCATGGATTGGAAGAATTATCCTTGTGAAAATTTCAGTGTTACCCAGGGCAATTTACACATTGAATGCAATCCTTATCAAAATACCATGGACTTTCTTCAGAGAGTTGGAACAAATTATTTTAAGATTTGTGTGGAAGCAGAAAAGACTGAATAGCCAGGGGAATATTAAAAAAGAAAATCATATCTGGGGGCATCACAATGCCAGATTTCAGGTTGTACTACAAAGCTGTGGTAATCAAGACAGTGTGGTACTGGCACAAAAAAACAGACACATAGATCAATGGAACAGAATAGAGATTCCAGAAGTGGACCCTCAACTTTATGGTCAACTAATATTCGACAAAGCAGGAAAGCCTATCCACTGGAAAAAAGACAGTCTCTTCAATAAATGGTGCTGGGAAAATTGGACATCCACATGCAGAAGAATGAAACTAGACCACTCTCTTTCACCATACACAAAGATAAACTCAAAATAGATGAAAGATCTAAATGTGAGACAAGATTACATCAAAATCCTAGAGGAGAACACAGGCAACACCCTTTTTGAACTCGGCCACAGTCACTTCTTGCAAGATACATCCATGAAGGCAAGAGAAACAAAAGCAAAAATGAACTACTGGGACTTCATCAAGATAAGAAGCTTCTACACAGCAAAAGAAACAGTCAACAAAACTAAAAGACAACCTACAGAATGGGAGAAGATATTTGCAAATGACGTATCAGATAAAGGGCCAATATCCAAGAACTTCTTAAACTCAACAGCAAAGAAACAAACAATCCAATCATGAAATGGGCAAAAGACATGAACAGAAATTTCACAGAGGAAGACATAGACATGGCCAACATGCACATGAGAAGATGCTCCCCATCACTTGCCATCAGGGAAATACAAATCAAAGCCACAATGAGACACCACCTCACACCAGTGAGAATGGGGAAAATTAAGAAGACAGGAAACCACAAATGTTGGAGAGTATGTGGAGAAAGGGGAGCCCTCCTGCACTGTTGTTTGTAATGTGAACTGGTGCAGCCACTCTGGAAAACTGTGTGGAGGTTCCTCAAAGAGTTAAAAATAGATCTGCCCTATGACCCAGCAATTGCACTGTTGGGGATTTACCCCAAAGATACAGATGCAGTGAAACGCTGGGACACCTGCACCCCGATGTTTATAGCAGGAATGTACACAATTGCCAAACTGTGCAAGGAGCCTCGGTGTCCACCGAATGGATAAAGATGTGGTCTATGTATGCAATGAAATATTACCCACCATTCACTTTGACGTGGAGGGACCTGGAGAGTATTATGCTGAGTGAAATAAGTCAATCAGAAAAGGACAAACATTATATTGTCTCATTCATTTGGGGAATATAAAAATTAGTGAAGAGGAATCAAGTGAAAGGAGAGAAAATGAGTGAAAATATCACTGAGGATGACAATACATGAGAGACACCTAACTCTGGGAAATGAATAAGGGGTAGTGAAAGAGGAGGTGGGCGGGGGTTTGGGGGTGTCTGTGTGATGGGCACTGAGGGGGGCACTTGGCGGGATGAGCAGTGGGTGTTATGCTATTTATTGGCAAATTGACATCCAATAAAATAAAAACAAAATAATAACTCTGGTTCAATATTAGGAACCCAATAAGCCCTTTTTTGAATATACTACAAGGATGGGCAATAAGAAAAGCATGAAGGAAAATAAACCTATGCCCTGTCATTAATAATAATAATATAATGCATATTACTCTTATATTTCATTCTGTCATTAGAGCTCTTACCGATTTTCTATAATTATAAGACTTAGATACCTTAGGTTACATTGAAATGAGTTGAGTTTGAAGTTCTCTGGAATATCCAGATGGATGGTTTAGCAGACAGTTTGAAATATAGTCTAAAGTACATTTATGACAATCAGTGTGATAATACTAAGAGTCAAGTCATTAAGAGAAAAAAGTGGGCAGAATGTTGGAGGTCAAGGTACTTTGAGGGGGAAGAACAATGGAGGGATCTATGATTGATAGGAATAAAGAATCCAAAGTGTGGAAAGAAAACATGAATGCCCTGTTGTGGAAACCAAGAGATAAAAATAGTTCAAGGAGAGAGGAGTTAACAATGCCACGTACTAAGATCAAGAGGATATAGACCAGGATGCATCCACTAAATATCATTACCTCCCTAATTTTGGTAAGAACTTTCAGGAAAATGAGAGGACAGAAATCACATTTTAAGAGCTGGAAGTGTCCGGTTATATGGCCTGGAGTTATCAGTTGAATTAAGGAGAACATTAACTCTTCATGTTTGTCCTAAAAGAAGATGTAATCTTCTCTGGAATATGTAGCCAAAAAAAAGTGGCAGTGTCAGTAGAAAGCCAAATTTTAATGAAGTCAAAGAAGTTTTAAAAGGTTGAAGAAAGATGCTAAATATTTAATAAGTTTGTTGACAAGATAGGGGACATCAAGGAGCACAGAATCAAGTGCTAAATTAAAGTCGGTGGGGAGGGGCAAGTCAAACTGGAAAGTAATAATGAGCTTAATTTATGAGGACTACTAGTTAACTTAGCTTAAACCATCTAATAACTGGATTTTTGAGTGTTTCAAACATTTAATTGGATGCATAGAATTCGAGATACTTGCATATTACACTGAATTTCTTCTCTATGTAATATGCTAAGGAGTAACTTAAAATATGTTTTGAACCATTAGGTAGTACCTTTCTGAATTAGTCCCTAATAGTCTAGAAAAGTTTATTTTTGAAGTAGTCATATGTATAATTAGGGAAAAGTCATGAGAATGTGATTTTCTTTTCATTTTTAAGAAACACTTTACTTTTAAGATAAAAATCAAAATAAAATAAATGATAAAAGAGTAAGCATAAAGTTAAATATATGGTTTTCACCCTTCAAAAAATTTTTAAAAGATTTATTTATCTATGAGAGAGACAGAGAGAGAGAGAGAGAGAGAGAGAGAGGCAGAGGGAGAAGCAGGCTCCTCACTGGGAGCCCCATGTAGGACTTGATCCTGAATCCTGGGATCATGCCCTGAGCCGAAGGCAGGTGCCCAACTGCTGAGCCACCCAGGCATCCCTGCCCTTCAAACTTTGCTTAAAAATTTCCTTCATATATGCTACGAATTTTAGACTTTAGGGTTATGAATTTGCTTTATACCTTTTTGAAGATAGCACCCATCAACCCACAGCACTGTTTGGATCCTTAGCATCATAACATAGAATAAAATAATTATAATTTATATGTTTATTTTCATTAGTCTGTTACATCATTTAAAGTTGAGAATTCAATTAAGAACACTCTCAGAATGATTTAATTGGAACTAGGTTTTTTAGTTTGCATTTTGTTGAAAAATCAGATCATTTCTGAATATATATCAAATAATATCATTTTATAGGATATTTTTCAAGTACATATTTCAAGTAAACACCCTTCTGTGGTAATATAAACTGTCATAAATCATATTTCTGAAAGTTACATGCACAATATATCATTAAATATGGGCACACAAATAAGTAAAGTGCATGGTTTATTTATGTAATTATTCAGGAAATTCAACATTGGTTTCTAGTGCAATAAAAAAAGAGATGTTGCCAGGGGATATAAAGCACACTGCTCCATCAGGAGCACTGCTTTAATCTGGAAGCAGCTATAATTTAAGAACTGGAGGTTGGGTCTCTTCATACATCTGCTAGTTAAGATCATTTCCCTACTGCTATTTGTAGACTTGTTTTGATTTGGAAAATTACAATGCTCATAACAGAGCTTCTTAATCCTTTTTTAAAATTTGTATTTTTGTCTAAACTGTACCAACAATGAGTTGCGGCATTCTATGTTATAATTATACCTGCCATCAGAAAGTGGAAACTAAACCAGGAAATTGCAAGTTGAAAGTTTTTTTTTCTCCTTGATTGATTCAAACATAGACTATATCAGATAAAATTAGGGGAGAAATGCAGCATTTAAGGTTTTGTTATGATAAATTCCTGATTGAGCAGTCCTTAATAATGGATAAACATTTTTTTTCATGAAACAGCATAATTATCCCTTTTATGTCCTAGCAAAAATGCAAGGCAGTCACTGGAATTTGACTTAGTTGGATAACTAAGTACTAGAACTTAGACACCACATCAGAAGCTGCTACTGCTACTATATTTAATTGCTATAATGTGCACTTGTTGATGATACAGGATTTAGCTGCCTATGGGTATCAATTTTTATGTAATTTTCATTGGGAATCTGTCCAAGGCATATACTTGTTCACAGTTTGGACAAAGACATCATTTTCATATTTTTCCATAGAAACATTTTATTCCATCTTATTTAAACATATATTGGCTCTTTCTATGTTTTATTAGAAAATGATCTGGCATAGATTTACATTTAATTATGTTTCAAACATATTTAAAAGATCAGTGCACATATCCCTGAAGATTATGATTCTGTGTACATTCAAAATGAAATAGTAACACAAATGTCAATCAATAAAGACTAAGTAGGTTGGCTATTATAAGGTTGATTTAGTGTTATACTGAATTAGTGAAAATTCAATAAGCAGCAATTCCACTTAGTTACCACTAGTTCAAACTTTCATATCAGCGATGTTTCTATTCATGTTGGAATTCCCTTTGTGACTGAATAATAATGGCTAAAGGTATTCACGTATCTTTCAGTTTTTTTCTCAAAAATATATCATTGTGTAGCATATTGCATATGTTTAAAGGAATTTAACATGGATTTTAGAATTATAAAATAGTAGACACTTGCTCTAGATGAAACTGAATTTGGCATTCTGTAGTTAATAAAAGAGTAGAAGCTCCTAAAAGACAAGGGCTATGACTTAAAAATGTTATAGCCACCAAAATTCCTAATACTCAATAAATGCATTTTGATTGAGAAAGTCCTACAAGTGAGATTAAAAGGTCTACTGCACATGAGTTCAGATATTTCACCCAGTTCATACCAAGGCATGTATCATACTGTGTTAAGGTGAGGACAGATGCTTTAAAAATTATCAGTATGGTACCATTCAACAGATGTAGGCAATGTTTCAGGCATGGTTCATGATGAAATGATAACAATGAAGTCATTCCTTTATTCTTGGTGATATCCTCCCCGCCTCGATACACACACACACACACACTACTAAGCCAAATTCAACTAAAGCAGGAGTCCCATGTATTTTATGTTTACTGTGTAAAAGGCATGCTTACTGTATTTCAATCATGAAAATTTAATTAATGTGTACAACTGGGAGGTGGATAATGAGATTTGGGAAAAACTCCGTGTGTGTGTGTGTATGTGTGTGTGTGTAGACACCGAGAGACAGAGAGAAGGAGAATATTTGTCAGGCAATCAATTTATTACAATGTCAGCCTATTATTATGATAAAACATATCTCTCTAACACATTTCAGTGTTTTCTGTTCTATTTTTAAAACTTTCTTAGTAGTAAGAAAAATTGAATGAATTGAAAAGAAACACAACTTTTAGAAACTTGACACATATCAAAAAGTGTGTCACAAACCTTCTTACATAAACAAATTCTAAGAGAAAGTATGCAGCTTATTGAAGCTACAGTTGAAAAATTGGTATTCTTAGGAAATGTCTTTTACTTCATGCTCTTATATTTTTTGTTTTTTTGTAATAAACACATTATATACCTAAGTATACAGAATCACCATAAAGTCCAGAAACAGGTCAAGTACATATATAGTTTTTGACCCTATATGATTAGTTAAATGACATTCAATAGTATATTTAATGTGATATCCCTCATTAGGAATGCTTAAGACAATGGTTTGTGCAAAATCACAATGGACACTGTATATTAATGCATTTCCATTAATCTCAGAACATATATTCATGATGTACTGCCTCACATAATTTGTCTCTGATTTCCCCTGAAAAACCTGTGCTATTGGGACACTTGGGTGGATTGGTGGTTGAGTATCTGTCTTTGGCTCAGGGAGTGATCTAGGGATCTAGGGATCTAGGGATCTAGGGAGGGTCTAGGGATCCAGTCCTGTATTGGGATCCCTGCTAGAAGCATGCTTCTCCCCTGCCTGTGTCTCTGCTTCTCTCTGTGTGTCTGTGTCTCTGCTTCTCTCTGTGTGTCTCTCATGAATAAATAAATAAGTAATCTTTAAAAAAACTGCTATTAGTATACCTCAGAAGTATCAAGTGAAAACAATTTGTTTAAAAAATAAAATAATATTAATCTGTATTTTCTAATTTTAGGGCCACCCCAAATGCTTCAGATAATTTAACAAAGATCCTAGGTCTATTTGATATATATATATATATCATGTGGCCATGATCCCAGGATCCTGGAATTGAGCCCTGTATGGGGAGGAAGAGGCTGCTTCTCCCTCTCCTTCTACCTGCCTCTCCCCCTGTTTGTTCTCTCACTCTCTGTGTCAAATAAATAAATAAAAAGTTAAAAAAATTATTTACATATGGGTGCCGGGGTGGCATAGTCAGTTAAGTGTCCAGCTCCTAGTTTTAGCTCAGGTCATAATCCCAGGGTCCTGGGATCAAGCCTTGCGTTGAGCTCCATGCTCAGCATGGTGTGTGCTTGAGATTCTCTCCCTCTGCTTCTCCTTCTGCTGTCTCTCTCTCTAAAATAAATAAAATGTTTTTAAAAACTTATTTACATAAAATATCTATACTTTATTACTCCTTGCTATTGACATCTGTCTTGTGGGATTCCTTGATACTTTATATAATTGACCTAATTGTGTACTGAAAGATGTTAGACCAGGTGCCAATCATTGTGTAAATTCTTCATAGTGTCCATAGATTACTAAATCAACCAATAGAAAAGAACTGGTAACTTAATGTTCTTGATCTCACTGCAAAAGGGCTGGTAAACTGAGACACTGAATATAGATGGCTCGATAGTCATCAAAAAGGTACAAGAGAAAGATACCACTTCAGTGCAACCTTCTTTTGATATCCTAGGTGATTAGATTCATGGTATATTATTTTCTGTTGGCTTTTCCTTGTGCTTTCACTTGGGAGCAGGTTATGAGTTACCTGAAATAAGCAAGGGAGTGAAACCTTTCACCTTCCCATGATTAGTGATAAAAATGTCAAATTATAAGGATATACTTAATTAATAGAAAATATACAAAGATATGTATATAAACTCTTAAATGTATAGTTGGTTTTTTTTTAATGAAAACTGACAATTTTCTGGGCAGCCCAGTCTCTAAATGACCAATTGTTTCTCCCATGGCCATTAACAACTAAGTAGATTGTTTCATTTTCCTGAAGCCTTACCAGAAGTCTGCTCTGTATTTTACTTCTAGGTCTAGGCTTATGCCCTCTTGTAGAAAACTGACCTCCATGCTTCAGAGCCAAAATATAACACAAAGACAGAGTTTGGGATAAAGAGGAACAATAATGTCATTGCTTTGCCTGGCAAAGTAGGATGCAGAAGGCTATGGCCTTCAAAAATTCCAAGCCCAGAGGAAGGGGCTGGGGAGCTCTATAGGGGAATATAGGATCTAGCTGGTTTTAGCAGGAATTGTGTAAGTGCTACCAGCCTCCTTCCTCAAGTCTTTAGGGTGGTACTGAGTTTCTGAAACAAAATGCTAAGAAGGGAGGAACAGAGGCTTACAGAGGAGAAGAAAAAAGTTACTTTAAAGTCAAGCTTCTCTAAAGCATTAGTGTTTTGATTTTTCTCAACTTTATACTTTTACCAGTTTCATTATGACTTTAAAATGTGACTAGACTTTTACTAAATTTTTTTCCAGGGGATGCCTGGGTGGCTCAGTGGTTGAGTGTCTGCCTTCAGCTCAGGGTGTGATCCCAGGACCAAGGATCAAGACCCACACTGGGCTCCTTGCAGGAAGCCTGCTTTTCCCTTTGCCTGTGTCTCTGCCTCCTTCTGTGTGTGTGTCTCTCATGAATAAATAAATAAAAACTTTTTAAAAATTGTTTTCAGATTGTTCCATGGTACAACCTTCATCTGGATTAAGGCTGGTAGTCTTAGTAGAAATTAGGAGAGCGGAAAACACTCAGATCTGGTCCTGTGGAACATCTATGCTTTGTCACTACTGCTCCTAACACCTAGGGTATTGTGGGGTTTTTTGTTTTGTTTTTATATTTTTAAGCAGGCTTCATGCCCAATGTGGGGCTCAAACTCACGACCCTCAAATCCAGAGTTGCATGTTCCATCACTGAGCCAGCAGGCATCCCCAACTCCTAATTTCTGTCTTCAATATTATCTAAGGAGGAGAAATATGATTTTAACGACCAACCAAATATTCTAATTCCTGGAAAAGTGATAGGAAGAGTGCCAAAGCCTGGCTAACAACTTCTATACACCTCTAATTTTCTCCACTTTTTCCCCTGAATTACATGAATAGCATTTAACTCAATTTTAGATAGATGCTTATGGAGGCAAATCATTGGCAAAGAACTTTTAGAAAAGGGCTGTTTTTAATTAGATATTTCAATGGATTTCTGCCTATTATGGCATGTGAAAAATTTAGTGATGAAAACACTTGGGAATTGATGCGCTTAATAGATGTTATGTGGGGTGATTTTTGGTACATAAAACCAGAATTTTGGGGACGCCTGGGTGGCTCAGCGGTTAAGCGTCTACCTTCAGCTGACATGATCCTGGAGTCCCACATCAGGCTCTCTGTGTGGAGCCTGCTTCTCCCTCTGCCTGTGTCTCTCCCTCTCTTTCTCTGTGTCTCTCATGAATAAATAAATAAAATCTTTAAGAAAAAAACAGAATTTCAAAGGCACACCCATACACACCCACTTAGGAGTATAAGGGGAGGAAAAGTAGAAAGTAGGATTCTACTTCAGATATCAAAGAATTTAAAGATAGGAGGTATCTATAGGTGTGTCAAACACTTATTGAATATCTAGTATGTCAGACATTCAGCTAGGTATTGGGGATCCATAGATGAATAAAACATGGCCCCCACTTGTTTGTAATAGCTCAAATGAAGACACGGATAAGGACACCTGGGTGGCTCAGTTGGTTAAGTGTCTGCCTTCAGCTTGGGTCATGGTTTCAGGGTCCTGGGATAGAGCCATGCAATCAAACCCTGAATCAAGCTCTTAGCTCAGTGGGGAGTCAGCTTCTCCCTCTCCCTCTCCCTCTGTGCTCCCTCTCTCAAATAAGTTTTAAAACTTAGTAGGGACAGGGACAAATCTGTAAATAGATTACTACAGTACAGTGTGGCAATAGCCACAACAAGGTGGCATTAGAAACAGTTATTGAAGCCACTACTGGGAACATTGAAATTAAAAATACTGGAATTCAAAGGAGTTAATAATTAAATCTGATGTTGATTTGCTTGTGCTTACAAGTGTTGCCTCCCCTGTATCCCCCCAAAATTCCTAGAGAAATGTACTGCAAGAAGGCAGGTATTCAGTGAAGGGCCAAGCTCAAGCCTCCTTCCCTCAAGAACACCAACATGGTACTCCTGACTGGTCTTGTAGACCTGAGTCTGATCACAAGAGACTAGAGCTGTTGAGAATGGGGCTGGGGACAGGAAGTGCTCTTCTAGACTGCAGAAACCTAAAGAGACAGGACAGCTACATGTAATGCAAGCATCCTTTTCAATCCAGGGTGAAGAAAAAACAGGCACAAGGAAAATATTGAAGACTGCTGGGGAAGTCTAAGCAAGGGCCACGATGATTGGGCAGTGTCATTGATAAGTGTTTCCCTACATGTGGCTGGGTGCTAAGTTGGGCAGGATGCAGTCTTTGTTCATAGAAGATCCCTGCTGGAACATCTAGTGGTGAGACACCATGATGCCTACAGCCAACATTCACTTGGGTTGCCAAAAGGAATGCGTGCACATTCAGAAAGAGATGAAGCAGGTCACATTAATATGAATTCATATGCAAAGAATAATTGAATTTTCTCTTACATTATAAAATAATTTTCTAGGTAATGAAGCAGGAATGGGAACTTCACATAAAGGAAATCACATGTACAAATTCTGCATGAGTTCAAGGAAGATCAAGCGAAAGTGAGAAGTCCAGTGTGGTATAAGGTACATGTACACTGGGGACCTGTGATAGATGGTATAGCTCTAAGGATATGTTAAAAGCAGATTTCCAATGGCCTTAAAAGTCAAGCTATGCAATTCAGAAGTAATTTACAGGAAATGAGGAGTCAAAGGAGGTTTCTCTTTCAGTAAGACATTGCTATAATCCAATTTATGGTTTAGAAAGATAATCATAGACTTGGAGCTGAAGAGGGACTGGAAAGGACATTGGCTAGAAAAGGACTTTTTTGCCATTAGTCAAGGGTTGCCAAATTAAGCAAATGAAAATATAAGATACCAAATTGAATTGAATTTCACTTGAACAGTGGATTTTTTCCAAATTGTAAGTATGTCCCATGCAATATTTAGGGACATACTTATACTAAAATGATTTCATTTCTTATCTGAAATTTAGATTTAACTCAATATCCCGTAATTTACCTGCAAATTCTAACACAGTCCAAGACAGAATAAGAGCCTTAAAAAAAGACATTGGAAAAAGACCTTTGACAGAAACAAAAAGATAAATTAATTAAAAAATAAAAGTGTTGGTGAGGATGTGGAGAAAAAAAGAACACTGGTACACTATTGGTGAAATGTAAATTATGGCAACCACCATGGAAAACACTAGGGAGGTTTCTTCAAAAATTAAAAATAGAGCTACTTTACAACCCAGAAATTTCACTCCTAGGCATTTACCCAAAGGATACAAAAATACTGATTCAAAGGGGGCACATGCACTCCAAATGTTAATAGCAGCATTATCTACAATAGCCAAATTTTGGAAAGAATACAAATGTCCATCAATTGATGAATGGATAAAGAAGCTGTGAGATTATCTATCTATCTATCTATCTATCTATCTATCTATCTAGTATTTATCTATCTATCTATCTATCTATCTATCATCTATTACTCAGCTATAAGAAAGAATGCAATATTGCCATTTGCAAAAACATGGATGGACCTAGGGGGTATTACACTAAGCAAAATAAGTGGCACCTTGGTGGCACAGTCAGTTGAGCATCCATCTCTTCATTTTAGCTCAGGTCATGATCCCAGGGTCATGAGATTGAGCCCCAAGTTGGCTCTGCACTTAGCCCAGAGCCTGCTTGAGCTTTCCTTCTGCCCCTAACCATACCTGTACTCTCTCTCTCTCTCTCTCTCTCTCTCTCAAATAAAGAAAATTAACTTTAAAAATATAAGTCAGAGAAAGACAAGTACCACCCGATTTTACTTATATATGGAATCTAAACAAAACAAAAGAACAAACAAGTAAAACAGAAACAGACTTATAAATACAGAGAATACGCTGATGGCTTCCAGAGAAGTAGTGGGATGGGGAAAATAAGTGAAAGGAATTAAGAGGTACAAAGTTCCAGTGATAAAATTTTAAAAAGTTGCAAAGATGAAAGGTACAGCATATTGGGACATTGGGTATCTGCCTTCGGCTCAAGGCGTGATCCTGGTCCAGGGATCGAGTCCCGCATCAGGCTCCCTATGAGAAGCCTGCTTCTCCCTCTGTCTATGTCTCTGCCTCTCTCTGTGTGTCTCTCATAAATAAATTAAATAAATAAATAAATAAAGTTAGCCTTTTAAAAAAAGAGAAAGGTACAGTATAGAGAATACAGTTGATATGATTGTAATAAAGTTATATGATGACAGATGGTAGCTACATTTATTGTGGTGAACATTGTATAGTGTATAGAATTATTGGATCACTATGTTGTGCACCTGAAACTAATATAACATTGCATGTCAACTATATTTAAATGATAAAAATTTAAAAAGAAAGTTACTGGGGTGCACAGATTCAAGAGATAACAAGGCGATAGAAGTGGTTGGATTTTGTGACCAAGTAAATATTGTAGGTTGAGGAGGAAGAAGGAGCCCTGGTGAGTCCTAGATTTGTAGCCCAAGGACCTATTTAGGGATGGAGTAAGTACATTGGTAAAGAAACAGCACTCAGATTTGCACATGTTGGGTTTAAACTGCAGGAAATGTCCTAAGACTCTATCCTACTTACATTATTAGTCATAAAATACTATTTATTTTATTGAGTGATGTAATAGGACATGGTCAGTGATGTTTTTAAATTTTTTAGGGGAGCTTGGAGCAATGAATGGTTAGAAAGGAGTCATTTGCACAGAAAAAGCATCTTTTCCATAGACATACTTAATGTGGATGGTTTTGAAGGAGGCAATGGGGATCATTGGTCCAACCACAGAAAAGTATTATTGGCTTACTTTTCATGTTGTTTTATTGATCTCACCTGGAAAATGCCATCACCAACAAAATACCTTAGGACACTGTCATTCTCAATTATTTTTTAAGTTTGTGTTCACTCATTAAATACAAAAGCTAAGGAGGCATAGTCTTAAAACTTCTACATCTAATGACTTGACCCTTGACCTAATGTAGCCTATTTACCTTTTCTAAAGAGACTCCGATCCTCTTGCTCTTGCCCACATTTCCCAGAGTTTACCCATAAGGTTTTTATGGACCTTTCCTAGAAAAGGTAGAGATAAAGAGGATGCAATGAAACAGGTGTATCTGAAAGGCAAAACTTGACAAATGCCAAAAGAAAAATAAAAAAGCACTTCAACCAATTTTATTATATAATAGAAACAACTTTTAACCAGAGGACTGATCCTAAAATTATGAATTCCCTGAATATTTATTATTCTGCAAGAAATACCATCTTGTATTTTTATTTTAATTTTTTATATTAAGTGTCTATTATGAAAAAGCATTAGCTTAGAGCAAGTGACTGATAGCACCTGGGGCTACAGTTTCTTGTCATCTACATAGGTAAGCATAAGGCTGGTCATTGGATATCACTTGCCACACACTGGATATAAGCATGTCTACTCACTTGTTATATAGATAATACTAATTACGTTAGATCATTAGCATTTCAACAGGGATATGTTGGTTCATAAACCCCAAGATTAACCAAAATGCTCATATCATATAAATGGAGAGCGGGTTCCATTAAGAACATACTTTTATTACAGTAGTGGTTCTTATAATGGGCTTGAGTCTTCATAAATGTCTGTGCCCTCATTTAAACAATTAGCACAGGCTTAAAGTTCATCACTTGAACTTGAACATTTTAACAAAAACACATTTATACACCACATTACACAGATTTATTTCTGAATGTATAATACTGGGAAAGCAATTGCTGCTTATTTTTATTTAATTAACAATGAAGGATAAATGACATCAGCAAAGAAATATCAGCCAAAGGGGACCGAGTGCGTTTGTTACAGATCGCCTCATTAGCTTGTTTCCAAAATATGTTCACTGGAGTGAAAAGCAAGCATGTGACTAGCTGAGTGACAAAACATCTGTTGTATTAACTCCAATAAGGCTACTGGGAGTGAGTAAGGACAAATTGTGCTCTTTTTAAAATCAGGTTAAGTGAAAATTGAGAGTATGTCATTTGTGGTCTTGTCAGGCTGTTGTTTCTTCCAAAATAATAATAATAATAATAATAATAATAATAATATAATAACTTAAGAGGTAAGGGTTGCCATTTACAGTTTTATGCTCTTTTTGTAAGTAAATGGTTTCCATCTGCTTTGTAATGAGTATAAATGCTGTAGCTGCAAATTGTCAAAAAAGCAACTATCCCTTTTCTTGAAAAAATACCTCAGGGACTGAATGTACTTGTTATGTCTAAGTGAAAGATTCCAATAATTTTATAAGATAGATTCTTTGTACAAAATATCAGCTTCATTGTCAATCCTATTAGTAAATCATGAAGATAAAAAGAGTTGAGCACAGTTTTCACATTGTTGTCTAAATTCACATCTTAAGGAGAATATAGTTACTGAGAAGCATTTCAAATAGTATCTATGTCAAGGATAAATAATTTATACTATTATATGATGCCAATAGAGTACATTTTCACCATAAAAAATTGACTGTTCATAAAGGTACCTTTATAATTTAACGAACAAGGTAAGAAATCACATATACAAACACGCACACATATTTTGTGTATGTGAGAATGAATTAATGAATATAGTTTTAGATATACAAAAATTAGCATTATTTTAAAAAGAAGAAACATTTCCATTTGCTGTGATCTGTTGGTAAACCATCCACTTAATCATTGCTCTAAGGAATCCATCATACATGGCAAGGTACCATTCTTTTGAAAGAATAGATCTCTAATTCCAAATGATCAGAAAGCAACACTGATAGAGATTTTCTCTGTCTTCCCTTTCTTTGTGTCAGTGTCACTCTGCTAATATGTGGAAAAATTGTTATTGGTAAATCATTTAGCAAGGGAAAGGACCCTCTTAACTTCAATGCATTATGAAACTAGGCTCCTAATGTCTTGAATTATTTTGTCCCTAAGTGTAAATGAAATATACTATGATTTTTTAATTGTGAAAGTGATCCAGTAAAAATATTGTTCACTTTAGAATATAGCAATGATTATATATTTAATGCCTATAGTATAGCCAAGTTCCTACCAAATTTCCAAGTAATTTATTAGTAGTGTACCCTCCCTCTACCTTCTGCTTTTCTTACTGAACAAATACTGGAGAGCCTAGTAAACCACATGCCCAACCATTTCTTTGTCCTTTTTTCCACTGTCTCAAGTAGATACTGAGATATTTTCATAAAACACAACACTGTGTGTTTTTGTGTGTAAATCACATTTATAGCCATATGAAAATGACTTTCTGATATGTTCTTGTTTATGTTCATTTTCCTAGCTTGAATTGATAAATATTTTATGAATTTTACCCGTGTTTATTATATTCACAAAATAATCCAGCCAGTATTTTTTTAATATCTTTGATTTGTCCTTCATTAGGGTTAGTACCATGAGGGATAAATAAAGCATTCTTACTATAAATATATATATCATAAAACAGACAATGTTTGGAAGTGCTTGGATAGGTTGACTCTTTAAATGATGTCCTCAGGGCAGCCCGGGTGGCTCAGCGGTTTAGCGCCACCTTCAGCCCGGGGCGTGATCCTGGAGACCTGGGATCCAGTCAGGCTCCCTGCATGGAGCCTGCTTCTCCCTCTGCCTATGTCTCTGCCAATCTCTCTCTCTCTCTCTCTCTCTCTCTCTCTCTCTCTCTCTCTCTCTCCCCCCTCTCCCTGTGTGTGTCTCATGAATAAATAAATAAAATCTTTAAAAAAATGTCTTAAAAATGATGTCCTCAGAGTAGACTTGATTGAGAAGGTAAATTTTAGCAAAAACTTGAAGTAATGAGAAGGTCAGCCTTTTAGATATCTGTGGAAGAGTATTATAGGTACAGGAAACAACTGGTGCAAAGATGCTTATAGCAAAAATGTGACTGACTTATTAGAGATAGCAAAGTGATCAGTGTGGCTGAACTGGAGAAAGAAGGGAGATAGGTGATGAATTCTGAGAGTTAACAAAGGTGGAGCTTGTGTAGGGCTTTGTAAGCTAGTTGTCTCAGAGTTGCAAGTAAAGGAGTTTAAGGTATGAAAACAGACCAAATCAGTTTAGATAAATATATTCAGGGAGAAGTAATGCGCTGATCGGCTTACACAACCTCATGATCTCCCCTTGAATATAGGGGTAGAGGGGCACCTGTCTGGCTCAGTCAGTGAAATATGTGACTCTTAATCTCAGAGTCATAAGTTTGAACCCAACATTGGGCACAGAGTTTACTTAACAAATTAAATGTGGTGTGTGTGGGGGGGTGTGTGTGTGTGTGTCTGTGTGTCATGTACATGGCATCAGCTTCCTAAGAACCACATAAATCCCCAGACAATTGAAAAAGAATGATGGACACTGCTAAAATAATCATAAATGTCCACTAAATAATTGGGAAATTTAAAAATATTTATAAGATACAGTTAAAAAAACAACTGAAAAAAATTAAGATTTTTACTTATCAAAACAAAGTCCACATATCAGCTTCTGCTTTGTGTTAACTGTGAAACAGATCAATCTCTAAAGGAGAGATATTCTTCTTTAACCATAAACTTACTCTTTCAAAGACAGTAGTGTGGCTATTTTCTTGATAGTCATTTCTATGCCATCTCTAGGTTCACTGATCAAATAATTTTGTTCAGCTGGATAAATAAATTGTTGAAGGAATGATGTTTTGTATTCTACAAGTCCAGAATCAAATAAATAATGTGATTTTTTTTATTTTTATTTTTTGGTGAAATGGCAAGATACTCAGATAATTAGGATTTTTTAACTATTAAAATATATCAATCCTTATTGAAAATGTATAGCCTGGAGCACCTGGGTGGCTCAGTGATTGATTATCTGCCTTTGGCTCAGGTCGTGTTCCCGGGGTCCAAGGATCAAGTTCTACATCAGGTTCCCCGGAGGGCGCCCGATTCTCCCTCTATCTCTGTCTCTGCTTCTCTTTCTGTGACTCTCATGAATAAATCAATAAAATCTAAAAGAAAAGAGAATGTATGGCCCTGGCATTTTAACTTTCTTATAGATCAGCTCCAGTAAACAACAGCAAAGGAGAAATGGGGCATGTATATCATAGTCCAGTCATAGAAAATAGTAAAAAAAAAAGGAAGAAACTACTATAAAATGATTAAAAAAAATGTTAGTAAAATAGAATAGAATATAAACAATGGCAAGATTCTAATGCTGATTAGGATTCATGTTTGTCACATAGATGTGTTTTCCTTCTCCCAATTATAGTTTCCACTTAAATCGGAGCTCATACAGTTTAAGTAGTATACAAGAAAAAGATAATTATTGATTGTGCTTATTTTCACTTTGAAGACCAAAATCCTTTTTATTTAAGCATTAAAATGATCTAAATCTGGAGTGCTTCTATCAGTAGTTTAGAAATCACTGCACAGTCAATGAAAAGGAAAGGAATGGCTTTCATGTATATTTTTCTTCAAATAAGACGTAAATATATGTCACTGACAAAGTTAACTCTTCATTGTACAACCTGCTTCATTTTGATTTATACACTTCTAGAAGAAAAATAAATGAGAGTTTAAGGTCTCAGAAATCCAAGAAAGGTCATCCAGCCCCACATGTTGGTTCATTTGTCTTCTGTTGCATGTTTATAAATCAAGAAAGGTCATTAGGCACTTAAGATGGTAAGTGGGTGAGTAATGGACAAAAACAAAAATAACAAATGATCACTGAACTTCTCAAGTAAATTCAAATAATTATAATACAACTCTCAATCCAATATCTAGCTTTACTGGAAAAAATGTCCCAATACTAAATGCCCAGTTTTTGACTATTCACACAATATGTGGATCATGACACAAATGAAAATTTATATTATATTATGTACTGGAACTTTTATCTTCTGATTTTTGCATACCATGTTAAAATTTGAGGTTCATTCAAATTGTAAGGTCATGGTATTTTCTACCTGATTTTTGTTCTCTTTTCTAGCTTTTATCCTTGAAAACACACACACACCCCAACACACACCATTCACTTGAGAGTCTGTATGCATGGTATTTTATTCTACAAATGACATGTACAAATATTTTTGATGAATTTACTTGCATATTCAGTTATGAAAAGATCAGTTCAGAAAAAAATAGAAAATTTGGTAAATTAATTTTACTGGCAGTTATATTGAGTTGAAAAATGGTGCTTGGCCCACTGGTTAGGTCAAAATTATTGAACTAATTGTT
Source organism: Vulpes vulpes (assembly GCF_048418805.1). Classification (NCBI taxonomy): domain Eukaryota; kingdom Metazoa; phylum Chordata; class Mammalia; order Carnivora; family Canidae; genus Vulpes; species Vulpes vulpes. Next base: position 94,880,758 of record NC_132796.1, on the reverse strand, counting down.
TATAGAGACATAGTTTCACTAAGCTTTATGTTTAAAAAAATAAGAAAAAAATAAAACAAATTGGTGCTTCTGTTCTTAACAATATAAAAATATTGTTTTTACCACTTTACAACTTTAAGATTTAACTATGCAAATTTCATTCATATTTAAAACAAGGAAGGGATATTACTGATAGAAGTATGGGTAAAATGATGAATATGATATATTATTAAGTTATTTTTAATTCTTCCATACTGGTTATTTTATAATCCTTAATAATAAAAGCAAATATTCATTATAAGTTAGATAGGAGAATTCATTTTTAATAGTAGCCTCTGTAGAAGATTGGGCCCCTTTGTTTTAAATGATTAATTTTGTTTTAAATGATTAATGTAATTCATTTAAAAAGGCGATGTTGAAGCACATGGATTTAAGTATATCTTATCTGATTGTAACATTTTGGGAACTGCATTGAAATAAGAATCCTATTAATTTTATGCATGTAAAAAACAGACAGTATTTTATGGATTTGTTAAATGTATCATGTTTATCCAATGGTCATCCATTGCTTGTTTCAATACATCTGGGTTCTGACTGGAATGATAATCTATTTACAATTTGGTCCATTTTGAAATCTCAGAGTTACTTTGTTTCTGTTGATATTATTTCTATTGAGCAGTTTTTGACTAAAATGGAGGAAGAAGTGGAAAGATGCAAAATGATGCTTTGTAACAACCTGAAACCAAATAGATGGGATTTAAAAATCACCTTTGATATCATTTATTTCTAACATAAATTTTAATGACTTATCTATAAATTTATAGTGAAATCTTTGAGATTAAACAGTAATTAAAAACCTTCCAACAAGCAAATGTCCAGGACCAAATAGTTTCACTTACGAATTTTAACAAGCATTTAAAAGAGAATTAATGTCAATCCATATTAAACTATTCCATAAATTGAAGGGAGGAAACAGTTTCAAAATCATTTTACAAGGCCAACATTGTCCTGATACTAAAGCCAGAAAAAGACACTCTAAGAAAACAAAACAAAGCAGACCAATATCCCTGATGAACAGAGATGTAAAAATTCTCAGCAAAATATCAGCATACCAAATTCAACAGCATATTAAGAGGATTATACACCATGATCAAGCAGGATATAAACCTGGGATAGCTCAACATACACAAATCAATAAATGTAATACACCACATTAATAAAGACAAAAATCATATGATCATCTCAATAGATGCAGAAAAAAACATTTGACAAAATACAACATCCTTTCATGAAAAAAATAAATAAAACACCCAACAAATTTGGTATTGAATGCACATACCTCAGCATAATAAAGACCATGTATGACAAACCCACAGCTAATATATTCAATAGTGATAGTTTGGAACATTTTCTTCTAAGATCATGAATAAGAATAGCATGCCCACTATCACTACTCCTATTAAATATAGTACTGGAAGTCCTAGCCAAATAAATTAAGCAAGAAAAATAAACAAAATGAATGCAAATCAGAAAATAGAAGTAAATTTGTCTTTGTTTGCAGGTGGCATGACATTATACATAGAAAACCCATAAGACTCCACCAAAGAACTGTGAGAATTAATCAACAGTTTCAGGAAGTTTGTAGGATATAAAATTAACATACAAAATCATTTGTATTTCTATACACTGACAATAAAATATCTGAAAAAAATAAAGAAAACAATTCCATCCACAATAGCATTAAAAACAATAAAATACTTAAGAATAAATTCAAACAAAGAGGTAAATATCTGTACACTGAAAACTACAAGATTCATAAATGAAAATGAAAAAGACACAAAAAATAGAAAAATGTTCCAGGTTCATGTATTAGGAAAATTAACATTATTTTTTTTTTTTTATTGTAAGCTCTATGCCCAATTTGGTCCTTGAACTCATGACCTGGAGATCAAAAGTCACATGCTCTACTGAATAAGCCAGGCAGGATCCCCAGGAAAATTAATATTGTTAAAGTGTCCATGGACACCTGAGTGGTTCAGCCAGTTAAGCACCCAACTCTTAATTTCTGCTCAGGTCATGATCTAAGGATGATGAGATTGAGCCCTGTGTCAGGCTCTGCACTGGGTATAAAGCCTACTTAAGATTCTCTCTCCTTTTCCCTCTGCCCCTCCCTCTGCTCTCTTTCTCTCTCCCTCTCAAATAAATACAATAAATCTTTAAAAAAAATAAAAATAGGGATGCCTGGGTGGCTCAGCAGTTGCGCATCTGCTTTTGGCTCAGGTCATGATCTCAGGTCCTGGGATCAAGTCCCACATTGGTCTCCCCACAGGGAACCTGCTTCTCCCTTTACCTATGTCTCTGCCTCTCTCTCTTTGTCTCTCACAAATAACCATACTACCCAAAGCCATCTATAGATTTAGTGCAATCCCTATCAAAACTCAAATGACATTTTCACAGAAAAAGAAAAAAATAATTCTAAAATTTGTATGGAACCACAAATGGCACTGAATAGCCAAAACAATCCTAAGAAAGGAGAACAAATTTAAAAGCATCACATTTCCTGATTTCAAACTACATTATAAAGTTATAGTAATCAAAACAGTATGACATTGGCATTAAAAACAGACACATAAACCAAAAGAACAGAATGCAGAGCCTCCAAATAAACCCTCACATGCTAAAATTCAAAATATTTGACAAGGGAGCCAACTAATAATTAACAAGGGAGTAAATATTTGTTTCAGTGGAGAAAAGATAGTCTTTTTAATAAATAATGTTGGGGAAAGTGGATAATTACATGCAGAATAATTAAATTGGGCTCCTATCTTACACCATCCATGAAAATTAACTCACAATGTATTAAGGATGTAAACATAAGAACTGAACTATAAAACTCCTAGAAGAAAACAGACAAAAAGCCCCTTGACATTGGTCTTGACAACAATTTTTTTGGATACGACAACAAAAGCACAGATAATAATAGCTAAAATATGGGATGTCATTCTTTGTCTTGCATATGTGAGCAATAGAAAGTAACTGCAAATTTAGAGTAAGATGATGTACATATACTTCAAGCAGAAAAAATTAATAATTGGATGTCTAATTTATTGACTTTTTATACACTTCTTTTAGAAAAATAAAACCTATTATATCAAATCAAATAACATAAATAGTATTTTCCTCTCCACCAACCTCATTCCCTTGGTAGTAAAATGGCGGTCTGACTTCTTCCATTCCTTCTTTCCTCTGTTTTTATGAGATACATTCAAACATACAAACACAATTAAAGGAATATTTCTGATATGCCTATTGTCTTTTGCCCAGATTCCTATCATTGTCTCTTAAATGGTCTTATTGCCTCTAATCTGGTTCTGCTCCCAACACTTTAAATATAAGGAATGTTTTTAGTTTGACCCCAATACACTTAATGATTCAATCCCCACCTACCCCTCTACTCTCACATCCTGCCACATATAATTTGTGCACCATCCACACATATTAATTGTATTTCATCAAAAGTTATATTATGGTGGTTTATTTCTTCATATTTTTATATATTATTTTTTCTCTTACTTAAAATGTGTTTTCTTTCTTTGTCTAGGTCAAAGCTACCTTTTATTTAAAACTTTTCTCAAAACCTAGGAATTATTTCCTGACTCATTGTTTTTCCCATATCACACTCTAGAAAACTGCAGACTTGTTACTCCTCCTGATCACAATTCTGGTCAAACCAATATATGTTTTTAAGTTTCAATTTTAATTCCAGTTAGTTAATATACAATGTTATATTAGTTTCATTCAACAGCCAGTGCTGATCACAAGTGCACTCCTTAATCCCCATCATCTATTTCACCCATCCTTCCACCCACCTCCTCTCTGGTTGGTAACCATCAGTTTGTCCTCTGTAGTTGAGTCTGTTTCTTGATTTCTCTCTCTCTCTCTCTCTCTCTCTCTCAATCTCCTCTATCTCTAATTTTTTCTGCTTATTTGTCAGCTTTCTTAAATTCCACATATGAGTGAACTCATATGGTATTTATCTTTGACTGACTTATTCACTTAGCATTATACCCTTTAGTTCCAAAAATATGGAATGCATCATGAATATGTTTGGTATTCTTGCACAGGGCCATGACAATCTTTGTCATTCCAATTTTAGTATATGTGCTACCAAAGTGAGCACAAACTATTGTATGTTTAAAGTCTGATGGTTGGGACACGTGGGAGCTCAGTGAGTAAAGCATCTGACTCTTTTTTCTTAAGATTTTATTTATTTATTCATGAGAGACACAGAGAGAGAGAGGCAGAGACATTAGCAGAGGAGAAGCAGGCTCACCTAAGGGAGCCTGACAGGGGACTCGATCCTGGCACTCCACCATCATGCCTTGGGCCCAAGGCAGGAGCCAAACTGCTGAGCCACCGAGGTGTCCCAACATCTGACTCTTTATCTCAGCTCAGGTCTTGATCTCAAGTTACCTGAGTTCAAGCCCCACTTTGGGCTCCATGCTGGGCATGGAGTCTACATAAATAAATAAATAAATAAATAAATAAATAAATAAATAAATGGGTAAGTAAGTCTGGGAGTTATATATTCCCATTTCCACACCAATGCAGCTGCAAGAAAGAAACTAAGAACTAAGAAATGGAAGATACTCTCCTCATACCATGGTAATGGATTATTTAGATATTCTTCAGCTTAGATTAATTTCTTATTCTTTTCAGTTTTCCAAAGAGTTTGGCCTGCTCAGAAGAAAATAAGAAATCAACAATAATTCTAATAATTACTAACATTTCACAGTTGAGAAAGCTAAACACAAAACGTTAAATTCTCCTCTGAGTTACAGAGCTACTAAGTGACAGAACCAAAATTTTACCTATAGAAGGACAACTGCAGAACACATGATCTAAACCATTATAAGATATTGACTTTTACCGGGGATGGGGCAAGATGGCAGAAGACTAGGGTCCCCAAGTCACCTGTCCCCACCAACATACCTAACTAAATAACTTTCAAATCGTCCTGAAAACCTATGAATTCAGCCTGAGATTTAAAGAGAGAACAGCTGGAATGCTACAGCGAGAAGAGTTTGCGCTTCTATCAAGGTAGGTAGACGGAAAAAAATAATAATAAAGAAATAAAAAGGCATCCAAGGGGGAGGGGCCCCCCAGGAGCCCCGCTAAGGCCACGTGGCAAGTGCCCCCAAGACAGGAAGGCCCAGGCCCAGAGAAGCAGGAGCTTCACCAATCTTCCCAGATGGAAAGGCGCTTGCAGGGAGCTCAGACAGGATCCCAGGAGGGAAAGGGATGCCCTCAGGCTCCCAGGGGCACTAATGGAAGAACTGCGCCCAGGGGAGAGCACGCCACACACCACAGGCCGAGCTCCCTAAAGGGCTGCAGCCGGCACCGGCAGGGCCTTGGGAGGAGCTCAAGTGGAGGTTGGGGAGGGGGGCGGCTCCCCGCGGCGGGGGCTGCGCAGCCCCGGGAGTGCAATTACAGTGCTGCAGGCCCTGGAGACCAGGGCACTGGGGGACACAGCCCAAGATCCGGCGCTCCCCCCGGGACAGGCAGAGGCCAGGAGGGCTTAGGACACCGAGGGCACTCCTGCTGCCGGCTGGCCCAGAGCTGTGCAGATCGGCGCCCCAGTGCCCCCAGAGCACCCAGGCCCCTGCGGACTGGGAGCTGCGGTAGTTACTGCTGGAGCTAACTCTAGGGCTGGAGAGTTGGCCACTGCCACTGTTTTCGTTCCTCCTGGTGTCACCTTGTACCTGGGAGTTAACAGGGGCCTCACAGGATAAACAGCGCCCACTGAGACTTGCACCTACAGGGGGCTGGGCAGCTCCCCCAGGGGCATACACCTGAGGATCAGCAAAGCAAGCCCCTCCCCCAGAAGACCAGCTAGAAGGACAGGGGAAAGGCAAGTTATTGACCCAGAGGCTCTGGAAAGTTCCAGAGAAGTCGAGGGATTTACAGTATATAGAATCAGAAGATACTCCCCCTTGTTTTTTGTTTTCTGTTTGTTCCCCCCCCCTTTTTTTATTTCTTTATTACATTTTTTTTCCCTCTCTCTTTTTCTCCTTTTTCCACTACAACTTGTTTTTGGCCACTCAGCACTGAGCAAAATGACTAGAAGGAAAAAGTCACCACAAAAAAATCAGAAACAGTCGTCTCTCCCACAGAGTTACAAAATTTGGATTACAATTCAACGTCAGAAAGCCAATTGAGAAGCACAATTAAAAAGCTACTGGTGGCTCTAGAAAAAAAGTATAAAGGATTCAAGAGACTTCATGACTGCAGAAATTATATCTCATCAGGCCGATATTAAAAATCAAATGAGATGCAATCCAAACTGGAGGTCCTAACAATGAGGGTTAACGAGGTAGAAGGATGAGTGACATAGAAGACAAGTTGATGGCAAGGAGGAAAAAGGATAAAAACAAAAGATAATGAGGATAGGTTAAGGAAAATAAATAACAGCCTCAGAAGGAAAAATCTACTTTAATTTGGGTTCCCAAGGGCGCCAAAAGGGACAGAGGTACAGAAACTCTATTTGAACAAATCATAGCTGAGAATGTCGCTAACTTGAGAAGGGAAACAGGCATTCAGATCCAAGAGATAGAAAGATCCCCCCTAAAATCAATAAAAACCACTCAACACCTCAACATTTAATACTGAAACTTGCAAATTCCAAAGATAAAGAGAAAATCCTTAAAGCTACAAGAGAAAAGAGATTCTTAACTTATATGGGAAGAAATATTATATTAACAGCAGACCGCTCCACAGAGAACTGGCAGGCCAGAAACGGTTGGCAGGATATTTTCAGGGTACTAAATGAGAAGAACATGAAGCCAAGAATACTTTATCCAGCAAGGGTGTCATTCAGAATAGAAGGAGAGATAAAGAGCTTCCAAGATAGGCAAAAACTGAAAGAATATGTGACCACCAAACTGGCTCTACAGGAAATATTAAGGGGGACTCTGTAAAAGAAAGAGGAAGTCCAAGGAAACAATCCACAAAAAACAGGGACTGAATAGATATCATGATGACACTAAATTCATAACTTTCAATAGTAACTCTGAACATGAATGGGCTTAAGGACCCCATCAAAAGGTGCAGGCTTTCAGACTGAATAAAAAAGCAAGACCCATCTATTTGCTGTCTACAAGAGACTCATTTTAGACAGAAGAACACCTCAGCCTGAAAATAAAAGGTTGGAGAACCATTTACCATTCAAATGGTCCTCAAAAGAAAGCAGGGGTAGGGATCCTTATATCAGATAAATTAAAGTTTATCCCAAAGACTGTAGTAAGAGATGAAGAGGGACACTATATCATACATTAAGGATCTATACAAAAAGAGGACCTAACAATCATGAACATTTATGCCCCGAATGTGGGAGCTGCCAAGTATATCAATTAATTAATAACCAAAGTTAAGACATACTTAGATAATAATACACTTATATTTGGTAACTTGAATGTAGCGCTTTCTGTAATCGACATATCTTCTAAGCACAACATCTCCAAAGAAAGAAGAGCTTAAATGGTACACTGGACCCGATAGATTTCACAGATATTTACAGAACTTCAATCCAAAGACAACTGAATACACATTCTTCTCAAGTGCACATAGAAATTTCTCCAGAATAGGCCACATACTGGATCATAAATCAGGTATTAACCAATACCAAAAGATTGGGATCACCCCCAGCATATTTTCAGACCATAATGCTTTGAAATTAGAACTAAATCACAAGAAGAAGTTTGGAAGGATGTCAAACACGTGGAGGTTAAGGACCATCCTGCTAAAAGATGAAAGGGTCAACCAGGAAATTGGAGAAGAATTAAAAAGATTCATCGAAACTAATGACAATGAAGATAAAACCATTCAAAATCTTTGGGATCCAGCAAAAGCAGTCCTGAGGGGGAAATACGTTGCAATACAAGCATCCATCCAAAAACTGGAAATAACTCAAATACAAAAGCTAACCTTGCACCTAAAAGAGCTGGAGAAAAAACATCAAATAGATCCTACCCCCAGCAGAAGAAGAGAGTTAATAAAGATCGAGCAGAACTGAATGAAATAGAGACCAGAAGATCTATGGAACAGATTAACAAAACCAGGAGTTGGTTCTTTGAAAGAATTAATAAGATAGATAAACCAATAGCCAGCCTTATTAAAAAGAAAAGAGAAAAGGCTCAAATTAATAAAATCATGAATGAGAAAGGAGAGATCGCCACCAACACCAAGGAAATACAAATTATTTTAAAAACATATTATGAGCAGCTATACGCCAATAAATTAGGCAATTAGAAATAGGCAACACCCTTTTTGAACTTGGCCACAGTAACTTCTTGCAAGATACATCCATGAAGGCAAGAGAAGCAAAAGCAAAAATGAACTATTGGGACTTCATCAAGATAAGAAGCTTTTGCACAGCAAAAGAAACAGTCAACAAAACTAAAAGACAACCTACAGAATGGGAGAAGATATTTGCAAATGACATATCAGATAAAGAGCTAGTTTCCGGGCAGCCCCGGTGGTGCAGCGGTTTGGCGCCGACTGCAGCCTGGGGTGTGATCCTGGAGACCTGGGATCGAGTCCCGCATCGGGCTCCCTGCATGGAGCCTGCTTCTCCCTCTGCCTGTGTCTCTGCCTCTCTCCCTCTCTCTCTCTCTCTGTCTCTATGAATAAATAAATAAAATCTTAAAAAAGGGGGGGGGCTAGTTTCCAAGATCTATAAAGAACTTATTAAACTCAACAGCAAAGAAACAAACAATCGAATCATGAAATGGGCAAAAGACATGAAGAGAAATCTCACAGAGAAGACATCGACATGGCCAACACGCACATGAGAAAATGCTCCGCATCACTGGCCATCAGGGAAATACAAATCAAAACCACATTGAGATACCACCTCACACCAGTGAGAATGGGGAAAATTAACAAGACAGGAAACAACAAATGTTGGGGAGGATGTGGAGAAAGGGGAACCCTCCTGCACTGTTGGTGGGAATGTGAACTGGTACAGCCACTCTGGAAAACTGTGTGGAGGTTCCTCAAAGAGTTAAAAATAGATCTGCCCAAGACCCAGCAATTGCACTGCTGGGGATTTACCCCAAAGAGACAGATGCAGTGAAATGACAGGACACCTGCACCCCAATGTTTAATAGTCACTTCAACATATTTTTACATGATATCCAAAAAAGAAAGAAAAAGAAAATAAATCATGCCCATTCTCTTTATTTTTATTCAGTGCTCTACATCAACATCCACTTGTTGCAGCTCCAGTAACTATCTTGAAGAATATAAATGCTGCTGATCTGATAGCTACTAGTTCTGAAGATTGGACAAAAACAGAGATTGAATGAAATTAGAGTACAAGTAATTTAAGCATAGAAAAATGTAACTATGCATAGCTGTCATGAGTTATTAAGAGAAATTGTGATATTTCTTTCTTTTTAGTTCTGTTAGTTTAGATTCTTACTAGAAGTGTATAAGAACTATTTTCCAGTCACTCTCTGTTTGACTAATGCCAAAGAATCAGTAAGCTAGGCATTTGCAGCAAAAATAAATAATTATATCACTTATCTTAGTGTATCAAGGGCAGATGATTAAAAACAAACACACACATATTGGGCAACTTTGGAATCACCTTTAGATGTTTAAACATCCCAGGCAAAACATACATTATGAATATAAATGGAATTTATGTGCAATGATGGGAATCTCATTACATAGATACAAAGACCTATACAATGAGTTGTATATATGAATATTATTCTAAGTATTATGAGAATATTGTGTTCTAACCTTAATGTTTGGAAATCACTGGTAGAAAAGATTCCATAAAAAACAACACTTTAAATAGTATACATAGTATTGACTACGTATTTCAGTTTTTCAGAAATAGAATCTCTAGAAGCCTATTCCTTTTTTTTAAATTTTTTAAATTTATTTATGATAGTCACACACACAGAGAGAGAGAGATAGGCAGAGACATAAGCAGAGGGAGAAGCAGGCTCCATGCACCGGAAGCCCGACGTGGGATTGGATCCCGGGTCTCCAGGATCGAGCCCTGGGCCAAAGGCAGGCGCCAAACCGCTGTGCCACCCAGGGATCCCCCTATTCCTTTTTAAATGAAGGAAAATGACTTTGATTCTTATATGACTGGGCTAAATTATGGATATTTGGACATTATATTATGTAGAAACTTCTGTGGTTGCAAGAGAAGATCTAAATAACACTGTGTCATTGAGGAGTCTACTTCTCTCAAATAACAATACATTTCATATTTTTACTATAGGAGCTGATTCACTGACTCAATATAACCAGACTGGCATTTCTGTGATTCTATTGTCCTTTCCCACAAGATTGCAAATTGCCATATCTCCAAGTATCCCATTTATATCCCAACCCATCTATATGCTTACTTTGCCATAACTTATTACTTGATCCTTAGCTACAAATGAGACTGAATTTAAAAGTATTTATCTTTTACTTCATATAAATCAGAGGTAAGTAGTGTATAAAGGTTTGAGAAATGGGCATTAATGTTAGCTTACCTACAGTTTCATCCACAGAAGTAAATATTTTTAGTGGAGTTCTATATTGCTAAGGGAAATCATGTTCTATTGGACCGACTTTTCCAATGTAGTTGATACTACAGATAATAGCAGCAATGTTCTCACGTTAAATAACTCAGATCCATTGTAAGGGATATATTACATTAGAACATTTGCTTCATCCACTGTGGCGTTTATTTCTGTTCTTGTGTTTAAACTGAGTTTCAATCAGTATGAGATGATTTAAGTAAATATATATAATCACTTATGAATAGAGGAAGCATCATGTTGTTGACTTAGCAAATTCCTTAGAATTATTGGAATGTTAGTATTATTTGAATTATATTTAATAAATCATATCAAACCTCTAAACAGGACAGATTGCTGAAGTTTCAGTAAATATCTTTGTTAATTTTAATTTTAATTTTTAAAGTAATTTCTACATCCAACATGGAGCTCAAACTCATGACCCTCAGATCAAGAGTAACGTGCTCTACTGGGTGAGCAGGACAGGCACCCCAGTTTCGGTAAATTCTTAGTAAAAGTACAGACACAAACAGATGAAAATAGATTTTAAATCACAATATACCATTACACAAGGAAACTTAAACCATCGCTAAAGTTCCTTATACTTACGAAGCCAGCTATGAGGGGATGCCTGGGTGGCTCAGTGGTTGAGTGTCTTCCTTTGGCTCAAGATGTGATCCTGGGTCGAGGGATCAAGTCCCACATCAGACTCCCTGCGAGGAGTCTGCTTCTCGGAGCTCGGCCTATGTCTCTGCCTTCTCTCTGTGTCTCTCATGAATAAATAAATAAAATCTTTTTTAAAAAGTTAGCTATGGGTTTAAATCCCTGAGATGATTTTCAAAACAAACTTCATGACTCTACTTCAGTCTGGCTTAATCAAAACATATGGGTTGTGAGATCAATATATCTCTATTGTCACCAAGTCATCAGGTGGCTTTTTGCATTAGTTTTCAGACTAATATTTAATAACAAATATACAACCTAATATTGTACATCCTTTAAAAACATTGCTTCTATTAATTTAATATAGTAAACTGCAAATAAGAGTAATGAATAGTTACCAATAAAAGTATAATTTAGCCTTATCAATAAAATTGATTTAAAATAAAGCAAACAGGGGTGCCTGGGTGGCTCAGTTGGTTGGGTGCCTGCCTTTGGCTCGGGTCATGGTCCTTGAGTCCTGGGATCAAGACTTGCATTTGATTCTCTGTTCAGCAGGGGAGTCTGCTTCTCCCTCCATTTGCCTTTCCCCTCCTCTCATGCACTCTCTCTCTCTCAAATAAATAAATAAAATCTTTTAAAAAGTAAAATTAAAATAAATCAAACCCTTTTATTCTGGGAAGTTTGAATATCAAAGACTTCAAGATATGATTTGATACACACTCATAATACTTAAGAGGAAAAATATTAAAAGAAAGAGAATTGTACTAACAACTTAAAAAGTCTAGAAAGCTTTGATTTCCGATTCATTGAAATTCAATTAGGCCACTTGTCTGAGAAGAAATTTCAGTTCAAGATCCTCGAAAAGTTGAAGTTGTCCTTGAGATTCAGTGCTATACAGCTACTATTCATCAGACAGCTGAGCTTGCTGATGGGTTAATTAATCACATCAGCTCAACTGGAAGGCAAGTTTCAAATTATTCAATGGAGTGTTGTCACTGTCAATGATTTCTTGTTCTATATCTTGATGGAGGAGAGTTTATCATTAATGAACAAGTGAACTCCAAAACCTGGTTAAGAGCTCTCTTAGAGACAAAAAAGTTTAAATTTACTCCCCAAATTTCTAAATCCCCCTTAATAAGATGACATGAAACACAGAAATATCATAGCAATGAAAAAACAAAATGAATTTTAAGTTCTCTAGATTAAAATAATTATAGTAATAATTTAAAAATGACAAAGTATATCTAAATATTGGATTATTTCTCAGTGTCCTCTTCCCCTACATATACTGTTTTTCTTATATAGATAGATTTCTATTTTACCTAGGCATTTTTAAACTTTATTATTCTATTTATTATCATATATTCTAATATTTTGAAAAACTTCACTTTACCTTGTACCTTGTGTTATATTTTCAATATGTCATGGTTTTTATTAACAGCAAATGTAACAATAAACCTTCAGTATTTAAAACTGGCATACTGATTAAGCCAGTCTTTATCTTTTAATGTTCTTAAGTAGAAATGGTAGCTACAAAGTATCAAAATGTGTTGTTTTTCAAATGATTTAATAATATTAACATTGACAATACTGATAATAATGTTTAAAACTTGCCAAGCTGGGTAGTGGACTAACGTATTTGTTACCTTTCTCTTTTTTAAGTTTTTATTTATTTATTTGATACAGAGGGAAAGAGCACAAGCAGGGAGATTGGCAAGCAGAGGGAGAGGTAGAAGTAGGCTCTTTGCCCAGCAAGGATCCTCATGCTGCCCAATTCCAACACCCTGGTAACATGACCTGAGCTGAAGACAGACCCTTAAATAACTGAGCCACCCAGGTGCTCAGGGTTTCAGAGTGGATAAAAAATCAACACTCATCTATTTGCTGTCTACAAGAGATATTTTATTTTATTTTTTTTTACAAGAGATATTTTAAACCTAAGGACACTTACAGCCTGAAAATGAAAGGTTGGAGAACAATTTACCATTTAAATTGTCCTCAAAAGAAGCATGGGTAGCAATCCTTATATGAGATAAAGTTTATCCAAAAGACTGCAATAAGAGATGAAGAGGGACACTATATCATACTTAAAGGATCTATCCAATAATAGGACCTAATAATCATGAATATTTATGCCCCTAATATGGGAGCTGCCAAGTATATCAATCAATTAATAACCAAAGTTAAGACATACTTCAATAATAATACACTTACACTGGGAGACCGCAACAGGGTGCTGTCTAATAATGACAGATATTCTAAACACAACATCTCCCAAGACACAAGAGCTTTAAATGACACACTGGAGAAGACGGATTTCAGATATATTTACAGAATTTTACATCCAAACACAACTAAATACACATTCTTCTCAAGTGCAAGTGGAATTTCTCCAGAATAGACCACATACAGAGTCACAAATCAGACCTTAAAATACCAAAATATTGGGAATGGCCCCTGTATATTTTCAGACCATAATGCTTTGAAACTAGAATTCAATCACAGAAAGAAATTTGGAAGATATACAAACACGTGGAGGTTAAAGGCCATCCTGCTAAAAGATGAAAGGGTCAACCAGGAAACTAAGAAAAATTAAAAAAAGATGCCTGGAAACTAATGAGAATGAAGATACAATCATTTAAAATCTTTGGGACACAGCAAAAGCAGTCCTGAGAGGGCAAGAAATCGCAATACAAGCATCCCTCAAAAAATTGGAAAAACTCAAATACACAAGGTAGACTTGCACCTAAAGGAACTGGAGAAACAACAGCAAATAAAACCTAAACAAGCAGAAGAAGAGAGTTAATAAAGATTTGAACAGAACTCAATGAAATAGAGACCAGAAGAACTGTGCAACAGATCAACAAAAGCAGGAGTTTGTCCTTTGAAAGAATTAATAAGATAGATAAACCATTAGCCAGCCTTATTAAAAACAAAAGAGAAAAGACTCTAATTAATAAAATCATGAATAAAAAAGGAGACATCACGACCAATACCAAGGAAATACAAATGATTTTAAAAACATAATGTGAGCAGCTAAAAGCCAATAAATTAGGCAATCTAGAAGAAACAACGCATTTCTGGAAAACCACAAACTACCAAAACTGGAACAGGAAGAAATAGAAAACCTGAACAAACCAATGACCAGGGAAGAATTTGAAGCAGTCATCAAAAACCTCCCAAGACACAAAAGTCCAGGCCCAGATGGCTTCCCAGGGGAATTCTATCAAACGTCTAAAGAAAAAAGCATACCTATTCTACTAAAGCTGTTCCGAAAGATAGAAAGAGATGGAATACTTCCAAACTCATTCTATGAGGCCAGCATCACCTTAATTCCAAAACCAGAGAAAGACCCCACCAATAAGGAGAATTATAGAACAATATCCCTGATGAACACAGGTATAAAAATTCTCAACAAGATACTAGCCAATGGGACCCAACAATTCATTAAGAAAATTAATGACCGGGATCCCTGGGTGGCGCAGCGGTTTGGCGCCTGCCTTTGGCCCGGGGCGCGATCCTGGAGACCCCGGATCGAATCCCACATCGGGCTCCCGGTGCATGGAGCCTGCTTCTCCCTCTGCCTGTGTCTCTCTGCCTCTCTCTCTCTCTCTGTGACTATCATAAATAAATAAAAATTTAAAAAAAAAAGAAAATTAATGACCATGACCAAGTAGGATTTATCCCCGGGATGCAAGGCTGGTTCAACACTCATAAAGCAATCAGTGTGATTGATCATATCAGCAAGAGAAAAAACAGGAACCATATGATCCTCTCAATAGATACAGAGAAAGCATTTGGCAAAATACAGCATCCATTCCTCATCAAAACTCTTCAGAGTGTACGTATAGAGGGAACATTCCTCAGCATCTTAAAAGCCATTTATGAAAAGCCCACAGCAAATATCATTCTCAATGAGGAAACACTGGGAGCCTTTCCCCTAAGATCAGGAACGAGACAGGGATGTCCACTCTCACCACTGCTATTCAACATAGTACTAGAAGTCCTTGCCTCACCAATCAGGCAACAAAAAGAAATAAAAGGCATTCAAATTGGCAAAGAAGAAGTCAAACTCTCCCTCTTTGCAGATGACATTATACTGTACTTAGAAAACCCAAAAGACTCCATCCCAAGATTGCTAGAACTCATAAAGCAATTTGCCAGTGTGGCAGGATACAACATCAATCCCTAGAAGCCAGTGGCATTTCTATACACTAACAATGAGACTGAAGAAAGAGAAATTAAGGAGTCAATCCCATTTACAATTGCACCTAAAAGCATAAGATACCTAGAAATAAACCTAACCAAAGAGCTAAAGGATCTATACCCTAAAAACTACAGATCACTTCTGAAAGAAATTGAGGAAGATACAAAAAGATGGAAAAATATTCCACGCTTATGGATTGGAAGAATTAACATTGTGAAAATGTCAAAGCTACCCAGGGCAATTTACACACTGAATGCAATCCCTATCAGAATACCATGGACTTTCTTCAGAAGCTTGGAACAAATAATCTTAATATTTGTGTGGATTCAGAAAAGGCCCTCAATAGCCAGGGGAATATTATTTTTTTTAAATTTTTATTTATTTATGATAGTCACAGAGAGAGAGAGAGGCAGAGACATAGGCGGAGGGAGAAGCAGGCTCCATGCACCGGGAGCCCGATATGGGATTCGATCCCGGGTCTCCAGGATCGCGCCCTGGGCCAAAGGCAGGCGCCAAACCGCTGCGCCACCCAGGGATCCCCAGGGGAATATTATAAAAGAAAACCATAGCTGAGGGCATCACAATGCCAGATTTCAGGTTGTACTACAAAGCGGTAATCATCAAACAGTGTGGTCCTGGCACAAAAACAGACACATTGATCAATGGGACAGAATGGAGAATCCATAAATGGGCCCTCAACTCTATGGTCAACTAATATTCGACAGAGCAGTTAAGACTATCCACTGGAAAAAGGGCAGTCTCTTCAATAAATGGTGCTGGGAAAATTGGACAGCCACATGCAGAAGGATGAAACTGGACTATTCTCTTTCACCATACACAAAAATAAACTCAAAATGGATGAAAGATCTAAATGTGAGACAAGAATCCATCAAAATCCTAGAGGAGAACACAGGCAACACCCTTTTTGAACTTGGCCACAGCAACTTCTTGCAAGGTACATCCATGAAGTCAAGAGAAACAAAAGCAAAAATGAATTACTGGGACTTCAACAAGATAAAAAGCTTCTGCACAACAAAAGAGACAGTCAACAATATGCAAAGTCAACCTACAGAATGGGAGAAGATATTTGCAAATTACATATCTGATAAAGGGCTAGTATCCAAGATCTATAAAGAATTTATTAAATTCAACAGCAAAGAAACAAACAATCGAATCATGAAATGGGCAAAAGCATGAACAGAAATTTACCAATACACATGGCTCACAAGCACATGAGAGAATCCTCCGCATCACTTTCTATCAAGGAAATACAAATCAAAACCACAATGAGATACCGCCTCACACCAGAGAGAATGCTGAAAATTAATAAGACAGGAAACAACAAATGTTCAAGAGGATGTGGAGAAAGGGGAACCCTCTTGCATTGTTGGTGGGAATGTGAACTGGGACAGCCACTCTGGAAAACTGTGTGGAGGTTCCTCCAAGAGTTAAAAATAGATCTGCCCTATGACCCAGCAAACATACCACTGGGGATTTACCCCAAAGTTACAGATGCAGTGAAATGCCGGGACACCCCAATGTTAATAGCTGCAATGTCCACAATAGTCAAACTGTGGAAGGAGCCTCTGTGTCCATCGAAAGATGAATGGATAAAGAATATGTGGTTTATGTACACAATGGAATATTACTCAGCCATTAGCAATGACTGATACCCACCATTTGCTTCGACGTGGATGGAACTGGAGGGTATTTGCTGAGTGAAGTAAGTCAATCGGTGAAGGACAAACATTGTATGGTCTCATTCATTTGGGGAATATAAAAATTAGCGAAAGAGAATAAAGGGGGAAGGAGAGAAAATGAGTAGCAATTATCATAGAGGGTGAGAAAACATGAGAGACTCCTAACTCTAGGAAAGAAACAAAGGGTAGTGGAAGGGGAGGTCAGCGGGGGGGTGGGGTGATTGTATGACAGGCATGGAGGGGGACACTTGATGGGATGAGCACTGGGTGTTTGCTATATGTTGGCAAATTGAACTCCATAAAAAACATACAAAATAGTAATAATAATATGTGTAATATATAATAACAGTGTTAATGTGATCATGGTAAATTGTTAATACTTAGAGAATGTTTTCTGTATATCAGGTATTGTAATATATAAAATTGCAACATGGATTCAAACAACCTAGCTTTGGTCTGTTTTTTACCTTGAGAATTTTGTTGGCTTCTCCAAGCCTCAGTATCCCCGTCTGTAAAACGGGCATAATAAACATATTATAATATGTTTAACATGTTTATAATAAACATAATAAACGGCCTCATAAGGTTGTGATGAACAATTGCGGAAGTAAATGAAAAATGTAAAGTAAAAGCTCAATATAAGGTAGACTGTATGATGATTATGGAGATACTTAGCAATGCATTGATTCTGCTCCCTCATAGTAATTTTTAAGCTGTTAATTAATCTTTGTGTCTTTCTTACTTAGTATAGAGTCAGCAACATTATAATTCCTCAAAAAGATTAAAGTGAACACAGACTATATCAATGTATGGTCAGAGAGTATCTAATGGATTTTTTCTTTTAATAAAAAGCAAATATTTGTATTTTATAATATTGGTGTTTTCTAATCATTATTTTACTTCCCAATTTATTTATTTTGAATTTAGTTGCTAACTTCTTTGAGTTTGCTTTACTGTACCAGCACTTTATACTGCATATTTTATGTTTCACTTTTTTTTATTTAAGCTATGAAATATATCAATTATTTTGTTTCCTTATATTTTCAGCCTGTTTTCCCTTTATAATTGATTTTATTGACAAAATGATTATAATATATTCAACTAAATCATATACTCTATTAATCAATAAAAGATACACAGTAACAGAAAAAAATTGTGTTTTGTGTGTATGTGTGTTTGTGTTTTGATGTTTTTTTGAAAGGGGTTGTTGAGGGAGTGTGGCTGCTTACTGAACTGTGAGTTGGACTTGGATAATTGGAGGCTCCTTACCCTCCCCTCTGTCCTTGGAATGTACATCCCACCCACCATTCCCACAATAGGGGCTGTTTCATGGAGGTAACCTTGACATAGTAAGGTGTTGTTGAGACCATTTGAATGGTATGCATGACTGAACCCTGTTAAAGCCACTATATGAACACATGAGATTCTGGTGACAGATAGATCTACTCGTCTTGTGGTCACCAAAGACAAGTCCTGTATATAAGTTTCTTTGCTTATTAAACCTGCCACCTACCAATTTAGAGTAGTCTGCCTCTTTCATGTCTCCTTGCCCTCTGAGTACAGGGACTACTTTCAGATTTCACCCAAGAAATTCACAAGGTTGTAAGCCAATAATGCTACAGTTTGTGTTATTTTTAGGAGAGATTGGGAAATATCTTTGAATAAAAGGAAATTCAACATTAGGTGTAATTGGACTTTAAGAGAAAAAAAATTGCTTAGAAATCTAGAGTTGAGTAAGATTTCACAATCCTTTTAAAACAAAAATTTAAGGGATCCCTGGGCGGCTCATTGGTTGAGTGCTGCCTTTGGTTCAGGGTATGATCCCGGAGTCCAGGGATCCAGACCCACATCAGGATCCCTGCATGGAGCTTGCTTCTCCCTCTGCCTGTGTCTCTGCCTCTCTCTCTTGTGTCTGTCGTGAATGAAGGAATAAAATCTTTAAAAAAAATAAAAAATAAAAATAAATAAAACAAATTTCACATGTATCATTCTTTTCCTAAAATAAAATAAAAACAAAAGGAATTAATGAGTCTAGGTGGAAAGACAGTACAAGGGACAGACCAATGTCAAAGCTATATAGAGAAATCAGTCAGATGCAATATAATTTAGCATTTAGGTTTAGATTATTGAAATTATATGTTTTCTTTCTATCTTGTTTTTTTAAGATTTTATTTATTTATTCATGAGAGACACAGAGAGAGAGGCAGAGACAAAAGCAGAGGGAGAAGCAGGCTCCCTAGGGGAGCCTGATGTGGGATTGGATCCTAGGACCCCAGGATTACACTCTGAGCCAAAGGCTTAACCACTGAGCCACCCAGGCACTCCATCTCTTTCTATCTTGGAAGAATATTAAATTAAAAGTACTATACAGACTAAGGGTAAACAAGCAATTTTTTAGCAATTTTAGATAGCCAGTGGGAATTATAATTTATAATAAGCTCTTTTGGATATAACAATATATCATGGTTTTGAACACAGGTCAAAATCACATGATGATAGATTATAAATAGAATCAATGTAATTATTAATAAATCCAAACCTTAAGTTAATATCATTTCTGCCATAGGCTAAGAAGCATGGTATGAGATCCATATCAAATGTTTGTTTCTTAAAAAGTTGATAGTAATAACCACTTGAAACCTTATTAGGTCTCATTTCATTTTTAGAATGTAAGTTTTTGTTTTCCTGTTCATTTTGTTTTCTCTCTCCTGGCTTAAGTAATCAAATAATTGGGACGCCTGGGTGGCTCAGTGGTTGAGTGCGTCTCAACTTCTCTTTGGCTCAGGGCATGATCCTGGTAGTCCCGGGATCACGTCTCACATCAGGTTCCCTGCATGGAGTCTGCTTCTACCTTTACCTCTGTTTCTGCCTTTCTCTCTGTGTCTCTTATGAATAAATAAATAAAATCTTTTTGAAAATTCATTTTTTAAAAAATTCATTTTAAAATTATTTTTTTAATTTTTAAAAAATGAATTTTTATAATACTATAGACACAGAGAGAGACAGGGAGAGAGAGAGAGAGAAAGAGAGAGAGAGAGAAGTAGAAAGTAGGCTCTATGCCAGAAGCTTGATGTGGGACTTGATCCCAGGACTCCAAGATCACGCCCTGGGCCAAAGGCAGGTGCCAAACCACTGAACCACCCAGGGATCCCAAAAAAAATCACTTTTAAAAAGGTATTTGGGAAACTCTGATAGGTGCAAGCCACTTGCAAAAATTAATTTAAAAACAATTGAACTTCTGAGCCATCACAGTATCCTTTTTAAAGTTTCATGGAAAAGGAGATCAATACCATGGTCTTGATATATAAACAAACTTAATAAAAAGAATTTAAAAAGTGTCTGGAAGGAAAATTTAAATGAAGGGAGAGTAAACCTATCAAAAAAATTCTTTTCTCTAAAATGGTATGGCGATGTTTCTTCCTCTGCTCTAACCCCAAAAATCAAGCATTCAGACCAATGTCTATTTTATTGGAAGATTATGGATTAGACCTGCAAGATGGCTGGAGAGATTGAGCTTGTCTGGTGGATGTCCTTGCCTTCAGGTGAGAATATCTCCAACTAGTTTAGACAGATGAGTATTGTAACAGTAATAATTACTAGCAAAATTGACCTCATGACCTTCTTTTACTTCTTCATTGAGAGGCTCTCATTATTTAATATTTATTTACAGTTAAACATTATCTGAGTACTTCAGACCAAAAGTTCTGAAGTATCTAGAATAGTGCCTGACATATTGCAGCTACTTAGCAAGAGTCAAATAATTAAAGTCAGTGAAAGGGCTTGAGTCTTTTTTCCTACTTTCTCAGTCTGCTAATACTCTATTTGCAAAGTATGAAAGAATAATAGTAGTGCAGATTAGAAAGAATAATGTTTTGGAATATTTTTTATTGGAGTTTGATTTGCATAACACCCAATGTTTGTTCCGTCAAGTGTCCCCCTCAGTCCCATCACGAGGTCACCTCAACCCCCTGGCCGCCTCCCTTTCCACCACCCCTTGTTCGTTTACCAGAGTTAGGAGTCTCTCATGTTCTGTCTCCCTTTCTGATATTTCCCACTTATTTTCTCTCCTTCCCCCTTTATTCCTTTCACTACTTTTTATATTTTATTTATATTTTTATATTCCCCAAAAGAATGACCATATAATGTTTATCCTTCACCGATTGACTTACTTCACTCAGCATAATACCCTCCAGTTGTATCCACATTGAAGCAAACGGTGGGTATTTTTCATTTCTAATGGCTGAGTAATACTCCATTATATACATATACCACAGCTTCTTTATCCTTTGATCTTTCGATGGACACCAAGGCTCCTTCCACAGTTTGGGAATTGTGGACATTGCTGCTATAAACATTGGGGGGCAGGTGTCCTCACGTTTCACTGCATCTCTTTCTTTGGGGTAAATCTCCAGCAGTGTAATTGCTGGGTATTAGGGTAGTTCTATTTTTAGCTCTTTGAGAAACCTCCATACAGTTTTCCAGAGTGGCTGCACCAGTTCACATTCCCACCAACAGTGTAAGAGGGTTCCCCTTTTTCCACATCTGCACCAACATTTGTTGTTTCCTGTCTTGTTAATTTTCCCCATTCTCACTGGTGTGAGGGAGTATCTCATTGTGGTTTTGATTTGTTTTTCACTGTGGCAAGTGATGCGCAGCATTTTTTCATGTGCTTGTGGGCCATGTGTATGTCTTCTTTGGTGAAATTTCTGTTCATGACTTTTTCCCATTTCATGATTGGATTGTTTGTTTCTTTCCTGTTGAGTTTCATAACTTCTTTATAGATCTTGGATACTGGTCCTTTATCTGATATATCATTTGCAAACATATTCTCCCATTTTGTAGGTTGTCTTTGAGTATTGTTGATTGTTTATTTTGCTGTGCAGAAGCTTTTAATAATGATTAATTCTCAAAAATTCATTTTTGCTTTTGTTTCCCTTGCATTCATGGAGTTGCTGTGGCCAAGTTCCAAAAGGGTGTTGCCTGTGTTCTCCTCTAGGACTTTGATGGATTCTTGTATCACATTTAGATCTTTCATCCATTTTGAGTTTATCTTTGTGTATGGTGTAAGAGAATGGTCTACTTTCATTCCTCTGCACATGGATGTCCAATTTTCTCAGCATCATTAATTGAAGAATGTCCTTTTTCCAGTGGATAGTGTTTACTGCTTTGTTGAATATTAGTTGACCATAGACCTGAGGGTCCACTTCTGGATTCCCTAATTTGTTCCATTGATCTATGTGTCTGCTTTTGTGGCAGTACCTCACTGTCTTGATGATCACAGCTTTGTAGTACAATTTGAAATCCGGCATTATGATGTCCCCGGCTCTGGTTTTCTTTTTCAGTATTCCCTTGGCTATTCGGGGGGCCTTTTCTGATTCCACACAAATCTTAAGATGATTTGTTCCAACTCTCTGAAGAAAGTCCATGGTATTTTGATAGGAATTGCATTCAATGTGTAAATTGCCCTGGGTAACATTGACATTTTCACAATATTAATTCTTCCAATCCATGAGATGGAATTTTTTTCCATCTCTTTGTGTCTTCCTCAATTTGTTCAGAAGTGTTCTGTAGTTTTTAGGTATAGATCCTTTACCTGTTTGGTGAGGTTTATTCCTAGGCATCTTATATTTTTGGGTGTAATTGTAAATGAGATTGACTCCTTAATTTCTCTTTCTTCAGTCTCATTGTTAGTGTATAGAAATACCACTTATTTCTGGGTATTGATTTTGTATCCTGCCACATTGCCGAATTGCTTTAGGAGTTCTAGCAATCTTGGGGTGGAGTCTTTTGGGTTTTCTACGTACACTATCATGTCATCTGCAAAGAGGGAGAGTTTGACTTCTTCTCTGCCAATTTGAATGCCTTTTATTTCTTTGTGTTGCCTGATTGCTGAGGCTAGGCCTTCTAATACTATGTTGAATAGCAGTGGTGAGATTGGACATCCCTATCTCATTCCTGATCTTAAGGGAAAGGCTCCCAGTGTTTCCCCATTGAGAATGATATTTGATTTGGGGTTTTCATACATGGCTTTTAAGATGCTGAGGAATGATCCCTCTATCCCTACACTCGGAAGAGTTTTGTTCAGGAATCGATGCTATATTTTGTCAAATGCTTTCTCTGCATCTACTGAGAGGATCATGTGTTTCTTGTTTTTTCTCCTGTTGAAATGATCTATCACATTGATTGTTTTATGAGTATTGAACCAAACTTGCATCGCAAGGATAAATCCCACTTGATTATGGTGAATAATCTTCTTAATGTATTGTTGGATCCTATTGATTAGTGTCTTGTTGAGAATTTTGCATCATGTTCATCAGGGATATTGTTCTATAATTCGCCTTTTTGGTGGGGTCTTTGTCTCGCTTTGTAGTTAACCTGATGCTGGCATCATAGAACGAGTTTGGAAGTATTCCATCTCTTTCTATCTTTCTGAACAGCTTTAATAGAATATGTATGGTTTTTTCTTTAGATGTTTGATAGAATTCCCCTGGGAAGCCATCTGGGCCTGGACTTTTGTGTCTTGGGAGGTTTTTGATGACTGCTTCAATTTCCTCCCCAGTAATTGGCCTGTTCAAGTTTTCTATTTCTTCTTGTTCCAGTTTTTGGAGTTTGTGCCTTTCCAGAAATGCGTCCTTTTCTTCTAGATTGACTAATTGGTTGGTGTATAGGTGCTCATAATATATATATATATTTTAAATCGTTACTATTTCTTTGGTATTGTTTGTGATCTCTCCTTTTTCATTCGTGATTTTATTAATTGGAGTCTGTTTTTATTTTTAATAATGCTGTCTAATGGTTTATGTATCTTATTAATTACTTCAAAGAATGAACTCCTGGTTTTGTTGATCTGTTCCACAGTTCTTCTGATCTCTATTTCATTGAGTTCTGCTCGAAAGGTTATGAACTCTTTTCTTCTGCTGGGTGTAGGTTTCATTTGCTGTTGTTTCTCTAGTTCCTTTAGGTGCAAGGTTAGCTTGTGTATATATTTTTTTCCAGTTTTTTGAGGGATGCTTGTATTGTGATATATTTCCTTCTCATGACTGCTTTTGTTATATCCCTAAGATTTTGAATGGTTGTATCTTCATTCACATTAGTTTCCATGAATCTTTTTAATTCTTCTCTAATTTCCTGGTTGACCCTTTCATCTTTTAGCAGGATGGTCTTTAACCTCCACCTGTTTGAATTTCTTCCAAATCTCTTTTTGTGATTGAGTTCAAGTTTCAAAACATTATGGTCTGAAAATATGCAGGGGCCAATCCCAATCTTTTGGTATTGGTTAAGGTCTGATTTGTGACCCTGTATGTGGTCTCTTCTGGAGAAAGCTCCTTGTGCACTTGAGAAGAATGTATATTCAGTTGCATTTGGATGCAAAATTTTCTATGTATTGGTGAAATCCATGTGGTCCAGTGTTACATTTAAAGTTCTTGTTTCGAGGAGGGGCAAGATGGCGGAAGAGTAGGGTCCCCAAATCACCTGTCCCCAACAAATTACCTAGAAAACCTTCAAATCATCCTGAAATCTAAGAATTCGGCCTGAGATTCAAAGAGAGACCAGCTGGAACGCTACAGTGAGAAGAGTTCGCGCTTCTATCAAGGTAGGAAGACGGGGAAAAAGAAATAAAGAAACAAAAGGCCACCAAGGGGGAGCGGCCCCGCGAGGAGCCGGGCTGAGGCCGGGGCGAGTGTCCCCAGGACAGGAGAGCCCCGTCCCGGAGGAACAGGAGCTGCACCAACCTTCCCGGGCGGAAAGGGGCTCGCAGGGGGTTAGAGCAGGAACCAGGAGGGCGGGGATGCCCTCGGGCTCCCTGGGACACTAACAGACACCTGCACCCAGGGAGAGTGCGCTGAGCTCCCTAAGAGCTGCAGCGCGCACGGCGGGACACGGAGCAGCTCGGAGGGGCTCGGGCAGCGGCTCCGCGGAGGGGGCTGCAGGGCTCCGGGAGCAGCTCGGCGGCGGCGGCTGGGGCAGAAGAAGAAGCTCCGTGCGGAGCATCACCTTAATTCCGAAACCAGACAAAGACCCCACCAATAAGGAGAATTACAGACCAATATCCCTGATGAACATGGATGCAAAAATTCTCAACAAGATACTAGCCAATGGGATCCAACAACACATTAAGAAAATTATTCACCATGACCAAGTAGGATTTATCCCCGGGACACAAGGCTGGTTCAACACTCGTAAAACAATCAATGTGATTCATTATATCAGCAAGAGAAAAACCAAGAACCATATGATCCTCTCATTAGATGCAGAGAAAGCATTTGACAAAATACAACATCCATTCCTGATCCAAACTCTTCAGAGTGTTGGGATAGAGGGAACTTTCCTCGACATCTTAAAAGCCATCTACAAAAAGCCCACAGCAAATATCATTCTCAATGGGGAAGCACTGGGATCCTTTCCCCTAAGATCAGGAACAAGACAGGGATGTCCACTCTCACCACTGCTATTCAACATAGTACTGGAAGTCCTCGCCTCAGCAATCAGACAACAAAAAGACATTAAAGGCATTCAAATTGGCAAAGAAGAAGTCAAACTCTCCCTCTTCGCTGATGACATGATACTCTACATAGAAAACCCAAAAGCCTCCACCCCAAGTTTGCTAGAACTCATACAGCAATTTGGTAGCATGGCAGGATACAAAATCAATGCCCAGAAATCAATGGCATTTCTCTACACTAACAATGAGACTGAAGAAAGAGAAATTAAGGAGTCAATCCCATTTACAATTGCACCCAAAAGCATAAGATACCTAGGAATAAACCTAACCAAAGAGGTGAAGGATCTATACCCTAAAAACTATAGAACACTTCTGAAAGAAATTGAGGAAGACACAAAGAGATGGAAAAATATTCCATGCTCATGGATTGGCAGAATTAATATTGTGAAAATGTCAATGTTACCCAGGGCAATTTACACGTTTAATGCAATCCCTATCAAAATACCATGGACTTTCTTCAGAGAGTTAGAACAAGTTATTTTAAGATTTGTATGGAATCAAAAAAGACCCGGAATAGCCAGGGGAATTTTAAAAAAGAAAACCATTGCTAGGGGCATCACAATGCCAGATTTCAGGTTGTACTACAGAGCTGTGGTCATTAAGACAGTGTGGTACTGGCACAAAAACAGACACATAGATCAATGGAACACAATAGAGAATCCAGAAGTGGACCCTGAACTTTATGGTCAACTAATATTCGATAAAGGAGGAAAGACTATCCATTGGAAGAAAGACAGTCTCTTCAATAAATGGTGTTGGGAAAATTGGACATCCACATGCAGAAGAATGAAACTGGAAGACTCTCTTTCACCATACACAAAGATAAACTCAAAATGGATGAAGGATCTAAATGTGAGACAAGATTCCATCAAAATCCTAGAGGAGAACACAGCCAACACCCTCTCGGCCACAGTAACTTCTTGCAAGATACATCCACAAAGGCAAAAGAAACAAAAGCAAAAATGAACTATTGGGACTTCATCAAGATCAGAAGCTTTTGCACAGCAAAGGATACAGTCAACAAAACTAAAAGACAACCTACAGAATGGGAGAAGATATTTGCAAATGATTTATCAGATAAAGGGCTAGTTTCCAAAATCTATAAAGAACTTATTAAACTCAACACCAAAGAAACAAACAATCCAATCATGAAATGGGCAAAAGACATGAAGAGAAATCTCACAGAGGAAGACATGGACATGGCCAACATGCACATGAGAAAATGCTCTGCATCACTTTCCTTCATAGAAATACAAATCAAAACCACAATGAGATACCACCTCATACCAGTGAGAATGGGGAACATTAACAAGGCAGGAAACAACAAATGTTGGAGAGGATGCGGAGAAAAGGGAACCCTCTTACACTCTTGGTGGGAATGTGAACTGGTGCAGCCACTCTGGAAAACTGTGTGGAGGTTCCTCAAAGAGTTAAAAGTAGACCTGCCCTACGACCCAGCAATTGCACTGTTGGGGATTTACCCCAAAGATTCAGATGCAATGAAACGCCGGGACACCTGCACCCCGATGTTTCTAGCAGCAATGTCCACAATAGCCAAACTGTGGAAGGACCCTCAGTGTCCATCGAAAGATGAATGGATAGAGAAGATGTGGTCTATGTATACAATGGAATATTACTCAGCCATTAGAAATGACAAATACCCACCATTTGCTTCAACGTGGATACTGGAGGGTATTATGCTGAGTGAAGTAAGTCAATCGGAGAAGGACAAACAGTGTATGTCCTCATTCATTTGGGGAATATAAATAATAGTGAAAGGGAATATAAGGGAAGGGAGAAGAAATGTGTGGGAAATATCAGGAAGGGAGACAGAACATAAAGACTCCTAACTCTGGGAAAAAAACTAGGGGTGGTGGAAGGGGAGGAGGGTGGGGGGTGGGGGGGAATGGGTGACGGGCACTGATGGGGACACTTGATGGGATGAGCACTGGGTGTTATTCTGTATGTTGGTAAATTGAACACCAATAAAAAATAATTTATTAAAAAAATAAAGTTCTTGTTTCTTTGGACATGTTGTGCTTAGAATATCTGTCATTTGCAGAAGGCACCATATTTAAGTCTCCTACTATTATTAGTATATTATTATCTAAGTATGTCTTCACTTTGGTTTCTAATTGATTGATATACTTGGCAGCTCCCACATGAGGGGCATAAATATTCATGATTGCTAGTTCCTCTTGTTGGATAGATGCTTTAAGTATGATATAGTGTCTATCTTCATGTCTTACTACAGTCTTTGGCATGAGAAACATAATTTAATAAGTTATTCAGCAGGCAGTGGCTACTGCTGGAGGCATTGATTCCCAGGAAGTAATTAAGAACATCAAAGCTTGACCATCTTGGAAACGAAGGTTTCATTGCTGAAGAACAAATTATACTAAGAAAAATTGAAAAAAAAATTTTTCCTCTTGCTCGTCTCCAAAAATATATGCTATGTTAGTGTTAGTTCAAAGTGAGGTGTGAGCAGCATACTCTAATGAATATTCATTAACTGTAGGTTATTTGGGCAAACAAATTATGTCTTCTAGTGAGTGGAATTTCCAACTACAATGGATGCACATGAATTGAATGGGCATGAAATACCAAGATTATTTAAAAATATGTTGTTTTAATTACAATATTTTGGAACTTTCTGCCTATATTTGTGTTTTTGACTTCTAGTTTAATTCCCTTGTGATCTAATAGTGTACCTTGTGTGACTTCTGTACTTTTAAATTTGTTAAGGTGTGTTTTATGGATTAAACATGGTCTATGTTGGTGAAAGCTCTGAGTATTCTATTAATGTATATTCTACTAATTTTGAGTATAGAATTTTATACATGTCAATAATAATCAGTTGATTGATGATACTGTTCAATTGAACTATTTCCTTACTAGTTTTCTGCATGCTGGATCTTTCAATTATAGGTAGAGGTAGGTGTGTGGCGATCTCCAGCTTCAATAAGTGGATTCATCTATTTCTTTTATACCAGTTTTTGCCATTTTGGTGTATTTAGATAGTTTATATTTAAAGTGATTGTTTATATGGTTAGATTAATATCTACCATATTTGTTACTTTTTTCTACTTTTTCTATCCATTTTCCTTATTCTTTGCTTCTTTGTCTTCCACTCTTTTTCTACTTTTTATGGTTTTAATTATTTCGCATGATTCAATTTTTTTTCTCCTGTTAACATGTAATTTATACATTTCTGAACATTTTTTTCAATTCAGTAATTTCATTTCATTTTATTGGAGTATAGAGTTGATACACGTTACATTAGTTTCAAGTGTACAACATAGTGACTTGAGCACTCTATACATTATGTTATGATCACCACAAGTATAGCTACCATTTGTCACTATACAACACTATTATAATACCATTGACTACATTCCTTATGCTGTAGCTTTCATCTCCATGACTTACTCATTTCATAAATGGAGACATGTAACTTCCACTTTTTTTAGTGGTTGCCCTCATACTTGCAATAAACATTTACAGCTAATCCAAGTTCTCTTTCAAATAACATTACATCATTTCTTAGGAAGTACAAATACCTCATATTCCCAATTTCTTTCTTCTGTCCCTTTTAACATTACTTTCATTAATTTCACTTATCTATAACCTAAAACTACTAAATACATTGTTGCTATTATTTTGAACAAATTGTTAGCTGTTAGATCAGTTAAAAAGTAAGATATTATTTTACTTTAATTCCTTCTGTAATGCTTTTTCTTTCTTTTTTTAAAATGTATTTATTTATGATAGTCACAGAGAGAGAGAGAGGGACAGAGACACAGGCAGAGGGAGAAGCAGCCTCCATGCACCGGGAGCCCGATGTGGGATTCGATCCCGGGTCTCCAGGATCGCGCTCTGGGCCAAAGGCAGGTGCTAAACCGCTGCGCCACCCAGGGATCCCCTGCTTTTTCTTTCTTTATGTAGATTTGAGTTTCTGACCTATACCATCGCCTTCTCTCTGAAGAACTTTTAACCTTTATTTAAAGTCAAATTCTCTGGCAAAAAAAAAAAAAAAAAATCAAGTTTCTTTTTTTTTGTCTGAGAAAATCTGTATTTTTCTTTCACTTTTGAAAGATAATTTTGTTGTATACAGAAGTCTAGGGAAGTGATTCTTTAAAAAAATACTTTAAATATTTCTATCCATGTTTTGCTTGCATGCATAGTTTTTGAAGAGACGTTTGATGTAATTCTTATCTTTTTTCTTCTATATGTCAGGTGCCCCCAACCTCTGGATTCTTTTTTTTTTAAAGATTTTATTTATTTATTTATGAGAGACACACACACAGAGAGAGAGAGAGGCAGAGACACAGGCAGAGGGAGAAGCAGGCTCCATGCAGGGAGCCCGAGGTGGGACTCGATCCCGGGTCTCCAGGATCATGCCCTGGGCTGTAGGTAGTGCTAAACCGCTGAGCCACCGGGGCTTCCCCCACCTCTGGATTCTTTCAAGAGTTTTTCTTTGTTTTTGGTTTTCTGCAGTCTGTTTATATGATATGCGTAAGTGCAGATTTTTGGTTTATTTATCCTGCTTGATGTTCTCTAACTTTTTGGATATGTGGTTTGGTTTCTATCATCAATTTTGGGAAAGTCTCAGTCATTATTGTCTTAAATATTTCCTTTCCTTTCCTTTCCTTTCCTTTCCTTTCCTTTCCTTTCCTTTCCTTTCCTTTCCTTTCCTTTCCTTTCCTTTCCTTCCCTTCCCTTCCCTTCCCTTCCCTTCCCTTTCCTTTCCTTTCCTTTCCTTTCCTTTCCTTTCCTTTCCTTTCCTTTCCTTTCCTTTCCTTTCCTTCTCTTATATTCTCATTATGCATATCTTATACCTTTGTATTCATTCACATTTCCTGCACATTCTTTTTTGTGGTTTTTTTTTCATTCATTTTTTATGTTTCAATTTTGGAAGTTTCTATTGGTATTTCTGGAAGGTCATTGATTTTTCCTTGTCTGTGCCCAGTCTATTGATGTGTCCACCAAAAGCATTTTTCATTTTCATTATAGTGATTTCTAGTATTTATTTTGGATTGTGTCTTAGATTTTCCAACTCTACTTATATTACTTATCTGCTCTTGCATGTTGTCCACTTTTTTCATTAGTACTTCAAGCATTTTAACCATTTTTTTCTTGAAGTTTTCAGTCTGATCATTCCAAGATCTCTTCCATATATGAGTCTAGTTTAATGCTTGTTCTTTCTCTTCAAATTGTGCTTTTTGTCTTTTAGTGTGCCTTTAATTTTTTGTTTGCAGGATATGATGTACTATAAAAAACGGAACCGAGATTAAAAAAAAAGACTTCATAGTGTGAAATAATGTAAACTTTTAAATAAAAAACATGTATGGGATGCCTGGGTGACTCAGTGGTTGAGCATCTGCCTTTAGCTCAGGGCATGATGCTGGAGTCCCGGGATGGAGTCCCACATTGGCTCCCTGGATATCCAGAGCCTGCTTCTCCCTCTGCCTATGTCTCTGCCTCTCTGTGTGTGTGTCTCTTATTATAAATAAAATCATTTTTTAAAATTTTTTAAATAAGAAATAAATAAATAACATGAAGTTATATGTTTACCTTGGTGGGAATTGGGCTGTGTTTACTGTTTGTTCTAGTTATATGTGTCAGAGGCTAACATTTCCCCAGTCTCTGTTTTTTGTCTATCCTTTTTGTGTTTCCTTTGATACCTTTTAAGTATTGTTTTAGAGGTATAGTTGCTTCCATTGTTTTCTGCTATTATTAATCAAGGGCCTTATTGATTTGGTGTCAAGGTGTGGGAGGGAAGAAATATTTTCTATAGTTGTAAGATTCGTCAGGCTTTGTTTGTTTGTTTGTTTGTTTGTTTTGATTAGTCAGTCTTTTATTTAACCTCTGCCTCTGGACTATGATCTTCACAAGTGTTTCTCACTTTTGTTTTGCTCCCACCTGCTTAAATGAGATAAATAGGCAAGAGGCCTAGAATGAGATATTTCCCTTCCCCCACCTCGCCCCAGGGGTAGGCTAGAGCAAGCTAGAGTTGGGCACTTCCATTCTCCCACATATTTGGGATCTGCTAAAACCCTATTCAGGTAAAATTATTTTCCTTAAAAATAGGCTTTGTTAAGAAAATAGAATTATTTGATAGATTTTTAAAATTGCTACTTTCTCCCATTACCTGACAGAAGCAAGAGGGAATGTTGCTCCAATATTTATTGTGAGAACCTAGTAGGGCTCCTGGAAGTAAAACTCATGAAAGTGCAGGGGTCTTCGTAAGATTGGCTCCCCTAGAGTTTTTAATCCTCAAATTTGTCCACTTTGAGGCTCATCTCCAAGTTCCTCATAGTGAGGGAGGAAACTGGAGGTTCTGAGTATCTTTTTTTTTCAAGTTCTAGTATCTCTAAGGTCTAGTCCCCATGACGGCAAAACTCCATTCTCCTATTTCACTTATCACTACTTGCAATCTTCACCCACCATGCTTTGCACAGGGAGTTCTACTGAGACAGAGAAAGCAGTTTGTGAAATTGAATAGCCTAAATTCATTCTTGATTCTTGTTCCTGATACAAATGGTGAAATTCCCATCCTGTCCCCACAACTTCACACACCTTCCTAAATTGGAAGTGACCAAAAAGACTGATTATGGGAAAATGACCCTTCTCTTCAATTGATGGTATTAATTATACATATTATCCTCTTGTTAATTTATAGTCTTTATAAAAATGAATATTATTAAAGAAAAATTCTTTAAAAATTTGTCAGTTTTTATGGAGTCATAATAGTGAGCATAGCAAAAGGGGCTGATTGCTCAAACTAGAGATGGCATGGATTTGCATTTGTGTATGCACATTTACTATGATCTAAATGCCAGATACGAAGAAAACTTATTCGAAATCCCAATAGGGATAATAGGCTTTTTAAAACAAGAACAGAGTCTTTGGGAACCGTAAGGAGAGGGGAGACAAGATAAGGTCCTGCAATAAAGGTACTTTTCATTGAGACCACTTAACCCTAAATAAGGCTATGTACAAGAGTTGGTTTGTGAAGATTAAGGAATGAAGCAGATGTCACTGGAACCATATAAGTAGTGAATTGACTGCAGATAAACAAAACAGATAAAACTTAGCCATCAACATTTATTATTTATTCTTTTCCAGGAATTATGCTAAATACTAGGTCTTGACGTGAATAAGACATTGTTCCTCCAGCTATATTCAGTTACATGAGTGCTGTCACAGAGTAGCTGGAAAATTGCAATTATGCAGGTTTGTATTTTGCCAAGTGAGTGTGATGAGGTGAAAAAGGAGAAAAAGAACTGAGGATCAATACAAGGATGTTATTATGCAATGTTGTCAACTGGATGACCAAAATATATTTCTCATATATTTCTCCCAAGGTTCTTATCTTAAAGCTTTTAAGACCCTTAGAATTTCCTGAGTGATAAGAACAATGGGAGCGTCTTTTGTCATCATATTTGGTTTCTTGTCCTCAGTTCCTGAAATTGGTTAGACCCATAAAGGTGAAATGGGTGTTTCGTTATTCACAAGTCCCTTTCCACCACAACTCAGTATATGTAAATGAGGTGACTTTTGGAAAGCACCTAATGATGGGGGGTTATTGCCATGGGAATCAACCATGTAACTGGAGCATTGGAGCTTTCAGTCCTATCCCCTGACCTCCAGGGAGGGGAGAAGAACTGGAGGTTGAACTGATCAACAATGGCCGATGATTTAATAATGATGCCTATGTAATGAAGTCGCTATAAAAAAAAATGGAAGACAGGTGCCTGGGTGTCTCAGCAGTTGAGCATCTGCCTTTGGCCCAGAGTATGATTCCAGGATCCAGAATTGAGTTCCACATCAGGCTCCTTGCAGGGAGCCTACTTCTCCCTCAGGCTGTGTCTCTGCCACCTCTCTGTGTGTCTCATGAACAAATAAATAAAACCTTTAAAAAAAAAAGAAAAAAGAACAGAAATTGGAGAACTTCCAGACCAGTGAACACATGTTGGTGTTGGGAGAGTGGCATGTCTGGAGAGAGCAGGGAAGCTTCAAGAAACTTTCCTATACCTTGCCCTTTGCATCTCTTTTATCTGATAGTTCCTGAGTTATATCCTTTTATGCTAAACTAGGGATCTGGTAAGTAAAATGATTCTGAGTTTTGTGAGCTGGTCTAGCAAATTAATCAAATCCAATGAGGGGGTTATGGAAATCTCCAATCTGCAGCAGGTCAATAGAAACACAAGTAACA
This sequence comes from Vulpes vulpes, assembly GCF_048418805.1. Classification (NCBI taxonomy): domain Eukaryota; kingdom Metazoa; phylum Chordata; class Mammalia; order Carnivora; family Canidae; genus Vulpes; species Vulpes vulpes. Next base: position 94,846,902 of record NC_132796.1, on the reverse strand, counting down.
ACTGGGCTTCTGATTGGCATCTGAAGTAGAGGGCAATCTTGTGGAACTAAGTCCATAACTTGTGGAATTTGATGCTATCTCCAGGTGGATAGGGCCAGAGCTGAGTTAAATTGTAGGACACCCAGTTAATGTCCTGAGAACTGCTTGTTGGTGTAGGGAAACCACACATACACATTTGAATTGGGTGTGAGAATCAATAAATTATAATGGCTCAACATAAAATTTAAGTTAGATAAAAAGATACCAGGGGCATAAGGGACTAAAACACATTGGAAAGTTACACATTTCAAGCTCAGGTGAGAACGAAGGATTATTGCAGATAGAACACAAGAAATAGTAACCTGAAAAGTTAGAAAAAGTGGTGAGAGAATAGGTTGGATGGAATTGAGATTAGGTTGGGTAACAATTACTGATAATGATAAAGTCTGGGGTATGACCATGAGACTAAGTGGATGAGGTAGGGTCAACCTCAAGATCATTGAAGGAGAGCAGTTTAAGGCACTTAGAGGCTATGATATTGGGACAATATTATACACATATTGCCAAGAACAATTACAGGAGTAGTAGTATTAGAGAGCATGTCAGTGAACCAGAACTAAAGCAGGGGAAGAGTGGAAGGTGATCTACTTATCTGTAGCTCACAATAACATAAGATTCAGGGATTTTAGGGATGAGGTGAAGAGAAAAATGGGTTGAAAGTTGCAATGAAGAGTAAGTATGACATTTACTGTGCTCTCTAGGCTCTATATTATGAATGGTGATGGGAAAAAATTAAAAACCACCACTCAAAAAGGCTAAAGGGAAGGCAGTGTCCTCAAAGGAGAGTCAGAATTAAATCCAAGCAAAAAAGTAAAGGTAGATCAGGGTTTCTCTGTATCAGTACCAATTGGGGCTGAACTATCATTTTTCTTGTGTGGAGTGCAGCCCTGTGCATTGTATGATGCTTAGCAATATCCCTGGCATCTATCTACTAGATACCTGTAAGAGCACCTCCCCATGACCCAAATATTTTAGCAACTTAAAATGAGTTAGATCATGAAAAAGTTGAGGATATTGAGGATTTTCCCTAGGAATTCAAGCACTTTAGTCCTCACAGTAAAGTTATTTCTTAGATTATGTTTTCCTATTAAAGATAATGAAAATGAGATAAAATGTGATTTTGCTTATATGTCATAAACTATATCATTTCCATTGTGAAATTATAGATTTTTCCTTATGGAAGGAAAACATGATTAATCTCAACTGAGTAGATACAGTAAATTTTCGGGACGCCTGGGTGGCTCAGCGGTTGAGCGTCCGTCTTCGGCTCAGGGCGTGATCCTGGGATCCAGGATTGAGTCCCGCATCAGCCTCCTTGCAGGGAGCGTGCTTCTCCCTCTGCCTGTGTCTCTACCTCTCTCTGTGTGTTTCTCATGAACAAATAAATAAAATCTTAAAAAAAAAAGATACAGCACATTTTCTATATTATGGCATAAGTTTGATTCTAGATGAGTGTCCTTCACTACAATTACTATAGTTTAAGATATTGTCATTGGGGATCACCTGGGTGGCTCAGTGGTTGAGCACCTGCCTTTCGCTCAGGCCATGATCCCGGAGTTCTGGGATTGGGTCCCACATCCAGCTCCCCACAGGGAACCTGCTTCTCCCTCTGTCTATGTCTCCACCTCTTTGCCTCTGTTACTCATGAATAAATAAATAAAATCTTTTTTAAAAAAAGTATATTGTCATTGGGGCACCTGCATGGTTCAGCCAATTAGATGTCTGTCATCAGTTCGGGTCATGATCTCAGGGTCCTATGATTGAATCCCACAGTGGGCTCTCTGCTTGATGGAGAGTCTTCTTCTCCCTCTCACTCTCCCTCTGTACACCCCCCCCCCCAAATAATTAAATAAAATCCTAAAAAGAAAACATTGTCATCATTCATCTGAATTTCTACAATGCCTTCTTTTCTTTTTTTTTTTTTTCTACAATGCCTTCATAACTGATCTATCTCCATTCAGTCTGGCCTCCCTCCTCTACTGACATTGTCATACTACTCAGGGTAAATATAATCAGGTCACGTTACTCTCTTCAGTAACCCAAAATAATTATGTTTCCCATTGCATAGAGAATAAAATAAAACTGCTCACAACACTCTGTTGGCATTACATGATTTGGCCCTGCTTACCTCTCCAACAAATCTGAGATCACTTTCTTTTCTTTGGGCCGGAAACTTCAACTACAATCTCTATTTTCTTCAAATAACTAATCTCACAGTCATGCTACCTCAGTACCAATGCACTGTATGTTTTCTCTGTCAGTAATGCTCTTCCCTCCCACTGGGTCCTCTCTATGAAGAACATAGCTCAAGTATCAACACCTCAGTGGGTCCTTTCCTCACAACTTTATGTAAATTGGCTCTATAAACCTGAGAAGGTGACTGCCAGTCATTAGCACATAACCATGTTTAATTCCTTAATTACACTTGCCACTACCTGAAGTTATTAGTTTATTTTATATTTACTTGTTATCTGCCTTATTAATCAGTATATTTCCAACATATGGCTCATAGTAGGTCCTTTGTAAATACTTGATGCATGAATAAAATAAATGAGGGATTTGAAAAGTGATACTTATAATGTTTCCCCTATCCCTACTCTGTTCAATTCCTGTAATTTAAGTTTGCTTGAATTTTTCAGTTTTAATCCTATTATTAATTTACACACAGAAATCCATATGTGGGGGTAATTCCAAATATAATTTTCTTTTTTTTTTTAATTTTTTTATTTATTTATGATAGTCACACAGAGAGAGAGAGAGAGAGGCAGAGACACAGGCAGAGGGAGAAGCAGGCTCCATGCACCGGGAGCCCGACATGGGATTCGATCCCGGGTCTCCAGGATCGCGCCCTGGGCCAAAGGCAGGCGCTAAACCGCTGCGCCACCCAGGGTTCCCCAAATATAATTTTCTAAAATATTGTGCTAAGTCAAGAGAGAAAAGGATTGTAATTTTAATCCACTTTGAAATCATTCTGTTTACCTGTTGCATAAGGAGGATCAGGGAGATTGAATTGGTTCTGAACAAACACTAAACTAATTAGAGGTGATAGGAAAAATGTAATCTATCCTTTTATAATAACACTTTTAAGACTTCTATTATACACAAATTTGGCTAACATGGCAATATCTGATTTGGCGCTATGAGGGTAACATGAAATTTGAGCATTACTTTCCTTAAGTACTTTTTAATTTATTACTTAATCTGAAGGGATTGGAGCAGCTTTTATATAATGTTGAATTTTATTTCCTTATTTACACAGAACAGTTGTGACATACACAGCAATTAAATTTAATCTGTTCTCTGTTCTCATCTCATCAAGTGATATTCTCCAGCCCCAAATCAAAAAAAATATTGTGCGGTTTCTGGTATACTTTTTATTGGAGTTCATTTGCATAACATATAGTGTAACACCCACTGCTCATCCTGTCAAGTGCCCCCCGCAGTTCCCCACAGGCAGTCACCACATCGCCCCGCCAAACTCCCCCTTAAACTACCCCTTGCTTGTTTCCCAGAGTGAGGAGTCTCTCGTGTTCTGTCAGCCTCTCTGATTTTTCCCACTCATTTTCACTCCTTTCCCCTATAATTCCTTTCGCTATTTTATATATTCACCATATGAGTGAAACACCCTTTTTGAACTTGGCCACAGCAACTTCTTACAAGATACATCTATGAAAGCAAGGGAAACAAAAGCAAAAATGAATTACTGGGACTTAATCAAGATAAAAAGCTTCTGTACAGCAAAAGAAACAGTCAACAAAACTAGAAGACAACCTACAGAATGGGAGAAGATATTTGCAAATGACCTATCAGATAAAGACTAGTATCCAAGATGCATAAAGAACTTATTAAACTCAGCAGCAAAGAAATAAACAATCCAATCATGAAATGGGCAAAAGACATGAACAGAAATTTCACCAAAGAAGACATACACATGGCCAAGAAGCACATGAGAAAATGTTCTGTATCACTTGCCATCAGTGAAATAGAAATCAAAACCACAGTGAAGTACCACCTCACACTAGTGAGAATGGTGAATATTATCAAGAGAGGAAACACCAAATGTTGAAGAGGATGTAGGGAAAGGGGAACCCTCTTGCACTGTTGGAAATGTGAACTGATACAGCTATTATGGAAAACTGTGTGGAAGTTCCTTAAAGAGTTAAAAATAGAGCTACCCTACGACCCAGCAATTGCAATGCTGGGTATTTACCCCAAGGATACAGATGCAGTGAAACGCTGGGACACCTGCACCTTGATGTTTCTAGCAGCAATGTCCACAATAGCCAAACTGTGGAAGGAGCCTCGGTGTCCATCGAAAGATGAATGGATAAAGAAGATGTGGTCTATGTATACAATGGAATATTACTCAGCCATTAGAAACGACGAATACCCACCATTTGCTTCGATGTGGATGGGCCTGGAGGGTATTATGCTGAGTGAAATAAGTCAATCGGGGAAGGTAAACATTATATGGTCTCATTCATTTGGGGAATATAAAAAATAGTGAAAGGGAATAAAGCGGAAAGGAGACAAGTGGGTGGGAAATATCAGAGAGGGTGACAGAACACGAGAGACACCTAACTCTGGGAAACAAACAAGGGGTAATGGAAAGGGAGGGGGGCAGGGGGCTGGGGTGACTGGCTGATGGGCACCAAGCGGGGCACTTGACCGGATGAGCACTGGGTTTTATGCTGTATGTTAGCAAATTGAACTCCACTTAAAAAAAAAAAAAAAAAAAAAAGACAGACAGGTTCCATGAAAATGCAGTTTCCTTTTTCACAGCCACCTATGTAAGAGATTATCTATTCAAGGTAAAGTCAAATTACTAGTTTTCTGACTTCTACATAGCAAGAAAAATGGAAAAATACTTGCTTAAATAAAATTTCTGTGTATTTAATGGTGTATGTGCTATTATTCTTTCTATACTGCCTGTACTTGAAGAAGTAATGATGGTGCCTGCTAGTTTATTTGAAAGATTCTATAATGATATCTACCAATACCCCGTTTTCATAGGATCTATCAAAATGTATTTGTGCTTATAACTATCTGCTCGTGCTTTTTTCTAATATATGGGATTTATCTATTTTTAACATTTTCTTCAGCACAGAGCATTGTTCTCCACAGTGTGTGACTCCATGTGGAAATATTTCCTTATACTTTGTTTGCCTTTTTGAACCACACAATATGATAAAGTATACTGATAGCAAGCACAAAAATAATATATATATATATATATATATATATATATATTTAAAGTATCTCTGAATGTTATAGAAGGCCTGAAAAATATAATTTGTTGGGTAAAGTAGAAAATATTTATAAAATGAATGGGTAGAAACACAGCTGTTGAAATAAAATCTAGAGGGAAAAAATGCCCTCTGCATTTAGATTCATTACAAAATATTCCTTTTCCAGCTGAAATACACATTCATAACTAAATAAATGGTAATTTGTTTTTGTAATCATAAACTTGGAAAGTAAATATCCTAATGTAGAAACAACTGAAATAATTAGAAACCACATAACCAGAACCCTTCATTAACAATTACTCCAACTACTTTTTTTTTTTGCAGAAATGGTTAAATTTTAAAATATGTGAGTAAAGAGGTTTATCCACAAAACTTTTCCAGAGGAATGATATGAAATCAATAAGAATACAGCCTATTTTTTATACCTTCTGTATCCCCATCAATAGTGTTAGACAAACACATGCTCATTATTAAAATATTTGAAACAACAGAAAGAAGAAAACAATTACCTGACATTTCACCCATCCAAATTACAATTACTATCAATATATTCTTTGTATAATTACTTTCAATATTTTCTAAGTATATGTGTGTTTGTTTCTCCCTAGTTATCCACTGACCATAGCTAAATTTAAATTTAGCTTATCATATTTAGAATTAGTCAGGATTCATGTTTACAAGGAACAAAAACTGACTCTGAACAACAACAACAACAACAACAAAATACAGAAAAAACATATAACTGACAAAAGTCCTATCTCCAGAATGTATAAAATCTCCTACAAATCAATAAGAAAAAGGTAGACAATTCAATAGAAAAGTGAACAAAATACTGAATAGGCACTTCACAAAAGAAAAATCCAAATAGACAATAAAGATATGAAAAGTTTCTCAAAATCATTAGTAAATCATGACAATACAAGTCAAAACCATCCTCAGTAGATTGGCAAAATATTTTTAAAGTCATAAAAACATCAAAAAGTTAGTGCAGATGTGGAAGGAAAGAATATTTTTATACATTATTGGTGAGAATGTAAATTAGTTCCACCATTTTGGAAAATAATTTGTATTTACCTAATGATGTTGAAGAGATGTCTTGCCTTTGATCAGTGTTCCACTCTTAAATGTATACCTTGTAGAAATGCTTACATATGTACACCAAGATACATATATTATAATGTTCATAGCAGCAGCATTATTTGTAATGGTCCTGTACTAAAAACAACCAAATGTTCATAAACAATTGAATAAATACATATATTATAATATTTTTATGCAATGGAGTATTATAAGTCAATAACAATACATGAAGTATAGAGACAAACAACGTGCAGATAATTCTTATAAATAAATGTTAAACAAAAAAGGCACAAAATCATATGTAGATTCTTGTATCATTTTTGTAAAGTGTAAAACCAGACAAAATTAGACTATGCTATTAAGGATTCATATACAATGCTAATACTGCAGAATAAAGCAAATAACTGCTTATCATTAAAATGATGTTTCCTTCTGCAGAGTGTGGGATAGTTAAAGGAAACTGAGAAGGGATACACTGGCAGCTTCTGTAGTGCTGTCAATATTTTATCCATTCATTTGGATGGCTTTTATATGGGTGCTTGCTTTATAATCAATTACTGTATGTACAATTGTGTTTTATGCACTTTTCTCATACTATCTTACTGTAAGAGCAAAAACAAAAGAAAGATATATTTTTAAAAATTTTTTTTATTTATTTATGATAGTCACAGAGAGAGAGAGAGAGAGAGGCAGAGACACAGGTAGAGGGAGAAGTAGGCTCCACGCAGGGAGCCCCATGTGGGATTCGATCCCGGGTCTCCAGGATCGCGCCCTGGGTCAAAGGCAGGCGCCAAACCGCTGCACCACCCAGGGATCCCCGAAAGATAATTTTTAAAATGTAGAAAAGGCAACCCCCGTGGCGAAGCGGTTTAGCACCTCCTGCAGCCCAGGGCGTGATCCTGGAGACCCTGGATGGAGTCCCATGTCGGGCTCTCTGTATGATGCCTGCTTCTCCCTCTGCCTGGTATCTGCGTCTCTCTCTCTGTCTCTATGAATAAATGAATAAAATCTTTAAAAAATATAAATAAATAAATAAATAAATAAATAGGAGAAAGTAAATGGACAGGAAGCAAAGGAGGCTAAGCAATAAGTAATATGACCAAGCTCTCTTCATCAGTATTTTTTAAAAGCTACATAGGTGATTCCATCATACATTCAGAGTTGAGAATCAGTGTTGAGAAAAAAAAAAAAAACAATATCTTAAGTACAGTGCCTGACATATATATTAATGTCAATTAACATGTCTACACCTAAAAATGATTGACAATTCTTTCTGTTCATGTCTGAGCATTCAGGTTCTTGAGTAAATTACCAAAAATAACAGGGGTGCCTGGCTGGCTCAGCTGTTGGAGTGTATGACTCTTGATTTCAGGGTGACGAGTTTGAGCCCCATGTTGGCTATAGAGATCACTTTAAAAACAGGAAAAGACAATTATTTTAATGAGTTTATATCTATAATTAAACTTAATATAGACTTGGAAAGATGTATTTAAATATATTGTAGATGAGAGGGTTGTGGGAAATGAAAAATTATTTCTGATGGTGTATAATACATAAAGTCTCCAACAAAAAATAAAAATAAATATAAATGAATACATTCTAAAATCTTTCAAGTGGAGACTTTAAGATATAAATTGAAATTTTTAGAATTGTAAAAATTGTAATTACTAAGTCAAATATCAAGGGTTTTTTTATTAATCTTTGCAATGCTGACTGAAATGGCACTAAACTTTTGAAAGGCATGACAGTTTTTTTGACAAATGGTGAAGGGTGTCATGAGGTAATTCATCATGGTATTCTGTAATTAACATGTGATTACTTTTCCTAGACAACTTTTTTTTTTACTGTTATTGTTTTAAGGATATAGAAAAAAAAAAGATGAAATAAAAGCCACAGCATGTTCTTTAAAGCTATGAGGGTTTTTTTCCCCTTCATTTTGATGTCAAGAATTGTTTAAATATGGAAAGTTATGTTTAGCTGTGGCAAAGTTGAATTTTATGAGCAGAGACACAAGGAAGAAATTTCTGGAGAGCTTCATGAAGAAAAGCAAATGGAATCATGGGAGATATTGATTCAGCACCACACAATATCTCTTGTATTCAATAGGTCCATTATTTTCCAGCAGATGGGGCTGGTGAGGCAGGTGTGGAAGATCTGGGCCAAAAAATAAAATGGCCAATAATGACTGGTGAATCAGGGACATTATTTCTGCAAGGAGAACAGAAACTGGAGTATGCAGTGAATACTGTAGTGTACATTCCACCCCAGAAAGAAAAATGGCTATAGTAAATGATATTCCCATCGCAACTGTCATAGAGATTGACTCTTTTGTAACACATGCTTTATTCCAAAAGTGTTTGTATGAAGGTAAAACAAAATCACGATTGGTGCAGGGGTGGGAGTGAGATGTGGGTTCTCTATAAGCTGTATACAGGTAGTGAGAGACTCACTCTAGGAGATTTTTGGACATTTGTATCACAAACATTTATTTTGTGGGAAAAAGCAACTTATTATTTTTTAATATTTTTATTTATCTATTCATGAGAAATACACACAGAGAGGCAGAGACACAGGTAGAGGGAGAAGCAGGCTCCATGCGGGAAGCCCGATGTGGAACTCGATACTGGGACTCCAGAATCATGCCCTGGGCCAAAGGCAGGCACTCAACCACTAAGCCACCCAGGTGTCCCCATCTTAATTTTTTTTAATCAAGATTTCCACCAAATGCTTTTTATTATTAAACAGATGGTCTCCTATATGACTATAATAAATTGCCTTTCTATCTCCTTTTATAAATGAAAATTATTTACCAATACATCATTTTATCTGAACAAAGCTGTCTGAGATTTTGAAAACATCTATCTATAAATATTAGCTTATTGAATCTATAATATAAGTCTGGACAATGTCTACTACATTTTCTATACTATCAGTTCTAAACAATTAAAATACTACTTTAATGCTTAAAGACTCATTAAGAAGTAATTTGCTACAAAAGCACCCATGCACAAGAATTTATATTGCAGTATTTTTTATTGAAGTAAAAAACTATGAAAACTACACATTAATAAATGGATGCATTATTATACTGTGGAATCCTTTGCTGCTTAAAACTATGAAAATGAATGACTACAGCTTAATGTGTAAACATGATTACATGACAAAAATAATATACTGAGAAAGGCAAGTTCCAGAAGAAATCAGAGTGTAATTTTCTAATTCTTACTGAATACCTACTCTATACTTGGAATTGTGCTAAGGTCTTTAAATACATAATCTCACTTGATTATCTTCTTTGTTATTCTCATTTACAGATGATGAAATTGCAGTTCAATGACTTGTCCAATGTCACACAGTACCAGTTTGAGGAACCAGCATTTGAACCCATATTAGTCTGACACCAAAACGTGAACTCTTAAGCACTATAGAGTGAAAGCAATAATTAAGAGCTATTCCTCCCAGCATTCATGACAGACCTTCTTGTCTGGACCACCTAAGGTGTTTTCTTGGGGAGAATAGAACACCACAAGCCACATTAACTATATTCATATTCTAATAAGTCACGTGCATTTAAACTTACAAAAGATAACTTCTAATCTAGCTCTTCCAGGTTCAAGAAGAAATATTTATACTATATGAAGTCCAAGCATACCTGCAAAAATGGCCAAACACATTGCACAACTCCAGGAGAAATTTTTCTCACAAAATGCAGTGTGAATGGTGGCCTCGAGGTGGGATAGTGTAGAGGTCCTTCTGGCTTGCTCACAATATTTACTCACTACTGAATAAAGCACTCTATCATCAGGATACAAAGTCTACATTATACTACCATAAATAACATCTTCCTTGTATAAAATGTGCAGGTCTTTTTGGAATATATTTTGGTGTAATGCCATGGGCTTAAATTGAGGTAGTTTATAAAAAATATTTCTATGAAATTGATACGACTGTTTTATTAAGTAGCCATGATTTTATCACATTTTAAGTATTAAGTCAAGTGACTCTGGAGCTAGACTGATTAAGAATTCAGTTCTAACTGTTATTAGTTATATCTCAATGGTTAAGTTGTTTAACCTCTACCTGATTCCGTTTTCACATCTGTAAAATAGAATCTTTCTCATAAAGGTTTTGTAAGAATTAGGTGAGCTAATACTTGTAATGTTCCTAGACCAGTGCCAAGAAGATAGTAAGTACTACTTAATATTCTTTTTAGTGCTACCTAATTGATAGCCATTGTCTTTGTTGCTGTTAATATCATCGTTGTTCTTTTGTACCACTGAGCATCCTCTTTATGTAGAAGACATTGTTAGGACAAAGATTAGTATTACATGTCCTAAGGAATTGGTCAATATCAGAAGTGAGAGTCAAAACATTTAACAAGAAATCTGAAATGGGTCCTTACCCAATTAGAGGGGAGACCAGGTATGGTCTCTATGGCTATACTGGTGGACACTATTTTGAGTATCAACCCTGATTTATAATCTATGGACTCTACAAAGTGGAAAACTATCTTGGTTAGAAAGTGTATAAATTGTTGTGCTCAAACACAGCAAGTATCTAACACTTCAGGGTAGGAATACCCCTCATTTGTTTCTATTTATAAGCCACTTTTTAAATTCTGCCTTTGCAAGCTGTTGTAACCATTCTAGAAAAAGGTGTCAGAATGGTTTAGTTTTCCTAAGGTATTTCAGAAATATCCAAAATAGGTGAAATAGACCTCTGGCAACCCAAACCTTCATGTAATTAGAGAGAGAAGATGAAATATTTAAGCTGCATATTAATAACTTGCACTAAATTCTTCAGCTCAGATTGCATACATAAAAAAATTTATGGGTCGGTTGGAGAAGATGGCGAAGGAGTAAGGGTCCCCAACTCACCTGGCCCCACCAACTTACCTAGATTACTTTCAAATCATCCTGAAAACCTGTAGGTTTCATTCAATTCGACCTGAGATTTAAAGAGAGAACAGCTGGAACGCTCCAGAGAGAAGGGTTTTCGCTTCTAACAAGGTAGGAAGGCGGAAATAAATAAAATAGAATCAAGTGGGGGAAGGGCCCCACGAGGAGCCAGGCTAAGGCCAGTGGCAAGAGCCTCAGGGACAGGAAAGCCCAGCCCCAGAGAAGCAGGAACGTTCAAAAATTCTGCACCGGATTCGTCCTCAACGGAAAGGTGCTTAGCAAGGAAATTGAGCAGAATCTCAGGAGGGGCAATGGAGCCTCCAGTCTTCCAGAATCACTATTAGAGGAGGTGCGCCCTGGGGGAAAGTGAACCATAAACTGTGGGCTGATCTCTGTAAAGGGCTGGAGCGCAGGCCTGGTGGGGCCTCAGGGAGAAGCCAGTAGGTCAGGTGGGGGCTCCGGGTAGAGGGGGTTGCCCCCTGCTGCATTCAAGAGCCGCAGTCCCGGGAGCGCGATTCCAGCGCAGGCCCGGGATCCTAGGTCGCCAATAGGACACAGCCCAGGATCCTGTGTTCCACCCGGAACAGGCAGAGGCGTGGAGGGCACAGGACAAGGAGGACGCTTTTGCTGCCAGCGCCCCCAAGCTGTGCAGATCAGGGAACCTACGCCCTGGAAGCATCCAGGCCAGTGTGGAGTGGGACACTGCGGTAGTTACTTACAAGGAGCTGACTCCAGGGCTAGAGACCTGGCTGCCACCAGTGTTGTTGTTACTCTTTGTGTCACCTTGTGCCTGGGAGAGGCGGGGCCCCCAGGGAAGAGAGGCCTCATGGGGTAAACAGCTCCCACTGAGCCCAGCACCCGGTACTGGAGGGGGCATCTCCCCCAGGTGCACACACCTGAAAATCAGCACAGCAGCCTGACTCCCAGAAGACCAGCTGGAAGCACAGGGGAAGAGAAAGTTCTTGACCAAGCAGCGCTGGAAAGCCCCAGAATTCACTAGATTTACAGTATATACAACCAAAGGGGACCCCTCCTTTTTTTTTCTTCCCTTTTCCAGTACAACTCATTTATATATCAGCCTGTAAATTTCCAATTTTTTTTCCTTTCCAACCTTAACTACAATATTTTACCACCTCTTCGTTTTAAAGTTTCTTCCCTTTTGACTTTCATATTTCTACAATTACAGATCATAGATATATTTTCCACTTCTAGATTCCCTTAACATACTCAACTTAATTTTGGGAGATGTACAAGATGTGTTTTTTTGTTTTGTTTTGTGTTTTTTTGTTTGTTTCCTCTACTCATTTTGTTCTAAAATGGAGGAAGTTAATACCTTCTAAAACAAGACCAGCATGCACCAAGAACCATGTGGTATACCATGATGGTTCATTCTGTGAGATTATATTCTGTCTTCATTCCCACACTGCCCCCCTCTTTTATTCCATTTATGTTTTGGTGGTCAATGTTGGGGCTCTCTACAAGTATTTCTGTTTATATACATTTGGGACTGAGCATCTTCTAAAATACAGAATTTAACATACTCAGAACGAAGAGGATCACCCTCTATAGCCCATCAGGTAGACTACATTCTCCCTCCACTACAACTTCATCACCACTACCATCTCCCAGTCCCCAACCCCCTTGTTTTCTTCTCCTTTATTGTCCTCTTTCTTTATTCTGTTTTTTTTTTTTTTTTATTCACTTCTGCTGTGGGATTCTTGGCCTTTTATTTTTTACTACTTTGTTTTAAAATTGTTTTTTACTTCGTGGTACTTTTGTTTTATATTGTTCTAATTGTTGTTTTCCATTTCTGGTCGCTGACCTTGGCAAAATCATCTAGGGTGAAATTTACTTAGGTAGTGGTTGATATTCATGACTCAGACCACTCCTACAACCATTCAGCACTGAGAAAAATGAATACAAAGAAGAACTCACCACAAAAGAAATAATCAGAGAAAGTACTCTCTGCCACAAAGTTACAGAATATGGATTACAATTTGATGTCATAAAGCCAATTCAGAAGCACAATTATAAAGCTACTTGAGGCTCTAGAAAAAAGCAAAAGGAATAAAGATATTTCATGACTGCACAATTTAGATCTAATCAGGCTGAAATTAAAAATCAATTAAATGATATGCAATCCAAACTGAGGTCCTAACGACGAGGGTTAATGAGGTGGAAGAAAGAGTGAGCGACATAAAAGACGGTTCATGGCAAGGAAGGAAGCTGAGGAAAAAAAGAGAAAAACAATAAAAAGACCATGAGGAAAGGTTAAGGAAATAATTGATAGCCTCATAAGGAAAAGTCTACTTTTAATTGGGGTTCCAGAGAATGCTGAGAGGGACAGAGGGCTAGGAAGCATATTTGAACAAATCATAGTAGAGAACGTCCTTAATGCAGGGAGAAAAACAAGCATTCAGATCCAGGAAATAGCCCCCCACCAAATAAAAAAAAAAAAAAAAACACGTTCAACACCTCGACATTTAATATGAAACTTGCATATCCAAAGATAAAGAGAAAATCCTTAAAGAAGCGAGAGATGAGAGATCCCTAACATACATGGGGAGAAGTTTTAGATTAACAGCACATCTCTCCATAGAGACCTGGCAATCCAGTAAGGTCTGGCAATACATTCAGGGTACTAAATGAGAAACACATGAAGCCAAGAATACTTTACAGCAAGGCTCTCATTCAGAATTGAAGGAGAGATAAAGAGCTTCCAAGATAGGCAGAAACTGAAAGAATATGTGACCACCAAACAAGCTCTCATTAAGGGGGACTCTGTAAAAGAAAGAGAAAGCCCAAGGAAATAATCCACAAAAACAGGGACTGAATAGGTATTATGAAGACACTAAATTCATATCTTTCAATAGTAACTCTGAATGTGAATGTGCTAAATAAATGATCCCATCAAAAGACAAAGGGTTTCAGAGTGGATAAAAAAGCAAGACCCATCTATTTGCTGTCTGCAAAAGGTATTTTAGACCTAAGGACACCTACAGCCTGAAATTGAAAAGTTGGAGAACCATTTACCATTCAAATGGTCCTCAAAACGAACCTGAGGTATCAATCCTTATATCAGATGAATTAAAGTTTATCACAAGGATTGTAGTAAGAGATGAAGAAGGACACTATATCATACTTAAAGGATCTATCCAACAAGAGGATTTAACAATCATCAATATTTATGCCCCTAATGTGGGACCTGCCAAGCATATCAATCAATTAATAGACAATGTAAAGACATACTTAGATAATAATATACTAATATTGGGAGACTTCAACACGGCACTTTCTGCAAATGACAGATATTCTAAGCACAAGGTCTCCAAAGAAATAAGAGCTTCAAATGTAACACTGGACAACATGGATTTCACTGATACATACAAAACTTTGCATCCAAACACAACTGAATACACAAGAAAAACAAGAAACAATGTATTATGTTAAATAGCAGTGGTGAGAGTGAACATCCCTGTCATGTTACTGATCTTAGGGGAAAGGCTCCCAGTGTTTCTCCATTGAGAATGATATTTACTGTGGGCTTTTCATACATGGCTTTGTGGATTTCATACATGAGAAACATTCTTTTCAAGTGCATATAGAACTTTCTCCAGAATAGACCACATACTAGGTCATAAATCAGATCTTAACCAATACCAAAAGATTAGGATTGTATCCTGCATATTTTCAGACCATAACGCTTTGAAACTTGAACTCAATCACAAGAAGAAATTTGTAAGAAACTCAAACACGTGGAAGTTAAAAAGCATCCTGCTAAAAGATGAAAGGGTCAACCAGGAAATTAGGGAATAATTAAAAAGATTCATGGAAACTAATCAGAATGAAGATACAACCGTTCAAAATTTTTGGGATTCAGCAAAAGGTGTCCTGAGAGGGAAATACATCACAATACAAGCATCCCTCCAAAAATTGGAAAAACTGAAATACACAAAGTAACCTTGAACCTAAAGGAACTGGAGAAAGAACAGCAAATAAAACCTACACCCAGCAAAAGAGGAGAGTTAATAAAGATTCGAGCAGAACTCAATGAAATAGAGACCAGAAGAACTGTAGAGCAGATCAAGAAAACCAGGAGTTTGTTCTTCGAAAGAATTAATAAGATAGATAAACCATTAGCCAGCCTTATTAAAAACAAAAGAGAAAAGACTCTAATTAATAAAAAAGGAGAGATTATCACCAATAACAAGGAAATACAAACGATTTAAAAACATATTATGAGCAGCTATACGTCAATTAGGCAATCTAGAAGAAATGGACGCATTTCTGGAAAACCACAAACTATTAAAACTGGAACAAGAAGAAATAGAAAACCTGAACAGGCCCATAACCAGGGAGGAAATCAAAGCAGTCATCCAAAACATCCCAAGACACAAAAATCCAGGGCCAGATGGCTTCCCAAGGGAATTCTATCAAACGTTTCAAGAAGAAACAATACTTATTCTACTAAAGCTGTTCCAAAAGATAGAAAGGAATAGAATACTTCCAAACTCATTTTATGAGGCCAGCATCACCTTAATTCCAAAACCATATAAAGACTCCACCAAAAAGGAGAATTATAGACCAATATCCCTGATTAACACGGATGCAAAAATTCTCAACAAGATACTAGCCAATAGGATCCAACAGTACATTAAGAAGATTATTCACCATGACCAAATGCAATTTATCCCCGTGATCCAAGACGGGTTCAACACTTGTAAAGCCATCAACGCGATAGGTCATATCTACAAGAGAAAAACAAGAACCATATGATCCTCTCAATAGATGCAAAGAAAGCATGTGTAGGGATAGAGGGAACATTCCTCAGCATCTTAAAAGCCATCTACAAAAAACCCACAGCAAATATCATCCTCAAAGGGGAAACACTGGCAGCCTTTCCCCTAAGATCAGGAACAACACAGGGATGTCCCCTCTCACCACTGCTATTCAACATACTACTAGCAGTCCTAGCCTCAGCAATCAAACAACAACAAGAAAAAAATAAATAAAAGGCATTCAAATTAGCAAAGAAGTCAAACTCTCCTCTTTGCAGATGACATGATAGTGTACATAGAAAACTCAAAAGACTCCACCCCAAGATTGTTAGAAATCATATAGCAATTTGCCAGTGTGGTACAATATAAAATCAATCTCATAAATCAGTGGCATTCTCTACACTAACAATGAAACTGAAGAAAGAGTAATTAAGGAGTCAATCCCATTTACAATTGCACCCAAAATATAAGATGCCTAGGAATAAACCTCACCAAAGAGGTAAAGGAATTATTCCCTAAAAACTACAGACCACTTCTGAAAGAAATTGAGGAAGACACAAAGAGATTGAAAAACATTCCATGGCCATGGACTGGAAGAATTAACATTGTGAAAATGTCAATGCTACCCAGGTCAATTTACACATTTAATGCAATCCCTATCAAAATACCATGGACTTTCTTCAGAGAGTTGGAGCAAATCATCTTAAAATTTGTGTGGAGTCAGAAAAGACCCCGAATAGCCAGGGGAATATTGAAAAGAAAACCAGAGCTGGGACCATCAAAATGCCGGATTTCAAGTTATATTACAAAGCTGTGATTATCAAGACAGTTTGGTACTGGCACAAAAACAGACACATAGATCAATGGAACAGAATATAGAATCCAGAAATGGGCTCTCAACTCTATGGTCAACTAATATTTGAAAAAGCAGGAAAGACTATCCACTGGAAGAAAGACAGTCTCTTCAATAAATGGTGCTGGGAAAATTGGACAGCCACATGGAGAAGAATGTAACTAGACCATTCTCCTACACTATACACAAAGATAAACTCAAAATGGATGAAAGATCCAAATGTGAGACAAGATTCCATCAAAATCCTAGAGGAGAACACAAGCAACACCCTTTTTAAACTTGGCCACAGCAACTTCTTGCAAGATACATCTATGAAGGCAAGGGAAACAAAAGCAAAAATGAATTATTGGGACTTAATCAAGATAAAAAGCTTCTGCACAGCAAAAGAAACAATCAACAAAACTAAAAGACAACCTACAGAATGAGATATGGTATATGCAAATAACATATGAGATAAAGGGCTAGTATCCAAGATCTATAAAGAACTTATTAAACTGAACAGCAGAAAAACAAACAATCCAATCATGAAATGGGCAAAAGACATGAACAGAAATTTCACCAAAGAAGACATAGACATGGCCAACAAGCACATGAGAAAATGTTCTGCATCACTTGTCAGCAAGGAAATGCAAATCAAAACCACAATGAGATACGACCTCACACCAGTTAGAATGGTGAAACTTAACAAGACAGGAAACAACAAATGTTGGAGAAGATATGGAGAAAGGGAACCCATTACACTGTAGGTGGGAATGTGAACTGGTACAGTCACTCTGGAAAACTGTGTGGGAGTTCCTCAGAGTTAAAAATCGAGCCACCCTACCACCCAGCAATTGCACTGCTGTGGATTTACCCCAGATATAGATGCAGTGAAACGGCAGGTCACCTGCACCCCAATGTTTGTAGCAACAATGTCCACAATAACCAGACTGTGGAAGGAGCCTCGGTGTCCATCGAAAGATGAATGGATAAAGATGTGGTCTATATATACACTGGAATATTTCTCTGCCATTACGCACGATGAATACCCACCATTTGCTTCAAGGTGGATGGAACTGGAGGGTATTATGCTGAGTGAAGTTAGTCAATTGGAGAAGGACAAACATTATATGGTCTCATTCATTTGGGAAATATAAAAAATAGTGAAAGGGCTTATAGGGAAAAGGAGACAAATGAGTGGGAAATGTCAGAGAGGGTGACAGAACATGAGAGACTCCTAACTCTGGGAAATGAAAGGGGTGGTAGAAGGGGAGGTGGGCAGGGGGATAGGGTGACTGGTTGTCCGGCACCGAGGGCGTCACTTGATGGGATGAGCACTGGGTGTTATACTACAAGTTGACAAATCTAACTCCAATTAAAAAAAAATACAAAAAAAAGGACCCTGAGGAAAAATATTAAAAAAATAAAAGAATAAAAAATTTATGGATGTGTGTGTAGTTAAAAAAAAAAAAAGAGAAAACAAGTCAGTCAGTCAGTCCAAAATGTGTGGAAATATCAGAAACAAAAACAGGAAATCCCTACTCTTAAGATTCTCTCAGAGGAAAATAAAATGGGATTTGTAGTGAAATTATTATTCTTACATTTTAATGGAATAAAATTTTGTGCAGTATAAAACAAAGAAATGCTACTTCTGCCCTTTAAAATAAATGGGCTTTTAGTCTGGCACTCAAGCACATCCCTTTCATGGAAGTAGTTGTACTAAAGAGCGAGCAAGTACAGTTGCAAAAGCAGTCTAGTCTTTTAGCTTTTAGAGAAAAGAAGTGCAGAAAGCAGAAAGGATTCCAGTCAATTGTAACCAAATGATTGGCTCAATATTGTTTGAAAATGCTCTCTATCCCAAACATAGCTCAATCTCAAAATAGATCAATAAAGAGTTTCAACATGATAACTATACAAACATTAATCCAAATACACTAATGCAAAATCCAAAAATATAGAGCAGATTAAAAAAAGAGAGAAGAAAGAACAAATCATTTAATAAAGTATTATTAATTGAATAGGACTCAATATAGCTTTTGCTTTAAGTATTTTACAGAATTTTTGAAGCATAAGATGTCAAGTCATGGTGTGTGGGAAAGAACTATGACCAAAGAATCAGTCTGTGTTTTAATATCAGCTCTGGGACTAGCTTGGGTGTGAGACTTTAGATTACTCACTTCCACTCTCCAAATGTCAATCTTCTTATTTTATTTAAACCAGAGATACCCAGGGGCACCTGACTGGATCTAGAGCATGAAACTTTTGCTCTCAGGGTCATGATTTCAAGCCCCAAGTTGGGTGTGCAGCGTCCTTTAATTAATTAATTAATTAACTAATTAATTAATCAGAGATGTTCCAAAATGTTTTGATTGACACCCACAACAAGAAGTATATTTTATAATATATATTGTGTAAAACGAGCATAGTTTGAAAACACTATACTAGGTGATCCTTGGATTTATCCAGAGCTGATTCTCTGTGACTCAGATTAGATTGGTTTTGACACTGCAGGCATCTTTCAGTATCTGAATCAGATCACTTCTGAAATGCAGTGGAATATAAATTTTTAAAAAGCAGAATGCTATATTTCATTATTTTAGTGGAAAAATAATAATGTGTTCCCAGCTCATCTAGAAACACTAACCATTTCTCTGAAATATTTCTAAACTGTTGTTAAATATCTATGTAATTATCCATCAAGGATTTTGGCATAAAATAAAATGTTTAAAAGACTAGTTTTCCAATTAATTGACAATGAAGCTATTAGTGTTTTTGTGTACTGTGAGCAGCAGTATGCTCCAACAACTCACAAGAGCTGATTTTTTAAA
Source organism: Vulpes vulpes (assembly GCF_048418805.1). NCBI lineage: Eukaryota > Metazoa > Chordata > Mammalia > Carnivora > Canidae > Vulpes > Vulpes vulpes. Next base: position 94,827,198 of record NC_132796.1, on the reverse strand, counting down.
TTACAGAAAGTATCTGAGCCAGTTGTAAAACAGTAGCTTGAAATAGGCTACTGTGGGAGTATTTACCCCAAGGGAATCACCAAATGTTGCATATCAGGGCTTTCTCCCTCAAACCCAGAACTAGTTGTTCAAACATTTACCAGACTGTAATGTACAAAGGTCAAGAAAGGAAGTCATGACTCAGAGGGCTAGAGGTGGTGCTTTCATTCTATTTTGATGTATAGCAGCTTTGGTCATGTTTTCCTTCCAACAAAATCAATATCAAAAGTTGTTGTAGGGATGCCTGGGTGGCTTAGCAGTTGAGCATCTGCTTAGGACATGATCCTGGTCTTGGGATTGAGTCCCACATCGGGTTCCCTGCAGGGGAGCCTGCTTCTCCCTCTGCCTATGTCTCTGCGTCTTTCTCTCTCTGTGTCTCTCATGAATGAATAAATAAAATCTTTAAAAAAAGTTGTTGAATACTACCATTACAGGTACAGCTATATGTGCCAAGAATTGCACTAAGCACTTTAGTTTCTACAATCTTTACAACTCTGGTTGTAAACCAACTGAACATATGTATTATACCCATTTTTCGAAAATAGATTGAGTCTGAGAGATTAAGTATGTTATGCAGAGTGACACAGATAGTAAATGTTGGAACTAGAATTTAACATCAGAACCATGCATTTTTTTTTTTATTTTAGCAAATCCTTATCTCTATCTGGTGAAATTCCATCAATATTTCTATGTCCTATTCATTTTTTTTGTTTTCATATTTTAAAGTTTTTACTTATATTCCAGTTATTCAACATACATTACAATATCAGTCTCAGGTATAAATATAGCAATTCAACACTTCCAGGTAATACCAGGTACTCATCAAGACAGGTGCATGCCTTAGTCCTCACCACAGATTTAACCCTCCCATTGACCTCCCCTCTGGTAATGCTCAGTTCTTTATAGGTAAGTGACTCAGTTATTTTTATATTAAGTAATATATATTCTGTACACATGAGCAAGAGCAGAAATGCTCATATTTCACTAATTAATAAAACAAGCCTTGGCTTGCTCCTTTCCTAGTGGGGATTTATATGGAAAAATCTCTGGGTTGTAATCTTGAATTTCAATAATGATTCCGATTCAAAACATGCCATTGGCCCACTCATTCTGTACCTGGCCAGCAGCTTACACATATACCATCTCACCTAATAACACATCTCATTTTTTTTGTATATTTTTTATTGGAGTTCAATTTACCAACATATAGCTTAACACCCAGTGCTCATCCCATCAAGTGCCCCCTCAGTGCCCATCAAGGGCCCATCACCCAGTCACCCCATCCCCTTACCCACCTCACTTTCCACCACCCCTTGTTTGTTTCCCAGAGTTAGGAGTCTCTCATGTTCTGTCACCCTCTCTGATATTTCCCACTCATTTTCTCTCCTTCCTCTTTATTCCCTTTCACTATTTTTTATATTCCCCAAATGAATGAGACCATATAATGTTTGTCCTTATCCAATTGACTTACTTCACTCAGCATGACACCCTCCAGTTCCATCCACATTGAAGCAAATGGTGGGTATTTGTCGTTTCTAATGGCTGAGTAATATTCCATTGTATACATAAACCACATCTTCTTTATCCATTAATCTTCTGATGGACACCAGGGCTCCTTCCACAGTTTAGCTATTGTGGACATTCCTACTATAAACATCGGGGTACAGGTGTCCCAGCGTTTCACTGCATCTGTACTTTGGGGTAAATCCCAGCAGTACAATAGCTGGGTGGTAGAGTAGCTCTATTTTATTTATTTATTTAGTTATTTATTTATTTATTTATTTATTCTATTTTTAACTCTTTGAGGAACCTCCACACAGTTTTCCAGAGTGACTGTACCAGTTCACATTCCCACCAACAGTGCAAGTCCACATCCTCTCCAACATTTGTTGTTTCCTGTCTTGTTAATTTTCACCATTCTCACTCCTGTCATTTGCAAATATCTTCTTCCATTCTGTAGGTTGTCTTTTAGTTTTGTTGAGTGTTTCTTTTACTGTGCAGAAGCTTTTTTATCCTGAATAAGTCCCAATAGTCCATTTTTGCTTTTGTTTCCCTTGCCTTCATAGATGTATCTTGCAAGAAGTTGCTGCTGAGGCCAAGTTCAAAATGGGTGTTGCCTGTGTTCTCCTCTAGGATTTTGATGGAATCTTGTCTCACATTTGGATCTTTCATCCATTTTGAGTTTATCTTTGTGTATGGTGTAAGAGAATGGTCTAGTTTCATTCTTCTGCATGTGGCTGTCCAATTTTCCCAGCACCATTTATTGAAGAGATTGTCCTTTTTCCAGTGGATAGTCTTTCCTGCTTTGTCAAATATTAGTTGACCATATTGTTGAGGGCCCATTTCTGGGTTCTCTATTCTGTTCCATTGATCTATGTGTCTGTTTTTGTGCCAGTATCATCTATGTCCTATTCAAACACAGGTCACTTCTATGAATTCTTCTCCGACTTCATATATTAGAATTGGCTTGTCATCCTTTTAACTCATCACTACATCTGATTTTCTTATAGCATTTAGCATATGCTTCCATGTATCCAAGTTATTTCTGCTTCTTACTCTTCTCTTGTTTTGTGCTCATGAATATTTTATAAATCAATTCAAAAATGAATGAAGGTGGAGGCTAATGATCCTGAGGTTTATTTTATTTTATTATTTATTTTCTATTTTTTAAAGATTTTATTTATTTGTTCATGAGAGACACAGAGAGAAGCAAAGACATACGCAGAGGGAGAACCTGGCTCCATGCAGGAAGCCCAATGTGGGACTCTATCCCGGGACTCCAGAATCAGGCCCTGAGCCAAAGGCAGATGCTCAACCATTGAGCCACCCAGGCGTCCCTATGAAGTTTCTTTTAAAAGCAATGGAATGTTATGGAATTAGTAGTGATAGTTACACAATCTTGTGAAAAGAATCACTGAATTGTATGGGTTAAAGGGTGAGTTTTATGGCATATGAATTATATCTCAATTTAGAAAGTAAAATATGAAACTTAAAATTGCCATTTTTATCTATCAAAATTATTGAATTACCAATTTCATGTAGTTTATACTAATATAAGCAGGAAGTCCTTCCCAGTGATTTGATAAAAACAGGTATTTTTACTAATAACAGTAATAATTCTAATTGAAAGTTTTCTCAATTTCTCAATTCTCAAATAATCTCATTTGCTTTGTCCACATACCTCTCATAAATCTTCCTTTTCTTGAGCTAGTGGATCTTTCCTTGAGAGTTCATTACTGATGATAAGAAGACCAAATTTTGATTAAACCAAGAACCAGGTGGATGAAGTCTCCAAATTATCAAATATACAAGATTCTCAGAAATTCTGGAGTGTTGATCAGCTACAATGTTTATCACCACTGGTAAAAAATAAGGAGCACACAATATCTGGGTAGCAATGACCACATGCTCTGATGCACCTCTGAAGGCAATGTGGAACCTGGTAGCATTTCTAGGAAATTACAACAAAACTTATATACATTCAGGAAAGCAGCTTTCCTGGGTAAACATAAATAATGTGTTGCTCAAAGAAAGATTAGAAAAGTTTAAATTGCAAGAAATGGGGAAACAAAGGCAGAGGAAAGAAAATATCATAGCTGAGTTAGGGCAGTAGACAGAGTCATTCACTGAAGGTGTATTTAGTGTGTGAATATTTCCATTTCCATAAGTAAAATTACTTTTGGAAATTTTATTTCATTTGCTATCAGAGATATTTTCTTTTTTTATATAAATTTATTTTTTAGTGGTGTTCAGTTTGCCAACATATAGAATAACACCCAGTGCTCATCCCCTCAAGTGCCCCCCTCAGTGCCCATCACCCAGTCACCCCGACCACCCACCCACTTCCCCTTCCACCACCCCTAGTTTGTTCCCAGAGTTAGGAGTCTCTCATGTTCTGTCTCTCTTTCTAATATTTCCCAATCATTTTTTCACTATCAGAGATATTTTCAAGTTAATGTGGAAAGATGTCATTTCAACTTTCCACCATGTCTTTCTTTTTTTTTTAAGATTTTATTTATTCATTCATGAGAGACACAGAGAGAGAGAGGCAGGCACAGGCAGAGGGAGAAGCAGGCTCCATGCAGGGAGCCCGATGTGGGACTTGATCCCAGGACTCCAGGATCATGCCCTGGGCCAAAGGCAAGTGCTCAACCGCTGAGCCACCCAGGCGTCCCTTCACCATGGCTCTTGAGCAGGTGGTCACCTTATCAGTCTATTTCATTTACAGAGTGTAAAGTATGAACATTTAAGGAAGCATTGACAAGAGAGAAGGCACAAGCCAGAGGAGAAGCAGAGGAGCAGAGGACATTGAATTTTTTACTAAATATTTAGTAAGGGCTACAGAAGAAAACAAAAACTTGTAAAAAAAAAACTTGTAAAAGAAACTAAGGTGCAATAAGTTCAAAGATGGTACACTTGATTTTTCTCCTACTGTTCTCTTAGTCTCTCTTATATTGTATGAGTTTCTTTAGAATGTTCTACTTTATAAACATTCATAGAGTAGAACAGGAAGCATTAGCTTCCTGAGTACAGTTTGTTTGCATATTATATACTTACCTAAACTCACATATAAGTTGACTTACTGCTATGCTGATTCAGGCATGTGAATTTTTAAAATGTGCACCTTCCCCCATCATAAAAACTTAATTTACAAACCAAAAGTTAACTATATAAATGTTAGCTCTACTGCTAGACACAGCATTATCATTGCTTTCTATATGTAATAATGCTACTGGATTGTAAATTTTTTGAAGGCAATTGTCTTGTAATGTTTTATCTTCTTTAGTTCAGCAATGGTTAGGTGGTAGTGTCTGCACTGATACCCATAAAATGCTTTACTGTTTCTCTTCTTGAAAATACCCTAAGGGGCTCCTGGGTAGCTTAGTCAGTTGGGTGACAGGCTCTTGATTTCGGCTCAGGTCATGATCTCAGGGTTGTGGGATCCAGCCTCGTGTCAGGCCCCGCGTCAGGCCCCATACCAGGCCCCCATGTAGGTCTCTGTGTCAGGATCCAACTTCAGCAGGGAGTCTGCTTAAGGTTCTTTTTTTTTTTTTTCCTTTCTGAAGTTTTTTTTTGTTTATTTTTCCTTTGTTTTTTTTTTTAATTTTATTTATTTAAATTCAATTTGCCAACATATAGTATAACACCCAGTTTTCTTCCCATCACGCGTGCCCTCCTTATTGCTCATCACCCAGTTACCCCATCTTCTACCCTAGTCTCCTTCTGAAACCCTTTGTTTTTTTTCCCCCAGAATTAGGAGTCTCTCATAGCGTGTACTTGAGGTTCTCTCTCTTCCTTTCCCTCTGTGCTCCACCCGATCTCTGAGATTAATAAATAAATTCGCCCCAAAATAATAAAAATGAATAAATAAATCCTAAAAATAAATAAACAAATCCTAAAAGAAAGAAAGAAAGAAAGAGAAAGAAAGAAAGAAAGAAAGAAAGAAAGAAAGAAAGAAGAAAAAAAGAAAGAAAGAAAGAAAGAAAGAAGAAAGAAAGAAAGAAAGAAAGAAAGAAAGAAAGAAAGAAAGAAAGAAAGAAAAGAAAAGAAAACATCCTGAGGTGAAGAACCCAGGAATGCGAGTTAGGAAGCCTGAGTTCTTGATCTATGTACACATTGCATTTCTTAAATATATAATAAGATACCTAGACTAATTTATTTCTAAGTGTCTAATATGTATGCCAATTTTCCATTCAGATAAGTCCTCATCAAGTAATACTGTCCTTTCAATGTGTACAATTTCTTCTACCCTATAATATTCAGGAATATACATAGCTCATGAAAATAATGATATAAAAATGAAAGGTTTTGTTTCCCCTCTAAATGATATATTAATCATTATCTTGAGTGAACATTTAAATGTGATCTATTTAAAGGGGAAATGTCACATTCATAGTATGTCTTGATTACTAAAAGTCTTTGAACAAAATCTTTCATTACATGCTTCTGGGAAAAATAGGAAAATGGCTTATAGTGTAATTGAATGCATTCATAGCTGGTTAAATGGCCAGATACTCATAATATTCATTAATTGAGGACAGTCTCTAATGGAATGCCTCAGGACTCTGCATTGAACCAATTCCACATTTCTTGCTATCAATGATCTTCATGAAAATATTTAAAAACTGCATGCCATACCTTGACATGAGGGTAGAAGAATGTTAGTATCTTGAAGTAAACATTTTTCAAATAGCAGAAATTATAATATGGACTTAAATCAATAAAAGGGATTTTTAAAAAGATTTTATTTATGTATTCATGAGAGACACAGAGAGAGAGAGAGGCAAAGACACAAGCAGAGGGAGAAGGAGGCTCCATGCAGGGAGCCCGACATGGGACTCAATCCCAGGTCTCCAGGATCAGGCCCTGGGCTGAAGGTGGCGCTAAACTGCTGAGCCACCAGGGCTGCACGATATAAAAGGGATTTTAATTAAAGAAATATTAGGTAATGCCAGTGTCTAATTTTTGAATAATCAAATACATAAAGTAGATGAAGGGAATATTTAGCTTTCTAGCATCTTGAAAGTAAATAAGACTCAGGTGTTTCTGTTTACAACAAACTCAACAGAAGTCAAGACTGTGTTGGTAGCCAAACAACTAGTGAACGATGGGTGAATGTTCTGTCTAGACAATAGATATGTTTGATTCTGGATCCAGAGAGTCTCCCTTGGTTTCAGTTTATGGTCACAATTTAAAGGAATAAGGTCTTGTGTTTTCAGTGTCCTATTCAAAGGGAAAATAATTGAGATTATTAAATAAAAGTTTGTTCTCAGTGTTTGTAACAGTACAAAGAATAATAATAGTATATGTAGTTTTAGGAATATATGTATTCGATGTTACATTTCAAAGATTTTGTTTATTTGAGGGAGAGGAGAATCAGATTCTCCACTGAGCAGGGAATGCTATGTTAGCAGATCCCAGGACCCCAGGATCATGACCTGAGCTAAAATCAGACATTTAACCAACTAAGCTGCCCAGGCACCCTTGATGTTACATTTCAAATAAAAATAATTACATACTTTCCACTTAATAGTGGAATAATACCTAAGTACAGGGAGCAGCCTCTAATGCAATACCATACAGTGAATTTACTGTAGGTTCTATATAGAGACTTGAAAGGTAGTTGATACAGGGGATCCCTGGGTGGCTCAGTGGTTTAGCACCTGCCATTGGCTCAGAGCATGATCCTGGAGTCCTGGGATCAAGTCCTGCATCAGGCTTCCTGCATGGAGCCTGCTTCTCCCTCTGCTTCTCTCTCTCTCTCTCTCTCTCTCTCTCTCTCTCTCTCTCTCTGTCTCTCATGAATAAATAAATAAAATCTTTTTTTTTTTAAAGAAAGGTAGTTGATACAATCCATGACTTTACAGTACACAGAGACATTACTGAATAAGCTAAAAAGGAATTCAGAGGGATGCCTGGGTGGCTCAGCACTTGGGCCCAGAGTCCCAGGTCCTGCATGGGGCTCCCCATAGGGAGCCTGCTTCTCCCTCTGCCTGTGTCTCTGCCTCTCTATATTTCTCATGAATAAATAAATAAAATCATTAAAAAAAGAATTCAGAGAGAAAAGAAATAAAAGATACATTATTGTGGCATGGCTTGGATTAAAGTGAACAATTTCTGAGCTTTGTTGTTGACGAATCTTGCATATGGAAATTACAGTTGCTCTTAATCTGCTTTCAGAGGACTGATGCAAATATTAAAAAGTAATGAACTAACAAGATTGTTTGTTAATGCCACATAAAAGTGCTAATTATACATCATTTCCTGCCTACAGCTAAACCCAAGAGATATCTTCTAAGAAATTGTTAAATAAGCTTCTTCACTAGAAATGTGAATATAGTTGAGGCATGATGAATTTCCATTTAAGGATTCTGGTGTTATCTCATCCTTAAAAAAAAAAAAGAGAGAAAATAAATAGAAAAAATAGCATATTAAATGCATTCAGAGAGCAAAATTATTTTGCTCATGGAAAATGACTGATTAATCTATTTACATCTGATATTCAACATATACTTTATTCATTTTTTATTTATTCATGAGAGATATAGAAAGAGAGGCAGAGACACACAGGCAGGAGAAGCAGGCTCCATGCAAGGAGCCCAATATGGGATTCGATCTTGCAAATCCAGGATCATGTCCTGAGCCAAAAGCAGATGCTCAACCGCTGAGCCACACAGGCATCCCTCAACATATGCTTTAAAGAGTAGATTTCATACTGAACTATATTTAGAGTATATTTGAGGGCTCATTATATTGGATGATTCTTGTAAATTTCAGTGTTACTACTTCTAATATTTTAATAGTATCAGTGATAGCAGTCATTTTCCAAAATATATTTGAAATGACAGTCTGGTGATTGGTTCTAGCTATATTTCTACATTATTCCCATTAAAAGTATTCTTTATGCAAGCACCAAAGAGATGCTTTATGAGATTTTTTTCCTTCATGTAAATACCATTAAAGCAACTGTCTTTTGTCAATTTTAGTTTTAATTTGCTTTAAAAAATTTTTTTTAGACGTGGGAAAAAGGGGCAGAAGAAGAGAGAGAATTGTTAGCAGGCTCCACATCCAGCACAAAGCCTAACACAGGGATCATTCTCTCAACAATGAGATCATGATGTGAACCAAAATCAAGAGTCACTTAACTGACTGAGCCACCCAGGTGCCCTTAATTTACTTTTTTTTTTAAGATTTTGTTTATTTGACAAAGAAAGAGAGCACACAAGCAGAGAGAGCAGTAGTGGGAGAGGGAAAATCAGGCTCTCCCCTGAGCAGGGAGCCCAATGTGGAGCTTGATCCCAGGACCCTGGGATCATGATCTGAGCCTAAGGCAACCACTTAACCAACTGAGCCACCAGGGCATCCCCCAAATTTACTTTTTAATATGGATTATTTTTCTATGTCTAATGGTAACAGGTAATCTGCAGTTGAAAGCCTGCTGGTCTTTGATCATTTGTTGGGCATTTTGAATGGCAATTATTTTTTTAATTCTAACGACACTAAAATTGTGGTTTCTTTAAACTAGGATCATGCTCTTTAACAATTTTCTAGTTTTGTTAGATATGAAGTTGTTTGGACTCATTGTTATTTACGTGAACCACACTAGTATCTACTACTTCTATGCACAAATTGGAAGAGGGCACTCATTTTACGTGGATAAATTAGAAAAAGTTGATTCTCCTCAGGTATACTGTTTATCAAGCAGAAAGCAAACTGAATTTCAATCCCCACTTATATCCTTTTGGCTGGACACTTTTGTGCAGGGTACAAACTATACAATCATATTCTTGATGTGCTTACTTTCTACAGTATTCTAAAGTGTGAGTATCAGGATGCCTGGGTGGCTCAGCAGTTGAGTGTCTGCCTTCCACTCAGGGCATTATCCTGGAGTTCCAGGATCAAGTCCCATATCAGGCTCCCTGCAAGGAGCCTGCTTCTCTCTCTGCCTATGTCTCTGCCTTCTCTCTGAGTCTCTCATGAATAAATAAATAAAACCTTAAAAAAAATAAATTGTGGGTATCATAATGGGTTACAGAAAACAATTTTTTAGAAGTACACCCTACACCCAATGTGGGGCTTGAATTCATGACCCTGAGATCAGGAGTAGCATCTCCACTGAGTCTCCAGGTGCCCCTAGAAAATAATTTATGATTGGTACTCTACAGGCTGGGTTATATTTTATGCAGTTTTAAAATGTTTACATCATCCTTGGTTATTTTAACAATTTTTCAATTGTTCACATTCAACAGGAAATAGTGTAGAAGGGGAAGATACTGCATCAGTTTGATAATCTTAGCACCTTTGTTCCTTCCTACATCAAAAACATGACACCTACGTTTTTTTGGCTACAGTTAACATATGCTATTCCAGGTTGCTAGAATTAAAACTAAGATCACTGTAGGAATGCCTGGGTGGCTCAGTCAGTTAGGTTAAGTGTCCAACTCTTGATTTTAGCTCAGGTCATGATCTCAGGGTCATGGGATTGAGCCCTGTGTCAGGCTCTGTGCTCAGCATGGAGTCTCCTTATTCCTCTCCTTTTGCTCCTCCCCTCATTCTCTCTCTCTCTCTCTCAAGTAAATGCATACATACATACAAAAAATCTTAAAACAAATCTAGGATCATTGTAGTTCAATGGGAAATCAAGAAATTTCACGTTAAAAAGCATAGATATATTAAAGGGGCTGCCTGGCTGGCTCTGTCTGTAGAGCATGAGTCTCTTGATCTTGGGTTTGAGAATTCAAGCCCAACATTGGATATAAAGATTACTTTTTAAAAAGGCATAAATATATGAAAAAGTTGTTAAACTGAATTTATGCTTATTTTCACCATGCTGCTTCAGCTGACCTGTATGGATTTGACCCCTGCCTGCCTAAACCGATGGTAAAACCAGATTGTATTTTTTGCTCATTCTCCTGAGTCTTAGCCTGTATTGGCCAGTCCTAACTCACTGATGGTCAGTGACTTGTGGAAACAACCAAATATCAGATTTTCACTAACATAACTAATATAGGGCCTCATTCCACCAAGGATCAATAAACAAAATATTGCAAAGGCATTAGTGCTCCTGACTTTGCCTTACTCAAACTTTTTGACTAAATATAACTACTCTCATCACACTTGATTTTTTCTCTTTCTCTGAGTATTCATTTATTTAAGATTATAGTTACAAAATAACATAAAATAAAATAAAGGTTCCTACATAATATCTATAATGTTCTGTTTTGTGTTATGTTATTGTTTCATTGAAGGATAGAGTTGAAAGATACCTTAGAAATCATATACAGTTTCCTTAAAAAAAAAAGATTTCATCTATTTATTCATGAGAGACACAGAAAGAGAGGCAGAGACATAGGCAGACAGACAGAGAAGTAGGCTCCATGCAGGGACTCTGATGAGGGACTCAATCCCAGGACCCCAGGATCACGACCTGACCAAAGGCAGACGCTCAACCACTCAGCCACCCAGGTACCCATCTTTTTTTCTTACTTTGCACCCAACTTGGGGCTCCAACCCATAACCCCAAGACCAATAGTCATATGTTCTACTGACTGAGTCAGCCAGGTACACTTACACAATCTCTGTCCTATCATGACTCTTAATTTTCATTACAAAAGTAAAAATTTTCATTATAAAAATTCAAATTATAGCTAAGCAAAAAGAAAAGATCTTTCTATCATATACTTCTGAAACTTTTTTTCACTTAAAATGCATATAGAAGTTTGTATGTCTTTATTTTTAAGATTTTTTTTAAGTAACCTCCATACCCAAAATGGGGCTCAAACTCACAACCTTGAGATCAAGAGTCATATTCTCTGCAGAATCAGGCAGGTAGCCCTGATAATTTTTATTTTTATTTTTATTTTTTTTAATTTTTATTTTTAAAATTATAATTGTTATTATTCTGATGGTGGCATTATATGCTATCATTTGAATATACCACAATTTAAATAGATAATTGTCTACTTCAGAACATTTAGTTTACTTATTATTTTTTGCTGTTATAATGCTAAGATGAGCTTGATTGTAGCTACAGATTTATACATATCCATGATTATTTCCTTAGGGCAAACCCCAAGCAGGATTCTTAAATCAAATAACATTATAATTTTAAGGAATTTGTTTAATATAGCAAAATGCTTTCAATAAACGTTCTGCCATTTATACTCCTGCATAGTATATGAGGGTACACATATGCCTAAGCCATCTCTAACAATATATACAACTATGTAAAAAAAATGTACTAATTTGACAGATAAGAAACTGTATTTCTTATCTTAATTTACATTTATAAACTATTTTGTATGTTTATTAGTCATTATTATTTCTTCTTTTGTAAATTACTTGATAATGTCACTTATCCATGTTTTATATGGATCTGTACTTTTTTTTTCAAAAGATCTGTACTTTTTCTAATAGCATAAATTCATTTGATCAGTAAGTTTAGCAATATTATTATATTATTATTATATATTGTACAATTTGAGATGCATATAGATTGCAATTGATTTGTGAAAATGCCTAGCATTGCAGCAATACAGTTCATATAAACTCTGCAGAGATTTTTTTTTCTTTTTTTCAGAGATTTTTCTTAAAGCCATATCATTTGGTTAAATTGGGGCTTATCCATGATTTTACTAATAGTCTTTTATTTAAAGATTTTATTTATTTATTCATGAGATACACACAGAGAGAGAAGCAGAGACATAAGCAGAGGGAGAAGCAGGCTCCATACATAGAGCCCAATGTGGGACTCGATCCCAGAACCCTGGGATCACACCCTGAGCCAAAGGCAGATGCTCAACAGCTGAGCCACCCAGGCATCCCACTGATAATCTTTATAAGACTATCTCATAGGTGGTCTTTTTTTTAACTAGGAAATATTATATATATTTGATCTTTTTTGTCCAGATGAGACTTATTCGTAATACAGGATTTAAAAAAACAATGTTGTATTTATAGACAATCAACTTTTTTATTTAGGACATTAAACACTGTCCTCAACACATTTATGGTACAATATATCACTAACAACTGCTGAGCACCAGTGAGAATTAACACAATGTATAAGGATTTTATACCTGGGGACTCCTGGTGGCTCAGCAGTTGAGCATCTGCATTCTGTCCGGGGCGTGATCCTGGAGCCCAGGGATCAAGTCCCAGGATGGAGTCCCCACATCGGGCTTCCTGCATGGAGCCTGCTTCTCTCTCTGTCTATGTCTCTGCCTCTCTCTCTCTGTGTGTCTCTCATGAATAAATAAATAAAATCTTAAAAAAAATATTTTATACCTAAAGGAGGTACAAATATGCGCCCTAGGAAAAATAATAGATTACCTGATTATGGATGAAAATTATGATTTACTATGAGGAATGAAAAGGCAAAATTAGGAAATGATCAATGCACCTCATTAGAGGAAAAAAAGGATAGGAGTTTAAATTTAAAAAAAAGAAAAAAATGGTTCAGGCTCTTATTTGTCTCAGAACTTAAGCAGAAAATGTTCTTCTGTGAGTTTAATTCTTTGAATACCTACTTCACTAAGAGAGTTAACCTTGATGATGTGTCTGCTTGTCAAGGCCAGTTTGGGGGCTTAATGAAACCTCAAACAGAAAGTTTCCAGTTTCACATAGGGAATATGAGATTGGCTGCTATCTAAGGAGAGATGATATTTATAGGAAGGAATGAAGCTGTGGAGATAGATTCATTTTTAGGGAGGCTGGATAATGTTTCTCTAATCACCTCATCCCCACCCTCTTGAATGTGTGGCTCCTACATGGAACCTTTCTGTCATTAAATACTTAACCCATATAACTTTTTTCTTTTCAAATTGCCACCTTTCTACTTCCTCTGGGTTACATTCTCCTATATCCAAATTTATTACTTTTCCCACAGTACTTCCATTTTGCAGCTGCTTCCTGTTCTAAAGCACTTCATCTCTTCTCAACTGACAGTGGTCCTGCCCCTCTCTATTTTTAATCCTCTTTTTCCATCAGTTTTTTTTTTCTCATATGCACAAACACCATCCATCACCCCTGTACTCTGTGTGTTGCTTTGCCTCTGAGTCAAAACTTTTGTAATCAGAGTGTTGGATGAAGTCCTTTATAAATGAATATTTCCCCATCAATTAAATGATTAAACAATTAGATGGGCAAAGTCCTTTATGGTAGTGTTGACAGGTTTGTGTGCTTTATATTATCTTATTATGCTTGGGAAAAAAGATGTTCAGGGTTGGAAAAAATATAGTTTACCTCCATAAAGTCATATAGGATACTGGTCCATTCTCAAAAAACAGTGGTGGAGTCACTTCATGAAAATAAGTTTCACAGATAATTTTTTTAAGAAATTGAGATACTGAGTAAGCCTTTCTGAGTGGCAGTGAAGTTCCCAAAGGTGGGTGAAAAAGTATATGTATTTAATCAGTCTTAAGTAAGAGTAGTACCTTCTCAGGTACTTAATAGAAGGATTGCATGATGAAGCACAATTTCTCTGAATTCTCACATCTAGATTTGATTTGATAAATTTAATACATTTGCATTATTATAAGAAAAAATGAATATTACCACAGAGAAACAGATGGGTTATTTCACCTAATTTAGTCCCATTACTTGCTTTTTCTGTGGGAATATCACTCAGTCAAGCTTATTATAAGGAAGACACACAAAATTTTGTGATAGCTATGGAATCAATTTGTGACATGACATAGTGTTGTGTTTTGTTTGTTTTATTTTTAAAAGTAAACCCCACAGCATGGAGCTCAAACTCAGCAATCCCAAAATCAAGATTTGCATACTCTAGGGACTGATACAGCTAGGTGCCCCAACATAATGTTTTTATCTGTCTAAAATTTATTTTATCTCTGGGTTTGGTTTATTGATCTTGAAATAGAGTAATAGTTATGTAAGGATATAGTTCTCCCCCATTATATATATGCTACCTAATTATTTAGTGGCAACCACCAAAAAAAAAAAAGGCCCACTTATTCCATGGTAGATAAAGAACACAATGATCTCAACCTGAATACTCCAGTTAAAATAAATTATTTGGTGTTGCTTAGTATTTAATAATTCTGAGAAGAATGAGGTGTACTTTTAATATCATTATGACTTATGAAAGACTATAAACTTAAAAAATTTCATAACTTCGAACTTTAGCCTTTCACTATTCTGCAGTTTGATTGGCTCCATGCGTACTTCTTCCATCAGGCTACAGAAGTTGTAAACAATGGAAAATAGAAATGGCTAATGAATCATACTTTGTGACATGGAAAAGGTCAAAGTTGTACAGTTTATGATTATCTTCTAGAGAATATATAGGACATTAAAATTCCGATGCTACAGTCTTGTGACAAAGAATATAATGAGAACTATAAATAATAAACAGTCTGACATGAATCTTCTTGTGACAATGATTATAACTTTGAATAGGAAATACTTAACTCAATCCCATTACTAGCAGAAGAAAGGGCTACTTTGTTGATGTTTATCTTTTCCTTTTGCAGTAAAGAGCTATTTAAGCCATAGAAAAGAAAGGAAAATGTATATGTTCAAGAGTGTTGAATATATTGCACTATGAGCACTTTCTAAGATAGATAGGATATTGTGCTATAGGGTTAATATTGGCTTAAGTTACACTAGAACAATTTAAAAATAACAATGTTAAGGCAAATCGTATGTTTAAAATGAATGCTTTTTACTGTCATTGAGGATGCTGACACCTATGATAACAAAGTGATACATCATTTCCATACAGGTGTGAATAAACAAAAATATTTACATTTTACTTGCATTTAACAACAGGATCCCAGGTTTATTCTATACTTGCATTCACTGAAATTTGTTATATAGGCATAGAACTCTTCATAAACTAAAGAAAATGCTCATCCTACATCACAGGAATATAAATAAAGCTTCAATGCCTCGATTTGCAAATAGTTATTTTTTATTGAACACTATAGGTATTCAGTGTTTAGGGCCCCTCCGTTCAGTGTTTAGAAATGACATAGAAAATAACAAACACAGAGGGTGTTAGGAAAGACAACAGAAGGTTGAAAACCAGCAGATTGTGTTAGTGGCACTTTCTTGTTACGGAGAATTTGTCATGGACTGTTGTATTTGTGAGTAGTCTTTCTGAGCCTTTATCACACTACTTCCTTTGAGAAGGAAAATGTATCCTGTCCTGCTGTCACTTACCACACCTCTTGGCAACTCTCCAGTGATTCAGCACTACTGTTGACACAACAACTTGATTTTTTGTCAAAATATCTTTTAATATCTGGCTCAAAAGATATTTTTTATGACTATAAGCATGCCCAACTCCTCTGTTCATTAAGGCTGAAAATTCAGTAAGTGTTTGGTACACTGGGACTAAGCTACCTCATAGTGAGCAGCTGTCAAATGATTTGCTGAATATGTCTGCTCAACTCACCACAGTGAATTGATGGAATTGTGCCAGCTTTAGGACATACAGAGTGAGGAGAATTTTAGCAAGCACTATCCAGATGTTCCTTCTAAGCCTTGCACTACCATCTGTAAATTTAGAACAATCTAAACAATCTAATATTAAATAAATGGAGAAAAAAGAAATTTTATGGATCCACGTGTCCTTTTTGTCAGAGTAGCAACAAAGGTGCTATTGGTGCTAAAAACACATTAAACCTTTTTTAAAAAATAGAAACCTCTTTAGAGAATGATTCTTCAAATATGCAGTTTTCATGTCTACAGCTGATGGTGTAGGTGACATAAGCAGTTAAAGGCTGATGAAACCTGCAGATACAAAAGACATCTAGCCTATAAACAAATCGAGCTGGGGGGAGGAAAATCTTAAGCAGGCTCTATGCCCAACATTGTTCTGGGGCTCCATCTCACCCCAGAGATCATGAGCTCAGCCCAAATCAAGAGTCAGAGGCCTCCCTCCCTTGCCCCTTTTGTTTCCTCATCTTTCAGCCTGGTTCTTCCTCTAACTGACTGTTGAGTGTTGGCTAGTACTTTCAGGAGTCTTGTCCTATTTTTACTCATTGTGCGTTGTCCTGATTATCTAGACTTTGGTCTACTTTATCGACTTTAATTTTCCTATCCTGCTTTGAGCAACTCCCATAGCCTTAGGTAGGTATAATTCCCCACCCTAGATTTCATCTAGCAAGAACCCAATGGATATTAGCACACACACACCCATTTCCTGCCCCTGCCCTAGCTGCAAGCCAAGGCTAGGGATTTAACTAAACTACTTAGAAAACACTAACACGTTACTGCTTTAATTTCCTTAAAGTCAGAAAACAAAAGCTAGTGTTTAGGGTCCCAAGGTGGAGTTTTTAAAAATAATTGACAGTATTTCAAACTTTAGAATTTTTATTGAATCTTCAATCATGTAAGGCACATCAGTGCTAAACAAAGTTTAAGAGGGTAGGGGGTTTCAAATATAAAAACGTAAATGAGTAATTTTCACCTTTTCCCTCCAACCCTTTTTCCCTCTCCAGTTATTGTCCTCAGTTGTTTTCTCTGTTTGAGGGCGCAGGAGCCGGCATACCCCAGGAAGGAAAATTGGCAAAATAAGAAGGCAACGGAGGACCAAATATCGGGGGTGGAGCAAAAGCAATAGGCATAGCAAGAAATGGACTGAAACTCGGAGGTCGAGGAGATATAAAGCAATGAGCAGTAGGACGAGAAGGTAAACCGGGAGTACTGGAAGACAAGGGGAGAGACCTTGGCCAATTTTCCACTGGGTGCCGCGGGCCTCCCTGTGGGAAAGAAACATGAGCCAGCCTTTCCTTGCTAGCCATTCTTGTATTTCCTAGAGGCAGCTCCATCATTACCCCTGATCTAATTGTGGGGATATGTGGGGGGGCTCTTATTTGTGGACCCCTGGGTGGAAAGAACCCCTGACCTCGTGGCAAAGCCATGTATAACCTTGCATTATTGCCACCTCTCTCGGTGCCCCCACTGCTGACCCTTGCCCCCCCTATCATCAGTGCGGGAGGGCTGCCAGAGAATTCCTGGGACACATTAATAGAATCCTGTCCCCTAAGCCTCCAGCCTGCCAGCCCCTCGGAGCTATTTACTTCTGCTGTTGCTAGGGACTCTTCCGCAACAGCAGGTGGTGGCCCATAGGGGTGTTTGTGAGCTCTGGAACTGTCGACAGGAATGCAGGCTCCTGCGGTCTCAGAGGGGCGCTCCAGCTGCTCTCTCGCCAGGTCAGTCAGCACATTGAGGGGGGGTCTCAGCAGGACGCGATGGTGGCCCCAAGGCTCCACATCGCCTTTCGGCATGGAACTGGAACACTGGAGAGACATGTCGTCGGGGTGCGGCTCCCGGATCCCACACTCATTTGCAACTACTCCACTGGGTGAAGGGGCGTGCCCACCAAGGCTTGCAAAAAATAGAAATAAGTAAGTCAACAAATATGGAAATGCAGGGACCTGGGAGTATCTGAAATATGTGATTGGTTAAACTCTCAGGAATATACCCGGGGAAAGGGAGAGACCTATTTCCTCCCTCGTGTAGTCTCTCCAAGCACTTTTTTAGCCCACTTTCACAGTACCAGGTGGCTTTTTAAAACAGACTTTCCCATTCCCCTTTACGACTTTCTTGTGGCTCCACCCTAGTCCCCATTTCTCCACCTCCTCAAGGCAGCAAGAAAGAGAAGACCCAGAAAGCCCAGAGAGCTTCCTTAAAGGTTGCCTGTGCAGGCTTGCGATAGAAAACAGCAACTCTTTCCAGTCCCAGTAGGACCTATGATCCACTAAAGCACAGCATTCAGATTCTGGCAGGAGTGTTCTGAAAAGCCTTGTGAAGAAAGACTTTCTTTCCTCTACAGAACTAAAAGGAAAGGCTATTTGTGTGAACAAACACTCCAGTTTTTGAAGCATCATTAAACATTTGCACCAAGTTTTGTTAAAATTTTCTTTCTTGGGATCCCTGGGTGGCGCAGTGGTTTGGCGCTTGCCTTTGGCCCAGGGCGCGATCCTGGAGACCCGGGATCGAGTCCCACATCAGGCTCCCGGTGCATGGAGCCTGCTTCTCCCTCTGCCTATGTCTCTGCCTCTCTCTCTCTCTCTCTGTGACTATCATAAATAAATAAAAATTTTAAAAAAAAAAAAAAAATTTTCTTTCTTTCAACCCGTACCACACTCTAGAGAACAAATTTCCTCAAGTTTAACCCCAACTATTTAGACTAAGGATTTGCACTTTTGTTGCAAAATTACATTTAAAAATTGCTGCCCTTAAATCCAGTATTTTTAGTACCGGAGTTTGTGTCCTGCAAGGTTTTTGTCTGTGATCCTCTCCTGCACTCCCTCCAACCCACTCCTCCCTGTCCAGGTTACACAGAAAAACAATCCAAACTGCCTTTTGCCTTCAAAATTAAACAGGTCTACTGAGTTCTGTACTTACACATTTTCAATACAAGCCATGGAGAAAGTTGATCAGGAAAACCTTCGTGAGATAATGTAGAAAACCAGCTGAATGCCCACGTAGGCCAGCTCAGTCTGGAGAGAGGACTTGTGCTTCTGCTTTAGAGCAGCTTGGCTACTGGAATGAAGTCAGGGACCAACTGCTTCTTTCTAGATTTGGAGTTCTCTTTCTGAGGTTACCAGTTGCTAGAGAAGGGAGGGAGAAAAGGACTTAGGAGGGGGAGGGGATAAATCTGTGACACTCCTTTCAAGCTAAATGTAGGACTCCTTTTTGCATAGTAGTAGATGGATGTGTAAGGGCTTTAGGTAAATTAACCCTGTTGCAGGCCAGATGGAAAGACAAATCATTTCAAGATTTTAGAACGATCATGGAAGCATGGTACTTTATTAAGAGTTATTTTTGAAGTTTCGGTTAGGAAAGGTAGTTACCATATCTCTTCCTTGAGTTTGGAAATGCAAATTTTGAGTACTGTACCATGTGTAGTCTTGTAATTTAAAATTCCAGTTTTGAAGATGCATACTTCATGAATAGAAATTTGTGGGTTAAATAGGTTTTCAATCAGAGTCTCTCTTGTGAAGATGAAACAAAAATAGCGTTATAGAAAAATCACCCTAAAAATCATACTGGCTTTTGTTTTTTAACCCCTCAATTTGTGTTTTTTTTCCTACCTTCTAGTTTATTGGCTCTGTATGTTGGTGTTTGTGTGTGCATCTGTGTGTGTGTGTGTGTGTGTGTGCTATATACATATTTCCTGTAATAGAGCTCTGTAAATATACATTTTTTCTTATAACAGAGCTTGGTAAACTTCTCTACAAGTGGGAGGGTAATAAAAGGCATAACAGGTATCATAAATGTATGAATATTAGCTCAGACTTCACCTTGTAACTTCTTTGCATAAGACACTTTCTATTCTTCCAGCCTAAATTTCATCCTCCTCCTCCACTTTAAACAAGTATATTCCCCAGATTTTATTTTCTGCCATTGGTATACAAATTGATTACTCTAAAATTTCAATGGTCATCCCTTCATCTAAGATTACTAATCTTGCTCTAGGATAAAGCCACAAACTTGGCTCACTTTCTTAAATTTACCTGAGATTTGTGCTTTTCTGACTATACCTTAAAGACCTTAAAATATTTTTTATTCCCAATACCAGAATATGCTGTCATATTTCAACAGTTATATATTTTTTTCTTAAAGAAAGATAATAGACTTAAATACCATGAGTTTCAATTTATATATGGAATGTGTGTGTATGTGTGTGTACATGTATGTGTGCAGTGGAGAAGTATAAAATTCTAATGCAAAGGAATGGTGAGTGCTAAGAAGCAATACAATTCATGATAGAAATAATCTTTTGTGTCTCTAAATCCACATCTTCCTGACAAGGTGCCTTGTCCCTTTCGGTACTCTACTGAGGGTTTTGTTTTTTTTTTAAATCTCATTGCAAGATGAAAGCAGCATGTTTCCAACACTTCTCCCAGAAGAATGTTTACTTGTCTAGCATAGTTCACTATTAAGAAATTTCTTGATCCCCAACTTCTTTTATATTCTCCTCTAGTTTATTATTTCCTTGTCCTTTTATATAAGAAAACTTTTATTAGCAATATAATTGTGGTGGAGCATTAAAGCTTTCTTAACACATGCTATGTCAGAGGGATGAATCAACTTGGATGCCTAATAGGTGGTGAGTTATATTTACATAGTTAACACAATTTTTCCTGAATAATGGCAAGGAAACACCAGGAAACCTTTTTATGCCTATCAAACTATTGCAATCATAGGCTGGTTTACCTAGAAATGCTGTTTAGTAAAAATATCTTAACTGGATTACATGAGAGTGAAGTGTAATATAGACACCAAATAGCTGGGCACAGTGACAAAACTGTTGGTACCAGAGAATTTTCCAAAACCATAATAGGGGGCAGCCCGGGTGGCTCAGTGGTTTAGTGCTGCCTTCAGCCCAGAATGTGATCCTGGGATTCTGGGATCAAGTCCCATGTCAGGCTTCCTGCATGGAGCCTGTGTCTCTGCCTCTCTCTGTGTGTCTCTCCTGAATAAATGGAATCTTTAAAAAAAACATAATAGGTATTATAAGTTTTGGATACTAGCTCAGATGTTGCCTTGCAACTTGTTAGCTTTTGTGCAATGAGTGTTTATTGAATGCCTACTCAACTGATATTTAGTTCAGTGTGCATTATATCAAAGAGTTAAATATGCAATTAATGGAGACCTCAAGGAATATTCAAACTTTCTGGGGAGACAAAATAACATCTTTAAGAGATGTTTTATACCAAAGAATGGTATATAAAAAGAATAAACAGACAACTCGCTGCATGGTGTAAACGAATACCGCAATTGAAATTCAGAAGAAGAATTATAATTTCAGGTTAAAGTACCTGTGAAATATTTTATGTGGAAGAATCAATGTGATGTACAAGGCAGAGGAGGAGATGGTATCCTGTGTCAAGAACAGGTATAGAGGTAGGAATGAAGGAAATATTTTGGAATTTTTAATCCTTTCTAGGGCTCATATTTGACAGAAATGGAAATATAAAGAATAAATTGCAGATAGTAAGATCGCCAAGATAATTAGTCAAGTTGTACCAATCAAGTAATATTTGAAGGCACTCACATATTTTAAAGGGGAAACTAGAATAATCTCAAAACCTAACTTTTAAAAAAAAGCAGTTGGGCTACCTCAATTATTTATTGAGCTCTGAAAATGAAGTAGTAAAATGTGTACCTTTTTTGTTTGTTTGAATGACTGCTTTGGGCAGGGAAAATAGGTAATGGAAGTTAAGGATTTGCCAAAACGTAGCTTAGTTGTGAAAGCAGCTAAGCTATAAATGCCTTTCATTACCCATGGCCTCTTATTTCATGAGGCCAGCTCCAGATATAACATATCTCTCAAAAGTTTTTGAAGATTTCATTGAAATGCTAAGTAAGGACCATAGAAGGATATATTTACTTTTGCACAACAATTACAATGTCATTAAAAATGTGGTTGTACTGCCAAAATCATGTTGTTGTTTTTTTCAAAGAAATTTTGCAGATGTGTACCTATACAAGCAAAGTTTCATTTAAAATGCATCCTTTCTCTTTTGCTTAGAAGAAGAATCCAGGGAATAGAGACATAAGAATGGCTTTCTCTGTTTCCATCAGGGTAATCAGGAAGTGATGAGGAGATTATCATGCTGATCATTGGGGGACTGTTGTCAAAAGATTCCATCCATTAACTCACTTTCAAAATGTAATGTAGCTATTCTTGTGGAAAGTTCTGCAAGTTTAAGATATCAAAAAGTAGTTCTCAAAGACAGACCAGATATTTTTAAGAGTCTGTTGCTACTTGATTCAGTGTATTAAAAAAAAACATGAGGTTAATGAAAGCATGATATTATCCCAGAATGGGTCAGACATTATTCAGTTGCACAACTATAGGCAGTACTCCTATCCTCTCTGCGACAGCTGACCTGCAAACTCTGTGTGGTAAGTGATGAGGATGAACAGGTGAGAGTATGGTTATTTCACCACCAGCACATGCAAAAACAACTAGCAATATATGCCTCACTGTTGGACCTGTTTGTATGAAATTGAAAAGGTTGTCATTGTTTTTCTAAAGTTCTTCGCTGCAGACTTTTAAACATTTTTTTTTTTTTTTGGTTTCAAATCAAGTACTTATGGTAGTTCCTCCGAAACAGGTTATTTGTTTGTATAAATCAAAAGCTATCAGTTCCTTGATCTTTTATCTGTCTATTTTTTCTAGATCTCCTGAAAGTGAAAACTGGAAATTAAGTAGCAGTGGAGCAAACCAGATGAGAAAAAAGAAAGAAGGAAAAAGAAACAGAGGTATTTTTTTTATCACTTACTCTGTACTAGACAAATATATTTGGTCTCATTTAATATTCACAGAATACTTTTAAGGCAGTTCCTATTATTATTACGGCTATTTTATAGATGATCATAAAGAGAGTTGGAGAAGTTAAGTATATTTTTTCTGAGGCCCCACAGCTAGTAAGTGTCAGAAAATATTCAGATACAGTCAGTCTGACACCAAAGCCCATATTTTTTCCATTTGCCCACATGGCTTCCTAATTGTAGCTCTAGGTGAATCACGTAAGTGGCTCAGATCAAAATATGTGTCCCAGATCTGAATTTAGTTTAATTCATGGATTCACTGACTCATCTTAAGGTAGTTCTGTAATAAAGAAATCATCCCAGCTGCAAAGCATCCCAGAATGTCTCCCTATGCAGGGATGCAGCAGGTGAAGATTAGGCATTTGGTGGTACTACTGCAAGAAGGTAAGGACTACAATCCCTGTCATGGAACAACTGGGGTTGGTGACAGAAAAAATAAATTAGTCATAAAAAAGCACTATTACTAAAACACTAATTTTAATATATGCCCAATATTACCAATATTAAGCTTAAATTAATATTGAACTTCTGAGCTTCAGATATGCCTCATATTTTTTCCATGGCACTAAGATGAAACTGAGCCCTTAATTGTGGTTAGGTCATGCACCTTGCAGCATTGGAGCAACTGGAAGAACTTAGAGTTAACTGTGTGTGTGTGTGTGTGTGTGTGTACGCGCGTGCGCATGTGCAAAAGAGAGAGAGAGAGAGAGAGAGAATGTGTTGGGTTGAAATGAGTAGGGTTGAGTTGTCCAAGTAAGCTATTAATGATAACTCTAAAGAATATCTTTCAGAATTAGAAAGATGTATTAATTTAAAAATAAAAGCACTCTATGTTCACATTGTATATATTATTATAAATTAAGATAGGAACATGTACTAATAAGTAAAACAAGGAAAGTTAATGAAAAATACTACTTTACAGTAGCCCATTAGACTATAAATCTATAATGATGACATATACATAGATGTATATTCCCCATGTTAGAATTAATTGGTAAACAAAGGAATGAAGGCATACTTAACTTCTTGAGCATTTGGTTTGAAAAATAAAAACTATTTTAGATTAGTTTCTTCTTGCTTGTAATTAAGACATTGTAATTTCATGTTGAAAATATTTTATCAAACTTTATTAAAATGAGTCATATGTGCCAAGTTGTTAAGAGCTTTGGTTCTGGAATCAGAGGAACAATGACCTGCATTGAAGTCTCAGCTTCATTACTCAACTGAGTTTGTGACCTTGGACAGGTTTTTTGACTTCGCTGAAGCTCACTCTCTTCATTTGTAAAGTAAGATTATAGAGAGAATTATAATAAATCGTGAAAAGTAACTGTTATATACTAGGTGATTAAAATATAGTCCCTTGCCTTGTACATGTTAGACTCAGTTTTCCTATATGTAAAATGGGGATGATGATACCTCTATTAACCAGTTTCAGGGCAGTTGAGAAATTTAAATATGATAATTATGTGAAACCGCTTGGCAATCTGTAAATCACTTTACATATATTAGGCTAATGTAACCCTGGGTGATATTTTCAGAGGCAAGAAGACTTTAGGGCACATTTTAAATAGCACTGTGTGGGTGGTCACCTATTCCACCTACACCTAAGGCCGTTTTTCATTTCCTGAATCATTAAGGTGGGGAGGATTAGCTACACTATTTTAAAAGCTGCATGATGTAAATACTTTAAACTTTTCAATTGATACTACATAATCTCACCCATTGTTGTATTTAATGCAGTAACTGTGTTAGAATAAAACGTCTGCATTTTTGTATTTGACTATATATTTAATTGGGCTTCAGAATCTTGTGTTTCACAGCAGGAAATCTTGTATCACAGAAAGCTCCTGTGATGATTAGAATGTAAAGCCTGAAAAAGGTTGCTTTGGCTTCCTGATAGTGAAGATTTGATTGATTCTCCGAATGATTCCTTACAAAAAGAAAAGATAATAATTTTCTTATCTCAGTTGCCCCCAACCCTATATCCCTCTCAAGTGGTCAAATAAATAGGCTGCTGAAGAAAGTCTAACATTTTTATAGACTGACTGTAATTCAGTGTTCAAGAAAATCTGTTCATGAAGCTCATAATTAAAATAATAATAATGATTATGATAATAATGAAGCCCATCCAAACCATTCTTAATTCTTATCTGAATTATGCTGTATGCCTATGTTGTTTTGCTTGTTCAGAGGTCCTGGATAATCACAAGTACTGTAGAGTCATCTATTTGCTTTATTTTTGCAATGTTTCAGATCTTGCGCTTTTCATTTTTTATGTTATGAATTGATATGTGTGTTTATTTAGGGAAAAAACTCATCAGAAGAAAATATCAGACTGTGGGCCTGGCAATGGGAAAGTGCCTCTTGGAAGATTATTAGCAGATAACAGGAATCTTACTCAGATATTGAAGTCTCAACAGCCCTAGAGTAATATCTGAACCAAGGTGATGAACCCTTCTAGAGGCACTGGGTCATTCTGTATATAGGTAAACCAGAACAAGTGGTGCTGTGGGCTATTGTGCTATTTCTGGTAACCTATACTTCTATTTATGCCTGTGGTTCCCAAATTTTACTTAGTAACAGATTCACTTGGGGATCTTACTAAAATAGAGGATTCCTGGGCTCCATCTCCAAGAATCTTACTTAATTGATCTGTAGTGGGATCCAGTTATCTGTAGGTGAAATATTTACTAATTCTGATGTGGTCTTCAGATCACAACAGAGAAATACTGGCTATATGGTCTAATGGCTTTGAAGCCTAGCCTTCTGGGGATGAACCCAGGCTTCTAGTGGATACTCTTATTCTCTAGGTCTAACCTATGGACCAGATATTGGAGCACTAAAACATAAAATCTTTTTGACCATAACCAATGTCTCCAGTTCTTTTTGTTCCATAAATGATTACTTTTGAACAGATGTGTTGAGTAGTTCATCGAAAGCAGCAATTCAGAAAGTGTGGTCTGGATAAAACTACTGTCAAGATCCTTTTGGGAAGCCCACAAGATCAAAATATTTTCACTATTACATGAAGACGTTATTTGCTTTTTTTCACTCCCTCAAGAGTATATAGTGGCTTGAATTCAGAGGCTATATGATATGAAATGTCACTGCTTTGATAACTAATGCATATATGCTTCTATATTCTTGCGTGTTCAAATTTTCGCAGTTTTAATTTCTAATATGATAAATATTGATAGATATAACCTTCCCAAACAAAAATTCATTGTAGAGATTTGAATAATATTTTTAAGAGTGTAAAATGGCCCACGGGGCACCTGACTGGCTCAGTCAGTAGAGCCTGAGACTTTTAATCTTGAGGTTGTGGGTTCAAGCCCCACATTAGGTGTAGAGATAACTCATTTAAAAAAAAATCTGTTTTAAAAAAGGAGTGTAAAGTGGTCCTGAAGCTAGCATCCATCTTTTAGTTCAGATGAAAGAATAAACACCAGAGGTCATATTGGACCAGTTAAAGAACCTAAAGGAATGCAACCCCACTAGCTTACAAGTAGTTAATCAGCACTACCCTAAAGATAAAATTATTAGATGTACTTAATTAAATCCATAACATAAAGATATTTTTCAGATTACAAGTCTCTTGAAATGGAAAAGACCTCCAGGGAACCAAATGAAGGGGCACCAGAACACTTGCTAGAATGACTTCATGGGCCTCCAATTAGCAGCATCCACCTACTCAGGAGACTCCTACCCCAAATTTTGCCCTTAAAAAATCCTCACTTGCAAGCCATCAAAGAGTTTGAAACGTTTGAGCATTCTCCCCCCACCCCGGCCCCCCTAATTCCCTTGGGGGCACCACACAAATAAATAGCCTATCTTTTTCTCACTGCAAAAGCTCAATATCAATTATTATTTGCTTACTGTGCATCAGGTGGATGAATTCTTGTTTGGATCAGTTATAGCATCAAATCGAAGAGTTTTAAAATTTATGTTTTATTTAACCAAGCATAATTTTAAACATGCATCATTTAATCTGAATTGATGAAATTGCTCCCAATCTCAAGGAAATTTCAAGCCTTGTTAAAATACTCAGATTCTTAATTTTTCATCCTTTTATAAATCCTTAAGATAGAAATGAGTAGTACAATACAAGTCAACAATTATTGACTTATTGGATGTCTCCTGTATCAATGCTATGTAAGCCACTATATATGAGATAAAAATACATTTTGGCTTAAGTAACTTACATTCATTTGGGAAAATAAAAATAAATCATATTAAATAAATGTCCAATTGTAGAATGTTTACATTATTTTCCTTAAAATTAATCAAAAGCAAAGATGAGTGGAAGCTAAGCAATCTAATCACAGAGGTTTTCTCAGGAGAGGTAAAACTGCAGCCCTACTTCAAAAGATGTAAAGGATTTGAATAGGAAAAAACAGTTCTCTAATTAAATCTTTTCCTAAGAAATACTACAAATAGACTTTAAGGGGATTTTAGTATTCATTCTGAATCTTTCTATATCGTTTGATACTTTTAGTTACCATCACTTTACTAAACAATAACATTATTTTTATTTTTTAAAAATATTTTATTTATTTATTCATGAGAGACACAGAGAGAAGCAGAGACACAGGCAGAGGGAGGAGAAGCAGGTTCCATGCAGGAGCCTGATGCGGGACTCCATCCCGGAACTCTAGGATCATGACTTGAGCCAAAGGCAGATGCTCAGCTGCTTGAGCCACCCAGGTGTCCCAATAACATTATTTTTAAGCAACACAAAATATAATATCAGAGATCTAAAATAATAACTAGACTATTTGAGCCTAAAACATGCTAAAACACTTGCCTCAGTGTCTTAGAAATTAAAAGAAACTATTTTTCCAGTGGAATTAAGTCAAATAGTTATCACAGACTTTTTTTTTTTTTTCCATCTTTGGCCTTTGAGCAGAGCCACATAGAAAATTGTTATCAGGGCAGCCCGGGTGGCTCAGCAGTTGAACGGGTCCTTCAGCCCAGGGTGTGATCTTGGAGACCCCGGATCAAGTCCCACATCGGGCTCCCTGCATGGAGCCTCTTTCTCCTTCCACCCGTGTCTCTGCCTCTCTCTTTCTGTCTCTCTCTCTCTCTCTCTCTCTGTGTGTGTCTCTCATGAATAAATAAATAAATAATCTTTAAAAAAAAAAGAAAATTGTTACCAAAGTCTGGATTCAAAATCAGATATTCCCTTTGTTTTTGCTCTATGTAGCTACCTCATTTTTACGCACCACTGGGTAAATTAGCTTATTTTTTGACCCTGTTTTATGTATTTTTAACTGGTCAGATTATTTTGGACTGAAGGCATGTGGTGAGGTTCAAGCACTCTTTAGGGAGTTCTCTAGGGAGCTCCAGCTAACATTATATATGGAGTGTCCAGTTGCGAGATTGCTTGCTCCCAGAGTTCTGAAATGGCTATTGGGAACTTTTCCAACTGCTCCAGAGAAAGAACCAATGTCTTTTCTCTGTTCAGTGCTGACAATGGCTTGCAATTTGTTTTAAAATCTCCTCATGATGACCCCTTTCTACTATATCAGCAGTAAATGAAAGCAGTAGTTCTTGTTTTTTGCTAAATTCATCAGACTTTATTATTATACTGTAGAAAAAAGTCACCTTTATTATTACATTTGAGACCTTTAAGCTCTGTTGTGAAGGTCCCTGAAAAACTTTCCCAAGGGTATCTGGGTATCCAGTTGAAAGAAGACCATTTGTATGTTTACAGTGCATTATACTGCACAATTGTTTGGCTTCCATAAGATTAAAAAAAAAAAAAAAAACAAGAAAAAAATTGGTTTCTTTCCCTTTCCATGCTGTATTTCCAAGAAAATTTCACCATGTTTTCATTAGACTTGAGAAAACAGCAGAAGAAAAAAAGTTTTAATTATGCAAATATAAAAATCATCAAAAGAGGGGTGCACACCAGATAGATTTGATGAAAGCTCAGCCTCCTTTTCAATATTTACTGCTTGTCACCAAATTAAATTTCAGATTATATTTAGTAAGAGGATTACAACATTTAAACAAATAATAACTTTATGCAGCAAAACCTAATTATATTTGTTTAGTCTTGTGCTTTGGATCACTCACAGGAAACAGATTTGGAATTGCCAATATAAAGTTCTTAGTATTCATTATTTACACACCCTTGTAGGGGCTCAGAACCAATTGCCCTAAAATGTGCTATTTCAGCTTGCAGATTATTTCAAGCTGAAAACATCAAGGCCAAAAAGATTTAGGAAGAAACTGACTTTCCCACAAACTGCTTAAAAGAATTTAGATTAAAGGGATCCCTGGGTGGCGCAGCGGTTTGGCGCCTGCCTTTGGCCCAGGGCGCGATCCTGGAGACCCGGGATCGAATCCCACATCGGGCTCCCGGTGCATGGAGCCTGCTTCTCCCTCCGCCTGTGTCTCTGCCTCTCTCTCTCTCTCTGTGACTATCATAAATAAATAAAAAATTAAAAAAAAATTAAAAAAAAAAGAATTTAGATTAAAAAAAAAAAGAATTTAGATCAAGGACTAAATGCTCCAGGAAGAGAGCTATCACTATAGAGAAATACATTATAAGAAGAAGTAAGGGTGGCCGGCAGGAATTTAGCAAAATATGTTTGTTAAAATTCCTCTCTATGCCCCATTGTCTCTGTGTAGCAGAAAACATTTGTTTGCCAAAAACTTATTCTTTTTTTTTGCCTTCCTGTGGATTGCTTTCCTTCCCTTTGAAGTCTCAGACCTTTCCTACTTCTCCTTAGTTCAGAATGACTATACCTCTTTGAAAAGAGGTATAAAATTGACTATACCTTTGAAAATTGTCTATACCTTTGACTATACCTTTGAAATCTCTAATGTTTATGTGGATTCCCCATACATACACAATACAATTAAATTTGATTTTCTCCTGTTAATCTGTCTCATGTTAATTTAACTCATATCAGCCAGAAGACTCTTAAAGGGTATAGGAAAAGTTTTCCTCTTCTACATCTTATTAATTGCTAACAGAAGTTACATTTTATTTTTTAAGGTTTGTTTGCTTGTTTATTTGTTTGTTTATTTATTTATTTGATCTCTACACCCAGTGAGGGGCTTGAACTCATAACCCAGAGATCAAAAGTCACAGGCTCTTCCAACTGAGCTAGCCAGGAGCCCCCAGAAGCTGCATTTTAGATTCCACTACCTTCTATATCCAAGCTAAGGGATACCTGGCTGGCTCAGCAGTTGAGCAGTTGAGTTTGGCCCAGGGAGTGATCCTGGACTCTCAGTATCGAGTCCCACATAGGGCTCCCTGAATGGAATCTACTTTTCTCTTTGTCTGTCTCTGTATGTCTCTCACGAACAAATAAATAAAATGTTAAAAAAAAAATAAATCCAAACTAAGGTATGATACAATTACAAAATCATTATCCTCCATGGCTTAGGTGAATTCATAGTTAATGCTACTCAATGTTCTGTTATTAAAAAAATACAGTACAAAATTAACTTAGAGATTTTGAAATGTAATATGGCTTAAATATAAATTCATTTCATAGCAGCATACCAGAATATACTACTATGTAATAAGAAATTGTAGTAAAAGGAAAATTGATGCTATACAGTCTTTAAAACTTAAAGGTGTAAAGAGAACTTATCAGCCAAATGTGGCATTATATTTTACCTGTGAACTTAATATATGCATTAATATAAGCATAAACAAATTCCATATATCTGTCAAACATTTAAAGGGTCCAAATATTAAATACCTCACTATTGGGTGGTTTGTTCTTAGACATACTAAAACATTTTATCTAGAGTTTACAATCCAGGGACACCTGGGTGGCTCAGCAGTCGAGCATCTGCCTTTGGCTCAGGGCATGATCCTGGGATCTGGGATTGAGTCCCACATTGGGCTCCCATGGGGAGCCTGCTTCTCACTCTGTCTATGCCTCTACCTCTCTCTCTCTCTCTGTGTCTCTCATGAATAAATAAATAAAATCTTTAAAAAAATAGTTTATGATCCAGAAGCAGTGATGGCAAAGAAAAATTTATAAACATCTATTGTTTAGAAAGTTAAACATACTAAAAAAGATTATGCCAAAATTATTACCGAAGTGAACAATAAACATCTTAAGAAATCTTTGTGGAAAAAATAAAAATAAGTAAATAAATAAATAAATAAATAAGTAAATAAATAAATATCTTTGGGGAATATGAACTAATGTAAAGTATACCATTAATAGGGCTATAACCAAATTCTTGAGAGTTGTAAACCATGCTGATAAAGACCTTCCAAGCTTGTAAGTCAGGGAACAAAAATGTATAGCAATTTTTGCTAAAAACTTACTTTTAACTTGTCTCTGAAATTACCCATATCTCATGCACATCTATTGAAAATTAGCTTGAAAATCATGCCACTGATCTCTTAAATAGCTCATACTACTTTAAGTACAAGTGAATGAAATGAACTACTGAGGTTAAAGGGAATACTCGGTAAAAAGCTTTTGACTCTTTCTAATCCTTCTGCTCTAGACATGCACCCATCTTTTGCTCTTTGGTATGTAAGATCAGATAGGACCTAAAAAACAGTGAGAGAAGATGGTAAAAAGAAACACAGAGAAAAGTAGGCCTTGTGCAAAGACAAAAATGTCAAATGCCTAATTCTTCCCAAGATTTTGAAGGAGGTAAAGCATAAATGTCTGGTCAGGAGTTAACAGGCCAAGTTCCACAAATGTTTATCTTGTTGTTTATTTTCTTATTGTTGTTGCCAGTGTTCTGGAATTTAAAGTAACTCTGAAAAAGCTACTGAATCAAACAAAGGGAGAATGGACAACTGCTAGAAGGTCAAAACTGATGATAAGTACTATTGCTAGCAAGCCCTCTTACTCAACTATAGACCGCCCCCCCCAGTCAAAACCAGAAATAGACAAGATTGCTTAACTCTTGCTCTAACTAAAACCCATCATGCTTGTTTCTTACTGCATCTTCTTGAGGCTTTGGTGAAGGTGTTTTACAATAACCTGGAACGTCCCAACAGCCAGAGCAGAATAACCCTGATAGCAACAGAATGCCTAGAAGACCACACTTACATATCCCTTTCCCACATACCAACCCCAACCCATAATTATGTGCTCTTTGTCTGCTCTTCTGCAGGTTACCCGCCCCCACCCCCCCCCCCCCCCCCGCCGCCCCAACCTCTTTATAAGACACTAGGTGTCCATCTAGTGGATGGAGAAGTCACTCGTCTTCTTGAAGTCTTGAGCCTGCCACCTCCCCTCACTGCTGGCACCTGAAACAAATTTCTCCTTTCTTTTTACTGAACCCACTTTTCTGGAGTTATTGGCTTCTTTTGTGACAAGTTTATCCAAATTTGTTCTGCAATATTTTTAGGAAACCCAACTAGGAGCTATGCTTTTGATTTGTCCAGTCCCCTAGGGATGGGGCAGTTGGCTACAGCAGCACACCAGGGCTCAGCATTTGTTTCCTGATGTTCAGCATTTGTTTCCTGAGTTAGTGGCTGTGATAGATCTCTTGGTAACACTAGAGAGAAATTAATTTACAATCACCTATATTTTTCCTCCCAATTTCTGACCTAATTACTTTTGTTTATAATGGAACTCCATCTAATACTATGGAGTTCGGTTTTACTAATTGTGAATTTGGGATGTGACTTTTGATAAAATTTAGTGTTTACAAAAACCTTTAAAAATTTATTTATTTATTTATTTATTTATTTGAGAGATAGGGAAAACATGAGCCAGGGGACAGGCAGAGTAAGAAGGTTAAGCAGATTCCCCACTGAGCTTAGAGCCCCACTCCAGGGATGGAGCTGAGCTGAAGTCCCTGGCTTAATCAACTAAGCCATGTAGGTGCTCCCAAAACCATCTTTAATGCTACTTTTCAATTCTTCCCTCTTTTAAAGAGGCAAGTAGAAAATAAAAGCACACATAACTAAATAACCAGAATCATAGGAAATGGCAATTGTAATTAATACTCTAGTGAACTAACGATAAAAGGAGAAATGTTCTAATTTATCTAGGTAGGAAGCTACTAAAAGTTTCCTTTAGTGTATCTTTGAATATAACAGTTAGTAGTAATGGCTCAAGAATTACCGGTGTGACCTTGGATAAGTTATTTACTTTCCCCTAACTTTAGTTTCTTTACTTGTAAAATAAAAATAATAATATTACCAATCTTATAGGGTTGTTGTGAGAATTAAATAAAATAGTGCACAGAAAACACTTAGCACTATTGCCTGGTAAATAATCATTATTCAATAAACTTGTTACATCATTTAGGCAGAAATTTCCCAGATTTATAATATAGCTTTTGGAAATACTAAAATGTTCACTCTTGTAATCACCCTGTGCTTCCAAAATAGGCATCCCTCTGTATTTGATCTCTATTTATTTGTACTCCCCCTATGAAAACTCACAAAACAAATACTTGGATAGCTAGGTCTACCTGAAATTAAATATTCTCTTACCTTGGTTAATATATGTACCCTAGTTGGCATGGAAATGCTTATTGTCAGAGGGAGGGTCTTTCTTGGTAATTCATAAGTGTTTCCAGAGTTGTCAGATTTGAAAAACTGAAGTAAAGAAAATTTCTTGGTTGGAGGTATGCTTACACGTGGTATCATTGCAGATTGATTTATACTCATCAAATATTTATTGAGGACAGCCTATGAGCCAGGCATTTTTCCTAGTACTGTATGGAGGAGCAAGAATTCCTGCTCCATCAAAGATCCTTCTAACTGGACTAGAAATCAAATTGACATGAGACAGATTAACAAGAGTTCATACAAGGAATCTACACAGACATGGAAATTCCAAAGATAATTGGAAAAATGAGGTATATATGTCATTCTGGACAAAGGAAATGGGGGTAGAACTCTGGAATGTCAGAGAAAAAGAATGCATTTTACAAGGTGATAAGAGCAATTGTTAATTAGATGTTTGCCCTACCATAACAAATGGGTCTCTCAGATAAAATTTGTCTCTGTTAATAACTCTTGTTATGGGAAAGACCCTCAATTTAGATTCTTCTGTATTAAGGGAGGGACAAAATTTCCTTTTGAGACCACAGAGTCTCAAGTGCCTTCAGTGCAAAAAAATCCACATTTAAGTGACACTTTCGATGGGGAGGGATTGTGCCCTAAAACCTTTCAACTGAGGTGGTGGATAAGTCTAGTGAAGTCTCAGTCTTCTTGAAGTTGAAAGTATATGAATATGGATATAATTATGAGTAGGAAGAAGGACCAGTGTAGATTCCCTTCCTGGCTTCTTTCCAGCTTCTTACAAACACAGGGCTTCCACAGGGAGACTTGTAAGGGTTAAACCCAGGCTCATCGTTGGTGTTGGGAGACAGGGCTCTACTGTAGAGTCCAGGAAACTCTATGCTGCCTAGTGATGGTGTACACACTGAATAAATACCATGCTTTACAAATAATTATCTACAAATTTTTAAACATATGCAAATGATGTTATTAAGACAATACAAATTCGGGGGCACGTGACTGGTTCAGTTGGTAGCGCATGCAACCCGGGATCTCAAGATCACAAGTTTGAGCTCCACATTGGGTGTAGAGATTACTTAAAAAATAAAACTTTTGAAAACCCCCAAAACAAAACAAAAACCCAAACAACAACAAAATAAATTCATTTAGAGTGTTAATGAATGAATGTTGGAGTTTAAAGACTTTATCAATCAACAACTATTAAGAAGTAACTGTTATGTGGGATCTATACAATTTTTAGAAATTAAAAGTTGTCTTCATTATTAAAAATTTGGGAGCAACTGCTGTTAAAATCTATGGATACCGTAAGGAGGAAACCTTAGAGCATTTGGGCACATAAAGGAGTGACACAAATGCCACATCTACATGTCCCCAATCCTAAAGAAATGAAATGTGTGGGATAGAGAATATGAATATAAAAAAAATCAGAGAAAATTATCTATCAAAAAAGGACATTTGACGGGGTAAAACCTTTACAAAGTGAAGTTGAAGATATTGTTTTGCTTATAAAATGTCTTTTTTTTCTTTTCTGAATATTTCTCATTGGACATACAGATTACTTTATAGAGTAAGAAATAATAGGAGATCCTTGGGTGGCTCAGTGGTTTATCACCTGCCTTTGGACCAGGGCGTGATTCTGGAGTCTCAGGACCGAATCCCACATCAGTTTCCCTGCATGGAGCCTGCTTCTCCCTCTGCCTATGTCTCTGCCTCTCTCTCTGTGTGTCTCTCAAGAATTAATAAAATCTTTTAAAAAAAGAATCATTCAGATATAATGATGAGAATGAGATAGTATCTAACTTGATCTGTTTGAAAAGAATTCACAGGGTGCCTATGTGACACAGTTGGTGACTGTGTTTTTTGAATTTCAACTTGTTTTCAACAAGTGACTCTTGTTTTTTGCTCAGGTTGTGACCTCGGGGTTGTGATATTGAGCCTTGCACAGGGCTCCACACTCAGTACAGAGCCTGCTTAAGACTTTCTTTCCCTCTGCCTCTTCTCCCATATTCATGTGTACTCTCTCTTTCTCAAATAAATAAATAAATCTTTAAAATAAAAGGTTTTCATTATTTTTCATTTTATTGTAATTAGCTTTTTATGTTCTTCTAAACTTCTTTTCCCCTCAACAGGATTGACCTACTCTTTCTTCTCTCTAGTTAACAACAGTTGATTTCTCAACATTAAGTCATCATTTGGTGTGTTTTGTAAATTGAAGTATGTGAAAAATACAGTATATTAATTTGAGTTGTGATAGGAATTGATTAGAAAAAATGGGCTTGGAGTAGAAATATGTTCTAGTCCTGACTATGCCACTAACTAATTTGTGGAAATTGAGAATGTTGGGGAGGAAGAATTTTCTCTACCCTTCATGATCCTTCTATCTGGACTAAGAATCAAATTGACAGGAGACAGATTTGCAAGAGAAAATAAAATTTAATAGAGGGTGTATGTATGGGAAATGCACATAGACATGGAAATTCCAAAGACAGTGAGACAACAGGATGCTCATATGAGCTAAGGAGATGGGAAGGCATCTAAAGCTATGCAGATGAGAAAGACCATCAGCAGGTAGGGGAAAGGAGATATTTAGAAAACAAAGATTGCCCTATTATGTGGGTAAGTTTCTTAGGTAAAGAAAGTCTCTGTTAATAACTTTCTTCTTGGTACAAGAAAGAAGTTGAGGGAGAGCTAAATAGTTTTTCCTGAATTCGCTGGTTTTGTATTGCTTTTAACTGAAAATAACATTTATGCAAAAGTGGCCCATCTTGGGGCAGCCTGCCTGTGACCCTACAGGGATAAAATTGAGACATTTCATCTCTCTAAACTTAATTTTCCCATTTGTAAATTGAATGAATTTAATAATCTTTCTGGCTATATGCTACTAGAAGAAGAACCTGGAATTGGTAGGGCTAATTGTTAGATGGATTTAGGTATACTACTGTTCAAACTAGTTGGTTTTAAGTCTAATAACTATTCTATTGAAGTTATATTTAATAAAGACTATTGATATAGACTTTTGTTCTGTTTCCAAAATAGTAAAATACTATGGTATAAATGTTTGTGTCCTTCCCAAATTCATATGTTGAAAACATAATGCCCAGGATGATGACATTAGGTTATGAGGGCTTTGAGATGTGATTAAGTAAAGAGGGTGGAGCACTCACAATAGTGCCCTTACAAAAAAAAA
The DNA here is from genome assembly GCF_048418805.1 of Vulpes vulpes. NCBI lineage: Eukaryota > Metazoa > Chordata > Mammalia > Carnivora > Canidae > Vulpes > Vulpes vulpes. The sequence goes on along the minus strand of NC_132796.1, from coordinate 94,790,680 downwards.
AAAAAAGGCCCCAGAGAGGAGACTCTTCCCTTCTACCATGGGAAGACACAGCAAGAAGTTGGCAGTCTGTCACCTGGCAGAAAACTTTCACTACACCCCTATCATGCTGGTATCCTGATCTTGGACTTCTAGCCCCTAGATATTTGAGAAATAATTTTCCGCTGTTTATAAGCCACACAATCTGTGGTATTTTGTTATAGCAGCCTAAACAGGCTAAGACAGAAAATTGGTACTGTAAATGGAGTGCTGCTGTAACAAATACCTAAAAATGTAGAAGTGGATTTGGAACCATGTAATGGGTATAGACTAGAGGAGTTTTGAGGTGTATGCTTGAAAAAGCCTACATTGCAATGAAGGGATTGTTAAGAGTTTGGAAACTCTCATCCTATATCATATTGCAAAAAAATATTATAAATGATAAAGCATGGTCAGAAGAGAACATTCTGTGGCTAAGTGGCTTTTTTGATAAGGATATTAGAATGGATGTGAACCACAGGCTAAATCAGTCACTCTACCAGGAAAACAGTCAGTTTGAATTGATCAAGAAGGAGACAGAAAAGAATGAAAGAAGGTTCTCTTACTTCTTAGACTTTATAGGGCAGGACCATGGAACTATTTGGCTGAGAATGTGTGCTATTCTGTAGGACAAGGGAAGAAGATCCTCAAAGGTGATTCAATTCATAGATCATCAAGGTTTCCTCCTGAGTTTCAAAGGTGGGGAGGGGCATCTCCTGGGTTTAAACAAGACAGGTGATCCTTGCCCATTCTATGGGGACCAGACCCAAGTCATGACCCAAGTCATGAGAAACCACTGCCTAGATTTGGAATGATGGGACCTTCTGGAACCCAGGGCACAGAACCCAAGCATAAAGCCTCTGCAAAAGCATGGCTGCTATAGAGAGCTTTGACTAGGTAGAACAATGACCAGCAGACCTATGGGGGTGGGGCTTCCCCTGTGATCCCAGACTAGTAAAGACACATTTGTCTGATTCCAGGCTAGGACAGCCACAGACACACAACTAGAATCTGAGTTGCTGCATAGGCAGCAAAATAGTAGGGTTGGAGAATACCCTGATGTATCTGGAAGCAGAATCTCCAGACTAGAGGATAGGTAAGGAAGGGCATCAAGCCAAGGAGAACTGTTCTCAAGACTTGAGGTTTAGTGATTACCCTTTTATGTCTTGGACTTGTTATTACATTTTTATTTTCTACTTCTCATTTTTGGATTGGGAATGTCTACCCCGTGCCTATGGCACCATTATATTTTATTTTATTTATTTTATTTTATTTTTTTACTTTTGCCTTTGAAATTTCCTTTGCTTTATTTAGCAGAAGTCCTGAATGTGCTTGAATCTGTTTTTGTTCTGTTTGTTTTGTTTTTTTTTAAATTTCTTTTAATTGGAGATCAATTTGCTAACATATAGCATAACATCCAGCGCTCATTCCATCAAGTGCCCCCTCAGTGCCTGTCACCCAGTCACCCCAACCCCCGCCCACCTCCCTTTCCACCACCCCTTGTTCCTTTCCCAGAATTAGAAGTCTCTCATGTTCTGTCTCCCTCTCTGATATTTCCCACTCATTTTCTCTCCTTTGCCCTTTATTTCCTTTCACTATTTTTTATTTCCCAAATAAATGAAACCATATGATGTTTGTTCTTCTCTGATTGACTTTTTCACTCAGCATCATACCCTCCAGTTCCATCCATGTCAAAGCAAATGGTGGGTATTTGTCATTTCTAATGGCTGAGTAATATTCCATTGTATACATGGACCACATCTTCTTCATCCATTCATCTTTCGATGGACACCGAGGCTCCTTCCACAGTTTGGCTATTGTGGACATTGCTGCTAGAAACATCGGGGGGCAGGTGTCCCGACGTTTCACTGCATCTGTATCCTTGGGGTAAATCCCCAACAGTGCAATTGCTGGGTCTTAGGGCACATCTATTTTTAACTCTTTGAGGACCCTCCACACAGTTTTCCAGAGTGGCTGTACCAGTTCACATTCCCACCAACAGTGCAAGAGGGTTCCCCTTTCTGCACATCCTCTCCAACATTTGTGGTTTCCTGCCTTGTTAATTTTCCCCATTCTCACTGGTGTGAGGTGGTGTCTCATTGTGGTTTTGATTTGTATTTCCCTGATGGCCAGTGATGCGGAGCATTTTCTCATGTGCTTGTTGGCCATGTCTTCCTCTGTGACATTTTTGTCCCCTAATGCCCATTTAATGATTGGATTCCTTGTTTCTTTGCTGGTGAGTTTAATGAGTTCTTTATAGCTCTTGGATACTAGCCCTTTATCTGATAGGTCATTTGCAAATATCTTCTCCCATTCTGTAGGTTGTCTTTTAGTTTTGTTGACTGTTTCTTTTGCTGTGCAGAAGCTTCTTATCTTGATGAAGTCCCAATAATTCATTTTTGCTTTTGTTTCTTTTACCTTTATGGACGTATCTTGCAAGAAGATACTGTTTGTTCAAAAAGGGTGTTGCCTGTGTTCTCCACTAGGATTTTGATGGATTCTTGTCTTACATTTCGATCTTTCATCCATTTTGAGTTTATCTTTGTGTATGGTGTAAGAGAATGGTCCAGTTTCATTTTCTGCATATGGCTGTCCAATTTTCCCAGCACCACCTATTGAAGAGACTGTCTTTTTTCCAGTGGATAGTCCTTCCTGATATTTCCTAAATATCCTCCTTTGTCGAATATTATTTGAACATAGAGTTGAGGGTCCACTTCTGGGTTCTCTATTCTGTTCCATTGATCTATGTGTCTGTTTTTGTGCCAGGACCACACTGTCTTGATGAACACAGCTTTGTAGTACAACCTGAAATCTGGCATTGTGATGCCCTAGCTAAGGTTTTCCTTTTTAATATTCCAATGGCTATTCCAAGTCTTTTCTGCTTCCACACAAATCTTACGATGATTTGTTCCAACTCTCTGAAGAAAATCCATGGTATTTTAATAGGGATTGCATTAAATGTGTAAATTGCCCTGGGTAGCATTCACATTTTCACAAGGATAATTCTTCCAATCCATGAGCATGGAAAATTTTTCCATCTCTTTGTGTCTTCCTCAATTTCTTTCAGAAGTGGTGTGTAGTTTTCAGGGTATAGATCTTTTACCTCTTTGGTTAGGTTTATTCCTAGGTATCGTATGATTTTTGGTGCAATAGTAAGTGGGATTGACTCCTTAATTTCTCTTTCTTCAGTCTCATTGTTAGTGTATAGAAGTGTATAGAAATGCAACTGACTTCTTGGCATTGAGTTTGTATCCTGCCACACTGCTGAATTGCTGTATGAGTTCTAGCAATCTTGGGGTGGAGGCTTTTGGGTTTTCTATGTACAGTATCATGTCATCTGCGAAGAGGGAGAGTTTGACTCCTTCTTTGCCAATTTGAATGCCTTTTATTTCTCTTTGTTGCCTGATTGCTGAGGCTAGGCCTTCTAATACTATGTTGAATAGCAGTGGTGAGAGTGGACATCCCTATCTTGTTCCTGATCTTAGGGGAAAGGCTCCCAGTGTTTCCCCATTGAGAATGATATTTGCTGTGGGCTTTTCGTAGGTGGCTTTTAAGATGCTGAGGAATGTTCCCTCTATTCCTACACTCTCAAGAATTTTGATCAGGAATGGATGCTGTGTTTTGTCAAATGCTTTTCTGCATCTATTGAGAGGATCATATGGTTCTTGTTTTTTCTCTTGCTGATATGATCAATCACATTGATTGCTTTACGAGTGTTGAACTAGCCTTGCATCCCAGAGATAAAGCCCACTTGGTCATGGTGACTAATCTTCTTAATGTATTGTTGGATCCTATTGGCTAGTATCTTGTTTGAATTTTTGCATCCGTGTTAATCAGGGATTTTGGTCTATAATTCTCCTTTTAGTGGGGTCTTTATATGGTTTCAGAATTAAGGTGATGCTGGCCTCATAGAATGAGTTTGGAAGTACTCCATCTCTTTTGATCTTTTCAAACAGCTTTAGTAGAATAGATATGGTTCCTTCTTTAAACGTTTGATAGAATTCCCCTGGGAAGCCATCTGGGCCTGGACTTTTGTGTCTTGGGATGTTTTTGATGACTGCTTCAATTCCCTCCCTGGTTATTGGCCTGTTCAGGTTTTCTATTTCTTCCTGTTCCAGTTTTGGTAATTTGTGGTTTTCCAGAAATGCATCCATTTCTTCTAAATTACCTAATTTATTGGCGTGTAGCTGCTCATAATAAGTTTTTAAGATCGTTTGTATTTCCTTGGTATTAGTGGTGATCTCTCCTTTCTCATTCAGGATTTTATTAATTTGAGTCTTTTCTCTCTTCTTTTTAACAAAGTTGGCTAATGGTTTATCTATCTTATTAATTACTTCAAAGAACCAACTCCTGGTTTTGTTGATCTGTTCCCCAGTTCTTCTGGTCTCGATTTCATTGAGTTCTGCTTGAATCATTATTAATTTTCTTCTTCTGCCGAGTGTAGGATCTATTTGATGTTTTTTCTCCAGCTCCTTTAGGTGGAAGGTTATCTTTTGTATTTGAGTTCTTTCCAGTTTTTGGAGGGATGCTTGTATTGTGATGTATTTCCCCCTCAAGACTGCTTTTGCTGTATCCCAAAGATTTTGAATGGTTGTATCTTCATTCTCATTAGTTTCCATGAATCTTTTTAATTCTTCCCTAATTTCCTGGTTGGCCCTTTCATCTTTTAGCAGGATGGTCCTTAACCTCCACATGTTCAAATCCTTCCAAACTTCTTCTTGTGGTTTAGTTCTAATTTCAAATCATTATGGTCTGAGAATATGCAGGGGACGATCCCAATCTTTTGGTATCAGTTAATACCTGATTTGTGCCCCAGTATGTGGTCTATTCTGGAGAAAATTCCTTGTGCACTTGAGAAGAATGTGTATTCAGTTGCCTTTGGATGTAAAGTTCTGTAAATATCTGTGATTTGTAAAGTTCTGTAAATATCTGTGATATCCATCTGGTCCAGTGTATCATTTAAAGCTCTTGTTTCTTTGGAGATGTTGTGCTTAGAAGATCTGTCGATGGTAGAAAGTGCTACATTCAAGTCACCAAGTGTAAGTGTATTATTATCTAAGTATGTTTTAACTTTGGTTATTAATTGATTATATACTTGGTAGCTCCCACATTCGGGGCATAAATATTCATGATTATTAGGTCCTCTTTTTGTATAGTTCCTTTATGTATTATATAGTGTCCCTCTTCATCTCTTAGTACAGTCTTTGGGATAAAGTGTAATTTATCTGATATGAGGATGGCTACCCCTGCTTTCTTTTGAGGACAATTTGAATGGTATATGGTTCTCCAACCTTTTATTTTCAGGCTGTAGGTGTCCTTATTTCTTTTTTTTTTAATTTTTTTTTTATTATTTATTTATGAGAGTCATACAGAGAGAGAGAGAGAGAGGCAGAGACATAGGTAGAGGGAGAAGCAGGCTCCATGCACCGGGAGCCTGACGTGGGATTCGATCCCGGGTCTCCAGGATCGCGCCTTGGGCCAAAGGCAGGCGCCAAACCGCTGTGCCACCCAGGGATCCCGGTGTCCTTATTTCTTAAATGAGTCTCTTGTAGACAGCAAATAGATGGGTCTTACTTTTTTATCCACTCTGAAACCCTACGCCTTTTGATGGGGTCATTAAGCTCATTCACGTTCAGAGTTACTATTGAAAGATGTGAATTCAGTGTCAACATGATACCTATTCAGTCCCTGTTTTTGTGGATTGTTTCCTTGGACTTCTTTTTTCTATTATAGAGTCCCCCTACGTATTTGTTGCAGAGCCGGGTTGGTGGTCACATATTCTCTCAGTTTCTGCCTATCTTGGAAGCTCTTTATCTCTCCTTCTATTCTGAATGAGAGCCTTGCTGGGTAAAGTATTCTTGGCTGCAGGTTCTTCTCATTTAGGACCCTGAACATATCCTGCCAGCCCTTTCTCGCCTGCCAGGTCTCTGTGGAGAGAGGTCTGCTGTTATCCTAATGCTTCTCCCCATAAAAGTTAGAGATTTCTTGTCTCTTGCTGTTTTAAGGATCCTCTCTTTATCTTTGGAATTTGCAAGTTTCACTATTAAATGTCGAGGTTTTGAGTGGTTTTTATTGATTTTAGGGGGAGATCTCTCTGTTTCCTGGATCTGAATTCCTGTTTCCCTTCCCAAGTTAGAGAAGTTCTCAGCTATGATTTGTTCAAATACAGTTTCTGGACCTCTGTCCCTTTCGGCACTCTCAGGAACCCCAATTAAAGATAGATTTTTCCTTCTGAGGCTGTCATTTATTTCCCTTAACATATACTTTTTTTTTGTTTTTCTCTTTTTTCCTCAGTTTACTTCCTTGCCATCAACTTGTCTTCTATGTCACTTACTCGTTCTTCTACCTTGTTAACCCTTGTCATTAGGACCTCCAGTTTGGATTGCATCTCATTTAATTGATTTTTAATTTCAGCCTGATTAGATCTAAATTCTGCAGTCATGAAGTCTCTTGAATCCTTTTGCTTTTTTCTAGAGCCACCAGTAGCTTTATAATTGTGCTTCTGAATTGGCTTTCTGACATTGAATGGTAATCCATATTTTGTAACTCTGTGGGAGGGAGGACTGTTTCTGATTCCTTTATTTGAGAAGAGTTTTTCCGTCTAGTCATTTTGCTCAGTGCAGAGTGGCCAAAAACAAGTTGTACTGGAAAAAGGAGAAAAAGAAAAGAAAAAAAAAAGAAGAAAAAAAGAGAAAATGTGGAGGGGGGAAGCAAACAGAAAACAAAAAACAAGGGGGAGTATCCTCTGATTCTATATACTGTAAATCCCTTGACTTCTTCTGGAATTTTCCAGTGCTGCTTGGTCAATAACTTGTTTTTCCCCTGTCCTTCTAGGTGGTCTCTGGGGGAGGGGCCTGCTGTGCTGTTTCTCAGGTGTGTGCACCTGGTGTAGCTGCTCAGCCCCCTGCCAGGTGCAGGGCTCAGTGGGAGTTGTTTATCCTGTGAGGCCCCTGCTTAGTCCCAGGTACAAGGTAACACCAGGAGGAACAACAACAGTGGCAGTGGCAATCTCTCCAGCCCTGGAGTTAGCTCCCGCAGTAACTACCACAGCTCTCCGTTTGCACGGGTCTGGATGGTCCGCGGCCAGGGCGGGGGGGTTGTGGGGGCGATGATGTGCACAGCTCGGGGCCGCCAGGAGCAGGAGCGTTCTCGCTGTCCTGTGCCCTCCCGGCCTCTGCCTGTCACGGGGGAGCGTGGATCTTGGGCTGTGTACCCCAGCGCCCTGGGATCTGGGGCCTGCACCACTGGAATCGTGCTCCCAGGGCCGCTCAGCCGCCTCCAACGTGGAACTGCCTCTGGAGCAGCTGCGGAGCTGCTCCTGCCCCCACCCCCACCCCTGCCGGGCACACACTCTAGGCCTTTAGGGAGCTCGGCTGGTGGTGTGTGGCGCCCTCTTCCCCAGGGCGCAGGTGCTCTGTTAGCGCCCCTGGGAGCCTGGGGGCATCCCCGCCCCTCCTGGGATCCTGCTCCAACTCCCTGTGAGCGCCTTTCCATCCGGAAAGATTGGTGAAGCTCCTGCTTCTCTGGCCCTGGGCTTTCCTGTCTTGGGGGCACTCGCCACGCAGCCTTAGCCCGGCTTCTCAGGGGGCCCCTCCCCCTTGGCTGCCTTTTTATTTTTTTATTATTATTTTTTCCCATCTTCCTGCCTTGATAGAAGAGCAAACTCTTCTCACTGTAGCATTCCAGCTGTTCTCTCTTTAAATCTCAGACTGAATTTGTATGTTTTCAGGATGATTTGAAAGTTATCGAGGTAAGTTGGTAGGGACAGGTGACTTGGGGACCTTACTCTTCAGCCATCTTTTCCACCATTATATTTTATAAGCATCTAACTTGTTATATGTCACACGTTCTTGGGGGAGAGGAATTTTAAGAGTTCAGGGGTAAAATGCTGTGGTCTGAATGTTTGTGTAGCCCCACAAATTTGTATGTTGAAAACCTGATGCCCAAGATGATAGTATCAGGAGGTGGGGCCCTTAGGAGTTTATTAGTTCTTCATAGATGGGGTTAGTGCCCTTATTAAAGAAGCCTCAGGGTTAGCTTGTCTCTTATATCATGTGAGGATATAGTAAAAAGTTGGCAGTCTGCAACTTGGAAGGGAGGTTTTACCAGAACCATATCATTCTTGGCACCCTATTCTTGGACTCTCAGACTCTACAGCTGTGAGAAATAAGTGTCTGTTGTTTATAAACCACACAGTCTATGATATTTTGTTATAGCAGCCTGAACAGAATAAAACAAAAATATAAGACATGTTAGTCTTATCCAGAGAGAAAAATAAAGAGCTAATTACAGTCTTAGTTGTATGAACATAGGCTTTTATCTTCCCCATAACCTTCTCATATGAAACATTTGATGAATATATGTAAACTAAATATAGTACCTGGTGAATAATTTTTTGTGAATGTAACTACTAATAGACCACTCTAATAGGGAAGACTTGATTCATGCCACTAAGTTAATTCTTTCTAACTCCATGTATATAGTCATCTCAATGGATTCAGACAACAGGTTAAATGCTTCCCTCACAAAGAGACAATCCTCTGGTTCCCACAAAATTGAAGAATCATTTTACTAGACATCCCACCAAAAATATGTCTGTCTATTCCCTGACAAATTGCTTGCCTCTTTCTTTGGTTAATGTCTTATATGAGAAACATGCAACTTAACTCCCTTTCTTCTTTCCTTTCTTCCTTCCCCCCCTCTCTTTTCTTTTATCTTACAGAATGCTTATTTCACTATTGACCTTACACATTTACGCTATACACACATATATTTACTTATATACACTGGAAGCATCAATGAATGGAATGAACTCCTGAGAGATCACCTAATGGTTTTTACCAAGGTTAATAAATTTATCACCCTTCCTTCTTTTTACTTTGTTGCTCTTTAATTTGTGAATATAAACATTTTTGATATCTAACTCATTTATAATAAAACATATTTTTGGTATTGCATTTGAGTTTTGACAGTTGCATCAATACATGTATCACTATATAAAACAAAATGCAGATGAACATTTCCATCATCCCAGAAGTTTCTTTCCAGTCAATTCTCCCTCCACTCAGAGGCAATTGCTTTCTAATTTTTATAGCTACAGAATAGTTTTGCCAGTTCTAAAATAATATTTAAATGTTATTAAGCGCATATTTAAATAATGCGCTTTCTTATGCCTAACTTCTTTGTTTTTGATATTTATCCAAGCTAGTGCTTCCTTCAGTAGTTTGTTTTCTATTGCTGAGTGATATCTCATTCTATGAATGTGCCAATGTTTGTTTACCTTTTCTCCCGTTCATGGACCTTAGAGTTGCTTCCAGATTGAAACTGCTATTAATAAATGCATATGAAACCTGTCGTCAAGGTCTGTGATATGTACATATGCATATGTATTTGTTTTAGTAGACTTGTAACTGCTGCTGTTGGATGAGAAGGAAGTATGGCTTATATTATGTATAATGCTTGCAATAATAGACAGCAGGACTACCTGTATTAATTTCAGACAAAACAAACTTCAAGAACTGGAAAATTATTAGGAATGAAGGTGGAATTACATAATGATAAAGTGTCAGTTTGTCTTAAACATAACCATCCTTAATGTATCACATCTAACAACAGAGTGTCAAAATATATAAAACAAAAATTCAAGAAAAAATATCATATGATTGCATTCATATGTGGAATTTAAGAAACAAAGCAAATGAACAAAGAAAAAAAAGGGAGAAAGAGACAAACCAAAAAACAGACACTTAATTATAGAGAACAAACTGATGATTATCAGAGAGGAAGTGATCAATTAGCTTGATCATATTGATATTTATAGAACGGTCTGTCTAACAACAGAAAAATAAACATTATTTTCAGGCAAGGAACATTCTCCAAGATAGATCACATTCTGGACAATAATACTTTAATAAATCTAGGGAAATGTAAATCATAAGAAGTTCTCAGAGTCCAATAGAATTAAACCAGAAATTTATAACAGAATGATAAAAGGAATATTACCAAATCTTTAGAGATTAAACAGCACATTAATTAAATATTTCAATTAATTAATTAAATGACTACGACTTATCAAAACTTGTGGCATGAAGCAAAGATATTGCTTGGATAAATTTATAGCATTAAATGCATAAATTAGAAAATAAGAAATACCTAAGATCAGTGATTTCAGCATCTACCTTATGAGGAAAGAGAAAGAAGAATAATTTGAAATTAAAGCAATCAGAAGGAAAGCAATAATAAAAATTAGGACAGAAATCAATGACATCGAATGCAGGAAAACAATAGAGGAAATCTGTAAAACCAAATACTGGTTCTTTGAAAACATCAATATAATTGATAAACCTCTAACCTGGCTAACCAAGGGGAAAAAAAGCCACAAAACAACAATATCTGAATGTACTGTTATCATACTGCCTTAAAAATGGTAAGAAGTGCTATAAGCAACTTATGCCTACAAGTTATAATTTTGATGAATAATCAATTTATTACTCATAAGATACAAAATGCCAATATTCACAAATAAGAAATGGGTAATCAAAATAGGTGTATGTCTATAAAAAGTTGAATAAGTAATTAATAAATTACCAAAAAGGAAAGCCTCAGTTTTGGATGGCTTCACTGAGAAATTCTACCAAATATGGAAAGAATGATACCAATTCTACACAACCTCTTTCAGAAGATAGGAAAGGAAATTATTTCCTAGCTTACTTGATGTAGGAGGCCAGCATTACCCTATACTAAAACCAGATGAAAATATTACATAAAGAAAATATATAGATCATCATCTATCATGAACATAGATGCAAAAATCTTTAACAATTAGGAAATTTAATCCAACTGTGTATACAAATACTTTTATACCACATCCAAGTGATATTTGTTTGAGTTTTTCAAGTCTGTTTTAACATTTGAGCAACAATTAACGTAAACCAGAGGAACCATGTTATCATACACTTGACACAGAAAAAGCATTTGACAAAATAACAACATCCATTCTTGATTTAAAAAAAGTCTCAACATACTAAGAATAGAGAGCAACTTCATTAATTTGATAACAAAATTAACAGAAAATCTATAGCTATCATCATACTTAATGGTGAAAAACTTATCTCTTAACCCTGAAATTAAGGACAGAGCAAGTATGCCCTAACTCGCCACTTTTATTGGACATTATGCTGGAATTCTAGCTAGTGCATTAAGACAAGTAAAATAAATAAAAGAAATATATATTGGGAAGGAAGGGATAAATTATATTTTTTCACAGATAATATGAGTACACATACATACAGAAAAGCCCAAAAGGTTGACAAAAAACTCCTAAAACTATATTTGAGTGTAGCAAGGTCACAGGATACAAGGCTAAAATGCAAAAGTTTATTGTTTTTTAATTATTTGGTCAAAATAATATTCCATTAGTAAATTTCAATGTGAATTTTTTTAAAAAAATCATCATTTACAATAGCCTCACAAAAATGAAATGCTTAAATAAAGTCTATGATATGTCCAGAATATATATGCAGCAAACTACAGTCCTCCAATAAAAGAAATCAAAGATCTAAATAATTGGAGAAGTATTCTGGTTTATGAATTAGAAGACTCAATACTGGTAAGATGTCTATTCTTTCCAACTGATCTATAGATTGAAAGTAGTCTAAACCAAAATCTCAACAAATTATTTTTTTATATATCAACAATATTATTTATAGTTTATATGGAAATGCAAAATACTTAGAGCAAACAAAATGACAGTCACAATAACAGATTATATGACTTCCTCTAGAGCGACAGGAATCAATCAGTACCAAGACAGTAATCAAGAAAGCATGGTATTGGGGGCACCTGGCTGGCTCTTGATCTTGGGATTGTGAGGCTGAATCCCACACTGGGGGGTCAAGATTACTTAAAAATAAAAAAAATATTTAAAAAAGAGACAGCACGGTATTGGCAAAAGAAAAGACCTCTGTATTAATGGTTCGGAATAACCCAGAAATACACTTGTACAAATAAATTCAACTGAGTTTTGACAATGGAGCAAAAGCAATTCAACGGAGAAAGGCTTCCTGTTTCATATTCTTTCATGAGATGACCAGTCAGGTGCAGTTATAATAGAAGACAGATGTGAAACTCAAGAAATAAACAAGGTTTACTATACTCACACATGTTAGAGACAGGAGGCACAGCACACCGCATAGGGCCACATGATAAAGACACCAGGATGGTCAGGAGGCCATAGACAGCAGTGTGCGGAAGGTTGAGGTCATGATCATTATTGAAATTTTTTTCAGGAAAGGCAAAAGAGGACAAGATAAACAGCTTAGAATTGGCTAGTTTGAATAATTTTGACAGGCTTTGGACTATAGAGTTGTTCCTTAGTTATTTGGCATCTGGATCTGGAATATTTAAGGGAAAAAATATTATCTTCTGGAGTATACACACCAGATAGAGGAGATATGGCACTTTACTAACTCTAACAATTGGCTAGCCCAGGGAGAGACAGTCTCTCCTCGACATGAAAGGTTTTTTAAGGTATCAAAACATTTTAATATACAGAAAACATAGAACACACTTTTAAACAAGTGGTGCTGGAAAAATTGGATATCCATAAAAATGAACAAAAAACACAACACCTTTCAAAAACTGATATCAAAATAGAGCACAAAGTACAAAAAACAAAAACAAAAACGAAACAAAACAAAAAAACGAACCTACAAAACTCTGAGAAAAAAAGTAGAATAAAATGTAAACAAACTGTGTGTGGTGCTGTGTTTTCAGAACCAACATCAGAAGCATAATCAAGAACAAATTGATAAATCAGACTTTCTTAAAATTAAAATCTGTTTTGCAAAAGAATACTATTAGGGGAATGAAAAGACAAGCCAAAGCCTGGAGAAAAAATTTGGAAAATGTATTTGATAAAGGACTTGTATAAAAATATACAAAGAACACAAAATATACAATGCTCAAATATGAGAAAACAAGCAAACCAATTAAAATTTTTAAACCAGTTAAACCAGAGAACGTTACATATGATATGATTTCTATTATATGACAGACTGTAAAAGTCAAAACTATAAAGATAATAAAAATCAGGGGTTATCAGAGGATTGCAGGGAATTGAAGAGGCTTGAACAGGTGAAGCACAGGGAATTGTTGAGAATGGAAGAACTACTGGATATGATATTCTTTGTTTAAAAAAAAGGTTTATTTATTTATTCATGAGAGACACAGAGAGAGGGGTAGAGACACAGGCAGAGGGAGAAGCAGGCTCCCCTCAGGGCTCACACCCTGAGCCAAAGGCAGACGCTCAACCACTGAGCCACCCAGGCATCCCTGGATATGATATTCTTAAGTGTGGGTACATAGCACTATCTTTTTGTCAAAATCCATTAAATTCTAGAGCACAAGGAGGTGATTTTAAAGTATGAAAATTTAAAAACATCCTTTGTGATTTCAGGGGAATCCCAGGATGGAACGCAAAATGTGGCAAAACCAGATAACTATATTACTACTGTACAAAACAATCTCACTATAAGAGGTGGAGGAATAAGTTTCAGACCTAAGTAGCTTTGGAAATGAGTGGATTCTGTAAGACTAAAGGCAAAAGGACCTGAACAGAAACACTAAGCTGTAATTGATAAATTACTTTCCCATGGTTGTATGGGTTAATAATTCTGATATTTTTATGCACATACACGGGAATTGAACAGTTAAGTAAATAGATGGCAAATGGTGGGAACCAGGTTTGTCACTATCAGAGAGGGAGTTGACAGTTAAGCACAGGAAGGAGGCTAAAATGATGCATGTGGTAAAGGATTAGAATAGGAGATATCAGCATGAACTGATGTTAAATTAACAATACAGATAAATGGTTGCATATAGAAATATTTTAAATATTTATATACACATTCTTTATTATACACATATATATCCCCTTGCTTTGTCAACTGAGGGGGCCAAGAAGGAACAATACCCCAGTATCGATGATCACATGTAGTATCTAGATCTTGTTTTTTAAAGTCATTCTCCAGTAAGGGAAACAGGGCTCCTTGGAGATACAGCTGACTGGAGACTCAAACAGGAAATGTACATGATGAAACTAGAGCACCTTATACTGCCAGAATGAAATGAAGTACAAAAAAAAAAAAAAAAAAAAAAAAAAAGAAGAAGAAGAAGAAGAAAAGTAAAAAAATAAATAAATAAATAAGAAAGAAAGAAAAAGAAAAAGAAAAAGAAAAAGGGACAGTAATGGAAGTATGCCAAAGGAACATAGTATTCCATTGAAAGAGTTCCCAATGAACAAAGTTGGAAAAATTTAAACAATAATTAATTAATTAAAACAATTGGGCAACAAGGTTGGCTCAGCGGTTTAGTACTGCCTTTGGCCCAGGTTGTGATCCTGGAGACCCGGGATCGAGTCCCACGTCGGGCTCCATCTTGGGACTCTGAAATTGTTACCTAAGATGAAATCAAAAGTTCAAAGCTTAACTGACTGAGCCACCCAGACACCCCTGCTTCATGCTATTTTTAAAAATCATCACAGATACATACTTTTACTATACTATTATTTTATGACATAACAAAGTTATATTATGCCATCATAATAGCTTTTATTTTCCCTCTCATGGTAATAATAGCAAGAGCATAGCTTCAGTCTTAGTTTGCAAGAATTAGTTTCAACTTATTTTCCTGAGTACTTCTCTACTGCATAGAAAGAATATTAAGAAGGAAGTGTGTTGTAACTTTTTACTTAGAAGCTAATCCAACATTTTGCTAAGTATGAATGGGTCAGTAATGACATTGAGGGTTTATTGTCATCATGCTATTTGTAATTGCATTATTATCTTCACTTTAACACTTACGAATAAATATTGTTAAAATTTTAGTATGGGATGTCAAACATCTTGACTATGAAGAAAAAATCTGAGAAAAGGAAAAAAAGCCAAAGATATATTCAAATATAATATCTTAAGAATACCAAGAATTTCTTCTATCTTACTCTTGGTCCCAGAGGAGTAGCAAGAATTGGTAAAGGATGACAAGGCTTTAAGCATGAGCTGCAAAAGCAGGTGGCAATCAGAAAATAGTCCTATGTCAAGAAGCTGAAAGCAGATGGCAAAGGTGAACAGATGTTTAGGCATGACTGTGATACCTGCTGGAGAAAAACTGTGCCTTATTCAGGCAAAGTTCCTTGATATACTCCACTTAAAGTTTTCATAAGATTTTTTTCTTTTTTTTTTTTCAAAATGGAACTTTATTTTTTTATTTTTATTTTTTAAAATATTTTATTTATTTATTCATGAGAGACACACACAGAGAGAGGCAGAGACATAGGCAGAGAGAGAAGCAGGCTCCATTCAGGGAGCCTGATGTGGGACTCGATCCTATGACTCCAGGATCACATCCCAGGCCGAAGGCAGGTGCTCAACTGCTGAGCCACCCAGGCATCCCATCCAAAATGGAACTTTAACATACGAGTACTATTATAGGCATGCTGGCACTTTTACTTATTTTTAATGATTTATTTCTTTAAGAGATAGAGGGAGAGAGAGAGCAGGGAGAGGGGCAGAGGAAGAGGAAGAGAAATAGACTCCCCTGGGGTAAGCATGGAGACTGAGGAAAGGCTCCATCTCACGACTCTGAGATCATGACTGGAGTGGAAATCAAGAGTCAGATACTCAACCAACTGAGCCACCTAGGTGCCCAGGCATGCTGACACTTTTAAAGACAGAGCCTGAAATAAGGTTAGGCAAGTGAGGCAGCTTGGGTGCAAAATTTGAGAGGGTGTTATAACAGGTCTCAGAATCACAAAAGTGCCATACCTTTACTGAGAATGCTAGTCTCCTTGAACCTGCATCCGATATGCCTCCTTTGTCTCACTTTAGTCTGGGTCTGGTTTAAAGAATTGATCTTTATATGCTAGATGTTATGTGACTACTTAAGAAAAGCAATATAACAGGGAACCCTGGGTGGCGCAGCGGTTTAGCGCCTGCCTTTGGCCCAGGGCGCGATCCTGGAGACCCGGGATCGAATCCCACGTCGGGCTTCCAGTGTATGGAGCCTGCTTCTCCCTCTGCCTATGTCTCTGTCTCTCTCTCTCTGTGTGACTATAATAAATAAAAAAAAGATTAAAAAAGAAAAGCAATATAACATTACTTGATATTTCAAAATCATTCTGTGCAGTTTTTGGTAATACGCTAAGTGTTTCTAAAGTGTTATAAAAGAAGGAAAATATATATATTCTCCCTCAAGGGGAACAAAACATATATGTGAAGTGTAAAGGCAACATGCAGGAAGAAACATCTAATATCATATGAAACAAATAAAAAGCAATTGTGGAGAAGGACAAGCAGTGTATGTTCTCATTCATTTGGGGAATATAAATAATAGTGAAAGGGAATATAAAGGAAGGGAGAAGAAATGTTGGGAAATATCAGGAAGGGAGACAGAACATAAAGACTCCTAACTCGGGGAAACGAACTAGGGGTGGTGGAAGGGGGGAGGAGGGCGGGTGTTGGAGGGGAATGGGTGACGGGCACTGAGGTGGACACTTGACGGGATGAGCACTGGGTGTTTTTCTGTATGTTGGTAAATTGAACACCAATAAAAATTAATTAAAAAAAAAAAAGCAATTGTAAATTTATGTCTGGATATGGGCAAACTAAAATTTCACACAACAATACTTTATAACAGAGATTCACTAAGTGAATGGGCATTTTTTTTGCGTGTGAATCTGCATTTTAAATTTGCGTATCAGCTCAAAATTTTGTGCATTTTACTTCTACAGCAGTTCATAAATGTGCATAAAACTTCAAGTGAACTTTTTTTAAAGAAGCTTTCTTTAAAAGCTGTTTGGTTTTTTGCCATTTAAAAATTCTAACTTTAATATGTGTATGGATTTGATTTGCTTTAGATAGGATTGAATATTTTAACTATGTCCCCATGAGAAATAGTAATACTAGACATAGAATAGAGAAGCATTTATATTAGTTTCACTTGAGATGATACTCCTTTATTTGGTAAGTAAAACCTTGGATCCAAATCTTTTTTAGGCATTGCTTCCTGAGGATTTCAGTTACATCATTTTATGGTTCTAAGGCCATGCTCTAAAAAAATATTGTTAAAATTCAAAAAGAATGTTAAGAACATTGAGATGTATTTCTAGTAAAATACATATAGAAACTGAAGTAACATACTGAAGAAACAACGAACTATTGAACAGTAGAAGGAAAAGAGGAGTTAGAAACGTGTGAGAGAAAGAAATGGCCAGAGACAGAGACACACACATTTAACAAAATTGCCAAGTCATGTTGTTAATCAAAAACACCATTTGAAAAAAAAAAACATTAAATAGCTTTAATAAAAGCAAGCAAGCAAACAAACACATTGTTTTCCTTTCCCCTAAAGTCAGAAACTTCTTGTGTTGTAACATTTTTGGGAACCCAGGTTTCTAAATGCTCATTCTTTTTCTCCTGCTCTTTATTTATGGATAATCTCAAGCAATATTTAGCCCTTGGAGACTTGGAGTTGTTTATATTTCTGAGTTGTTATCACTATGCTAAAAATCTCCCTTATTAGTTTCCTTCTGTTTTCTTCATGCCAAATATTCAATTACGTGCTAACCGAATACTATAGCTAACACTCTACTCTGGCAAGGCTTTTCATTAGCAAGGCTTTGAAAGACTGTTTAACTTATTAAAGTATTCCTTTCAGACATGGTTGCCAGTTCAAATATATAGATACTTAGTCATATTTTATTATCAAATAAGGTGGTCTCCTTCTGCCCTAAATATATCAAGTGTCGTACTTATATTAAAAATTATTCTCTTGTCTGAAATTCTAATTAAAACTGTGTATTTTTGTTTTTCTTTATTTTTAAGATTGCTGTCTTACTTCTTACTCAGCAATCTTATTTCTAGGTAAAGGAAAAGAGCATTTATGTAGCACTTATGTGCACATACCTTATCTAGTTAATCTTCAATTACTTTGTGATGTATGAATAATCATGCCCATTTTATAAATGAAGAAGTATGCTCAGAGATTTGTAGAAAGCCATAAAGCTAATAGCTGGCATATTCAGGATTCAATTCCTGCTCTGATAATGAAACACAACAGAACTTTCCCTCCACAACACTGACTCTCCCTCAGCCTTTCCTGGTTTCCTTGCATAATAGAAAACAGAGAGGAGGTTACATCTGCTTACACAATGTGCTTTAAAATACTTTTTCTGCTTAAAATTTAAATTATGTGGGATCCCTGGGTGGCTCAGCAGTTGAGCGTCTGCCTTTGGCTCAGGATGTGATTTCAGGGTCCCAGAATTGAGTTCTGTCGCGGGCTCCCTGCATGGAGTCTGCTTCTCCCTCTGCCTGCGTCTCTGCCTCTCTCTCTCTCTGTATCTCTCATGAATAAATAAATTAAAAAAAAAAACTTTAAAAAATAAAATAAAATTTAAATTATGAAAAATTTAAGCATTCACATAGGTAAAGAGAATAGTATAGAGAATTCCTATAGACTCATCACCCAGTCTCAACAGTTAACATTTTTTCCCAATATTGTTTCATCTATTCATCATCCCTCTCCTTTTTTTCCTAGAGTATTTTTAAGCAAATCCAAGACATCATGTCATTTAAACTCTTACCCTACTATTTTCGCAAACTTGGTCTCTAATTAAATAGTTGACTAAACAACCATTCTTACTCATCTTATACAGGCAGTGCCTTTACTCCTCATTACTCCGTGTTCTCTTCTGCCAGCCTAATTACTTAATTAATTTGGGATTAGTTCTCCTTTCTGAAAGTGGCACTGTTTAGCAGTTTGAACTATTTGGAATTAGGTCTTTTTTTCTGAAACTGGTACTCTATAGCAAAAAATTTACTACAAATAATTTTGCTTTCTTAGATTTTTAAAAATATGTATATTTTTAAAGACTTTATTTATTCATGAGAGACACACAGAAAGAAGCAGAGACATAGGCAGAGGGAAATGCAGGCCTCCCTGCAAAGAGCCTGATGTGGGACTCAATCCTGAGACTCTGGGACCATGCCCTGAGCTGAAAGCAGACGTTCAACTGATGAGCAACCCAGGTGTTCCTTAAAAATATTTTTAAACATACAGAACCACACACACAATAGCATAGTTATTAAAGAATTGTGTTTACCAAATCAGGACAAAATAACTTAATTAGAAGTTGGTTTGGGGTGACCCAAGCACTTGCAAAATGATAGAACACTATATTTGAAAGTAAGTTTCTATTTCACAAAATGTAGTGAAGTGAATTCCTTTTCCTTTGCCTTTATAGAGACCAACTCATCAGGGAACTAAATGGCATATGGAATTTTGGCCTTAAACGTAATGTGGAAGAATTGTACCATCCATAGACAGTTAGAAGCAGTGCCTGGAAAAAATGGTCTCAATTCTTAGCAGAGCAAAATTAGAATGGTGTTAAAGTAGAATGAATTTGGCTGTCGTATAACTCTTGTACTGTATGACCAGTCACTATGCTTAATCAGAAAAAAAAGGTGGGGGAGGGGATAAATATACATTTGCAAAATGCTTAGACATTCTTTAATAAATAAAGTTAATGCTGTCATTAGCAGCAGCTCCAAGCAAAACTTTTATCTTTTTTTCCTATGGATAAGCACTCTTTGGGGAGATGAATATTGCTGCAGTCATATTGTGCTTTCAGTTAATGAGATGTGGGTTCTATTTGTTAGAGTTTTATGGTAATGAAGCTTATAATTTACTGACAAACTGGCTTGCTTTCAAAACATTCTCTTATTACACTGACTTTTTTTTCATCAGAAACATTGATGTGCTAATTTGTGTGTTTATGGCAGCAGATGTGCACCTTCACTAAAAGGCTTCCAGAGTGAAGGGTAAGGATGGAAGAGAAAAAGAAGAACAGGAGAGGTGTTCAGAGTTTTCAACTAGCAATAAAATCCATACACAAAAGAAAAGATAGCATATTTTATTTGAAACATCCAGGAGCTCATTAAACATGTTATCTGAAATACCACATATTTATCACTAAAATTTGGTTGAGTTACAGATATGGTAAATGCCAAATTCCTTCATCCAGTCTGAAAATGGAAGGGCAAAATTTGTCACTTAAAATTCAACAGCTACAACAGGAAGTCATTAAGTTAAAACTAGGTGAAAAGCACTTTCCTCTCCTTACAAGACAGAAGATATTTTCTTTCTAGCTAAGGTGTGTTGACATTATTACTATTGATTTTACAATACAGACCTCCAAGTTCTGTCTCCTCTCTAGCCCTGAAATGTTATGATTCGTAGGAGTAAAAACATTGTTTGCAACTTCCGAGCTCACTTCTATTACTGCCAGCTAAGTGAGGCATATAACACAAATCATGGCATCTTGAGGTTTTCTTTAGTAGGAAATTGGAATATTCTAATCACAGGTCTATAATCTATAATAGAGGACGTAAAACCACAATAATTTTGCAAATACACTCATTAAACACAAAACAAAGCACGAATCTCTATTTAACACATGTAATGAAAAACACAAAAGGAGTGTAAGCCGTTTATACTGCTTTCCATAAAACAAGAGACTGAAATGAAAAACATGGGTTCACTGATAACTAAACTCTGCAGGCTGGGAGGCAGTTGTTGATAATCCTAGTCAGTTGAAGGATGCCTGGATGGCTGGGTTGGTTAAGCCTCAACTCTTGATTTTGACTTTAGTCATTATCTCAGGGTTGTGGGATTGAGCCCCATGATGGGCTCCACACTGGGCATGGAGCCTGCCTGGGATTACTTCTCCCTCTGGTCCCCTCTCCCCACTTGTGGGCACCACATGCTCTCTCTCTCTCTCTCTCAAAAATAAATAAATAAATAAATAAATAAATAAATAAATAAATAAATAAAATCCTAGTCAGTTGAAAGGTAGCTTCCAGAAGATGCATCATAGTCACTTGAAGAAATTGAACACAAGGATCTCAGAAAAAACGCTCTGTTCATCTTTATACTAGATGCTTTTGGATACATAGGCAACCAAATACTAAACTATTATTTTTAGTGAATTCCAGGACATTTCAAATCCACAGAAAACAGAGTGATTAAAAAGTTTCACAGCAGGGGCATCTGGGTAGCTCACTGGTTGAGGTCTACCTTTAGCTCAGGTTGTGATCCCCGGGTCCTGGGATCGAGTCCCACATCAGGCTCCTCATGAGAGCCTGCCTATGTCTCTGACTCTCTCTCTGTGTCTCTCATGAATAAATAAAATCTTTAGGGAAAAAAAATCCACAACATTTCTAGCAGGCACATTCTCTGCCCTTGAAGATTTTGTAAGCTATCTGGAGAGACCAAGTAATTATATGATAAGTGTATATAGGTATAGCAAAAAATGCCAAGGATTTAAACAAATAAATGAGTAAATAAGACTATAATTTACCCAAAGTAAGGCATTTGATAATATGAAGAGTTTTTGTCTTTTGTTGTTGCTCTTCTTATTAAGACCCCATCCAAATATAAACATTTATTGCATAAGCTTTTGATCTCCTGTTTTATATAGCATCTGGCAGAAAGTAGGTACCCAGCATATATTTATTAAGTGAATAGCATTATTCTAGAATTCACAAGGGAAGGCACCATTTTAACAATGCTTTATACAAAAATTGAAGGAAAGTTTCTTTCTTCACAAATTCTATGTAGTTGAAATGCTGAATGAGATGCCACTTGGCTGCCATGTTGTGAAAGTGTTATTCTCTTCTTTTTTCTCCCCATTTCCCTTCCTTCCTTCCTTCCTCTTTTTTTCTAAAAAAAGTTCATCTTACCCACTTGAGCAGAAGTAGAGATCTTCACTCTCCTCTTCTCATTTAAGACTATTGATTGCAAGAGAAAAACAAATAGTCATATAGAGTAATCAATTAGTATTGTTTTTTTTTCATTATTTTCTTAATTATGTATTATGAATTCAATATATGGCATTTCAAAACTAAAGATAGAAACCCGAACTTAAATGTATTGGGTAAGAAAAACACAAAATGCATTCTTCCATTTTATATCATGCTCAGGGGTTGCTGGGAAATAATGATGATGATATAGCAATGATGATAACAAAATGAATAATAGTTAACATTTATTGAAAACTTACTATATGTCAGGCATTGTTCCATGTAATTTATGTTGAATACTCCTATTAACTCTATGGATTAGTTGTTACTCTCATCGTCGTTTTACAGATGAAGAAAATGAGGTACAGAGAGTTTAAATTATAGAATTGTTGAAGAAGAGAAGAGAAATATTTGACAGAGAGAGCAGTATGTGCAAGGAGGAAAGAGAGGGGAGATTATTGGGGTTCAAAGTGAGTATTATGAGTGTTTACTAACTGAAGATTCATAGTGTTGTCACTCACTGTCTTGTATTTGTTTTAAAAATCCTACAAACTAGAGGTATTCCTCAAATGCTCTGAAAGGTTCTTGTTAGCTACCTGAGGTAGCTTGAGGTCCCCATAATCTTTTTAGGGCTAGCTAAGAAGCCAATACTTCTTATTTGTGGATAAGGGCCCCCTCCCCTGGACAGTGCTGGAAATGCACTGGGCTTTAACAATGTTCAAGCAGGAGAAGAGCTGGGGAAGGATAGTTAGGCACAGATTGTGGAAGCATTTAAATTTCTGTATCAGGAAACAATTAAAAGTCTTATCCTAAAAATGACGTTAGACAGATTAATCTGACAGATGAACTCCGACTTATAAGGAAATAAATTAGAGGCAGTGAGATCGGTTGGTTACAAAAGTCTTGCAGTTATAGTGAGAAAACATATATAAAAAGAGTGATAGGAATAAGAACTCCAGGAACACTTGTAGTAATATCTAGACATCATATCTTATGTTAAACGTCTGAAACTCTGATGTCTCTTTTTTGTGAAAAAAAAATGCTTATGAAAAAATGCAGAATACGAGTCAATTTTTTTGCCCTATTTACACTATGTTGTGTAAATGTAAAATGTAAAATGCTTTCATGTGATGCAAGGTAAGTTAAATTATTTTTGATTCATAGCATAGGTAGTGTGACTAAGAAAACATAAAGGTTTTTTATCTAATCTTCAGTTAGAGCTGAACATTTCATCTTAAAAGAGTAATAGTTTTTTTTTTTAAGATTTTATTTATTTATTCATGAGAGACACACACATAGAGAGGCAGAGACACAGGCAGAGGGAGAAGCAGGCTCCACGTAGGGAACCCAATGTGGGAATCTATCCCGGATCTCCAGGATCACACCCTGGGTTGAAGGCAGCGCTAAACCGCTGAGCCACCTGGGGTTGACCAAAGAGTAATAGTCTTAAATGTTAAGCTTATGAGTCATATATGCACAATGTTTTTATTCATGTAATTATTGAGAAATAGGTCATATTGGCATATTCTGATAATCACAAGTGGATTAAATGAAGCCCTGTGGTTTTGACATTAAAAACAACCTGAGAGTAATACAGAATTAGAAAACCTAATAATGTAATTTATAATGATGATAATGTTATTTTTATTAGTGAAAAGCATTGAGAAATGAATTATTAAACATAAGATAAAAATCATTTTGAGTTCTAATTTTTATGCAACTATCATTACTCTAATATTAAAATTATATATTTCTTTTGCACTTACATTTACAGTGGAGAAAGGAGAGACTTAGCAGATCTGATGGAAAGAGATTTAATTAGCACACAAGAAAGCAGAATTATATTTCCAATTATACCACTAACTGTGAGAACTTGAGAAGTTACAGAGCTTCTGAACCTTATCATCTTTATTTGCACAAAGAAAAGAGTTAGAATGGATGCAAAGTTTCCTTTCAACCCTAATATTAAATAAACATCTTGAAACTCTACCTGAATGCATTAAATTATTTTTTTAAATGCTCTATATAGTCACTCTGAAATTAATAACATTTAAACAGCACTTAAGCTTTGAAACAGAAATGAGGGCTTGAGCATTAACATCTCATAAAACTTCTGAGGGTCCCCATTCTTGTCTGAACATTGATTCTTAAGATTTTTTTTTTTTTTTACCAATAATAACTCTGGCCAAAGCAAAAACTTCTAAAAGTAATTGTTAAGGGCTTACGGACCATCTGGAGGATATATCTTGGCAGAGAGATGTAAATTATAAATATTTAAATTAAAATGGACATTTTTTATGATCTGTCCAGATCAATCACTTAGCTGGGCCTTATGACATGCATTATGAGCACTGTGAAACTTGTGAAAGAAATAAGGCAGTAAATACACCTGTGGTTGGCCTACAAGAAAATGGACAACAGTATTTTGGTTTTAACCTCTTTCTACCTTCTTCTTTGGCTCTTTAAATTATTATGTTGCGGGATCCCTGGGTGGCGCAGCGGTTTAGAGCCTGCCTTTGGCCCAGGGCGAGATCCTGGAGAACTGGAATTGAATCCCACGTCGGGCTTCCTGCATGGAGCCTGCTTCTCCCTCTGCCTGTGTCTCTGCCTCTCTCTCATTCTCTCTCTCTCTCTCTCTCTCTATCATAAATAAATAAAATTTAAAAAAAGAATTATTATGTTGCAATAGGAAAATAAGCATTAGACCTGTAGTCAGAAGACCTGAATTCAAATTCTCTTTCTGCTACCAACTAACTAAGCCCCAATATTCTAAACTATGCAATGGCAATGGAGATGATGAAAGCACCCCTACTTACTTTACAAAATTGTTGTAAAGAAGAAAGGTATTAGAGGAAGTCACTGAGAGGATGTGACTGCTGGTTAAACTGTAAGCTGGACCCGGGCAATTGGAAGCTTCTTACCCATTCCTCTGTTCATGGAATGTACATTCAGCTCACTATTTTCACACTAGGAACCACTTCAAAGATGCAGCCTTGAAAGAGTCAAGTATTGTTGAGACCATCTGGGACTATACGTGACTGAGCCCCATTAAGTCAGATGCAGAGATCTATTTGTCTTCCATCCACCCAAGACAAGCCTAGTATGTAAGTTCCCTTGCCTATTAAAACTGCTACCTACCAATATGGAGTGGTCGTCCTCTTTCTTCAGTCTCTTGTTGCCCTCCACATATGGAGCCAGCATTGAATTTCACCCAGGATACTTTCAAGTTTGTAAACCAACAAAAGTGTTTTATAAATGGTGAAGAAATATCATAATGCAATATATTAGTAACTCTATTATTGTTATGTGTTGACTATATGACAGGTCATAAAGAGCTCTCAACAACATGTACTTTTCTTGATAGAACAAGTTGTTGAACTATTATGACTTGAATAAAGCACTGATTATCTGTCCATGAACTCTCTAATATCCTAATATACAGACATTCACTTGGTGATTTTAGAGTTTATAACACATAATCTTGAAACAAGGCACTTCTAAAATTTTGGAATAAAGCATTCAATTATTTATTTCTTCTAGAGCCACTCCAGGGTCATATATTCAAGAAGGGCATTACTTGTCTGGTTGAGAAGCTATCTCTGAATGACCATGCAATAGCACTTACATTAAGAAAAAAATATGAACAGTTGGCACTATTTCTATTCTTCTGTTATATTCCCAATGTCAGGCCAGGTCACAGATGAATAGAACCTTATTGGTTTGGAAAAACATATATATTGATGAAGTCAAATGAAGACAGAGTGTCTCTACAAAGAATGATGTTAGGATATGAGAACTTTTTAATTTTAATTACAAACTTAGCACCCTCTAGGATAAACATCTTCCAATTATCTCATTTTGTACTTCATCCATTATGTACCTCTGTCAAGAGAATTCTGTGTTCCTCCAAGGCAATTGATTAACATTGACCAGTTTTCCCTCATTTTCAGTTAAAAGCAGTGTGGTGAGATTAACAACACAATTATTTGTAGTGGGTTGAGTCTGTTATTTAATTAAAATAAAATCTTTCCATGAAAAGCAACTTGTTTGTACAAACACAACAGAGTAGAATTGATTCTTAAATTTTTATTTGTGAAGAAGTTATTTTATTCTTTTCATATAAGGTAAAAAAAAAGTCCCTTTACCCTCCATGTATCTGCCTGTTTGTCTTGGTTTTTATTGGCAGTGGAATCAGAGGAAGATAGGGTAATTTTGCTTCATGAACTTTTTCGTAACAGAGAAAATTTGCTAATTTGATATGGTAGTAAAAGCATGAAATCATCCTAAATTATTGTGATGTGAGCCTGCAGTGCCTAATTAGTTCTTTAATCATTATGCTACTAATTACATTTTTCATTTCTTGGGGAAAAAGAAGGGGCAAAGGAAGGATAAAATAAAAAAAAAGACATTGCTAAAAAGAAATATCTTTAACTACAATTTCAATTGCTATTCTGTTACTAAAGTCAAATTAGCATTTCTAGAGAAAGTTTTTTCACTCCTCCTCTCAAGTCACCATCAAAAATCTGCGTGTTAATTGTGTTTGCACATGTTTATCTATAAATGCGAATGGAAAGTTAGTTATGTACAGCCTCCCAGAAAGTGAACAGATTCCAAAAAGTTTTGGAAATGTTTTTTGATGAGCATTACTTCCCAGAAGTTAAATTTACACTTTACTTATATTTTTTCTATAAATGCAATCACAAATGAACAATGAAAGTCTAGCTGTTTGAGGAGAAATAATGCTTTACAATAACTGAGTTGCTTGACAAGTTAAGCAATTGATACATTTTTAATTATAACACCTTGGAGCTTTTAAAGAAGTGTTGTAGCTTTAAGCAATGAGAATCTCTGAAGCAAGACCTTCTACTGCTTTTTGTCAGGTTGATATAAATTTGCCTCAGGCAGTGCTACTGGCCAAAAAACAATTTGAGTAGATTAAAAACCAAGGCAGATGGGCTTCTGTAAATTGAGAGTGATCAATTCATAGACAATTTTCACTGTAACTACTTTTGACCATTATTTAAAGCATAATGTGTTATTTAACTGATCTCTTCTATTAATGGCTTATTTTTATGAATTTCTTATTAATGACTCAGGAAGACTTGGATGATCCTACGGAGGAACTACAATTAACAAGTGAAAATAAATCCTAAGGTTTGTTTGCTGAATCTTTCTCTCACCTTTAGTATATGTAATATATTTGTGTATATTGTATATATGTATATATATATATATATTCAACTGTGCTTATAAGGTATACATACAATATGCATCTGTTTTTCCACTGGGCAAATGTCACCCTATTACACAATCCTGGTTTAATCCATAAACTTTCTTAAAAAGTCTTGAGAACTATAACACAATGTAGGAAAAAGGAAGAAATAACCCAGTGCAGTAATGAGGAGACATTCATGCTTCAATGATTTCTTTTCTTTTCTTTTTTAAAAGATTTATTTATTTATTTATTTATTTATTTATTTATTTATGTATGTATTTATTTATGAGATTGGGATGGAGTGGGAGGGAGAGGGAGAGAGAATCTGAAGTGGACTCTGTGGGGCTTGATCCTACAACCACAAGATCATGACCTGAGCCCAAACCAGAGTCGGATGCTTAACCAGCTGAGCCACCCAGGTGCCCCAATGATTTCTTAAAGTGTGGATGCTCCCCAGATATTCCAGAAAGAGTAGCTCATATCTTAGGAAATATAAGAAAGAAAAGGCTGTATCACAAAGAATGGAATTATAATTGGAACACCATTTATTAAGGCATTAAATCATAATGTATACTTCTGGCCTAAAGTAGTATTCCAACACTAGGAAAAACTATGAAGTTAACAGTTTGCTTTAAGAGACTACAGCATCCTTTTCTAGTATCTCTTCCATATCCTTCAGAACAGCCTTGTTTCACTATTCTCAATGGGCACCCAGCATCTTTCACCTTTAAATCAAGGCCAAACCATATCAAAGCTTGCTATTTTTTAAAATAAATTTATTTTTTATTGGTGTTCAATTTACCACCATACAGAATAATACCCAGTGCTCATCCCGTCAAGTGCCCCCCTTCAAAGCTTGCTATTAAGGAGAGAGCTAACAAATCATTTTTATCCTAAGATATGTAAGGTATTCATTCATTTTAAAAATTCATCCATTCAAAAATATTTATTGAGGGCTTATGAAATGTCTGGCACTAGATATTAGGCAGAGGTTTAATGGGGTCTAAAGCTAACATCATTTTGATAAGTTCACTTTGAAAAGAAGACTACAAAATTATAAATACATAATTAAATATAAGGTATTGAAAGGGCCTATGAAAATGAGAGATCCTGAAGTTTACATTCAATTAACTTCATAGCAGTAAATCTATCTCTCACACTAGTGTCAGAAGAGTGACACAACAGACAGAAAGGAACTGATATTCTAATGGAGAAGGTATAAAATAAATAAGTAAACATATTCAACAATGTCACATATAAAGAAAAATACAAAGTTCAAGAGTGATAGGTTGCTGTTTTAAATAGGATTCTCAGAAAGAACATCTCTGAGAATATGACATTTGAGTAGAGTTCTTAATGCATTAAGGGAGTGAGCCAAGATTGTAGGAAAAGAGTACAAAAAGTGCAAAAGTCTAGAGATGAGAGTGGGTTTGGCATGTTCCAAGGAATAGCAAAAATATGGGGTAGGATTTGGGCAAGTGAAAGTAAATCTTATAGGCCATGGTAAATTTAGATTTTGTCTAAATGTGATGGACAATCACTGGAAATATCAAGCAAGAAATGCCCTGATTTTCATTTAAAATAATTATTCTGGATTTTTCTTCTTCTTCTTCTTCTTCTTCTTCTTCTTCTTCTTCTTCTTCTTCTTCTTCTTCGTCTTCTTCTTCTTCTTCTTCTTCTTCTTGTTTCTTTTATTCTGTGCTTTGCTTTTAGACAGTGAGCTTTCTTTTATTAACTTTATTTTATTTTAGAGAGAGAGAGAGAGAGAGAGAGAGAGAGTGAGCACATACAGTTGGGGAAGAGGCAGAAGACAAAAATCTTCAAGCTGACTCCTGCTGAGCAAAAGACCTAATGCCAGGGCTCCATCCCATGACCCATGATATCATGACCTGAACTGAAACCAAGAGTCAAACACCCAAAGAATTGAGCCACTCAGGTGCCCTAGACAGTGAATTTTCAAATCACTTATAATTTTTTATTAAATTTTTCATTTCTGATTAAATAAAAAATTCCACAATTGTGGTGGTCAAATTAGAATTATACCAAAATACCACATGCCAGTACATACAATTATCCCCTGTGGCTGGAAAACTGGATCACAGACATGGAGTGTACATGGTGATGAGGAAAGAAAGGCCATGCTTGGAGAAAGCTGTATTTTTAATCACCTTTACTCCTTTTTCACTTCATCACCAGTATCGCCACTGAACTTGAATACAGGTATCTGCTGACGGACCTTGAGCTTTAAGAAGACCTCCTGAAGTTGCCACCACTGAAAGGGGGCATCTCTGGTTGAGCTGACATAGAGATGGCTCTCTGACTTGGATCCAAAGACAAGAATCTTCAACTAGGCATTGGCAACAAAGTTGTACTTGTTGGAGAATTGGAAAGAGTAGACATTGAGAGAAATGCACAGAGTCTTCAGGGCCTTGGGGTGGCTGTGTAGCTGCTCCAATGCCAGATGGTAATAAGAAGTCTTTTTTTGTATGAGGTAATATAAAAGGGTACAGCTCCCACTGGCTACCACACTGGAAAAAAGGACCAGTTTCCCCAGAGGCAATGGCATCCTGCTTCCTGGAGACTTCACCAATTCACAGCACAGCTCTCTTGAAAATCATCAAAGTAAAGTTTATCTGTTAGGGATATAAGCACCATGCAGTAGAAAGCATGTCTTGTCCTTTCCAGAGGCGGGAGAATGGGTGGGAAAATTCCACAGGCTGGCACGCCCCTCTGGCTTCTTTTTAATATGAAATTTTGATGACTCTTGAAATATTATTTCATTTTCTTTAAAATATTCTATTTATTTATTCATGAGACACACAGAAAGAAGCAGAGACATAGGCAGAGGGAGGAGAAGCAGGCTCCATGCAGGAGCCCGACACGGGACATGATCCTGGAACTCCAGGATCACGTTTTGAGCCGAAGGCAGATGCTTAACCACTGAGTTAAGTCTGCCTCAGCTCAGATCATGATCTCAGAGTCCTGGGACTGGGCCCCATATGGAGCCCCGCATTGTGCTCCCTGCTCACTGGGGAGTCTGCTATTATTCCTTCTCTCCCCACCCCACAACACCCCTGCTGCTCATATATTCTCTCTGACTCAAATAAATAAATTTTTTAAAAAGAGAACATATCCCCTCTCCAGATTTGAAACTAAGCTGTTGCTCCTCACTGTCTTTAGTTCAGTCTATGAAATAATTCAAAGGGTGTTTGAGATATGGGAGATCTAAAAGTGAGACAAGAAATGTATGTGTGTGTGTGTGTGTGTATGTGTGTGTGAGAAAGAGTGAGAAAGAGAGAGAAAGAAAGAGAGAGAGGTTTTCTAAGTACTTACAATTTATGCCTACTTGTCCTGCAAACAATTCATGAATGCCATTAAATATATATCAGATTAAATTGGTTATAAATCTCATTTGATTAATATAGTAAGTGGTGTATATGCATGGTCAGACTGCTTAGTTTCTTATTCTTGTACTGAAGTTGTTTTCTGAAAGCTAAACAAAATAAAGGAATTAATGGTCTAAAATGGTATCAACATAACTGAAAGCACATTTTCTTTTGGGAACCCAAACTGGATTGTGTTGATTATTTCAATGAATAGAGTAAGTTCTTTGATTTGGTTGGTGCTAGTCTACCTTAATTTATTAAAAAATCTTAAAAAAAACAGGTTGTGTAAAAGATACACTATTTTGTTTTCCTGAAGAGTGGTTTCTTAGAATTTGTTTTATGATTTTTTTAAGCTACTTTACATCTTCACATGTGGTGGTCCTTTATAAAAGCAATAATTACATAAATATCTCTGGAGATCTTGTTATGTTAATTGCATTATTGATTTGTAATAAAAAGTAAATGGAAATGCAGCTATTATCTGAAGTGACAGAATGGAGTACCAATTTCTACTGGCATCACTAACACAAAATCAAAATTACTAAAAAAAAAAGTGAATGCTACAATGGAGCAAAGATAGTCTCTTCAACAAATGGTGCTGAAACAACTGGATATCCACATATGAAAAAATGAATCTACATGCAGACTTTATACCCTCCACAGAGATTAACTCAACTTGGATCATAAACCTAAATGTAAAATATAAAACTATGAAACATCTAGGAGATAACAGAAAAAAACTAGATGACCTTGGGTATGGTGTTGCCTTTTATATACAACACAAAAGACATAATTCATGAAAAAAATGGATATACTAGACTTCATTAAAAACTTTTGTTCTGAAAAAAAATAAAAATAAAAATAAAAAAATAAAAACTTCTGTTCTGAAAAAGTCAATGCCAAGAGAATGAGAAGACAAGCCACAGACTAGAATATTTGCAAAAGACACATGTAATAAAAATTAATAATAAATGTTACCCAAAATATAAAAAAAAAACATTTAAAACTTAATAAGAAAACAAACAACTTGATTAAAAAATGGTTCAAAGACTTTAACAAACATCTCACCAAAGAAAATCTACAGGTGACAAATAAGCATATAAAAGATGCTCCACATCATTGCCCTCATGGAAATGTAAATTAAAACAACAGTGAGATACCACTACACACCTATTAGAATGGACAAAATCCAAAATGCTGAACACCAAATGCTATGGAACAACAGGAACTCTCCTACATTTCTGGTAGGAATGCAAAATCATATAGCCACTTTGGAAGATAGTTTGGTGGTATCTTACAAAACTAAACATAGTCTTGTCATAGGATTTAGCAATGATGCTCCTTGGTATTTACTCAAAGAAGCTGAAAATTATGTTCACACAAAAACCTGTACATAGATGCTTATAGCAGCTTTATTCATAATTGCCAAAGCTTGGAAGCAACCAAGATATCCTTCAGTAGGTGAATGGATAAATAAACTGTAGTACATTGAAACAATGGAATATTATTCAGTGCTAAAAAGAAATGAACTACTAAGCTATAAAAAGACATGGAAGAACCTTAAATTGCATATTCCTAGGTGAAAAAAGCCAATTTGAAAAGGTTATTATATATTGTATGATTCCAAGAACATAACATTCTGGAAAAGGCAAAAATATGGAAATAATAAAAAGATCAGTGGTTGCCAGGATTGCGAATGGGTAATGAAGAGGCAGAGCACAGAGGATTCTTAGGACAGTAAAAAATACTCTGTATCAAATTATAATGACGGATATATGTTATTATACTTTTGTCCATATCCATAGAATGTACAACACCAAGAGTGAACCCTAAGTTAAACTATGGCATCAAGTGATTTGGATGCTGTGATTAAAAAATATACTATTTTGGTGAGTGATGTGTGTGTATGGCTAAGTGGTATATGATAACTCTCTGTACCTTACCCTCAATTTTGTTGTAAATTGAAAACTGCTCTAAAAAAATAAAGCCTTCTTTGAAAAGCTGAATGCTATATTGATTCCAATAAAGTGAAATAAATATGATAATACTCTGCTCTCATTCATGATATATCTACAAAACATCTTATGGAACCCATTTCACAAAACTAATTTTTGACTATTCTAGCCCTAAATCATCAACCTGGATAACTTTCCTTAATTTTTTTCTGAATTTATATAACAGACTCAATCATCCAGTGTATTAATTTCCTGTAGATATAGCCATTATTTTGGTATGAATCAGGAAGTATATATTTGGATGTATCAGTCTTTTCTAAGTGTGACAGGGGAACAATAGATTGCTTTTTAAGATCTGAACTGCCACAGAATTAAATTAAGAATGAAATCATTTATATCAAGGTGAGAGCTACAAGTGCTGCCCTGTGAGCTATTTAGAGTTAGAGTTTTTAAAATAGGATTAGTCAAGTAGGTAAAAACATTTTGCTAGAAAACACGATGTCGTGATCTTAGAATAGGTCTGATTTCTAACTCTGAGTTGGTATGACTTATTCTACTGATTAGCATCTAGATTAAAAAAGTGGTAGGAATCCAAAACTGAGAATCTCTTTGCCTACCAGTGTCTCTAGTCCTATGTATTAGAGTTGTGCATAATAGTGCCAGAGACAGAACTAATTATAACACCCAAGATTTTGAACTGTTGTGATATCAGTGTTTAATGCTTTATCTTAGCATTCAGACCATCTACACATAAATACTTTATTTTGTTTTATTTTATTTTTAAAAAGATTTTATCTATCTATATGAGAGAGAGAGAAAGGGCATGAGTAGGGTAGGGGGAAGGGAAGAGTGAGAGCGAGAAGCTGACTCCCTGCTAAGCAGGGAGCCTAACTCGAGGCTCAATTCCAGGATCCTGAGATCATGACCTGAGAGGAAGACAGATGCTTAACTGACTAAGCCACCCAGGTGCCCCTACACAGATCATTTAAATATATTGAAATGACCAACTTAGTTTCTTACATTACACACCCTAAAAAGATATTCAATTAAAACATCTGTGAAACCAGTTGGAGGAATATTTCTTTCCACAATATAACTTGATTTTTATAATCCAGTACAAATGATCAATTTAGTAGCCCAGTATAAGGACAGCTTAAAAAGTGTTCATTTAATGCAATACTCCCAACTTTCCTACACCATACATTTTGAGTGTATCCAATTGCTGATCTTCTCAAATGTTTTTTTCCATCAAAATTCTTCTAAATAGAAAAGGCAGATTTATATATTTAGTGATCTAGTAGCATAGCTAGAACCATCTCTATGGCAAGCTTCTTTGGTTGGATTTTTGACAGGATGTCTATTTTTAATCAGTAAATGTCGTGTAAATGTGAATGTCTTATTGTATGTGGCCCTATTCAGAACTATATTAGTAATACACTTTGTGACTGTTAATTTTAGATTGTGGTATCGTCAGCTAAATTCCTATGAGCACACTTTGTGTTTGGTCATATAACTTTATTGTCTCATAACCAGTTGGCAACAAAGTTGATCATGTGCTAATAATAAGATATAACTTTTCAAGAAAATGTGAAAAGTAATTTTTCAAGAGAAATACAACAGAGGAATCTTTAAATGTATCCTAGAGCTCGAGTCATTCTTCTGTATGCTTCAATCACAGTTGAGCTTGGTTTAATTCAGATGTCTGATTTAAGATAAGATAGCACCATATCTGCCACTGTTTGATGTTGCTTCTTGTTATCTCCATTCTAATGAGCAGTTACAGAGAATGAAGTGGAAATAGTGCATTTAGTAGGGGACAAGTCAAAGTACTGTGCTTGAGTATATCAGGCAATGAAACCAGGTGCCTGATTATTAGTAAGCCGGAGGTTATATCCTGAAAATTTGTTTGACCTTCAGCAAATTGTTTTTGTCTCTCTGCCTCACATCCAGTGCTGAAAAACAAGGGAAGCTAATAGTACTTTCTGATATGAAGGGTAGAGAAAAATAAAGATGTCTTTCAAACTTTGCATTATATGCCAAACAAAGCAGGCTGAAAGCTTTTGCCATGTTGTCATTAATTATAATGGATAATTATTTTTAGGAACCACTAGCACTAACCCATGGTCATAGGATATACTTGTGTAATCAGTGTGCAAAAGATGGTAGTTCAACAAAACTATGAAGGGTATTCGAATATGGCAATAGAAAGTATAAGTATCATAGCACTTCTATGGCAAATGACCTATTTATTCAGACTTACCAATCTGTTTGGTCTAAATGAAGAGAAAACTTTAGGATTATACTGAATCATTTATTACTGTTGGCTCTGATTTCAAATAAGCAGGGAAAACAACCCCCTGTCCAGGTGGAAATTAGTTTTATGCACTTCCTTCGCCTTTCAAATCATCAGAAACAAGTCTCAAAACATGGCTATTTCACAAGTACTTTCTAATGGGTTTTAGCACTTTGTTGTGTTCATTGGAAGTATAGCTTCACATTTGTGAGACAAAGTGTGTTGGCAGTTAAGGTGGCTTTGAAATGAATATTTACATATGAGGTGTTTTTTTGGTCTTCTCAACCAAGGTTCAGATTGCTAACCAGGCTGTATGCATGCTAGCTTCAATATAGTCACCCTAAAATGTGCAGTAGCAATCTGACACTGACTTTTCCATTTGAAGATTGTTTACAGGATTTCCTAGAAAAATATGCAGATTTGCAAATGCATATCATACCAATATATTTGATTTAGCCAGGATAGCATGCCCTTTTTAAAAAGATTTGTATTCATTCACGAGAAACACAGAGAAGCAGAGACACAGCTTTGAAGAGGGAGAAGCAGGCCCCCTTTGGGGATCCCGATATGAGACGATCTCAGGACCCCAGGATCATGCCCTGAGCCAAAGGCAGATTCTCAACTCCACTGAGGTGCCCCAGGATAGAATGTCCTTATGTCTATAATACTGACTATTTATCCCTATTTCTACTTCTCTTCTTATCTCACCAACTCCTATCAATTACTCCACATGGGTAGGAATGAAATTAAGGGGCATTCATGGAAATGTGGGACTAACCTTGGAAGATATTTGAAAAATTCATACCTCTGTAGTGACTGAAGTGATATTAAATTAAAGTCCTACAAAAATTCTGTTCTGTTTTATTATACATCAAGCTCTGAGAAATCATATAATTATTGGTTATATATTAATTTTTCTAAGAAATCCTGTAAACAATCTTCAAAGCACTTAGGTAATTTTCAGTTTTTGAGTGTCATAAATAGGTCTTCACCATTTCAGTTTTCATCAAAAGTCAAACTGATTGCATTATTGGTATTTTTCTTGATTTAGAATCCAAAAAAGATACGTGTTACAAAAGAAAAGAGATTAAAAAGAAAACCAATAAAGGAAAAGGAATGAGATAAGGAGATCATTACATAGAAGTCCAAAGTTTCTCAATCAATAATTTTCTAATATTCTCATATAATGAAAAATAGGAAATAGAAAATGAGCATGCTATATAATTGGATCTTAAAATTGACTAGTCCTTATGTTATTTTTTCTAAAGAATTAAATATTTAATACATGTTCAGTAATTCTAATTAGATGCTTAGATTTGGCAAGAAAAGATTGGTTTTAATTTAAAGGCTTCTTGGGCCCTTTGGGGCTTCAGAGAGCATTAATATTGAACCTGAAGGAGATATGCAAAGCAGCCAACTTGATGGGGAGGACTTTGCCATCATGTAAGAAGGAAAGTAAAAATGATGTACCATGGCTGGCTCCCCAAATTTAGGATTTCAAGTATTAAGTATAACAACTAATTTTATACTTTCTGTTTGAACTGTGAATTCCAAGAAAATATGGATATTTCCAATTTGTTATTCTTACTTTTTTAATTTTTTTATTATTTTTTATTTTTTTATTCTTACCTTTTATAATCAATTATTAAATACATTTTAACTAACGCTTTTAACTATTTGAACTATTTTTATTCATATTTCCATGGATCTTTAAGAAATTGATATTTTATTTGGCATAAGAAGAAGTTTTATATACAGACAGCAGTATTTGACTTTGAAACCCTTATGATTTCTATTATTTGCATCAGTATCATCTAATGATCATTATCTATAACTGCTGAGAAGAACACCATGTATTGGTAACCAATGCCAGGGAAGGAGTTCAACTACATAAAAGATTAGTAAAGATCATCACCATGCCAGCCCCAGGTATAAAAGTCCAAACATTTCTGTTCATTGCATCTTGGTTTTGGAGTTGCCAAGGAAAACATAACACAGTCAAGTGCTAAATGAACAAAATCTTTATGTACCTAGACATGAGACAGAGCAAGATCAGCTCCAAGAGTGGACATCAGTTCTTATTGCCAGTGGGTGTCCTGGACAGCCAATGGGAACCACTGTCATGCTCCAGCAGAAGGACCTCTTCCTCCCTAGGAAATATGAGATACTGAAAGCTTGGTGTGTGTGTGTGTGTGTGCGTGTGTGTGTGTGTGTGTGTGTGTGAGGGCCATTAATGTACTTGTTTAAGCAGAAAAGAGGAACAATCATTGATTCTTCAATAGGAAAGGCTATTCTTATATAAGTTGAAAAGCCCAGGAGAGGCTGTGAACCCTTTATATCTCCTTTTTTAAAATATTTTTATTTGTTTATTTTGGGGAACAGGGAGAGTGTGACTTGGAGGAGGGGCAAAGGAAGGAGAGAGAGAGAGTCTCAAGCAGACTCCACACTGAGCACATAGCCCACCATCGGGCTCAATCTCTTGACCCTGAGATAATGACCTGAGTCAAAATCGGGAGCCAGACCCTTAAACAACTGAGCTACCCAGGCACCCTGAGCAAATTGTCTCTAGATAATGAGGTGTTGGGATCCCTGGGTGGCACAGTGGTTTGGCGCCTGCCTTTGGCCCAGGGCGCGATCCTGGATCGAATCCCACGTCGGGCTCCCAGTGCATGGAGCCTGCTTCTCCCTCTGCCTGTGTCTCTGCCTCTCTCTCTCTCTCTGTGACTATCATAAAAAATTAAAAAAAAAAAGA
Organism: Vulpes vulpes; assembly: GCF_048418805.1. Lineage (NCBI taxonomy): Eukaryota > Metazoa > Chordata > Mammalia > Carnivora > Canidae > Vulpes > Vulpes vulpes. The sequence continues at coordinate 94,753,210 of NC_132796.1, read as the reverse complement.
AACGACATAGATAAGGAGGTGTTCCAAGTCCAATGCTCATTCTTATGTGACGAGTGGGGGGGGGGGGCTCCTAACACTGTGCACATGACACTGCCTCTGCAAACCATAATCAACAGTCACTTAACATGGAAGATTTGGTGCCATGTATTTATATAACCTCAGAAATTCAAACACTTCTATCATGCAATTAATAACTTACATATAGGTTTCATAGATTACCTTTTATACTACATGCATATAAAATATTTTATAAGTAAGTTAACCATGTTAACTAGATTTGAGTATGTTTAAAGTAGTTAAGAAATATTCCATAGGTTCTTAGGTATGTCAGTGTCTTTGGACACCCAACCTATTAATTACAAATAGTACTTATGTATCCACTAAAACCCAACACAGTATATAATAGACAATTTTTTTTACTAACTTTTAATCCTGAAAATGCAAGAACTTCTTTATTAACATAAGAGTTTTGGTGCCTACAGTTTATGAGATTATGCTATATATTCTGTAAGAGACTGTGGGATGATACAAAAAAAAGTAAGACATTCCCTCTAGACTCAAAGAACTTGGGGCCCAAATGTGATATCATGGCAACCAACATGTAAACTCTTCTTTCAACACAGAGTTCGTATGTAATCTTCCTCTGGTTGCAGATGCTAGATGACTTTGTTGTTTGATAGCTGAAGACAGAAATAACCATTTAATATTTATGGTAATGAAAGAACAAAGGACAAGTCCATGCTTTTTTCTAGATTGCTGTCTTTAAATCCTATTTGATTCAATAAGAGTATCTACCCTGACTGAGGCCATTAGTGCCTGCAGTGAGTACATATTTTAAGAACATTTGCTTTAAAAGTCTTTTCTGTTCAAGAACATAGTGCCAGGCAAAGCAAACACAAAGCCCCAGTAAGGCAGAAATCCTTACATAGCCAACTATGTCTTCTACTTAAGTGCATCCTCTTCTGTGTATGACCTAATCATCTTGCTTCACTGAATTGCTGAATCTCTTTCCCCTAATTGTGATTACCAGTTATCAACTGACCACAATACAGCAACTTATAGTGACTCTTAGTGCATGGAACAGCAGAGGGTTACTTTTAAAAATATGAATAGTGTAGAATTACTATTCTATTCCTTTGGATGAGATTATTTTTCCATAACAAGTCATTTTTTTTTTTTATTTTTTTTTTTTTACATAACAAGTCATTTTATTGTGGTTCCTATCAATGTATGTTTTGGTTTTTGCTTTACTTTTATTTTTTTTGGTTTCCACTGCATTTATTACTAATATTAAAAAAGTTAAAAAGAAAAAAAAATAATTCTCAGTTCTCCAATGGCTCTCATCCTTCCCTCTTGCCCACACAACTCCTTAGCCATTTCCTCAGGGCCAGTTCAAAACTGAGCCTGTTCACTGGTGTTTTCATAGAAAACAACCAGTTCCAGGGATATAGGGAAGAAGGCTAGATGAGGGTGACAGTACCGTCCAAGTTCCACCCAAAAGTAGGCCAGTGGAGATTCATAGAATTCAGATGAAAGGGCTGGTGGCCTCACAATGATGTACTCTAACTAAAGTGGGCTGGAGAGGAGATAGACCACTCAGAGGCTTTAAAAGACATCTCATGGGCTTGTGTCAAACCCAGAAAAACAGACACCAGGAGACTGGGGAGATCAGGAAGGCAGTCTTGCAGAAAGTTTAACAATCTTCCCATGTTGGAAAGTGTGGAAAGTCTAGAAGGCACTAAGAACCTCATTAATTTTGGCAGAAAACTTACTCTAGTGTTGAGAAGTCACAATGATGCCACAGTCATTGAGAAGCTGTGTACGAGGGGATGCACAGTTTCACAAAGCACAGTGATCACAGACAAGAGTGGTGAGGATCATGCTATTGACGTAGGATATACAAAATCCAAAAGTAGGGAGAGTGGCCTTTCAGGGAGTAACTGCACCAGTCATCTGTACTTGATCCCAGGTCAACCTGGTGAGTTTCACAGAGCAACTGGCAACTTTGGGGCTAGGGTTTGTCACATAAAAATGACTTAAAAGAAGCAGTTAGAAGAAGGGAATGATAGGAAACTGCTCCAGGGGTCTCAGGAATTGAGGGCAGTACCAGGGTGGACAGATGCACAAGAAACAGCACCAAAGAGATTTCTTGTTCAGCAGTCGGCAAAGGGGAAGAGGATCCAGGAGGCAGTTGAAGGAAGCAAAGGTGGGGTCACGAAGGTGAGTCTCTGGAGGCTGGATCAGAAGAAAGCCCACACGCTGGGCACCAGTGATGAAACAACTCTGGACCCCAAATGGGGAAGGTGGCATATGGGGGTGGGTGTCACTGGCTGAGGGTGGTGGATGGAACAGCTTCACAGTAGCTGTTACAAAGCCATAGGGAAATATATGGCCACTAGGTCAAAGGGCTCCTTCCAGCCTGGATGGGAAGGCACAGTCTCACAGAGGAGGTCAATTGATGCCTGGGTGGTAGAAGACACAGAGATCCTCATATCAACAGTGGCCCTTTTTGGCAAAGTGTTGGTAGACAAAGCAGTTGGATTTGTCTTCCATAACTTGGGGTCCATCCTTGGGCAGGCAGGTATTTTTGATAAAAGACCAACTTCTGAGCCTTCAGGGATTTCTCTGCTTTTTGTGAAAGCTTCCCCTGGAAGGACCCCCATGGTCAGTCCAGGAAAAGGAGGTTTAGTATTGGCCTCCCACCAGCCCACAACCATATGGGCCACACCTAAGGCCCAGGCCTCTCCTAATTGGGCTTCTGCCCCTGGGAGGAGGTAGGAGACTCAGAAGTTGTGAACTCATTGATCCCTTTGATCCTGGAGGACTTCTGTGAAGAGAGTCTGCATTCTTTTCTGTCTGGCTCCTTTCACTCAACATTGTGTTTGTGAGATTCATCCAGGTTGCCTGCAGCAGTTCATTCATTCATTTTCATTGCAGAATAGCATCCCATTGCATGCACACACAACTTATGTATTCATTTTACTGATGGTGGAAATGTGGGTGGATTTCAGTTTGGGGCTGACTTGGGGTTACCAGGCTTTCCATTGGCCATGGGGGGAGGGCCCAGCTAGCTGGGTGGTCGGATGGGACTCCCAATTCTCCTCATCTCCAGTCTCTTTCTGCTCTGGCAGCAAGGGCTGTTGTGGTGGTGGTGGCTGCTGCTGATTCTGCTTTTGTAGTTTCAGCATCATGGTTGTGGCTATGGCTGCAATGGCTGCAGCAGGATTTGGAGGGTAGTGAGGAAGCTTTGTTTTACCTTTAAGAGGATGTGTTATTTTTCCAGGCTATTGTTTTAACTACAGTTTGCTTTTTGCTGTTTATTTTTTTAACAGGGCCATAAAATAGTAGAACTTTATATCTGGAAGGGACCTTGAAGAACATATAATTGATTCACTTTATTTTACAAACGGTGAAACTGAGGCAGAGAGAGAGAGAGAGATAGAGATAGATAGAGAGATTGAGACACTTGCTCAAGGCAGAATATGGACAAAAATTGTCTCCTGATTTATAATCCAGTGTACTTTTATCCAGTGCATGGTTGGCTTCCATTTTGCCATCAGAATTCTTAATAATAAGTAAAAGGAGCTTTTCAACCATGTTAAATACAACTATTGAAGTCTGAGTTAGTTGCTATTTGGATAGACAAAATGATGGGAAAATGGATCATAGGACATTTTAGAAAGACAATGGAAAAAAAGTCAAGATTCTGACAAGAAATCTGACCATAGGTAGATAGTATATATATTTTCTCATTTGTCTCTTTTATTTGCATACCAAAGAAATTAAGATGGGGTTATTTTTGTAATTCTAAGATATATAGGGCAGTTTCACCTCACCTTGTTTATTGTCACCCTAGATGTTACAAGTTCTAAGTTTCATGGCCCATTCCATTTTCCTGTAAAACTGCTACTGATATTATTTTACAGCTCTGGCTGTGCAGTGGAATCCTTAGAAATCTGTTCAATGAATTACTTTCAAATGCAAGTCCATGGACCTGCTTTTCTTACCAACATAATTTCTAAAGAGCCATGGCTAATTTTTGAATCAGTTAAATTAAAATAGGTGCTTCAAGGCAAAGACACAATTTTTACACAAGGTATTTTAAGGTCCCATTATGATCATAAAGGCTTCCTTAGATATGCTATACTAAAATAAAACCTTCCACTTAGCAATCAGAACAGTACAAATTATTTTCTCCAATTACCACTTATTCACCCTTCCCTTCCTCACTATAAGCATTTTCAAATTCTATCCTACCTGCTGAAAGAACCTCATTCCATCCAGAAACTCTTTTTTAGATAGCTTTGAGCTATACTAATATGCAGTGTCCAGGAGGCTTCTACCTTGCTGTCTTTACTGATATTTTGCTTCCAGGGAAAATCTACTATGAAGTGTTTCATTTGGTTATTTTCAAAGTTCTGGTTGTTTTTAAGCTCTATAAAAGAAAAAAAAATAGTTTTAGTTGCATGTGGCTTGTGTAGGGACAACCAAGAGAGCTACTGGCCAATTTCACAAGTCTCTGTAAAAGAGGTAACTGGACAATATTCCTCTGTTCTATAGATTGAAAGATGGGCACTAAGGGGGGCACTTGGCAGGATGAGCACTGGGTGTTATGCTAAATATTGGCAAACTGAACTCCAATAAAAAAAAATTTAAGAGTGGGACTATCAACATTAATGGGAATTATTCTAATGTTCCAGAGAGAACTACAGTCCAGCTGAGGAAATAAAATCTTTTGATTTTCCCAGAACTCAAATTAACCTGGTGTGAATTTTATCTAAATTAAATATTTCTTGGGATGCCTGGGTGGTTCAGCAGTTGATCCTCTACTTTCGGCTCAAGGCATAATCCCAGGATCCAGGATCTAGTTCTGGGATCTGGGATTGAGTCCCTCATCGGGCTCCCTTCAGGGAGCCTGCTTCTCCTTCGGCCTATGTCTCTGCCTTTCTCTGTGTCTCTGATGAATAAATAAATAAATCTTTAAAAATAAATTAAATATTTCTTGGGGTTGCTTTTTTTTTTTTTTTTGCTGTGTAGTATCCTTAATAATAAAAAAGTTAAGGCTTTTCTATCAGCCTTTCTGAGTTTGAAATGAAAAAATGGAGTATCAAAATCATAATTCTTGAGATCTAGTGATTTCCTCCTTTCTGTTCTCCTTCTTGACTTTTTCTTTTTTTCTTTGGAGAAGAAATGAGAAATTTAATGCAGTTGACCAAATGAGATCAGCCTGAGGAACGAAAGAATGGACTTTGGAGGGGGTGGGGGAATGATATCATAGCCTGAAGGAAAATATAGATAAGAAAAAGAAAAGCCCTTCTCAATCATCAAGGAGGAGGGCTCAGTGTAGCAGTCTGGCTGCCTGTGTCTTTTCATTCACAGAAAGCTTGCAGTAGGGCCAGGGTGCAGTACCTTTATGTACAAATTCATAACACATTTGTGCTCAAGGTCCTAGTCCATGTTTAGTATTTCTAATATGAACCAAGGATGTGGCATCTGAGTTAGCTGGAAATTTTATAAAGAAAGATACAAACTTTTTTTTTTTTTTTAAGATTTTTATTTATTTGAGAGAGAGAGTGAGAGCGGGGAAGAGGGAGAGGGAGAAATAATCTGAAGCAGACTCCACACTGAGCACAGAGCCTGAGGTGGGGCTCAATCCCACAACCATGAAATGATGACCTGAGCCAAAACCAAGAGTCCAATGCTCAACCGACTTAGCCACCACATGCCCCAAATAATACATGTATTTTTAAAAATTACAAGAGACTAAGAATGAAAACCACTTTAGGTTTGAAGCTTTAGTCTTAGACCCAACAGTTGTTAACTGGTCTGACACCAACATTTGTTAACTGAATGACCTTGGGCAAGTCATTTGAGTGTCTGAAACTCAATTTTCATATTTGTCAAAGGAGGATCTATGTTGCAGTGATCAATTGAGATAATGGACATGACATTGCTATGTGGACTAAAAGATGTTAGGAAAATAAGATGGCTAGTATATGAGAGAGAGAGAGACCTTTCTGAGACTCTCAAATATTTCACATATATGGTCACTTACTCTGCCGATTCTGACAACACACAGGTGGGGAAAAAAAGAAAAAGAAAGACACAAAAGTTTTATTGAAGGAACTGGAAATACTGGAAGAGAATCAGAATATAATTATACCATACGCAGAGCAATATTAAAAATTCCTTCATAATAACCCACAGTAGTGTTTATTGAGAACGTGGTATGGGAAAATCACTGTATGTAGTGTTCTGTAGAGTTGCCCTGGAGTGCATTCATTTGGGAGCTCTGATCCTAAAAAGCTTAAAGGGTGATTAAAACAAACAGTAATAAAAAAAAAAATAAGTGAGGAGAGGCAAGACGGCGGAAGAGTAGGGTCCCCAAGTCACCTGTCCCCACCAAATTACCTAGATAACCTTCAAATCATCCTGACAATCTACGAATTCGGCCTGAGGTTTAAAGAGAGAACAGCTGGAATGCTACAGTGAGAAGAGTTCGTGCTTCTATCAAGGTAGGAAGACAGGAAAAAAGAAATAAAGAACCAAAAGGCCTCCAAGAGGGAGGGGCCCCGCGAGGAGCCGGGCTGAGGCCGGGGCGAGTGACCTCAGGAAAGGAGAGCCCCGTCCCGGAGGAGTAGGAGCTGCACCAACTTTCCTGGGTGGAAAGGGGCTCGCAGGGAGTGAGAGCAGGACCGGGGAGGGCGGGGATGCCCTCAGGCTCCCTGGGGCATTAACAGACACCTGGCCCCGGGAAGAGAGCGCCGAGCTCCCTGAAGAGCTCCCTGCAGTGCGCCGAGCTCCCTGCAGTGCGCACGGCTGGACCCGGAGCAGCTCGGAGGGGCTCGGGCGGCGGCTCCACGGAGGGGGCTGCGGGGCGGGAGCACGAATCCAAGAGCGCAGGCCCCAGAGCACAGGGCGCCGGGACACAGCCCAGGATCCGGCCTCCCCCCAGGACAGGCGGAGGCCAGGAGGGCCCAGGACAGCAAGGACGCTCCTGCCCTGAGCTGAGCAGATCAGCAGCCCCGCCCCCGGAGCATCCAGGCCCTGCAGACGGAGAGCCCCGGAGTTACTGCGGGAGCTGAATCCGGAGCTCCAGAGCTGGCCCCGCCACTGTGGTTGTTCCTCCTGGGGCCTCACAGGGTAAACAACCCCCACTGAGCCCTGCACCAGGCAGGGGGCAGAGCAGCTCCCCCAGGTGCTAACACCTGAAAATCAGCACAACAGGCCCCTCCCCTAAAAGACCAGCTGGATGGACCAGTTCCAGGGGAAGTCAAGGGACTTAAAGTATACAGAATCAGAAGATACTCTCCAGTGTCGTTTGTTTGTTTGTTTTTTCTTTCTTTCTGTCTTTTTTTTTTTTTTTTTGCTTTTTGATTTCTGTTTGCTTCACAGAGCTTTTTTCCCTTTCTTTCTTTTTTTTCTCTATTTATTTCTCTTTTTCTTCTCTTTTTTCTTTTTTTCTTCCTTTTTTCTTTTTTCTTTTTCTCTTTTCTTTCCTTCTTTCTCTCCTCTCTTTTTCTCCTTTTCCCAATACAACTTGTTTTTGGCCACTCTGCACTGAGCAAAATGACTAGAAGGAAAACCTCACCTCAAAAGAAAGAAACCGAAACAGTCCTCTCTCCCACAGAGTTACAAAATCTGGATTACAATTCAATGTCAGAAAGCCAATTCAGAAGCACTATTATACAGCTACTGGTGGCTCTAGAAAAAACCATAAAGGACTCAAGAGACTTCATGACTGCAGAATTTAGATCCAATCAGGCATAAATTAAAAATCAATTAAATGAGATGCAATCCAAGCTAGAAGTCCAAAAAATGAGGGTAATCAGGTGGAAGAATGAGTGAGTGACATAGAAGACAAGTTGATGGCAAAGAGGGAAACTGAGGAAAAAAGAGACAAACAATGAAAAGACCATGAAGATAGATTAAGGGAAATAAACGACAGCCTGAGGAAGAAAAACCTACGTTTAATTGGGGTTCCCGATGGCACCAAAAGGGCCAGAGGGCCAGAATATGTATTTGAACAAATCATAGCTGAAAACTTTCCCAATCTGGGAAGGGAAATAGGCATTCAGATCCAGGAAATAGAGAGATCCCCCCCTAAAATCAATAAAAACCATTCAACACCTCGACACTTAATAGTTAAGCTTGCAACTTCCAAAGATAAAGAGAAGATCCTTAAAGCAGCAAGAGACAAGAAATCCTGACTTTTATGCAGAAGCTATTAGGGTAACAGCAGACCTCTCCACAGAGACGTGGCAGGTGAAAAAGGGCTGGCAGGATATATTCAGGGTCCTAAATGAGAAAAACATGCAACCAAGAATACTTTATCCAGCAAGGGTCTCATTCAGAATGGAAGGAGAGATAAAGAGCTTCCAAGACAGGCAAGAACTGAAAGAATATGTGACCTCTAAACCAGTTCTGCAAGAAATTTTAAGGGGGACTCTTAAAATTCCCCTTTAAGAAGAAGTCCAAGGGAACACTCCACAAAAACAAGGACTGAATAGATATCATGATGACACTAAACTCATATCTTTCAATAGTAACTCTGAACGTGAAGGGGCTTAATGACCCCATCAAAAGGTGCAGGGTGTCACACTGGATAAAAAAGTAGGACTCATCTATTTGCTGTCTACAAGAGAATCATTTTAGACAGAAGGACACCTACAGCCTGAAAATAAAAGGTTGGAGAACCATTTACCATTCAAATGGCCCTCAAAAGAAAGCAGGGGTAGCCATCCTCATATCAGATAAACTAAAATTTACACCAAAGACTGTAGTGAGAGATGAAGAGGGACACTATATCATACTTAAAGGATCTATCCAACAAGAGGACTTAACAATCCTCAATATATATGCCCCGAATGTGGGAGCTGCCAAATATATCAATCAATTATAACCAAAGTGAAGATATACTTAGATAATAATACAATTATACTTCGTGACTTCAGTCTAGAGCTTTCTATACTCGATAGGTCTTCTAAACACAACATCTCCAAAGAAACGAAAGCTTTAAATGATACACTGGAATAGACGGATTTCACAGATATCTACAGAACTTTACATCCAAACTCAACTGAATACACATTCTTCTCAACTGCACATGGAATTTTCTCCAGAATAGACCACATACTGGGTCACAAATCGGGTCTGAACCGATACCAAAAGATTGGGATCATCCCTTGCATATTGTCAGACCATAATGCCTTGAAATTAGAACTGAATCACAACAAGAAGTTTGGAAGGACCTCAAACACGTGGAGGTTAAGGACCATCCTGCTAAAAGATGAAAGGGTCAACCAGGAAATTAAGGAAGAATTAAAAAGATTCATGGAAACTAATGAGAATGAAGATACAACCATTCAAAATCTTTGGGATGCAGCAAAAGCAGTCCTAAGGGGGAAATACATCACAATACAAGCATCCATTCAAAAACTGGAAAGAACTCAAATACAAAAGCTAACCTTGCACATAAAGGAGCTAGAGAAAAAACAGCAAATAGATCCGAAACCCAGCAGAAGAAGAGAGTTAATAAAAATTCAAGCAGAACTCAACGAAATCGAGACCAGAACTGTGGAACAGATCAACAGAACCAGGAGTTGGTTCTTTGAAAGAATTAATAAGATAGAAAAACCATTAGCCAACCTTATTAAAAAACAGAGAGAGAAGACTCAAATTAAAAAATCATGAAGGGGAAAGGAGAGCTCACTACCAACACCAAGGAAATACAAACATTTTAAAAAACATATTATGAACAGCTATACGCCAGTAAATTAAGCAATCTAGGAGAAATGGACACATTCCTGGAAAGCCACACACTACCAAAACTGGAACAGGAAGAAATAGAAAACCTGAACAGGCCAATAACCAGGGAGGAAATTGAAGCAGTCATCAAAAACCTCCCAAGACACAAGAGTCCAGGGCCAGATGGCTTCCCAGGGGAATTCTATCAAACGTTTAAAGAAGAAACCATACCTTTTCTACTAAAGCTGTTTGGAAAGATAGAAAGAGATGGAGTACTTCGAAATTTGTTCTATGAGGCCAGCATCACCTTAATTCCAAAACCAGACAAAGACCCCACCAAAAAGGAGAATTATAGAGCAATATCCCTGATGAACATGGATGCAAAAATTCTCAACAAGATACTAGCCAATAGGATCCAAAAGTACATTAAGAAAATTATTCACCATGACCAAGTAGGATTTATCCCCAGGACACAAGGCTGGTTCAACACTCGTAAAACAATCAATGTGATTCATCATATCAGCAAGAGAAAAACCAAGAACCATATGATCCTCTCATTAGATGCAGAGAAAGCATTTGACAAAATACAGCATCCATTCCTGATCAAAACTCTTCAGAGTGTAGGGAAAGACGGAACATTCCTCAACATCTTAAAAGCCATCTATGAAAAGCCCCCAGCAAATATCATTCTCAATGGGGAAACACTGGGAGCCTTTTTCCCCTAAGATCAGGAACAAGACAGGGATGTCCAGTCTCACCACTGCTATTCAACATAGTACTGGAAGTCCTAGCCTCAGCAATCAGACAACAAAAAGACATTAAAGGCATTCAAATTGGCGAAGAAGAAGTCAAACTCTCCCTCTTTGCCAATGACATGATACTCTACATAGAAAACCCAAAAGCCTCCACCCCAAGATTGCTAGAACTCATACAGCAATTTGGTAGCATGGCATGATACAAAATCGATGCCCAGAAGTCAGTGGCATTTCTATACATTAACAATGAGAATGAAGAAAGAGAAATTAAGGAGTCAATCCCATTTACAATTTACCCAAATGCATAAGATACCTAGGAACAAACCTAACCAAAGAGGTAAAGGATCTATACCCTAAAAACAATAGAACACTTCTGAAAGAAATTGAGGAAGACACAAAAAGATGCAAAAATATTCCATGCTCATGGATTGGCAGAATTAATATTGTGAAAATGTCAATGTTACCCAGGGCAATTTACACGTTTAATGCAATCCCTATGAAAATACCATGGACTTTCCTCAGAGAGTTAGAACAAATTATTTTAAGATTTGTGTGGAATCAGAAAAGACCCCGAATAGCTAGGGGAATTTAAAAAAAGAAAACCATAGCTGGGGGCATCATAATGCCAGATTTCAGGTTGTACTACAAAGCAGTGGTCATCAAGACAGTGTGGTACTGGCACAAAAACAGACACATAGATCAATGGAACAGAATAGAGAACCCAGAAGTGGACCCTGACCTTTATGGTCAACTAATATTCGATAAAGGAGGAAAGACTATCCATTGGAAGAAAGACAGTCTCTTCAATAAATGGTGCTGGGAAAACTGGACATCCACATGCAGAAGAATGAAACTAGTCCACTCTCTTTCACCATACACAAAGAAAAACTCAAAATGGATGAGAGATCTAAATGTGAGACAAGATTACATCAAAATCTTAGAGGAGAACACAGGCAACACCCTTTTTGAACTCAGCCACAGTCCCTTCTTGCAAGATATATCTACGAAAACAAAAGAAACAAAAGCAAAAATGAACTCTTGGGACTTCATCCAGATAAGAAGCTTTTGCACAGCAAAAGAAACAGTCAACCAAAAAAAAAAAAAAAAAGAAACAGTCAACAAGACTAAAAGACAACCTATAGAATGGGAGAAGACATTTGCAAATGACGTTGCAGATAAAGGGCTAGTTTCCAAGATCTATCAAGAACTTATTAAACTCAACACCAAAGAAACAAACAATCCAGTCATGACATGGGCAAAAGACATGATAGAAATCTCACAGAGAAAGACATAGAGATGGCCAACATGCACATGAGAAAATGCTCTGCATCACTTGCCATCAGGGAAATACAAATCAAAACCACAATAAGATACCACCTCACACCAGTGAGAATGGAGAAAATTAAGAAGGCAGGAAACCACAAATGTTGGAGAGGATGTGGAGAAAAGCGAACCCTCTTACACTGTTGGTGGGAATGTGAACTGGTGCAGCCACTCTGAAAAACTGTGTGGAGGTTCCTCAAAGAGTTAAAATTGACCTGCCTTACAACCCAGCAATTTCACTGTTGGGGATTTACCCCAAAGATACAGATGTAATGAAACACCGGGACACCTGCACCCCGATGTTTCTAGCAGCAATGTCCACAGTAGCCAAACTGTGGAAAGAGCCTCGGTGTCCATTGAAAGATGAATGGATAAAGAAGATGTGGTTTATGTATACAATGGAATATTACTCAGCCATTAGAAACGACAAATACCCACCATTTTCTTCAACATGGATGGAACTGGAGGGTTTTATGGTGAGTGAAATAAGTCAATCGGAGAAGGACAAACATTATATGTTCTCGTTCATTTGGGGAATATAAATAATAGTGAAAGGGAATATAAGGGAAGGGAGAAGAAATGTGTGGGAAATATCAGAAAGGGAGACAGAACATAAAGACTCCTAACTCTGGGAAACGAATTAGCGGTGATGGAAGGGGAGGAGGACAGGGGGTGCGGGTGAATGGGTGACGGGCACTGAGGATGGCAGTTGACGGATGTGCACTGGGTGTTATTCTGTATGTTGGCAAATTGAACACCAATAAAAAATAAATTTATTAAAAAAAAGAATGATATGGACAGGGCTTCTGGGTGGCTCAGTTGATTAAGCGCCTGCCTTCGGCTCGGGTCATCATCCCAGTGTCCCTGCATCACTTCTGCTCAGTGGGGAGCCTGTTTCTCCCTCTCCCTCTGCCACCCCCGCAGTTTTTGCTCTCTCTCTCTCTTTGGATGTCAAATAAATAAAATATTTTTAATAATAAAAAAACAAAATAAGTATTTAAATAAAACAGTAATCAAAGAGTAATCAAACAAAAATAAGAAAAATAAAATACAAGTAATAGAAAACAGTAAATACAGTAGAGAATATGTAATTAATTATACTTTGAAGGAATAATAGCATAGTATAACCCTTTTCTTTGTCATCTAATAGGAGTCCAGATACTAAGTACATGACCAATACATAGATATTGAATTGGAACATTAGAGACTTTGATAAATGGAAATTTTGCATACAAAAGGGGAAGAAGACAGATTAAAAGCATCAGAGAAGGTCATAGTATAGAAGCAAGAAAACATACAAAAGTCCCTGTCTATGTAAGGAAATAATGTAATTTTGGAGGTGGATGAATGCATAGCTTTTTTTAAAGATTTTATTTATTTATGCATGAGAGACACACAGAGAGAGGTAGAGACATAGGCAGAGGGAGAAATATGCTCCTGGCAGGGAACCTAATGTGGGACTTGATCCCCAATCTCAGGGTCACGTCCTGAGCCAAAGGCAGATGCTTAACCTCTGAGCCACCCACACATCCCTGAAAGCACAGGTTTTACATCATATATACACTTTTGTTCAAAAATGTTTAAAGAAAGCATAGAAACTCTAGACATGATGATTACTAAGGGCTCCACAGTTGTAGAGTAAGATTAGAAGCACCTGATGGAAGGACTCTTACTTGGAGGTTTGAAATAATAATATTCACGTTGAAATCCAGACCAAACTTAAATAAAAAGCTGTATAGCCCAAGTAAATAGTTCCAAAGAGTTATATGGTAGGTTCTTATAAGTAATAGATACAAGTCAAGATGTGTTTCATATCCGTTACTATATATAGTCCTCCCTTATTCAAGTCTTCAGTTACCCATGCTCCACCACAGTTCAGAAGCAGATTATCCTCCTCCTGACATTGTGCCAGAAAGTCGATAGTAGTCTAAGGTGGATTCATAATGCCTATGTTATTCACCTCATTCTGTCTCATCATGTAGTCATTTTATCATCTTACATCATCACAAGAAGGGTGAGTATAGTACACTAAGATATTTTTAGAAAGAGATACCATATTCAAATAACTTTAATTATAGTATGATTGTTCTATTTTTTTAGTTACTGTTGTTAATGCCATACTGTGCCCACTTTATAAATCAAACTTTATCATGAATATGTATGTATAAGAAAAAGATAGTATATATAGGGTTTGGTACTATCCTTAGTTTCAGGCAGCCACTGGGGTCTTGGAACATATCCCCTGTGGATAAGTTGGGGGAGACTACTGTGTTTTAAAGTATTCTCCTATATAGTCCTCGGTAATGTTAAAAACTTGAGGATTTAAATCACTGTATTTTCATCTTATATTCTCATTGGGAAAGGGACTGTTTAAATGCAAACTGGTATCAGCAGCATTTCCCTAAAATTTTAAAGGGGAAAAATGAGGATTTAGGAAATAACATCCCTGTAGCAACTAAAGACTAAATTAGTCATAGTAAATAAATTAATTCATAATAGTAAATTTCAAGTGGGAGTGATTTTTAAAAAGTAAGAAGCAACATTGAGTGAACTCCGATGTGTTATATAGTATATTGAGCACATTACATAAATTATCTCATTTAATCTTCACACTGTTATGTACATACTATTCCATTCTCTGCTATCCAGATGAAACTGAAGCTTAGATTAAGTCATTTATCCAAGATAATAGATATTTTTAGTGACCAAACTGGCATTCGAACAAGGGTCTAGTATAATGCAAAAGTCTGTTTTATCTACTACAATTTACTGCTGAAACTCTACAAAAGCAGTTTTGTTAAAATGGATATGGCAGCATCACATTGACTTCAAATGATGCCATAGTTTTCTCATTCCAAGCTGTTTTTTTATACCATCCCTTCACACAGACTATACACAATGAGTATTCAAATTATCAAACATAGCCCCCAACTCTCCTCTGTGTGTAAGGTTTAATCAGAGTCAGCTTATAGCTAGTGGTTTTTTTTTTATTGGAATAGTGTCTTTTTTTTTTTTTAAGGGAGTGTAGTAAGAAATTTCAGATGATCAAAATGTTGCCTATCTATGTGGACCAATCAAGAACAAAGACTTTTATGGGAGGCACAATAGGAAGATTTCTCAAAAGGGCATTTCTGAAGTTAAAAGTCCAGTGCTTACTTTTGCAACTCAAAATTACTTAGGAGCTTTCTGTATCATAGGTATTCAACTAGCTTAAAATCTCACTTTGGTGAGTAAGGCATTAAAAACCTGCTGGATTATTCTGGAAAGGTTTATATTAATAAAAGGTGGCTAGATTCTTCATATCAATCATATGGTTACCTTAAGATGTGATGAGTTGATGTTGAGGCTCAAAAATAAATCCCCCTTGAAGTCATCATATTTCTTTTTTATGAAGTTTTTATTTTTTTGATAAATAATACATGTCCATTGCTTAAAAAGTCAAAGAAAGAAAAACAGCAGTCTAGCTCCCCACCCCATTTCCACCCTCAAGTACCATTCCCTAGGCTAATAGATTTTAACGCTTTTAGATGTTTCTTTTGATATTTATCTTGCTATTTCTAAAAAGCATGCTAATACTTACATTTAAAAATTTTTAGTTTTCGATATTATATCTTGATTTCTTAGCTTGGGATATGAGGAATTATTTTAAGCATCATCTGAAGTGCTGTATTTGCCTAACTCTATTTCCTGTATCTCCATTTTGTTTTGATTTCATGGAATACATTCCTCAGTAGCTTCTTGAGAAAGCCTGTGTGTTTGATTTTTAAAAAATCTTTCATGTCTGAAAATGTATTTATTTATTCTGCCTCTTGCTTGTTTGATGCTTTAACTAGATATAATTTTTTTAGGTTGGAAATGATTTTCCTTTTCAATTTTAAAAATATTTCTCCAATAACATCTACCTTCCAGTGTTCCTGTTGAGAAAACTGATGTTATTCTCTTTTTTAAGTTTTTATTTTTTAAAATATTTCATTTATTTATTCATGATAGACACAGAGAGACGCAGAGAGAGAAGTAAGCTTCATGCAGGGAGTCTGATGTGGGACTCAATCCCCGGACTCCAGGATCACACCCTGGGCTGAAGGCAGGTGCTAAATCGCTAAGCCACCCAGGGATCCCCTTAAGTTTTTATTTAAATTCCAGTTAGTTAACATATAGTGTAATATTAGTTTCAGGTGTACAATATAGTGATTCAATACCTTGTGCTCATCACAAGTACATTCGCTAATCCCCATCACCCATTCCTCCTCCTCTCTGATAATCATCATTTTGTTCTCTGTAGTTAAGAAGAGAAAACTGATGTTAATCTTGTTTTACAAATTTGTATGCCACCTTTGTTTTTCTGTTGTTTTTTTTTTCCTCTAGGGAAACTTTTAGGATCTTCCCGTTGCTCCAGTTGTCTAAAATTCACAATAATGTGCTTTTTATAAGCCTTCTTTTACTAATTTGGTTCTCACTTTCATTATGGAAGCTCATATTCTTCAGTTATGGAAAGTTACATTTTATGATTGTATTGATAATTTCTTCTCTTTAGATTACTTTTCAATCTTTTCTGCAAAATCTGTTACGCAGAAGTAGGACCTCCTACTGTTTTCTTATCTTTCCTGTTGCTTCCAAAGTCTGATATTTTACTTTTTTCTGTGCAGTTTCATTGAATTTTTCTTCCAGACATTTTATTGATTTATTGTTCAGTGCGTGGTGATGCTGCTGTTGCTGCTGCTGGCATCCTGTTTTGCTCTCTGTACTAACTCTGTTTCCTCTAAACTCCCAAACTTGTTTGTTTGTTTTGGTCTATTTTTCATTTTAGAAGTTTTCATTGTATGGTTTTTTTCATATTTAGGAATGAGGTACTAAAAAGTTGATTGCAATCTTTGCATATGCATTATCTTTTCTGGGTCACCCAGTCAGCTCAGGTGGAAACCCATCCACTAATTCTTTTCCTGGGACTTTAATTTTGGTTGCCAGTGCTCTAGAACTTGAGGGAGAAAGGGCTGAGAGTAGTCCATCACTCAGGATGTAGACTCCCAGATAACATCCTAGTTTTAGTTGTGGCATCTGCATTTCTTAGCTGTGCCAATAATCTACAACTTCAGAATTCCTTTGTTTCAATATTGGCCATTTTATGTCAGAATTAGGAATGGATCTAGAGGTCTAAGTGCTCTTTACACAGACTATAAAACATTCCTCTTGTATTTTTTTTTTTGAAACATATACCCATCTAGACCTTCAGAATTACCTGGTGATTATAATTTCTGATTCTACCCTAGGTTCTGAACACAAAAATTGACTGTTTTACTGCTATTCTCTATCCTGTTTCTGTGTTCCTTTTATGCATTTAGCTTTCAGCCTTCTAAGTTTTATTATGTCTTTACTCCCCCATGTTATTTGCATTTCTCTTCTATTGTTTTACCTCTTCTACTTTTTTCAGTCTTGTGATTTTTTTAATCTAATGTGCATTATTTTAATAGACTCAATCTGCCATGCTTAATCAGAAGTTACCAACATCTTTACTTCCTCCTTTTGTGAGGAAGTACTGTCCTTTAGTTTGTTTCTTAGAAGAATAAATGTGAATCTTAGAAAAAGTTTAAAAACATTAAAATCACTTCCGGTAGACTTTTGATGTTCCTTATGTTTTATCTAAACTAAATGGACCTATATCCCTCCAGTGTCATCATTGGATACATTTTCTTTCCACATTTTCCAGCAACAAGACTGCCAGAGAAGGTATTGCTGGCTCATCTGATGTGAGTCTAGAACATGTAAGAAGCAGGTGCATGTAGTACAGAATATGTTTTGTTTTTAACATATTTCACAGTTATAGAGTAATATTAGAAAGAGTCTCAACTGAAGAATTTTGGATACAAGACTCAGTTTGAATTCTCACTATGATAATTTATATCTTAGCTAGGCCAGAGGAACTTACGAGTTATCATACATTGCTATTTATTCTAAACACTGCTCTGCATGAGGGATTTCAAAGCTCTCCTCTAGAAAGAGTGGAGCACACAGCTGGACATGAAGGCTCCTGTCTATGTCACATTAGAAATCCTTTTCCTGTAAGACATTTACTCTATACTTCAGCAAAAACTATCTGGACACAATCCTATTAGAAGCCTGTGTACAAAACAACTGGAAAGGGAACAACAAATGTATTTGGCATTCCTGTTGAGAAGATTGCACACTCCAAATCTAAATCTTATGGCAAGATATACTTGCCTCTCAACAGTAGCAGAGAGATTCTATTATACAGCAGCTTGAAAGATAGGGAAATCACAGGATATTAATAAAACACATACTGTTTAGCATAAGCAGGGAAGCAATGCAGAGGGATTTTTCAGAACAGGATACTTCATGCGTGAAGCCATTCTCTTAGGTATAGAAAGAAGAATGTTTCCGGGGGATGTCAAAAGATACAAGTGGTAGTTACCAACATTGAAATTAGGAATATATGTTTTATACTAAGAATATTCTATGTTAAGGAAATTAAGTATTCTATACGTATGCCTGTTGATTAGCACAAGTTAATGAGAATGTGTTGGGAAAGCTAATCAATTACCGAAAAGCTTTTTTTTAATTTGGTGAAAAAATACTTCTATTTGTTAATGAACAAATAAAATAATTAAAAATATTGAACTATTTTTGCCCGGGCCCCATCCCTGCATGTAAACACATTTGACCTAAAATAAGGAGACAGATGAACAGATGAATCCCTTTATAAAAATCAACTGTAAGCCAGAGAAAGCTTGGGTTAGAATAAATACTGACATCTGCAGAGAGAATGAACTGCAGGGCAATGTTTAATATATCTCAGCTTTTCTTATTTAACATTTATTGAGATTGGGCAGTGTGCTGGCTGCTGTGCAGAATGTGAGCACAACATGCTTTCTTTCTTTCTTTAAGACTGTAGTGAGAAAAACATTTCCTGGCTAGTTAAAGAGAAATCAATGTGAATATCATTTGTATGCATTTACTTGCTGAATTTGAGAAGCCAAGATTTATAAAATCAAATAATGTTAACAAGTAGATAAGCATCCACTGTGTTCTTACTGTGGTAGTAGGATACAACAAAATAAAACAGCCTTACCAAGGAAACAGTATTGGTTAATACGAAACAATAAGAGACCAATGTATTAAAGAAAATAGAAGATGGTATATAATCAAGTGCTAGATTGTAGAGGAATTAAATAATAATGCAAATATTAAAGGAGGTAAAAAAAAAGGGAGAGGTAACTGTGAGCTGAGTATTCAAAAGAGGAGCCATGGTAGATATGAAAACAGATTGGATTTCTAGTATGAAGCCTATCAAAAATACTTTTAAATTCCAGGTTAAAGAACATGAAAATATACCCAAGATATATTAAGTTAAAAAAGTGAAGATTTAAAAGAGTATATAAAGAATATGTGGTTTATGTATACAATGGAATATTACTCAGCCATTAGAAACGACAAATACCTACCATTTGCTTCGACGTGGATGGAACTGGAGGGTATTATGCTGCGTGAAATAAGTCAATCTGAGAAAGACAAACATTATATGGTCTCATTAATTTGGGGAATATAAAAAAATAGTGAAAGGGAATAAAGGGGAAAGGAGAAAAAATAAGTGGGAAATATCAGAAAGGGAGACAGAACATGAAAGACTCCCAACTCTGGGAAACGAACTAGGGGTGGTGGAAGGGGAGGTGGGCGGAGGGTGGGGGTGACTGGGTGGCAGGCACTGAGGTGGGCACTTGACAGGAAGAGCACTGGGTGTTATTCTGTATGTTGACAAATTGAACACCAATAAAAAATAAATTTATTTAAAAAAAGAGTATATTTACTATGCTCTTACTGGAAATGAAAGAAAGAAGAAAGAAAGAAAGAAAAAAAGAAAGAAAGAAAGAAAGAAAGAAAGAAAGAAAGAAAGAAAGAAAGAAAGAAAGAAAGAAAATATTCCAAAGTGTTAACAGTGGTTACACCTGGAGGAAAAATAGGAGACTAAGTTTTCAAATTGTGTATTTTTAAATCATTTTATTTTTAAAACAACCATAATTTACTTTTGAAATTAGAAGAGAGTGAAGTCATATCAGACTTCCAGTTAACTCACTTCTTCCTCAAATTCAAATATACCTACAGTCCAGGTACAGTTTTGCTTGGATATATGCTGGAAGCCAAAATTCCTGGACTAGGTTTATATCATTAAAATACAGGAAAAGTCATAAATACAAATGCAGTAGATAATAAAAGATAAATGGGAAATATTATGAACATTATCTTTATTTTTTTTTATTTGAGAGAGGAAG
The DNA here is from genome assembly GCF_048418805.1 of Vulpes vulpes. NCBI lineage: Eukaryota > Metazoa > Chordata > Mammalia > Carnivora > Canidae > Vulpes > Vulpes vulpes. Next base: position 94,733,103 of record NC_132796.1, on the reverse strand, counting down.
AGAAAGAGAGAGAGAGAGCAAGCATGAACAGGGGGAGGGACAAAGGGAGAGGGAGAACCAGAGTCCCCCCTCAGCAGGATGCCTGATACAGGGATCCATCTCAGGACCCTCAGATCATGACCTGAGCCAAAAGCAGACGAATCGAATGAGCCATCCAGGCATGCCTCAACAACATTATTTTAATAAGTTTGACACAGGAGGGAAATAAAAGAAATAAAGCTTCTTATTTGTCTTATATAATTATTAACAAAATGAGATCAGTATTTAAATGTCTTATTACACCGAATCACTAAAACCAGGCAATTTTATGAGTTTGTTCTATCAAACATTTAAGAAAAAGAATGGCATAAACTTTAAAGGAATAGAAAAAGAAGAAATACTCCAAACCAATTTTATGAAAGAATTATAACTTGTATACCAACACAGTAAAGGATAAAATGAGAAAAGAATATAGTACCCTTATTCATTAACATTAAAGCAAATATTCCAACTAAGTTATGAATGCATGAACTATACTCATGTATAAATTCGACCATTATATACTGTTTGTATTTAGTCTAAAAATGATAGTTTGATTCAATGTTAGATCTACTAATGTAATTTTAATATTAAGGAGGTAAAAAAACATATACCTCAATAAGTGCAGAAAAATAATTTGATAAAATACAGCATCCATTCATCATTTTAATATAAATTAGCAAAAAAAATATAAATTAACAAACTAGAAATGGAAAGAAGGTTCACTTGCTTTTAAAAGCTATTTTTTTGTGGCTGTGATTTATTTTTATTTTTATTCATTTTTTTATTGGAGTTCAATTTGCCAACATATAGCATAACACCCCGTGCTCATCCCATCAAGTGCCCACCTCAGTGCCTGTCACCCAGTAACCCCCCACCCCCTGCCCACCTCCCTTTCCACCACCCCTTGTTCGTTTCCCAAAGTTAGGAATCTCTCATGTTCTGTCTCCCTTTCTGGTATTTCCCACTCATTTTCGCTCCTTTCCCCTTTATTCCTTTTCACTATTTTTTATATTCCCCAAATGAATGAGACCATATAATGTTTGTCCTTCTCCGATTGACTTATTTCACTCACCATAAAACCCTCCAGTCCCATCCACGTCGAAGCAAATGGTAGGTATTTGTCGTTTTTAATAGCTGAGTAATATTCCATTATATACATATGCCACATCTTCTTTACCCATTCATCTTTCGATGGACAACAAATCTCCTTCCACGGTTTGGCCATTGTGGACATTGCTGCTATAAACATCGGGGTGCAGGTGTCCTGGCGTTTCACTGCATCTGTATCTTTGGGGTAAATCCCCAACAGTGCAATTGCTGGGTCTTAGGGAAGATCTATTTTTAACTCTTTGAGGACCCTCCACAGTGTTTTCCAGAGTGGCTGCACCAGTTCACATTTCCACCAACAGTGCAAGAAGGTTTCCCTTTCTCCACATCCTCTCCAACATTTGTTGTTTCCTGCCTTGTTAATTTTCCCCATTCTCACTGGTGTGAGGGGGTATCTCATTGTGGTTTTGATTCGTATTTCCCTGATGGCAAGTGATGCAGAGCATTTTCTCGTGTGCTTGTTGGCCATGTCTCTGACTTCCTCTGTGAGATTTCTGTTCATGTCTTTTACCCATGTCATGACTGGATTGTTTGTGTCTTTGCTGTTAAGTTTAATGAGTTCTTTATAGATCTTGGATAATAGCCCTTCATCTGATAGGTCGTTTGCAAATATCTTCTCCCATTCTGTAGGTTGTCTTTTAGTTTTGTTGACTGTTTCTTTTGATGTGCAAAAGCTTCTTATCTTGATGAAGTCCCAATAGTTCATTTTTGCTTTTGTTTCTCTTGCCTTCATGGATGTATCTTGCAAGAAGTTGCTGTGGCCAAGTTCAAAAAGGGTGTTGCCTGTGTTCTACTCTAGGATTTTGATGGATTCTTGTCTCTCATTTAGATCTTTCATCCATTTTGAGTTTATCTTTGTGTATGGTGAAAGAGAGTGGTCTAGTTTCATTCTTCTGCATGTGGATGTCCAATGTTCCCAGCACCATTTATTGAAGAGACTGTCTTTCTTCCAGCAGATAGTCTTTCCTCCTTTATCGAATATTAGTTGACCATAAAGTTCAGGGTCCACTTCTGGGTTCTCTATTCTGTTCCATTGATCTATGTGTCTGTTTTTGTGTCAGTACCACACTGTGTTGATGACCACAGCTTTGTAGTACAACCTGAAATCTGGCATTGTGATGCCTCCAGCTATGGTTTTCTTTTTTAATATTCCCCTAGCTATTCAGGGTCTTTTCTGATTCCACACAAATCGTAAGATGATTTGTTCCAAGTCTCTGAAGAAAGTCCATGGTATTTTCATAGGGATTGCATTCAATGTGTAAATTTCCCTGGGTAACATTCACATTTTCACAAGGATAATTCTTGCAATCCATGAGCATGGAATATTTTTCCATCTCTTTGTGTCTTCCTCAATTTCTTTCAAAAGTGTTCTGTAGTTTTTAGGGTATAGATCGTTTACCTCTTTGTTTAAGTTTATTCCTAGGTATCTTATGCTTTTGGGTGAAATTATAAATGGGATTGACTCCTTAATTTCTCTTTCTTCAGTCTCATTGTTATGTACAGAAATGCCACTGGGGCACCTGGGTGGCTCAGTCAGTAAAAAGCTATTTTAAAAATCTATAGCACAGTTGCCTTTAAAACAGCATAGCAGTTCCTCATGAAATTAAATATAGGGCTTCCATATGCTCTAGGTTATTATCTGAGACAATTGAAAAGCGTGTATACACAAAAACTTGTACAACAATTTTTCTAAAGATTTATTTATTTATTTAATTTAGAGAGAGAGCACACATTCATGAGTGGGTAGAGGGGCCAAGTGAAAATGAGAGGGAGAGGGAGAGAGAATCTCAGGCAGGCTCCATTCTCAGTTTGAAGCCCAATGTGGGGCTTGATCCTACAACCCTGAGATCATGACCCAACCCAAGCCAAGTCAGAGACTCAACTGAGTCACTCAGGTACCTCTGTACGGTAATGTTTTAATAACAGCATTATGTTACAAAGGCAAAAAATAGTAATAATCCAAATGTTCATCAACTGATGAATTGATTTTAAAATAATGGTATATTCATACAATGAAGTAGTATTCAGCAATCAAGACTGATGACATACTAATATTTGTTACAACATGTATTAACCTTTAAATCATTATGCTAAGTGAAAGAAATACACACAAAAGGCCTCAAATTGTACAATTGTATTTATACAAACTATCCTGAAGAGACAAATCTATCTACAGGTTTTCAGGGACTGGGGATAGAGGAAAGGGATGCTGACTATTAATGAGCAAGGGTTTATATTTGGGGTGATGAAAATATTCTTGTGTTAGATAGTGATGATGGTTACATAACTTTCTGAATATAATAAAAAGCACTGAATTATATACTTTAAAAGGGTAAATTTTATAATAAATGAGTTACATACAAATAAAATATTTATTTATTTATTTATATTAAGTAAACTCTACATCCAACATGCTGCTCAAATTCACAACCCCTTGATGAAGAATTGCATGCTCTACTGACTGAGCCAGCCAGGTGCCCCAATGAATAAAATATTTTATTTTTTAAAACCTAGACAAAGCATCATATTCTATAATGAAATATTAAAAAGCATTCCCTTTAAGATCAGGAATTAAGATAGCATGTGTTCTATCATTATATCAACATAACATACTGTTGGAGGTCCTTGCCAATACATTTGGGAAATATATTTTAAAAAGATATAAAATTAAAAGAGAAGAATCAGACTCTTGTTATTGCCTAACATTATTGTTTTCTATACAGAAAATGTAAAGATTCAAAAGAATAAGCAAAAAAGAATATTAAAATGTAAAGAAAAATTTTCAACAAGTAATGCTGGAACAACTGGATATCTATGAGTAAAAGGAAGGAGGCAAGGAAGGAAGGAAGGAAGGAGAAGAAAGAAAGAAAAAGAAAGAAAGAAAGAAAGAAAGAAAGAAAGAAAGAAAGAAAGAAAAGAAGGAGACTAAGGACAAAACTCATACCTGAAAAATTAACTGAAAATAAATCATAATTGTAAAATATAAAACTGTAATACTTTGGAAATAATGTAGGAGAAAATATAAATGACCATGAGTTTGTCAATGGATTTTTAAATACCATAACCATAGTATGATCTATGAAGGAAAAATAATTGGTAATTTGGATTCATTAAAATTAACAACTTCTCTGCTAAATATAATATCAGGAGAAGTAAAAGACAAGCAACAGACAGGAAGAAAATTTGCAAAAAACACATACAATAAAAAACTGTTATCCAAAATATACAAAGAACTGCATTCAACAACAGAAAAACTAAAAACCAAATTTAAAAATTGGCCAAAGACCTTAATAGACATCTCACCAAAGAAGATATACAAAACATATGAAAAGATGCTCCATGCCATAAATTTTCAGGGAAATGCAAACTAAAGCAACAGTGAGATACCACTACACACCTATTAGAATGACTGGAATCCAAAATTCTGAAAATACCAATTGCTTGTAAGGGTACAGAGTAACAAGAACTCCCATTTATTTTTGGTAGGAATGCAAAATGTTACAGGCACTTTAGGAAACACTATGGCAATTTCATACAAAAGTGAATATACTCTTGGGATGCCTGGGTGGCTCAGCGGTTTAGCTCCTGCCTTCAGCCCAGGGTGTGATCCTGGATTCCTACATCATGCTCCATGTGTGGAGCCTGCTTCTCCCTCTGCTTATGTCTCTGCCTCTCTCTCTCTGTGTCTCTCATGAATAAATAAATAAAATCTTTAAAAGAAAAGTGGATATACCCTTATCATACATTCTGACAATTATATTCCTTGGTATATACCCCCCCAAAAGTCGAAAATTTCTGTCAACACAAAAACCTGCACATGGATGTTTATAGCAGCCTTATTCATAATTGCCAAAACTTACAAGCAACTAAGATGTCCTTCAGTACGTGAATGGATAAATAAACTGTAGTACATCCAGACAATGAAATATTATTATTCAGCACTAATAAGAAAAAAACTATTAAGCCACAAAAAGGCATGGAAGAAAGTTAAATATATATTGCTAAGTAAAAAAAAAAAAGCCAATTTGAAGACTATAAACTGTATAATTCCAATATATGACATTAAGAAAAAGTGGAGAGAGTAAAAACATCAGTGATTATCAGTAGAGTTAAGGAGACTCTTCACAATTCTGTAATGATGGATATCATTATACATTGGTCAAAACTCATAGAATGTACAACACAAAGAGTGAATCCAATGGAAACAATGGCCTTTTGTTAATAACAATATATTAATATTAACTCATTAATTTGTAACAAATGTATCACACTAATGCAAAATATTAATATAGGTAGGTAGAGGGAGAGCAAAATGGGAACTTTCCGTTTTTTCCACTCACCTTTTTTGTATATCAAAGACTGTCCTAAAAATAAAGTATATTAAGTTTTAAATGTTATGGCAAAAAAGTATAGAAAGTTCTACCAAGAAACCACATCTATATCACTACACGAAAATTCAATTGCACTTCTATACGTTGACAAGAAATTAAAAAATGACACTTGAAAAGATACCATCTTTGGGGTGCCTGGGAGGTTCAGTCGATTAAGCATCTGCCTTTTGCTCAGTTTATGATCCTGGGGTCCTAGGATGGAGGCCTGCACCAATGGCGGGGGGGAGGGCCCCACCCAGCGGGGAACCTGCTTCTCCCTCTTTCTCTGCCTGTCACTCTCTCTGCTTGTGCTCTCTCTTTCAAATAAATAAATAAAATCTTTTAAAAAATCCCATCTTCATTTTCAATAATATTATTAAAACTGAGGAATAAATATGACAAAAGGTATACACAGCCTTTGTGTGACAATCAATAAATACTTTATTAAAATACATTAAAGATAGAGGACTTAGAGTCTGAAACATATCGATTCTCTTTGAACAGATCTAGCAGTGTTTTGCAACTCTGCATACATATTAAAATTCCCTTGGAAACGTTTAAAATTCTTATGCTTGACTAGTCTCTAACTTCTCAAGTTGAAATAAATTAGATTGTCCCACAAATAAAATTTTATTGGAATGCAGCATTTCTAATGGACAGTTAATTAGAATTCGTAATATGTAAAGAACTCCTATGATTCCAGAAGAAAAGAAATTACCCCAATTTTTAAGAAATGAAAGACAAAAAAAAGCATTTCATGGAAGATGAAGCACAATGTCCATAAATATGAAAATACATTAATATAATTTTAATCAGAGAAATTCAGAGTACAACTACAATGCAATATATAAATTTTTTCATTTCAAACAGATTGGGCTAAATTTTAATATCTCACAATAGATACTGTTCAGTGATGTTGAGAAATTAGAATTCTCATTCACTGTGAGAATGTTAATTGTCACACCCACTCTGGAAAATAATTTGGCACCTCTTATATGGGCATATCCTACAACCTATGATTTCACTACCTAAAATATTTTCTTCCTAGATAAACACTCATACATTTTTTAATTTTTAAATAAAAATTTATTTTTATTCGGAGTCATGTAGCAGAATGCCAATAACAACACTGTTATAGGGGGAAAAAAACAGCACAAAGTTCCATTAATTGTAAAATAAATATACAAAGTGTGATATATTCATATTCGACAAAATGTTACACAAAAGTGAAAATAAATGCATGCATCAACATGCATGAATTTAAAAAAAATAACATTACTGTTGAGAGATAAAAATAAGACAAAATAATACAAGCAATATGATTCTGTATATGGAAAATTCAAAACATCGGTACAGCTAAATGATATATTTTTAGAGCTGCATATGAATGTAATAAAAAATAAAGACAGATAATGAAACAATTGATACAGAATTAGGATGAGGTTTATCTCTGATGAAGAGAAAAAGATTTAAAGCAAAAAGGTGGGGCACCTGGGCGGCTCAGCTGCTTAAGTGACTGCCTTCAGCTCAGGTCTGGCTCAGGTTCGCGTTGGGCTCCCTGCTCAATGGGCAGCCTGCTTCTCCCTCTCCACCATTTGTGCTTTCTCATACACACGGTCTCTCTCAAATAAATAAATAAATAAATAAATAAATAAATAAATAAAATCTTTTAAAAAAAGCAAGACAGGGACATGAAAAAGCTTGCAATGACACTAGTAATATTGTATTTCTTAAATTGAGGGACAGATATAAGGTATTCAATTATTTTTAACATGTTTAATCCTTTGGAATTTATTGAGAACTTTTCTCATCTGTTTGTACTTCAATTTGTACTATTTTTCTTACTTATATGCTAGAACCTAGATAGCTAATTCTCCCTTTAATTGTGTCTATTTTTCTATTAACCTCATCCAATAAATTCTTAATTTTGATTATTATATTTTTCACTTCTATAATTTCTGTTGGTTAATTTTCAAATCTGTATTGTAAGTTTTTATAGTTCCCAGTTTCTTGCTATATTTTTAAAAGTAAGGATTTTATTTCCATAAGTATTGTAAGCATAGTTGTTTTAAAGTCGAAATCTGATAATTACAAGGATTGCCATGTGCCTCATCATTGATTATTTGACATTTATTATATGAAAAAATATTTTTAGAAATCGTTTTATGTTTAGGATGATGTTAACTTTCTCCAGGAAGGAAATACTTTCCTCCTGCCTCATACCTGTGGTCAATAGCAGTCCAAGATCAGTCAGCCCACCATTCTAGACTGCAGCCCTTCTGGGCACTATAATAGAGCAGAGTCTTACATTAGGGTAACATTTGTGAATAAGTCTGTATTAACAAAGGTATTTAAAAAAAGAACAACAGGAAAAAACAAAGATATTTCTTTCCTCAATTATTGTAATGGATTTCTAACTAGTACCCTTGTCCTCTTTTCCTAGCCATTTCAAACACTGTTGCTTGAATGATCTTTTAAAAAACAATTGATTATGTCTCTCTTCTGCTTAAAGATGTCCAAAGTTTCCCTTCTCCTACAGGAACAATCCTAAACTTCTTAGCAAAGTAATTTATTATCTGATTCCAACCTGCCTTTCCAATCTCACTTCTTGTCCTTACTGTCTAATCACTATGCCTTACGGTTATAGGAAACTTGTCAACTTTCTTTAAACACACTATATTCTTTCAAGTGTCTTCAACTTCATTCCCTATACCTAGAATGTCCATGTCCATATCTCCACCTGGTGAACTCGTTTCTTAATACTGGACTCAAACTCTTCTTATTTGAAAAAGTTATCCTACTGTGCCAGGCAGAATTAGTTGCTCACACTTCTAGACTATCCTACTACTACAATACAATGAACACAAACCATTTTTTCTCTTAATTTTTTAAAAATTCAAATTAGTTAATATATAGTGTATTATTAGTTTCAGGAGTGGAATTTAGTGATTCCTCAGTTGCATATAACACTCAGTGCTCATTACATCAAGTGTCCTCCTTAATCCCCATCACCCAATTACCCCATCCCCTGCAGCAATTCTCAGTTTGTTTTCTAGAGTTGAGTCTCTTATGTATGTCCTCCCTCTCTGTTTTTATCCTATTTTTCCTTCCCTTCCCCTATGTTCATCTATTTTAAAACAAATTTTTCTTTTAAAGATTTATTTATTTATTTTAGAGAGAGCGAGTTTGAGTGGGGGGGGGCAGAAGGTGAGAGTGAGGGGAAGAAAACTCCCCACTGGGTGGGGAGCCCAGAAGCAGGGCTTGATCCCAGGACCCCAAGATCATGACCTGAACCAAAACCAAGAGTTGGACACTGAACTGACTTAGCCACCCAGGTGCCCTTTTATTTAAAAATATTTCTTTGAGAGAGATGTAAAGAGGAAAACAAGTAATTTATTTGAAAAGTAATTGGAAAATATTTGTCCAAATGCAATATTTGCATAATACTGTGATACAAAACTTCCACCACTAGAATGCACTGCACAATGAATGATAAACACAAAGCTTTCTATTGGAATATTCTTTGTTCTGAAATAGCAACTACCTGAAAACCAACAAAATGTACTTAAGAAGAGATTGGTTAATTTGGCTTATAGCCACACAATAAAATGCCATTTTGTTATTAAAGAGAGTGAGGAGTGAGCACTAATATGGGAAAATCTCCAAGATATTCTAAGTGAAAAAAACAACATGCAGATGGATGGGCATAATGTGTATGCATATGCATATGTATAATGATAATTTCTAGAAAGAAATATAAGAAACAGAATAGTACTTGCCTTTGGGTAGGGAACTGAGTGTTTGCAATGATAGTGTCTTTTTATTCTAATTCATTTTGTAAGGCTTGAATTTATTTTATTACATATATTTAAAAAAAATAATACCAAGATTTTTAATATTAGAACTCTTGCACCCTTTAAAAATGAAAATTTAGGGACAGCTGGGTGGCTCAGAAGTTAAGCATCTGTCTTTGGCTCAGGGTATGATCTTGGGGTCAGGGATCGAGTCCCACATCGGGCTTCTTGTGAGGAGCCTTCTTCTTCCTCTCCCTATGTCTCTGCCCCTCTCTCTGTCTCTCATGAATAAATAAATGATATCTTAAAAAAATAAAAATGAAAATTTAGCTTATCACATTGTAGTTTATCTGTGTATACTCCAGTTTTCTCTACTTGACTGAGCAACTCACAGGTAAAACCTGCCTTAGTTCTAACACAGTGCCTTATGGTAATAGACATTAAGGCAACTAAATAAAAAAGATGAATAAATATTTGTTTACTTAATGGATGGATGAAGAAATGAATGCTTGAATAAATGAATGAATTTATTATAGATAAGAAAACCAAGTTCATTAAAGGACAGTACTTATAGTAGGTCTTCAGACACTCCTCCATGGTCCCTCATGTATGTTTTGAGGATCCATTACAAGAGGAAATTCTGGAAAAATACAATTATTTTATATTCAGAGGTGACCTATCTGATGAAGACTACAGAATGATATTAATTATGCACAAGAGCAATGAAATACATTTCATCCTAGACTGCGTCAAAGGCAAGTCACTGTGAAATGAACTGAATGATTTAACAACACCCAATGCATAAAAGGTCCTCCTCACCTTAAAGGTCTTCAGGACAGCCTCTTAATTTGATTTCTGTTTTGTTGTGCTATCTTCATTTTATGGTCTTTAGTTCTCCTTATTACAAATGTAATTTTTAAGGGTCAAATTAATTTAATTTCACTTTGGCTTTGGGATGCTTGAATGCAAGGTTGTGAAAACCACCAGCTTAAAACAGGTGCTCTGCAAAACTTTCTGCCAAGCCTTCTAAGTCACCAGGACATCTACAAAAATCAGTGTGAGCAGGTGAATTCAGAGCTATGCTAGAATAGTAAGGAAAAATTATAGATTTTTCAGACTTTATCAGCATAAGTTGACATTGTCTTTGCTCATACCACATCCTTCACCCCTGCAGCCTATGAGTCTTGTTTTACTCCTTTTTTTAACTTTTCAAAATCGTGCCCATATTTCAAGATACAACTCAGATCTACTCTCTTCTTGTGATGTCTTTCCTTATTGCCTCAGCTAAAATCATCTTTTCCTTCTCCAAGCTGTTTATTTATTTATTTTTATTTTATTTTTATAATACATTTATTTTTTATTGGTGTTCAATTTACCAACATACAGAATAACACCCAGTGCTCATCCCGTCAAGTGCCCCCCTGTTTATTTAGAAGTGAATATATCTTGTCTTGTATATTATATTTACCTCTTTTACCATCTTAGGTCATGAAGTGAATCATAAGCTGTTGGAGTGCAAAGAACATGTGCTACACTACTTTATATCTCCATAATCCTCCCCCTGATTCTAATAAACGTTTTTTTTTGCTTTTTTGGATTCATGAACAATTTTGAGAACTCAATGAAAGCAATTTTCAGGGGAAATATGCATATGCAGAAAGTAAAATTTTCCATGCAATTCCAAGGGTTTAGGAGTATCTGATCTAGTGTCTATTCAATTAATGTTGATAACAACTAGGGAGGCAACATCAGCTACATTGATGTGCTCAGAGTTAAATGCCTTGAGTTTGTATCTCAGTTCTGCTACTTATTAACTCTAAGACCTTGGACAGGTTACTCACCCTTTCTGTGGCTTGATATACTCTTCTGTGATATGGGAATAATAATAGCACTTTCCTTTTAGGATTATTGAGAAGACGGAAGAGTAATAGAAATTTAGCATAATGCTTGGCTCATAGTATGCCTTTAATGAGATAATGATTTTCTCACAACTACATACATAATGGAACCAGGTTTCCAGTCCAGGTTTGTCTAACTTTAGATCTCACTTGAGCCAGGCAGACCAGGTTACAAATGCAGACTTCACCATTTACTAGCCACTTATTTTTGGTTAAATCAGTTGGATGGTCTCCAATACAATATAGTACATTTTCTCAACTAGCACGTACAGTTTTAGTATGTTTGTTGTGTACATATAGAACTAGGAAAAGTACCTGAGACAACAAAGAAAGTAGAAGGAAGGCAGAGCTTTTGTCCTCAAGTGCCTCACAATCTCCTTGGAAAAAGAAGATACTAGAGTGATAAATAATAAGGCTTAACAAGTAGAGTGTAAATGACCTGTGAAGGCTGTAGCATGTGAGTCAAAGGAAACAGGCAATGCCATCTGGAAAGGGTATCTGGGTTAATAGGAGCAGGCAAGCCTTTTTTACATTGGCCTTTTTGCTACATCTTATGCATTCAGTAAAGAATGTTACCCACGTATTTTCAGATTCTCAGTGTTAGGCTCTTATCATGTTTTCATTTGATTTTACTCATCTTCTGAGTCTCCTGCAAAGGCTCAAAGCTGAGTAAACTGCTACTTCTGCATGTCATCACAAACCATAGTGATATATATTGACTCTGTCAAACATCAAACTGATCTTTTATTTATTTATTTATTGGTTTTAAGTTCTTTTTAAAATATTTTATTTAAACTCAATTTACTAACATACAGGATAACACCCAGTGCTCATCCCATGAAGTGCCCTCCCTCCTTAGTGCTCATCATCCAGTTACCCCATCCTCCCACCCTCTTTCCCTTTTTGCAATCCTTTGTTTCCCAGAGTTAGGAGTCTTTCATGGTTTGTCTTCCTCTCCATTTTTTCCCCACTCAGTTTCTCTCTTTCCCCTTATAGTCCCTTTCACTATTTCTTATATTCCACATATGAGTGAAACCATATGATGGTTGTCTTTCTCTGATTGACTTATTTCACTCAGCATAATACCCTCCAGTTCCATCCATGTCGATGTAAATGGTAGGTATTTGTCATATCTATCATCTATCTATCTATCTATCTATCTATCTATCTATCTATCTATTTATCTATCTATCATCTATCTATCTATATCTATCTTCCATCTATCTATCTATCTATCTATCTATCTATCTATCTATCTATCTATCTATCTCACATCTTCTTTGTCTATTCAGCTGTGGAAGGACATCATGGCTCCTTCCACAGTTTGGCTGTTGTAGACCTTGCTCAAACTGTCTTTTAAATTGCTTTGATGACTTATAAAGCTATGTTTAGTTTAGGGCTACTTTTGGTGTATGGTGACTATCTCTTGTTGTCTGGAATGGAGTGTCCAGGTTTTCTAGAATAAAGTGAAACATTTTGCTAGTTTCAAAGAATCTGACATACCTTCTGACTCCTGTTTTGATTAGAGAAAAAAAAAACCACCTTTCATCCACCAGTAGACAGAGACAATGCTGAGTGGCTGAATACATTGGGATAACACGGGGAAACCCCTATTTTCTATTCCTATTCAAACAATTGAATTAACAACACTTCTTGGGACAATCATATGAATGATTAAAATTGGTATTTAGAAGTATAGCCCTTCAGGAAAGGTTGTTAGGGGATGAACATTGTCCAAAAGAAGATTGGGAGCATCTACATACAATCTTCTGCTCTTTACTCAACATAAAGTATAGTATTTTTCTTGTTGAATTTGCTATTTCTTTGGTTTCTCAAACAATGGCTAAAGACCATTAATCCACTCTACAAAAATATACCTGTATTATTGTCATACACGCTGTTTCTGCCTAGAATGTCTAACCTAAACTCTTTGCCTATTTAACTCCTTATTCCTTAGCTCTTGGTTCAATAGATAACACATCTATTATAAACTCAAATAACATATATGACTTCCCCTCACAGCACTTGGAACAGTTGCAACTTTTTGCAATTATTTTTATTAATGTCTGCCTTTTCCCCCTTTTCCCTGCTGAGGGCAGGCACCTGGGCACATAGAATAATTCCTGGCTCACAGCAGTACTCAATAACCGCTTGGTGAACAAATGAATGGATTTCAGTTTTCCCTAATTAGTTTGTATTAATAACATACCAGCTTTATTAGTAAGATGCAGGGATAATCTATGCTTTAAGAAAATTCAGTATACAGATTGAAAAGTTTCACTTGTGAAATTTAAGACAAGGTAGGAATGGAAGATTGCTTACTTGTTTGTGGCAAGGCAGAATCAGATTCCCATGGGATTTACCATTCTGGACTGTGCTACATATAGGGAGCATGGAATGAATATCTGATATTATAAACCCAAGAGTGCAGTAACTCTAGAAGTATAGCTCTCTACATTTATTTGTTTGTTTGCTTTTACAGATCTCTACTTTTAAGAAACTTTCCATCAGTTTGGGATCTTAACATTAAAAAAAAAAAACCCTACCAGTAATTAGTGAGATAATGAAACATGTTCAGAAGCTCTAGAAATAAGTTGGTATCACAGCTGAAATTAATGCCTACATTCAAATATATAACTCAGAGATTCTGTTTTATTTTATGCTAACCAACAGCATACATGAGATTGAAACAATTGAGTTTAAACTGTCTTTTCTCACTCTGCCTTGAAGGCAGAGACTGATTTATTCATAAAGGTAACTAATGTGCCTTGCACAATGACTGGTATATAGTAATCTCTCTCTCTCTCTCTCTCCCTCCATATGGAATTTACATGTCCAAACATGTAGAAAGTATATACATTGAAAAGTTCTTAGACTGGAGATCAAGCAACCAGGATTATAGTCTTCTAGTCTCAAATCAATAATAAACTATGTGATCTTAGACAAGTTATTTAATTTCCCTCCACCTTATTTTCATCATCTATCAAATTTGGCTTATTTGTCTGTCTTACTGTTGTCTGAAGAAGAACAAATAAAGTGACAAATGTGAAAATGTTTTGAAAAATGAAAAGTATCATTCGAATGTAAGTGTCATGGAGGGCCTGTGCTATGAGTAGTAACGTACATGACTAGGCTACATAGTGTTAATTTCAAACAAAATGAAGAGACTGAGGCTCATAATCTGGAAGCTCAGCCCACATAGCCTAACTTGCATAATCATCCTCTTGTCTGTCAGCAGGGCTTCTTCCAGCATTGAAATAACCCTATAAATCTCTCACTTCCTCTCTTGTTCTGCTTGCTGACTCAGCCTTTGTGAAAGTATCCCCTCCAGTGTGTAATATTTTGAAGAAATTTTCAAGAAAACTTTATGCCCAGAGAGTGCCGATTCAGCACAGCAAATGAGGTGACAGAGATGTATTTGGAACATTTCATGGGCAGGAACCTGGTCTGACCAAATCTACATGAATAAGGAGGTACCTGTTTTGCCATAGGAAACACATTGCTTACAAATTACCATATATGTTTCAGACTTTGGAGGTATATGACATGTGGGGTAAGAAGGCATCACCATGTTTTTTTTTTGTTTTGTTTTGTTTTTTTTGTTTTTTTTTTTTTTTAGCATCACCATGTTTTAAAGGCACCATATTGTACATTCAAATAGTCCATATTTAATTTATGACACATGGTAATCTGCTTTCCTTCTTCTTATGCCTCTGTATATAACTGCTTCTAGAAAATGTACCTTACAGTGTTATATGTCAACATGTTACAAGACATGAAGTAGAAAGGCACTTTTTTCTATAATGCATGAGAAATAAATCAAAATTATTCATAAGCATGATTGAACACAAATAATTCTCCCTGTCTTAAAAAATCATTATGCTGCAACTGCTTTACTCACACACCTGGAATTTTGACTGGCAGAACGTACATTTTGCTGATTTTAATCTTTAGTAACACAGTGCTTTCCTGAATCTTGTTCACACTTATTAGCTGCCAGATGAAGAAGACATTTTAAAGTATTATTTTCAAAGATATCACAATGTGACAGGAAAAGATGTGTACCAGTAATAGGTGATAGAATGAGGATGGTGGTCAGATTGCAATCTGAATGACCCTTCTTCAACCAAGCTTGCAAAAGCAAGTCACTCAAACTAATTAGATGATATATGTAGATTACTTGAATTCTTCTGGAATACCACAGATTTTTATCATTTTCAAAACAGATAAACAAAATATAGTCCAGATAATCATTAAAATCAAGTGAAAGATCAGTTCTCTATAAGCATTAAATCTAAACTTTCTTACCGGTCTCTGGTTAAAGAAAAAAAAACATTTTTACTATAAAATCCTATTTCTATGTTTTTCCCTTTCAAATGATTCATTTTTTCATGGCATGAAGAAAACAGACTTACTAGAAGTAATCTAAAGAAATAAGGAAAACCTTGAGGAGAATATACTTTGCCAAATATACTTTAACATTCATTGAATATGTGTAGTATTTCTATCAGGTTGATTTTCATGCAAGCTTCGAAAGTCAGCCAATATTTAGAATGTGCCAGAGCTAATAGCGCATTTGATTGTCCATCATTCCATCTCTCTTCCCATCTGTCTGTGAAGTCTAATGATTGTTGTGAAAGAGATCACAGCTGTTTTTCATCTTCATTTTGAGGCATAGATTTTTATTCAAACTTACTATTATGTATTTTCATTTCCTGAAGTTATAAAAGCAACTTAGATGGAATCATTTCCAGCTGGAAAGGCAGCTCTTCCTCCTTCTAAAGCACAGTTGGATTCTGTGATGTCTATTCCCCAGGTATACTTTGACAAGTGGCATGTAGATGGGCTCTTTTTGACCTTCTTATCTTATTTTTCACTATCCTTCTTCTCACCCATCCCAACCCTCAATCCTGACCTTATCAATTAAGCACATTTCCAAGATCTACATCTTTCCCCTGTTCTAATCTCCCACCAGAATATTCTCATCCTATAATTGTCCCCCCTTCTGCCTACAACAGACCATATAACTTGGAAATTAGCAGATTATAAATCAATCCTATAAATTGTGTAAAGTTTATTAATAAAAACAATAGGTTAATGCATTACATATCCCAGGAATATTGTATTTAAACAATAATTTCCCAATGGGATTACTCCCTAATCACAATATTTTAGGTTTCATTGACAATTTTGGAGGGTTATACTACTCAAAAAGCAAAAACAGACAAGTTGACTGAACATCTTTACTAGCATAGACAAATAACTTTTCATAACGGGTTACTGTGCTGTAAGGATTTATTATTTTAAAATCAGAATGTGAAAGAAAATTTAGAATAAGTAGCCTTTTTACACAAATTAACAGATTTTCTGATGGAGAAATTTATCTGCTGCCTCACTATTGCCCCAGATTAAATTCTATCACAATCGTTCTAACAGAATAAACCAGGGGGGAGGGCAATATGGCAGAGGAATAGGGTCCTCAACTCACCTGTCCCCACCAACTTATCAAGATAACTTTCAAATCATCCTGAAAACCTACGACTTCGACCTGAGACTTAAAGAGAGAACAGGGGATCCCTGGGTGGCTCAGCGGTTTGGTGCCTGCCTTTGGCCCAGGATGCGATTTTGGAGTCCCAGAATCGAGTCCCACATCGGGCTCCCTGCATGGAGCCTGCTTCTCCCTCTGCCTGTGTCTCTGCCTCTCTCTCTCTCTCTCTCTCTGTCTCTCTCTCTCTCTCTCATTCTCTCTCTCTATCATGAATAAATAAATAAATAAATCTTAAAAAAAATAAATAGAGAACAGCTGGAACATTATAGAGAGAAGGGTTTTCACTTCTAACAAGGCAGGAAGGTGGAAAAAAAATTTAAAACAATCAACTGGGGGAGCAGCCCCGCGAGGAGCCGGGCTAAAGCCAAGCGGTGAGAGCCTCCAGACAGCAAAGCCCAGCCCTGGAGAAGCAGGAATGTTAAAAAATCCAGGATCCCAGAGTCACTAACAGAGGAAGTGCGCCCCGGGGCAGAGCGCCCCAGACTGTGGGCCGAGCTCGGTAAAGGGCTGGAGCGCGCCTGGCGGGGCCTCGGGAGAAGCTCAGGCGGTGGCTCCCGATGGAGGGGGCTGCGCCCTGCTCCCTTCAGGAGCCACGGTCCCGGGAGCGCGATTCCAGCAGCGCAGACCCCAGATCCCAGGGCACCGGGGACACAGCCCAGTATCCTGCGCTGCCCCCCGAGACAGGCAGAGGTGGGGAGGGCACAGGTCAGCGAGGACGCTCCTGCCACCGGCGCCCCCAAGCTGTGCAGGTCAGGGCACCCATGCCATGCCCAGAGCATCTAGGCCAGTGCAGACAGGGCGACTGTGGTAGTTACTGTGGGAACGGACTCTAGAGCTGGAGACCTGGCCGCCACCGTGTGATTGGTCCTACTGCTGTCACCTTGTGGCTGGGAGGCGGGGCTGCCAGGGAACAGCAGCCTCACGGGGTAACAGCTCCCACTGGTAACAGCTTCAGCACCCAGTGGGGGGAGGGGCAGCTCCCCAAGGTGCGCACACCTGAGAATCAGCACAGCAGGCCCTTCCCCCAGAAGACCAGCTGGAAGGACAGGGGAAGAGCAAGTTCTTGACTGAGCAGCACTGGAAAGCTCCAGGGGAAGTCGAGGGATTTACAGTATATAGAAACAGATGGTAACCCTCCTTTTTTTTCTTTACTTTTCCAGTACAACTTGTTTTTATATCAGACTGTAAATATCCATTTTTTTCGCTTTTACCACCTCAACTACAATATTTTACCACCTCTTCCTTTTTAAGATTTTTCCTCTTTGACTTTCATATTTCTACAATTAAGGTCCTAGATATGTTTCCCACTTCTAGATTCCCTTCAACATACTCAACTTAATTTTGGGAGATACACAAGATATGTTTTGTTGTTGTTGTTTTGTGTTTTTTGTTTTCTCTGCCTCATTTTGTTCTACAATGGCAGAAGTTAATACCACCTTTTTTTAAAATAAACATTTTATTTATTTATTCATGGAGAACAGAGAGAGGCAGAGACACAGGCAGAGGGAGAAGCAGGCTCCATGCAGGGAGCCAGACGTGGGACTCGATCCTGGGGCTCCAGGATCATGCCCTGGGCGGAAGGCAGGCGCCAACTGCTGAGCCACCCGGGGATCCCAGTAAATAACTTGTAAAGCATGACCAGTATCCACCCAGAACCAAGTGGTATACTGTGCTGGTTGATTCTGTGAGATTCCTCATTCCCATTCTGCCCTCCTCTTTTATCTCATTTATGTTTTGGTGGTCAATGTTGGGGCCCTCTACAAGTATTTCTGCTTTATATAAATTTGGGACTAAGAATCTTCTAACATACAGAACTTAATATACTCAGAAACAAGAGAATCACCCTGTAGAATCCCTCAGGTAGGCTACATTCTCTCTCCACTACAACTTCGTAACCACCACACCACCATCTCCCAGTCCTCCCCCTTTATTTTCCTTTTCCTTTCTTTTTCTTTTTTTTTTCTGTTTCTTTTCTCTTTTTTTCCTCTTCTTTTATAGGATTCCTGGCCTTTTAATTTTTAAGAGTTTGTTTTAAAAATTGTTTTTCACTTTAGTGGTCCTTTTGTTTTATTTCATTCTGATCTTTCTATTCAACTTCTGGTCTCTGACCTCATCAGAATAATCTAGGGTGAAATTTACTTAGGTCATGATTGATATTCTTGACTCAGCCCACTCATACAGCCACTATGCACTGAGCAAAATGACTAGAAAGAAGAGCTCACCAGAAAAGAATCAGAAACATTACTCTCTGCCACAGAGTTACAGAATTCAGATTACAATTCGAAGCCAGAAAACCAATTCAGAAGCACAATTATAAAGCTACTGGTGCTCTGGAAAAAAAGCATAAAAGATTCAAGAGACTTCATGACTGCAGAATTTAGATCTAATCAGGCTGAAATTAAAAGTCAATTAAATGAGATGCAATCCAAACTGGAGGTCCTAACGATTGGGGTTAATGAGGTGGAAGAAAGAGTGAGTGACATAGAGGACAACTTCATGGCAGGGAAGGAAGTTGAGGGAAAAAAAAGAAAAACAATTAAAAGACCATCAGGAAAAGCTAAGGGAAATAATAGCCTCAGAAAGAAAAATCTACGTTTAATTGGGGTTCCAGAGGCTTCTGAGAGGGCCAGAAGCCAGAAAGCATATTTGAACAAATCATAGCTGAGAACTTCCCTAATTTGGGGAGGAAACAGGAATTCAGATCCAGGAAACAGGTCCCCCCCTAAAATCAATAAAAAATCTTCAACACCTTGACATTTAATAGTGAAACTCACAAATTGCAAAGATAAAAGGAAAATCCTTAAAGCAAAAAGAGACAAGATATCCCTAATGTATATGGAGAGAACTATTAGATTAACAGCAGACCTCTCCACAGAGACCTGGCAGGCCAGAAAGGGTGGGCAGGATATATTCAGGGTCTTAAATGAGAAGAACATGCAGCCAAGAATACTTTATTCAGCAAGGCTCTCATTCAGAATAGGAGAGATAAAGAGCTTCCAAGATAGGCAGAAACTGAAAGAATATGTGACCACCAAACCAGCTCCACACGAAATGTTAAGGAGGACTCTGTAAAAGATATAGGAAGCCCAAAGAGATAATTCACAAAAACAGGGACTGAATAGATATTATGATGGCACTAAATTCATATCTTTCAATACTAACTCTGAAGGTGAATGAGCTTAATGATCCCATCAAAAGATGCAGGGTTTCAGACTGGATAAAAAAGCAAGACCATCTATTTCCTGTCTACAAGAGACTCATATTAGACTAAAAGACACCTCCAGCCAGAAAATGAAAGGTTGGAGAACCATTTACCATTCAAATGGTCCTCAAAAGAAAGTAGAGGTAGTCATCCTCATATGACGTAAATTAGAGTTTATCCCAAGGACTGCAGTAAGAGATGAAGAGGGACACTATATCATACTTAAAGGGTCTATCCAACAAGAGGACCTAACAATCATGAATATTTAAGCCCCTAATGTGGGAGCTGCCAAGTATATCAATCAATTAATCAATTAATAACCAAAGTTAAGGCAAACTTAGATAATAATACACTAATACACAGCACTTTCTGCAAATGACAGATCTTCTAAGCACAATATCTCCAAAGAAACGAGAGCTTTAAATGGTACACTGGACCAGATGGATTTCACAGATATTTATAGAACTTTACATCCGAATGCAACTGAATACATATTCTTCTCAGGTGAACATGGAACTTTCTCTAGAAGAGACCACAAACTGAGTCACAAATCAGGTCTCAACCCATACCAAATACTGTGATTGTCCCTTGCATATTTTCAGACAATAATTCTTTGAAACTTGAACTCAATCGCCAGAAGAAATTTGGAAGAAACTCAAACACATGGATGTTAAAGAGAATCCTTCTAAAAGATGGTGGGCCAACCAGGAAATTAGAGAATAATTAGAAGAATCATGGAAACTGATGAGAATGAATATACAAGGGTTCAAAATCTTTGGAATACAGCAAAGCAGTCCTAAGAGGGAAATACATCGCAATACAAACATCCCTCAAAAAATAGGAAAAAAACCCTCAATTACACAAGCTAACCTCCACCTAAAGGAATTGGGGAAAGAACAGCAAATAAAACCTACACCAACCAGAAGCAGAGAGTTAATAAAGACTTGAGCAGAACTCAATAAAATAGAGACAAGAAGAACTGTACAACAGATCAACAAAACCAGGAGTTGGTTCTTTGGAAGAATTAATAAGATAGATAAACCATTAGCCAGCCTCATTAAAAAGAAAAGAGAAAAGACTCAAATTAATAAAATCATGAATGAATGAGGAGAGATCACAACCAATACAAAGCAAATACAAATGATTTAAAAAGCATATTATGAGCAGCTATATGCCAATAAATTAGGCAATCTAGAAGACATAGACGCATTTCTGGAAAACCAAAAACTACCAAAACTGGAACAGGAAGAAATAGAAAACTTGAACAGGCCAATAACCAGGGAGGGAATTGAAGCAGTCATCCAAAACCTCCCAAGACACAAAAGTCCAGGGCCTGATGACTTCCCAGGGGAATTCTATCAAACGTTTAAAGAAGAAACCATACCTATTCTACTAAAGCTGTTCCAAAAGATAGAAAGGGATGGAATACTTCCATACTCGTTTTATGAGGCCAGCATCACTTTAATTCCCAAACTAGACAAAGAACCCACCAAAAAGGAGAATTATAGACCAATATCCCTGATGAACACAGATATAAAAATTCTCAACAAGATACTAGCCAATGGGATCCAACAATTCATTAAGAAAATTATTCACCATGACCAAGTAGGATTTACCCCTGGGACACAAGGCTGTTTCAACACTCGTAAAACAATCAGTGTGATTCATCATATCAGCAAGAGAAAAACCAAGAACCATATGATCCTCTCATTAGATGCAGAGAAATCATTTGACAAAATACAGCATCCATTCCTGATCAAAACTCTTCAGAGTGTAGGGAGAGAGGGAACATTTCTCAGCATCTTAAAAGCCATCTATGAAAAGCCCACAGCAAATATCATTCTCAATGGGGAAGCACTGGAAGCCTTTCCCCTAAGATCAGGAATAAGACAGGGATGTCCACTCTCATCACTGCTATTCAACACAGTACTGGAAGTCTTAGCCTCAGCAATCAGACAACAAAAAGACATTAAAGGCATTCAAATGGGCAAAGAAGAAGTCAAACTCTCCCTCTTTGCAGATGACATGATACTGTACATATAAAACACCAAAGACTCCACCCCAAGACTGCTAGAACTCGTACAGCAATTTGGCAGTGTGGCAGGATCCAAAATCAATGCCCAGAAATCAGTGGCATTTCTATACACTAACAATGAAAGTGAAGAAAGAGAACATAAGGAGTCAATCTCATTTACAATTGTACCCAAAAGCATAAGATACCTAGGAATAAACCTAATAAAGAGGGAAAGGATCTCTACCCAAAAACTTCATAACACTTCTGAAAGAAATTGAAGAAGACACAAAAATATAAAAAAATATTTCTTGCTCCTGGGTTGGAAGAATTAATATTGTGAAAATGTCAATGCTACCTAGGGCAATTTACACATTGAACACATTCCCTAACAGAATACCATGGACTTTCTTCAGAAAGTTGGAACAAATCATCTTAAGATTTGTGTGGAGTCAAAAAAGACACCAAATAGCAGGGGAATATCGAAAAAGAAAACCAGAGCTTGGGGCATCACAATGCCGGACTTCAAGTTGTACTACAAAGCTGTGACCATCAAGACAGTATGGTACTGGCACAAAAACAGAGACATAGATCAGTGGAACAGAACGGAGAACCCAGAAATGGGCCCTTAACTCTATGGTCAGCTAATATTTGACAAAGCAGGAAGGACTATCCTCTGGAAAAAGGACAATCTCTTCAATAAATGGTGCTGGGAAATTTGGACAGCCACATGCAGAAAAATGAAACTAGCTATTCTCTTTCACCATACACAAAGATAAACTCAAAATGGATGAAAGATCTAAATGTGAGATGAGAATCTATCAAAATCCTAGAGAAAAACACAGGCAACACCCTTTTTAAATTGGCCACAGCAACTTCTTGCAAGATACATCTGTGAAGGCAAGGGAAACCAAAGCAAAAATAAACTACTGGGACTTAATCATGATAAAAAGCTTCTGCACAGAAAAAAAAAAAACAGTCAACAAAACTACAAGACAACCTACAGAATGGGAGAAGTTATTTGCACATGACCTATCAGATAAAGGGCTAGTATCCAAGATCTATAAATAACTTATGAAACTCAACAGCAAAGAAACAAACAATCCAATCATGAAATGGGCAAAAGACATGAACAGAAATTTCACAGAGGAAGACATAGACATGGCCAACAAGCTCATGAGAAAATGCTCCACATCACTTGCCATCAGGGAAATACAAATCAAAACCGCAATGAGATACCACCTCACACCAGTGAGAATGGTGAAATTTAACAAGACAGGAAACAATTGTTGGAGAGGATGTAGAGAAAGGGGAACCCTCTTACACTGTTTTTGGGAATGTGAACTGGTGCAGCCACTCTGGAAAACTGTGTGGAGGTTCCTCAAAGAGTTAAAAATAGAGCTATCCTACTAGCCATCAATTGCACTGCTGGGGATTTACCCCAAAGATACAGATGCAGTGAGAAATAACAGGACACGTGCACCCCAATGTTTATAGCAGCAATGTCCACAATAGTCAAACTGTGGAAGGAGTCTCGGTGTCCACAAAAAGATGAAAGGATAAAGAAGCTTTGGTATATGTATACAATAGAATATTATTCAGCCTTTAGAGATGACGAATACCCACCATTTGCTTCAATGTGGATAGAACCGGAGGGTATTATGCTGAGTGAAGTAGGTCAATTGGAGAAAGACATGCATTATATCGTCTCATTCATTCGGAGAATATAAAAAGATAGTGAAGGGGAATAAAATGGAAAGGAGAGAAAATGAGTGGTAAATATCAGACAGGGTGACAGAACATGAGAGACTCCTAACCTGGGAAATGAACAAGGGGTAGTGGAAAGGGGGGTGGGTGGGAGAATGTGGTGACTGGGTGACAGGAACTGAGGGGGGCACTTCTCAGGATGAACACTGGGTGTTATGTTATTTGTTGGCAAGTTGGACTCCAATAAAAAAATACAAAAAAATAAAATAAAGCGAAGTCTTTTTCCATTAAAAAAATAACAGAATAAATCCTGAAAGTACCTCATGTACAACTAATCTCTTGCCTTGAGCTGTGCCCTCACTTGATTACAAAAATTTCTTTTTCAAACTAGCATCGTAAAGAATAAAATTTTAATCCTAAAAGAAGCATCTTGACATACCCTTTTTTTTTGCCACTTTTTTAAAAGAGTACTATGTTTTACTGTTTTTTTTTTTAAGTAGTTAGCTTTTCATTATTCTTTCAGGTAGGAGATGACATAGGAAGTATAATCTGATTGTTGAAATATTTTACTTTTGTAACAGTTAATATATAATAGAACTATTTAAATTCAAACATTTTCTGTACAGGACAGATGGTCACCATAGATACAGTGTTAAGCTATTTTCCACATTTGATCTAAATTTATTTTTGTGGGATTTTGGTCTCTTAGTGGTTCATGATTTCTATAGAGGCATCAGAGAAGCTAGTTTGAGGCAGGTGGTGAGACAAGCTAAGTGATAAAGTGGAAAGCACTATGGTTTTGAACTCAGACAGACCTGCTCAAATCTTGGCTGATATATTTTCTAGCTGTGTCATTTGGAGCAATAATTTACATTTCTGAGCTCTTCCTTAAAACTAAAAAGGCTATAACAACCAAATGATAACCTTTTATGTGCATTAAGTGGGAAAATATATAAAATATTTGTAATAGAGTGATCAACATATGATAGGTACTCACAAAATAATCATTATTTTCTCTCCCCTCATTTTAATTTCTGTGAGCTTACACAAACTGAGGATCTCATGCCATTAACTGAGGCCTTTGGGTCAGCTTTTTCTGTTAAGTGCAGACCATGATTAGTGTTATTATTAGAGTACATTATTATTAGGGTACTTTAAACTCTAATAATAACAAAACATAAAAGGACAAAATAATCCACAATAGATTTTTAGGTAAATACAGTGAAGATCAAATTAGCTTGGGGATGGATAGCCGGAGGAATGTAAGGCATTGGAAATCTCTCTCAAGTGTTTCCTCAACGTTGTATCCTTGCTATTATCTGCAAAGTGTATTAGCTCCTTATTGAGCTGACATTGCACTAACCTTAAAGAGATGAATCACATAGGTTGGATGGCAGGAAGGAAAGATATAACAAAAATGCGGCCTAGTTATAATTTGGCTCAAGACAGAGGCTCAGGGTACTTAGAAAAACCACATTGGGAGAGCAATCAGATGAAAGCATAGTCTAATACTTGTGAGGTAGTTCAGGGGCAAAATTGAATTCACCTTTTATTCATAGGCTCTTTTACAGCCCCTTGCTATTTAAAGACATTTGTCACCTAAAATGAGGTTCTTTGGTTCAGCCTCTGTGATTTACTGTCTATGGTGTTTTTAAAAGTGATATCAAACTATAGCAGATAAACTAGTGAGTTTATCCCCCTTTTCCCTGATCTAATTGTCTGCTTTGGTAAAAATGTCTTCACAGTTGAGATATGCTTTGTGTTGAGGTCTTTTCATTCCTTGTGTTCATCTATAAAGTGGTAGCTTCAGTTAATGTTGACCTATCTGTTTTCATCTATGATAAGTGTTATCTGAAATTCATTTATGCATTTAGGAACAAGGTGACAAGATAGTGGTATGCTCTTGATAAATATCACATACAGTATGGCAGCCTATGAGTCACTCTTATAAGTGGTGTAGACTTTATTGTCTTACATGACTTATGCTTGTAGCCATACATAAATCACACAGAACTACTAGAGGATTTTTAGTGTTTAGTCATATTAAATAAGAAATATCAAAGATTGTCTCCATCAAATATGAATGAGATCAATGAAGGAAAGGATTCCTAATAAATAATTGGTTTTAACTTCATGTCAGCTAATGAATAAATTCTATACAAAATTTTAATAAGGAACGTTCATCTTGTTTTATATATGCTTCACGTATGTGAAATGGAACCCCTGAATAACTTGGAAAGGTTTCTCTTAGGCTTTAGTATTAGAGGCTTTTAGTTTAGAAAAGGAAAATAATAAGTGTCTAGATCTCATGAGGGTTTAGTTTAATGTTAATTCAGCTCAATCTAAAGTACCTCAATTCATCTGTTCAACAAGCATTTATAGATAATTACAGGTGAATTTTGCATGACCCAAAAGTCAAAATTCCAAAACACCTTTCGAAAAAAATAGTAGAAACTTGTTTATTCATTTAATTCATTTAAGAAAAAAATCTAATTTCTATAGTATGGAGAATTTCTACAAATGTCTAAGTAAAAGATAACTCAATTTTTCAAAATTGGCAAAGAATTATCATGCTGTTTGCAGTAACCAAAATATAAACAAACAAGGAATATACAAATGTCATGAATAAATAAACAAAAAATAAAGAAAAACAATACCATATTTTACCTATCATATTGGTAAATATGAAAAATAATGTATAATACTCAGAAGGAAATTCATATATGTGCACTTTTTGGAGGGCAATTTTGCAATTTCTACCAACATTTTAAATACATACACCATTTGACTCAGCTAATCCTACCGTAGAAATATATTTTGCCAACATACTTAGACAAGTTTTTGAAAAAATAGGTATTTATTTTCAGTATAACTTTGTTTAACCTAAGAAAGGAAGCAAATTTCATGTCCCTAATAAGTGAATGAGAGAAATGTATATGATTACGGTACATCCATGCAATTGATATAACAATATTGTTTTAAAAAAACTAGTTTTATCTATATATGCTTTTATTTTTAAAAAACATTTTATTTATTTACTCATGAGAGACACAGAGACAGAGAGTCAGATGCATAGGCAGAGGGAGGAGAAGCAGAATTCATGCAGGGAGCCTGATGAGGGACTCCAGGATCACGACCTGAGCTGAAAGCAGATGCTCAACCACTGAGCCACCCAGGTGCCCCTATATCTGAGATTTCAAAGTGAGATTTGGGGGAGAGGGAGAGGTATTTTTACTTTTCAATTTTTAAAAAAATGTATTTATTTATTTGAGAGAGAGAGAGAGAGAGCAGGGGGAAGGGGCAGAGGAAGAGGGAGAGAGAATCTCAAGCAGACTCCGTGGTGAGCATGGAGTATGATGAGGGGCTCTATCCCACAATCCCAAGATCATTACCTAAGCCAAAATCAAGATTTGGCTGCTCAATTGACTGTGCCACCCAGATGCCTATTTTTCTTCTTCCTCTTCTTCCTCTTCCTCCTCCTTCTCCTCCTCCTCCTCCTCTTCTTCTTCTTCTTCTTCTTCTTCTTCTTCTTCTTCTTCTTCTTCTTCTTCTTCTTCTTTCTTTCTTCTTCTTCTTCTTCTTCTTCTTCTTCTTCTTCTTCTTCTTTCTTATTCTTCAATATTTTACTTTAAAATAATCTCTGCACCCAATGTAGGGCTCAAACTTACAACCCTGAAATCAAGAGTCATATGTTCCACCAAATGAGCCAGCCAGGTGTCCCTTTACTTTTCATTTTTAACCCTTCAGATGGTTTTAAATGTTTACCTTGTTCATAGTTAAGTATGACATTTTAAGAATTTGGCATGATTAAAAGGGAGACTGCAAAAAATGTGAACCAACATTAATTGAGCACTCACTACTTCTCAGGAATTTTTTTTGCAATATATACGACTCTGTTTTCATCCTTTCAACAACTCAAGATAAATATCAATTTTCCCATTTCACAAATGAGGAAACTGAAGCCCAGAGAAGTTATGTTGTTTCACCAGTGTTACATAGCTAGTATTAATGAGACTAAATATGGAATGAGAGTAATAATAACAAATGATAATAATCACTGATTTTCAGCACCAATTACATCCAAATATATTACATATTTGTGTTTCCAATTGTTGTATTGATCTAGCTCCCACTTATAATGAATGAAATTGGAGTTCAAAGAAATTATATAATTTATTAAAGGTAACAGGGTTGGTATTTGAACATAGTTCAGTCCATTTCCAAACACCAGTCTTTTTCACTGCACTATATCATTTTCCATACATAAGGTTCCTGGAAAAAGATATGAGAAACAAGGATACATATTAGAGTATCCTGCACTAGTATGTGTGAGAGATTATCAGGAGAGAAAAAAATATGAACAAAGTTTCATAGGCAAAGTCAGTAAGACATGATGAGCAATTGGACATTATGGTCCAGGTAGAAGAAAAAGTCAAGGATGATCATGAAGTTTCTAGGTAGTAGGTGATGACCTTTATCAAAATAGGAGATATGAGAGAAATATTTTGGGGGAATGACAAGGTCATTTTTGCATATGTTCATTTTCTGATGTATGTGGTATATCCTAGTGGAGATGTCTATTCAGTAATATAATATATGGCTTTTAATATTTCTGTTATTGTTCTCCATATCATCCAAGTTTTAATATCAGAATTACTTCTTTTTTTAAAAAAAGATTTTATTCATTTATTCATGAGACACACACACACACACACACACACAGAGAGAGAGAGAGAGAGAGTGGCAGAGACACAGGCAGAGGGAGAAGCAGGCTCCATGCAGGGAGCCTGATGTGGGACTCAATCCCAGGTCTTCAGGATCACACCCCAGGCTGAAGGCGGTGCTAAACCACTGGGCCCCTGGGGCTGCCCTCAGAATTACTTCTAATTCCTCCTCTCACTCTTATCCCTACAGTCAAGTCCTATAATGAAAAATATAGTGTTACAGTGTCTCCTTATCTATTTTCCATTTCTATTTGCAATGAAGTACCTAGTTCTGACTCACATTATTTCTTGCCTATAAATTTTCAATAGCATCTAAACTGATGTAAATCTGATAATTAACCTCTCTCCTTTCCATCCATGCTATGCACTATTTCTCAAATAACATTTTTCTTTCTTTCTTTCTTTCTTTCTTTCTTTCTTTCTTTCTTTCTTTCTTCTTTCTTTCTTTCTTTCTTTCTTCTTTCTTTCTTTCTTTCTTTCTTTCTTTCTTTCTTCTTTCTTTCTTTCTTTCTTTCTTTCTTCTTTCTTTCTTTCTTCTTTCTTTCTTTCTTTTGATTTTATTTATTTATTTGAGAGAGAGAAAGTGCACCTGCACATGCATGAGAGGGGGAGGGGCATAGAGAGAGGGAGGAGTGGAGAAGCAGACTCCCTGCTGAGCATGAAGCCCCATGTGGGGTTTAATTCCAGGACCCCAAGATCATGACCTGAACCACAAAGTCAGATGCTTAACAGAACAACCCAGGTTTCCTTCTCAAATAATCTTTTTAAAATACAATATATCCCCTGATAAAACTGCAACATAAATAAAAGAAGCACTCAAGTCCTTTTAGTACCCACAAAATAAAATCCAAACTCAGACATAAAACTCAAATTTCACCATGACATGACACCTATTTTTCTTTCTAGGTTTCCCTTCTACTATTGTATCTCACTGAAAGAAGCCAGGCAATTCAGAATACTACTTAATCTTTCCTAAAGTGACACTAAACTATCATGCCTTATTGTTTTTATTACTAATTTATTTATTCATTTCTTCAGCCAATCTACAATATTTTATTGTTTTAACAAATATTTAAAAGCATCTCTTATGATAATGTTGGTACCTATTGAAATATATACATGAATTCAAGCTGTATTTGGGAAGTAGAATTTACAGAAATTGAATATTGAGGAAAATAGGTAAAAAAGATTCTAGTTTTATGGTTTACCCATTTGGAGATTTCTAAGTGATACCAGAAGAGAACCACCTTAAGGTGAGGGTACAAGATTATGAGTCTGGTTTTGCACACGTTGAAATTGAAGTGCCTTTGATATATCAAAGTGAAGAGATTACGTTGGCAATTGGATACAGAAAGCTGGTCCTCATCACTAGAAATAGAAATCTCCAACTCATCTGCATGCAGTTGATAATAGAAACCATAGGCATACATGAGATTCACTAAGGATAAATTATAGAAAAAAACAATGGCCTAGAATTGAAACTACAACTTGTAATAAAAGGGGATAAATTAGATTGACCTACAAAGGAAACAGAATTGTCATAGTTGGAGAGGTAGGAAGGAAATGGGAAGAATGAAATTTCATGAAGCAAAAATAAATAAATAAAAACTAATCAATGATCCCAGAATGGGGGGGGGGGGAGTGATATATAGTACTCAGTAATAGAGGAGATTAAGCAAAATAAGGACAAGAAGCTTTAATCAAATTTAGGGACCTGAAAATCATTGTTGATTTTGAGAACATTTTAAAAAATATTTATTCAGATCGTCTTCCCATTTTTAAAGGGTTTATTTATTTATTCATAAGAGACACACAGAGAGAGTCAGAGACACAGGAAGAGGGGGAAACAGGCTCCATGAAGGGAGCCTGATGTGGGACCCCATCCCAGATTTCGGGATCACACCCTGAGTGGAAGGCTGACACTCAGCCGCTGAGCCACCTAGGTGTACCGAGAACATTTTTTAATAGTATGATGGAGATAGATGCTAAAACACGTGGAAGTGATTAAATGGAGTCAACAGGGATCCCTGGGTGGTGCAGCTGTTTAGCGCCTGCCTTTGGCCCAGGGTGCGATCCTGGAGACCCGGGATCGAGTCCCAAGTCGGGCTCCCGGTGCATGGAGCCTGCTTCTCCCTCTGCCTGTGTCTCTGCCTCTCTCTCTCTCTCTCTCTCTCTCTCTCTCTGTGTGTGACTATAATAAATAAATAAAAAAAATTAAATGGAGTCAACAAAGTTGGGCACAAAATATGTGGCTAAGGGGATTGGGAATTACATGGGATTATGGGATGTTTAATGTTTGCAGGGTATAGCCATGTTTGGAGTGAGATGTTAAATAAGAGTAGAGGAAGAGTGTAAGAAAAGAATGACTGGAATTCCACAATAGAAAAAATACTTTTTGCAAAGTAGGGGTGTGGACAAGTGGAATTGAGGGAATATGTCACAAAATAAATGGTGAGGAGGAGGAAACTTGTGTAAGCTGGCTACCACAATGTTATATAGTCCTGGAGGGCAAAATAAAAACCTTTAGAAATCTGCTCCAGTGAGACTTCCTTTCCTGAGAGGTGCTCAGTGCTGAAGCATGGCAGGGTCCCAGGTTGGACAGTGAGGTCTCTCAATCCCCAGGGTTACAGAAAGAACAGGGGTGCCTCAGTAAGCAGAGTTTCCAAGCTTTGGATCAGGGAAACTGGTTTTGGTTAGCATGCCTGGGAGAGGGCTCTTTGCTTGGCTTGCCATAAACTGCAAACTGCAGCCTTTTAGGGTGACTGCTTTCTTTGTTGGGGCCCTGAAAAGGACTGGAACACAACAACCCTCCACCTTCTTCTGGGATGGGTGGAGCTGGTTAAATGCTTTCTGAGCTGGAGCCCCACAAAGTGCACAAATTGGCAACTCCACCTTCCCTGAGAGGATTGGAATTGAGCTTGTTTTCTTATGATTCATTTATCTGTCAGTTAAAACTTCTCCATTCCTTTTTCTTTTTTCTATTTTCAACTAGTTTCTTATTTTATCAACTCTTTGTTTTTAAGTCTTTTTTTAACCTTCATCTTTTACATTTGCATTTTATAAATATATATTTCAGTTTTGGCTTCCTTCCACTGTATTCAATTTTATTTTCATGTGTGTGTGTGTGTGTGTGTGTGTGTGTAAGTTTTGCTTTCACATATACATATATATATATATGAAAGTTTTCATATATATATATATATATATGAAGTTTTGTTCTCTTTACAATTTTGGGACTTAGTGTCTTCTAACACACAGACAAAAAGACTCAGGAACAAGAGGATTATCCTGCTTTGTCCACCCTGTGAGATTATATTCTATTTCCCCCCATCCAATCTTTTCTGGGAAAAATGTCTAGAAGGAGGAATTCACAACAAAAGAAAGAGCCAGAGGTAATACTCTGCCACAGATCAATATGATATGGATAAAAGCAAGATGTCCTAGCTGGAATTCAGAATAACAATTATAAAGTTACTAGCTAGGCTTGAAAAAGCATAAATAACACTATAAAATTTCACGTAAAAATGAAAACTAATCAAGCTGAAATAAAAAATGTCTAACTGAAGTGAAGTCTGAATTGGATTCTCTAATAGCTAGGGTAAATGAGGCAGAAGAGAGAGTCAGTGACATAGAAGACAAGTTGATGGAAAGGAAGGAAACTGAAAAAAAGAAACCAAAAAAAATAATGGATCATGAGAGGAGGCTTTGAGAAATCAGGGTTGCCATAAAATGAAACAATATTAGAATTATTGGGGTACCCCAGGGAGAAGAAAGAAAGACAGAGAGGAAACAGGGTGTATTTGAGAAAATCATAGCTGAGAACTTTCCTAATCTGGGGAAGGAAACAGGCATTCAAGTCCAAAAGGTAGAGAGGACCCCTCTCAAAAATCAATGAAAATAACACCCAGATATATAATAGTAAAACATGCACATTTTAGAGCTAAAGAGAAAATCTTGAAAGCAGCTCAGGACAAGAGGTACTTAACCTACAGGGGTAAGAATATTAGACTGGCAACAGGACTATCCATAGAGACCTGGTAGGCCAGAAAAGATTGGAATGATATATTCAGGATAATAAATGAGAAAAACATGCAGCCAAGAATACTTTATCCAGAAAGACTCTCATTCAGAACAAAGGAGAGATAAAGTGCTTCCAGGACAGACAGAAAAAAAAAAAGAATATGTGACCACTAGACCAATCATGCAAAAAATAATAAGGGGGCTCCTGCAAGTGAAGGGAGAGGCCAAAACTAACATAGACCAGAAAGAAACAGAGACAATCTACAGAAACAAGGACTTTACCTATAATAAATGGGACTAAACTCATACCTTTCAATAGTTACTCTGAATGTAAAAGGGCTAAATGCTCAAATCAGAAGACACAGGGTATCAGATTGAATAAAAAAAATTAGGACCCATCCACATGCTGTCTACAAAAGACTCATTTTAGGACAAAAGTAATCTCCAGATTGAAAGTGAGAGGCTGGAGAACCAATTGTTATGCTAATGGACCTCAAAAGAAAGCTGGGATAGCAAACCTTATATCAGAAAAAATAAATTTTAATCCAAAGACTATAATAAGGGATGAAGAGGGACACTATATTGTACTTAAAGGATCTTTCTAACAAGAAGAAATAACAATTAGAAATATTTATGCTCCTACTTGGGAGCAGGTAACTATATAAACCAATTAATAACTCAAAGAAACACATTGATAATACAATAACAGTAGGGAACTTTAACACCCCACTCAAAACAAATGACAGATAATATAAGCAGAAGACCAACAAGGAAACAAGGGTTTTGAATGACACACTGGACCAGATGGACTTCACAGATATCTATGGAGCATTCCACCCTAAAGCAACAGATTACACATCCTTCTCGAGTGTACATGGAACATTCTCCAGAATAATATACTTTACATATTCACATACTAAGTCATAAATCAGGTGTCAACCAGTAGCAAAAGACTGGGATATTCCCTGCATCTTTTTGGACCATAATATTTTGAAATTTCAACTCAATCACAAAAGCAAAACTGGAAGGAACACCAACACTCGGAGGTTAAAAAGCATCATGATAATTAATGAATGAGTCAACCAGGAAATTAAAGAAGAATTGAAAAATTCATGGAAACTAATGAAAATGAAAGTACAACTGTTCAAAACCTTTTAAATACAGCAAAAGTGGTCCTAAGAGGGAAGTACATTGCAATACAAGCCTTTCTCAAAAAATTAGAAAATTCTCAGCTACACACGGTAACTTTACACCTAAAAGAGCTGCAGGAAGACCAGTAAATAAAGCCTAAACCCAGCAGGAGAAGAGAGATAATAAAGATTAAAGCAGAAATCAGTGAAATAGAAACCGGAAGAAAAGTAGAACAGATCAAAGAAACTAGAAGCTGATCCTTTGAAAGAATTAATAAGATCACTAAACCCCTAGCCAGACTTATCAAAAAGTAAAGAGAAGGACCCCAAATTAATAAAATCATGAATGAAAGAAGGGAAGTCATGACCAACACTAAGGAAATACATAAAATTTTAGGGATATATTATGAGAAAATCTATGCCAACAAAATAGGCAATCCAGAAAAATGGAGAATTCCTGGAAACTTATGAACTAGGAAAACTGAAACAGGAAGAAATTTTAAAAACCTGAACAGACCCATAATCAGCAACAACATTGAAGCAGTAATCAAAAATCTCCTAACAAGCAAGACTCCAGGGCCAGGTGGCTTCCCAGGAGAATTCTACCAAAGATTTAAAGAAGAAATAATAACTATTCTTCTGAAGCTGTTTAGTTTTTCTTTTTTTAAAAAAATATTTTATTTATTTATTCACGAGAGACACAGACAGAAGCAGACATAGGCAGAGGGAGAAGCAGGCTCCCTGTGGGAACCCTGATGTGGGACTCAACCCCAGGACCCCAGAATCATGCCCTGAGCCAAAGGCAGGTGCTCAACCACTGAGCCACCCAGGTATCCCCAAAGGTGTTTCAAAAATAGGAATGGAAGGAAAACAAACTCATTCTATGAGGCCAGCATTACCATGATCCCAAATCCAAACAAAGACCTCACCAAAAAGGACAATTACAGACTACTATCTCTGATGCCAAAATTCTCCCCAAGATACTAGCCAAAAGGATCTAACAGTACATTAAAAGGATTAATTCTCATGACTAAGTGGGACTTGTTCCTGGGATGCAAGGGTGGTTCAACATCCGCAAAAGAATCAATGTAATAATTCACATTAACAAAAGAAAGGACAAGAACATTCTTATCCTCTCAACTGATGCACAAAAAGCATTGGGCAAACCACAGCATCCTTTCTTGATTAAAACTCCACAGTGTAGGTATAGAAGGAATGTAACTCAATATCATAAAATCATCTACAGAAAGCCCATAACAAATATCATCCTCAATGGGGGAAAACTGAGAGCTTTGCCCCTAAGGTCAGGAACATGACAGGGATGCCCACTTTCACCATTGTTGTTCAACATAGTACTAGAAGTCCTAGTCTCAGCAATCAGACAACAAAAAGAAATAAAAGACATTCAAATTGGCAAAGAAGAAGTCACACTCTCACTCTTCCCAGAGGATATATTTTATGTAGAAAACACAAAAGCTTCCATCCAAAAATTGCTAGAACTCATACAGCAATTTAGCAATATGGCAGGATACAAAATCAATGCACAGAAGTCAGTTGAATTTCTGTACACTAACAATGAAACAGAAAAAAATAGAAATTAAAAAGTCAATCCCATTTACAATTGCACCCAAAACCATACGATACCTGGGATTAAATCTTACCAAAGAGGTAAGGGATATATACTCTAAAAACTATAGAACACTTCTGAAAGAAATTGAGGAAGACACAAAGAAATGGGAAAATGTTCCATGTTCATGGATTGGAAGAACAAATATTGTTAAAATGTATATGTTACCCTGAGAAATCTACATGTTCAATGCAATCCCTATCAAAACACCATTGACATTTTTCACAGAACTGGAACAAATAATTCTAAAATGTTTATGGAACCAGAAAAGACCCCGAATAGCCAGAGGAATGATGAAACAGAAAACCAAAGCTGATGGCATCACAGTACTGGACTTCATGCTATATTACAAAGCTGTAATCATCAAGGAAAGATGGTAGTGGCAC
This sequence comes from Vulpes vulpes, assembly GCF_048418805.1. Taxonomy (NCBI): domain Eukaryota; kingdom Metazoa; phylum Chordata; class Mammalia; order Carnivora; family Canidae; genus Vulpes; species Vulpes vulpes. The sequence goes on along the minus strand of NC_132796.1, from coordinate 94,697,558 downwards.
AAAAACACCCACATAGATCAATGAAATGGAATAGAAAACCCAGAAATGGACACTCAACTCTATGATCAAATAATCTTCGAAAAAGTAGGAAAGATATCCAATGGAAAAAGGACAGTCTCTTCAATAAATAGTGCTGGGAAAATTGGATAGCCACATGTAGAAGAATGAAACTGAAACATTTTCTTATACCATACACAAAGATAAACTAAAAATGGATGAAAGACCTAAATGTGTGACATCAAAATCCTAGGGGACAACACAGGCAGTAACCTCTTTGACTTCAGCAGCAGCAACCTCTTGCTAGACATGTCTCCAAATGCAAGAGTACCAAAGGTATAAATGAACTATCGGGACTTCATCAAGATAAAAGTCTTCTGCACAGCAAAGGAAATAGTCAACAAAACTAAAAGGCAATCTATAGAATGGGAGATGACATTTGCAAATGACATATCAGATACAGGGCTAGTATCCGGGACCTATAAATAACTTATCAAACTCAACACTCCAAAATAAATAACCCAATCAAGAAATGGGCGAAAATATGAACAGACATTTCTTCAAAGAAGATAGACAAATGGTCAACAGATATATGAAATGTTCCACATCACTTGATATCAGGGAAATACAAATACAAATACAATGAGATACCACTGTACACCAATCAGAATGTCTAAAATTAACAAGACAGGAAACAACAAAGGTTGGAGAGGATTTAAAGAAACAGGAACCCTCTTGCACTGTTGGTGAGAATGCAAACTGGTGCAACCTCTCTGGAAGATGATGTGGAGGTTCTTCAAGAAGTTTAAAATAAAGCCATACTATGACCCAGCAATTCCATTATTAGGTATTTACCCCAAATATTCAAATGTAGCAATTTTAAGGGGCACCTGCACCCCAATGTTCATAGCAGGAAATATTCATAGTAACCAAACTGTGGAAAGAGACAAGATGTCCATCAACAGATAAATACATAAAGAAGGTGATGACTAAATTCCACTATATAGTTATGAATACTTACCATTTACATCGACATGGATGGAACTGGAGGATATTATGCTGAGCTAAATAAGTCAATCAGAGAAAGGTATTTATCATATGGTTTCACTCATATGTGAAATTTAAGAAATAGCACATAGAATCATAGGGTAAGGGAGGAAAAATTGAATGGGAAGTCATCAGAGAGGGAGAAAATCCATGAGAGACTCTTAATTATAGGAAACAAAGTGAGAGTTGCTGGAGGGATGGTGGGTGGGGTGATGGAGTAATTGGGTGATAGGCATTCAGAAGGACACATGACAAGATGAGCACTGGGTGTTATATGTAAGTGGTGTATATGTAACTGTATATGTAGATTATTGAACACTACATCTAAAACTAAGTATGTACTATATATTGGCTAAATGAATTTAGATAATTTTTTTTAAAAAATAAAATTTTTTATTTAGGGATATTTAAAAAATAAATAGAAACAGGTGGAATGAATTTATGCTAATTTATTTTATTTAATTATTTAGTTCAAATTATCATTTCATCATGTTATCAGAATAGAAAACGGATAATAAGATATTTTACATTCCTTTTTTTGGTACTATATCTTCAAAATCTGCTATATATTTTTATGATCACAGCATATCTCAATTTAGACTAGTCATATTTCGATTGCTTGTAGCCACACATCATACTAGCTACCACAGGGAACAGTATATCAGTAGATAGAGAGCTCCTTAAATATCCTTCAAAGTTACTGTTTGGGTACTCACTTCTATATTGCCAATCCTTAGCTCAAAGCTTAGTAAGTAGCAATTACTAAATAGATGAATAAAAAACATTTTTATGTTGATATAGGATCACCTTATGAACTATAGTAGGTTTTAGGAATTATGGAAAGATGTAAAAGTGAAAATTATCTATCATCTATCTATCTATCTATCTATCTATCTATCATCTATCTATCATCTATCTATATCTATCTATCTAATAATATGTTGGGAGGGCAGCAAGGTGTTCACCTTTACTTCATTTCTACTATGTTGGCATTTAAAACATCAGATAAGTACAATACTTCTGGAATGTTCCCTCTTTGTTATGCCTGATATATTCATGTAGCTTTTTTATGACCCCTTTTAGATAATAGAGCCATTTGAAGATAGTGTCCCTTTCTGGTTCATCTTGTTATCCTTTGTAGTGCAGACAATATTATACTCATTCCATAAAGATTTGTGCCATCTTTTGGGGTAGATTTCCTCAGGTCAGCCTTCCTTCATATAGTGTATTCACTATAATCTATGAGGAATCAATCTATCCACTGCTTGCATAGGTCTCAAAGATAGTCAGTAGAGGTGACCTTGGGTAAGATAACATAGTGACAAAACAATTTTCATGAATAATCAAAATGTATACACAGAAAAGTTGCCAGAGAAGGTTTTCAGTAAATGGTATGGTACAGAAAGGCAAAGCCACTAAAGCCAAGTATTCATTTTTGTTAGAAGCCAACTCTACTCTTAGAAATAAGGTGATTAGAAAATACATTGTTTCTCATTTATGTTAATACTTTTGTTCTATATGCATTTTTACATGAAGAGTGAGGACAAGTATAAATAGAAGGTCTCTAGAATCCTTAAATACAATGGCTTACTCTCTCCACTGTTAGTAAATATTCTCTTTTGTTTGTTTATTTTTTTGTTGCCTTTCACCCTCACCAAATTGAAAGGTCCATAAAAGCAGAAATCATGTCTTTTTTTAATTAACCAGTGTATACTCCGTGTAGTACAATGTTGAGCTTGTAGAAGAGTGCTCAATAAATATATATTATATTAATGAATAAATGGGATGATTTTTCACATTGTAATAAAACTTACATTTTTTTAAGTGGATGACCAAAATTTAACTTAGAAGTAGGGAAGTATCATATACAGTATGATAATTTTTGAAGCCTTTTTCCTATAAGTAAACATGATATACTGTATACTTTTCCTCAAATAACTCTGAAGATTCTGCTGAATTTCTGATTATTAAAATAATAATATGAGTTAATAAATTAGATTTGATTTATACTTATGATTTGTGGAAATAAATAAACCCTAACCAATTATTTTTCATTCACTATATACAATGATGCACTGCTTTTCCTAAAAAAGAAAAAAAGTGAAATGAATGAGGAAGTGACTTAATATTTTACTTTGGAAGTGCAAGACTTGTTATTCTTTTGCATAGAATTTCGTTATCCTACTCAGATGAAGTTTAGCTAAAATGTAATTATGAAAAAGGAACTGTATTAAGCAAGATTCTCCAGAGCAGTTGGCAATGGAAACCCAGGACTGCTGATGGTATAGTTCCAGTCTGAGTCCAAAGGCTTGCAAACAAGGACAGCTGATGATTTAGTTTCAGTTTGATTAAAAAAGCCTGAGGAGAACTAGAAGAGCTGGTGGTCTGTTCCAATCTGAAAACTATGAGGCCTGAGACCTATGAACATATCATTTCAGCTCCAGTCTAAAAGCAAGAACAGATCCATGTGCCAACTCAGACAGTAGTTCTCTCTTAGGATATAAGAATGTTCAGCCTTCTTGCATTAGGGAAGTCAATCTGCTTTGTTCAATCTACCAATTCAAATCTCAGCCCAAACACCATCACAGACACATCCAGAACGTTATTTAACCAAGTATCTGAGCATCCTTTGGCCCAGTCAATTTGTTATATAACATTAATCATCACAGCTACTCCCAGAAAGGAACTTGTGTGATGTTACAAATAATAATTTTTATTATCGTTGCATTGCTCTGCTTATCTCAGTCAAATCTTGGATCTTTGTGATAACTGTCTTGTAATTATAATATATTAAAGTGAAATAGTGGTTCTACAGAGTCAAACTAAGTTTATCCACAGATAAACTTGATTATCTACTATAATGCATTTTTGGTTAGAAAGAGCTATTACATAATTGGTTAATTTCTTAACATTAGTAAATTATGGAAATTACTTGCTTGAGTCTTCTCTACTGACCTACAAATAGAAATAGTTCTGCAGCAGAACTTAAAAAAAAAGAAATAATTAAACTTAAGTAATTAGAACATTTTTAAGAGGAGAAGTTTCTTGTTGAAGCAGGATAAATGGGAGAACATGGAGCTCTGCCTCCCCACTCTTTACTACCTCTTTATCACCTCTGATATTCAAGCCAACTTAAGGCTCCTACAGAGAGGGCTGGGGCTACATAAAATACAATTTGGTGATCACTAGGTATTAAGGTAGTCAAATAGTGACTAAATATGTTATGGAAAAGAGACTACAGTAGTGGATTCACCAGACTTTTCCTCACATGGCATCTAAAGTCTCCAGAAGATTTGTTAAAATCACAAGGCTATGCCTGATAATTATAAGATCTTGAAATGGCACAATATGTGACTTGCAAAGGAGTATGGGTACACTTCTAATAGAATCTGTAACATCTTTTAAACTGTGTTGATGTGTGATGAAAAATTCATGGGAACTGAGCTGAGATGATTGACCCATTTGGAAAAGTGAACTTGGACCTTAGTGTGGCCTAACTCGGGCTGGACTGTTGATTCTGTCTAGGTCTGTCCCTTAAAATTGTCTATAAAGTTGCTTGTAAAAGGCAAGTTTCTGGGGTGCCTGGATGTCTCAGTCAGTTAAACCTCCATCTCTTGATTTCAGCTCAAGTGATGATCTCAGGGTCCTGAGATTGAGCCCAGTATCAGGTTCCCTACTCAGCAGGGAATCTGTTTGTCTCCCTCTCCCTCTACTCCTCCTCTTGCTCATGTTCTCTCTCTCTCTCTCTCTCTCTCTCTCTCAAATCAATCAATCAATCAATTTTTTAAGACAAGCTTCCCACACTTCTGTCCATGCTGATTTGCCTCTATGGATTTTAACAATTAGTACAGAGTAATGCATGTAGAAATTCATACCGATATTAGGAGGATCAATCCTGGGGAACTGACTAGATCATTTTAACTATGTTGTAGCTGATTTACAGATTCAGGTGCTACAATTTAATTTCTATAACTTAACTTTCAAGTGAATTAGAGCTCTATCTTGGATGCCAGATAATGTCTTCTAATTCATTCTCCTTAGCTTGAAAGCTTCCTTTTTCCATTCATTGTAAATACTGATTGCTATATATATATAGTTGGATTATTTTAACAGTAGTCCTGGTGCTTAAATATATTGCAGAAAATGAGGAAACAGGCTGAGATAGTAAAGCATTTTACCTACACTATACCAAACTAGAATATTCTGTCTATCATAGCACAGAATAAAGGTTTTTCTATAAATTGCAGTAGGAGCTTCCTCAACAAATTTTTCCTTCCAGGACAAGAATTTAAACTTTTGCCTTTGATTTGACATTGTCCTTCATTGTCTCAAGTTCAGCATTCTATACCAATGGCTATACTTAGAGCATTTCTGAGGATCTTCTGAGCAGTATAAGAATTGGACTGAATAAGTCCTTCTCTTATGAAAGGTCTTCTAATTTGTTTCATTGATTCAATTTTTATTGACCTAAACCTCACTGCTATCTTGCTTGGCTCTAAGCCCTCTAAGGGAATGTTATAAATACCTAGAAGATAAGTTTAAGCTTTGACAGTGGTTTTAATTAAACATACAAATGTCAGATACTAATCATAATGTTGGATAATGGAACTAATACTTCCTATATAGACTCATTGTTCATGTGTTCTTTTTATGGAATTGTATTTTAACAAATTGTATCTGACACTGTTAGTACATAGTTTAATGCAAACCAGTCTTGTATAGTAGATTGTACATAGGATTTGGAATTAAATAAGCCTGGTCTTGAGTCTCAGCTCTGTCACTTAATGGTTGTGTGACCTTAATCGAGCTGCTTACCCCTCCCAGGTTTAGTTTTCCTTATTAAGACAATAGTAAAAAAAAAAAAAAAAGACAATCATGAGATCACATGCAGTAACTCCTCAGCTATCCCTCTCCACATACACGCATATATGGTGCATTGCGTGCATACACACACACACACACACACACACACACAGTGAAAGCAGAAAAATGAGGAAAGAAGTATTAAAATCCATAAACACTGTATTTTATTGATTCTATATTACTCCTTGAAGTTTGAATTTTTTTATTTTGCTTCTTTTTTTATCCTTCTTAAAAAATATTTAAAATTCTTTTTATTGCACTTCAATTTGTCAACATATAGCATAACACCCAGTGTTCATCCCGCCAAGTGCCCCCTTCAGTGCCCATCACTGAGTCACCCCAATCCCCCCAAGCATCTCCCCTTCCACTACCCTTCATTCATTTCCCAGAGTTAGGAGTCTCTCATGTTCAGTCACCCTCTCTGATATTTACCATTCATTTTCTCTCCTTTCCCTTTATTCCCTTTCACTAATTTTTATATTCCCCAAATGAATTGAGACCATATAAAGTTTGTCCTTTTCCAAATGACTTATTTCACTCAACATAATACCCACCAGGTCCATCCACATCGAAGCAAATGGTGGGTATTTGTCGTTTCTAATAGCTGAGTAATATTTCATTGTATACATAGACCACATCTTCTTTATTCATTCATCTTTCGATGGACACTGAGGTTGCTTCCACAGTTTGGCTACTAAGGACATTGCTGCTATAAACATCGGGGTGCAGGTGTCTTGATGTTTCACTCCATCTGTATCTTTGGGGTTAATCCCCAGCAGGGCAATTGCTGGGTCGTAGGGCAGTTCTATTTTTAACTCTTTGAGGAACCTCCACACAGTTTTCCAGAGTGGCTGTACCAGTTCACATTCCCACCTACAGTGCAAGAGGGTTCCCCTTTTCTCTACATCCTCTCTAACATTTGTTGTTTCCTGCCTTGTTAATTTTCCCCATTCTCACTGGTGTGAGGGGGTATCTCATTGTAGTTTTGATATGTATTTTCCTGATGGCCAGTGATGCAGAGCATTTCCTCATGTGCTTGTTGGCCATGTCTATGTCTTCCTCTGTGAGATCTCTGTTCACGTCTTTTGCCCATTTCATGACTGGATTGTTTGTTTCTTTGCTGTTGAGTTTAAGAATTTCTTTATAGATCTTGGATACTAGCCTTTTATCTGATACGTCATTTTCAAATATCTTCTCCCATTCTGTAGGTTGTCTTTTAGTTTTGTTGACTGTTTCTTTTCTGTGCAGAAGCTTTTTATCTTGGCGAAGTCCCAATAATTCTTTTTTGCTTTTGTTTCTCTTGCCTTCATGGATGTATCTTGCAAGACATTGCTATGGCCAAGTTCAAAATAGGTGTTGCCTGTGTTCTCCTCTAGTAGTTTGATGGAATCTTGTCTCACATTTAGATCTTTCATCCATTGGGAGTTTATCTTTGTGTAGGGTGTAAGAGAAGGGTCTAGTTTCATTCTTCTGCATGTGGCTGTCCAATTTTCCCAGCACCATTTATTGAAGAGACTGTCTTTTTTTCCCAGTGGATAGTCTTTGCTGCTTTGTCGAATATTAGTAGACTATAGAGTTGGGGGTCCACCTTTGGACCCTAATTGTTCCTATGATCTATGTGTCTGTTTTTGTGCCAGTACCACACTGGCTTGATGACCACAGCTTTGTAGTACAACTGAAATCTGGCATTGTGATGCCCCCAGCTATGGTTTTCTTTTTTAATATTCCCCTGGCTATTCGGGGTTCTTTCTGATTCCACACAAATCTTAAGATGATTTGTTCCAGCTCTCTGAAGAAAGCCCATGGTCTTTTGATAGGGATTGCTTTAAATATGTAAATTGCCCTGGGTAGCATTGACATTTTCACAATATTAATTCTTCCAAACCATGAGCATGGAATATTTTCCCGTCTCTTTGTGTCTTCCTCAGTTTCTTTCACAAGTGTTCTGTAGTTTTTAGGGTATAGATTCTTTAGGTCTTTGGTTAGGTATCTTATGCTTTTGGGTGCCTTTGTAATAGGATTCACTCCTTAATTTCTCTTTCTTCAATCTCATTGTTACTGTATAGAAATGCCATTGATTTCTGGGCATTGATTTTGTATACTGCCACACTGCCGAATTGCTGTATGAGTCCTAGAAATCTTGGGGTGGAGTCTTTTGGGTTTCCTATGTAGAGTATCATGGCATCGGCGAAGAGGGAGAGTTTGACTTCTTCTTTGCCAATTTGAATGCCTTTAATGTCTTTTTGTTGTCTGATTGCTGAGGCTAGGACTTCCAGTACTATGTTGAATAGCAGTGATGAGAGTGGACATCCCTGTCTTGTTCCTGATCTTAGGGGAAAGGCTCCCAGTGTTTCCCCATTGAGAATGATATTTGCTGTGGGCTTTTCATGGATGACTTTTAAGATGCTGAGGAATGTCCCCTCTGTTCTTACTCTCTGAAGAGTTTTGATCAGGAATCGATGCTGTATTTTGTCAAATGCTTTGTCTGCATCTATTGAGAGGATCCTATGGTTCTTATTTTCTCTCTTGCTGATATGATCAATCACCTTGATTGCTTTATGAGTGTTGAACCAGCCTTGAATCCTGGGGATAAGTCCCACTTGGACATGGTGAATAAGCTTCTTAAGGTACTGTTGGATCCTATTGGCTAGTATCTTGTTGAAAATTTTTGCATCCTTGTTCATCAGGGAGATTGGTCTATAATTCTCCTTTTTGGTGGGGTCTTTGTCTGGTTTTGTAATTAAGGTGATGCTGGCCTCATAGAAAGACTTTGGTAGTACTCCATATCTTCCTATCTTTCCAAACAGCTTTAGACGAATCGGTACGGTTTCTTCTTTAAACATTTGATAGAATTCCCCTGGGAAGCCATCAGGCCCTGGACTTTTGTGTCTTGGGAGGTTTTTGATGACTGCTTCAATTTCCTCTCTGGTTATGGGCCTGTTCAGGTTTTCTATTTCTTCCTGTTCCAGTTTTGGTAGTTTTTGGTTTTCCAGAAATGCGTCCATTTCTTCTAGATTTACTAATTTATTGGCGTATAGCTGCTCATATAACTTTTTAAATCATTTGTATTATCTTGGTTTTGGTGGTAATCTCTCCTTTCTCATTCATGATTTTATTAATTTGAGTCTTTTCTCTCTTCTTTTTGACAAGGCTGACTAATGGTTTATCTATGTTATTAATTCGTTCAAAGAACCAACTCCTGGTTTTGTTGATCTGTTCCACATTTCTTCTGATCTCTATTTCATTGAGTTCTGCTCTAATCTTTATTAATTCTCTTCTTCTGGGTGTAAGATATATTTTCTGTTTTTTCTCCAGCTCCTTTAGGTGGAAGGTAAGCTTTTGTATTTGAGTTCTTTCCAGTTTCTGGATGGATGCTTGTATTGTGGTGTATTTCCCCATCAGGACTGCTTTTGATGTAATCCAAAGATTTTGAATGGTTGTATTTTCATTCTCATTAGTTTCCATGAATCTTTTTAATTCTTCCCTAATTTCCTGATTGATCCTTTCATCTTTTAGCAGGATGGTCCTTAACCTCCACGTGTTTGAAATCCTTCCAAACTTCTTCTTGTGGTTTAGTTCTAGTTTCAAAGAATTATGCTCTGAAAATATGCAGGGTACCAACCCAATCTTTTGGTATCATTTAAGACTTGATTTGTGACCCAGTATGTGGTCTTTTCTGGAGAAAGTTCCATGTGCGCTTGAGAAAAATGTGTATTCAGTTGCATTTGGATGTAAAGTTCTGTAAATATCTGTGAAATCCATCTGGTCCAGTGTATCATTTAAGCTCTTTTTACTTTGGAGATGTTGTGCTTAGAAAATCTGTTGATTATAGAAAGTGTTATGTTCAAGTCACCAAGTATAAGTGTATTATTATCTAAGTATGTCTTAACTTGGTTATTCATTGATTGATATACTTGGCAGGTCCCACATTCGGGACATAAATATTCATGATTGTTAAGTCCTCTTGTTGGATAGATCCTTTAAATATGATATAGTGTCCCTCTTCATCTCTTATTACAGTCTTTCGGATAAACTTTAATTTTTCTGATATAAGGATGGCTACCCCTGCTTTATTTTGAGGACCATCTGAATGTAAATGGTTCCCCAACCTTTTATTTTCAGGCTCTTGGTGTCCTTATGCCTAAAATGAGTGTCTTGTGGACAGCAAATAGATGGGTCCTGCTTTTTTATCCAGTCTGAAACCCTGCGCCTTTTGATGGGGTCATTATGCCCATTCACATTCAGAGTTACAATTGGGAGATATGTGCCCTTATGATCCCTATTCAGTCCCTGTTTTTGTGGATTGTTTCCTTGGACTTCCTCTTTCTCTTAGAGTCCCCCTTAATATTTCTTGCAGAGCTGGTTTTGGTCACATATACTTTCAGTTTCTGCCTATCTTGGAAGCTCTTTATCTCTCCTTCTATTCTGAATGACAGCCATGCTGCATAGAGTATTCTTGGCTGCATGTTTTTCTCATTTAGGACATTGAATATATCCTGCCAGCCCTTTCTGGCCTGGCCTGCTAGATCTCTGTGGGGAGGTCTGCTGTTAGCCTAATATTTCTCCCCATAAATGTTAGGGGTCTTGCTGCTTTAAGGATTTTCTCTGTATCTTTGGAACTTGCGAGTTTCAGTATAAAATGTGAGGTGTTGAGCGGTTTTTATTGATTTTAGAGGGGGATCTCTTTATCTCCTGGATTTCAATGCCTGTTTCCCTTCCCAAATTAGGGTAGTTCTCAGCTATGATTTGTTCAAATACACTTTCTGGTCCTCTGTCTCTTTCGGTGCCCTCTGGAACCCCAATTAAAAGTAGATTTTTCCTTCTGAGGCTGTCATTTATTTCCCTTAACCTATCCTCATGATATTTTAATTGTCTTTCTCTTTTTTCTTCAGTTTCCCTCCTTGCCATCAACTTGTCTTCTATGTCACTCACTTGTTCTTCTACCTCGGTAACCCTCGTTGTTAGGACCTCCAGTTTGGATTACATCTCATTTAATTGATTTTGAACTTCAGCCTGATTAGATCTAAATTCTGCAATCATGAAGTCTCTTGAATCCTTTATGCTTTTTTCTAGAGCCACCAGTAGCTCTATAATTGTGCTTCTGAATTGGCTTTCTGACACTGAATTGTAATCCAAATTTTGTAACTCTCTGGGAGAGAGTACTGTTTCTGATTCTTTCTTTTGTGGTGAATTTTTCCTTCTAGTCATTTTGCTCTCTGCAGTATTTTGCTTTAAATGAAATATGAAAGAGGCTTTTTCAATGTCAATGTTACTTTATTGGTTCACAAATTAAAATCTAAGTGTACTTATTAGAACCAAATTAAGAATATAACGAAACTTACATTATGGTTCTCAGTATGTACCAGTAATATAATCCTATGAATTGCAAGATATTTTAATGTAGTGGCTTAAATAATCTTATTAAGTATATTCTTACCATCCTACTGTTGGTTGGAAAATAAACCTAGTGCTTAAGTCTTAAATGCAACTATTTGAAAATTAAAAATGCTTTCTTTTACCTAAGTGCAGTTCAGAAACAGAGTTTATTGCCAAACTCCAGATAGTGCAAACCACTATGCATTTTTAATAATTTTTTCTACCATAAATATAAAATGTTGTATTTGAATGAAAAGCTGGTTGTAGAAAATAAAATTAACATGGAATTTTATTGTTGAAATTAAGAAGAATTCTTTTAGTATTCCATTTATGTTTTTTTTTTTTGAGAAAGTGGGGGTAGGGGAGGGAAGGGGCAGAGGTAGAGGGAGAGAGTTTTAAGCAGATAAGCCCCAACTCTGAGCTCCATTTCACAACCCCGAGATCATTTCCCACGCCAAAATCAAGAGTGGGATGTTTAACCAACTGAGCCACTCAAAGCTCCCCCTCCCCACTTATGCATTCTTCATCTTGTTGTTCAGGCTGTCGATTTTGGATGATTGGCCTGCTATGAGTACATGTCATATATTGATAATAGAAAGTTCAGATGCTGTTGCTTTATCTACCATCTCAGATTTGCAGATATGAAGCTGTGTACAGATTTAATTTAAAACCAGCTCATTAATTTGAAATTCTTGTGGTAAGCTTGCAAAATAGAAAAATAATGTTAAAGTAAATCACAATTGAATATTTAAAGGATTGTTGTTTTGGCAACAGGTCCCTTTCAGTGTGCAAAACTAAAAAAAAGTACTTTAAATTTTAATGAAACAATTATTTGATATAATCTTCTGCTAGGATACAGCATATGTAGAGTAAAGGAATATTAGTAATCAAAAAGATCTCAGCTTTTTTCCTCCATTAAAGAACTTTTAAAGCAACACAATCATCTCTGAAGAATGATTTTAGCATAATGCAGGAAATTATTTTTGGTTAAGCTAGAATGATAGAGTAGAAGCTAAAGGAAATAACATTTGAGTTCGTGAAATAATAAGACATTTTTAAAAATAACTGTAATCTATCTTTATAGGTCTTTCCAGATAATAATGCCTTATGATTTTTAGGTGTTTTACAACAAATAGATCAATCACATGTCAGTGCAGCATGCAGCTACTTTTAGGATAGAACTTAGGAGAATTTAGATGTACAAAGAAACTCTATATAGCAATTAGTAAGAAGCAATTAAAAAATACTATGAGCAATTAGAGTACAATAATATACAATTGTTGCACACAATCAAATTCAGCATTGTTTTCTTCATCTTTAGAAATACTGCTATTGAAATACCATTCAATTACAGATTTATTCATTCTAAAAATTGATCAATTTTAAGAAATCATATCATGTTTAAATGTGTGAATGACAAGATTCAAATTTAAAATTTTCAGATTTATTTGAAGAGAAGTGTGTCTTCAAACTCAGAATCTTAAATCAGGTATCATTTTATTTTAACTATCTAGAGCTTCCTGAATTCATTTTGGGTATAGTGTGATTGGCAAAACATGAAAGTTTTCTTTATTTTTTTTTTTTTTTGAAAGTTTTCTTTATATTTAAGAATGCATTTCAGGTTTATAAAAATTTATGCTTTCTCTTGGAAAGCATAATTGCACATATATGTGAATATGTGTAAGGGTGAGTCTGATTTTCTTTTAAACTGATGAGTTGGGTTAGTGATAACAATTTAAGAAAATGTACTTTCTTGCATATATCAAATTGCTTTATAGTGTTATATATGGGAATGATAAGACTTTGAAATACTTCTTAAATTTATAATATCAGGGTCTCTAGTCAAACTCTTCAACTTCTGGCTTACATTTGATTTGCTTTAATAAGGGTTATGGAAAAAGAAAAACTATTAGGACTCTATTTAGAGCTGTCTGGCAACAGACAAGTAGGAACATCTTTGAATTACTATTTTTCATTACTGGAGGGTCCCTTAGGGCCACATTGGGAAGAATTCTGTCTACCTTCGATAAGAGTCTCCTAGCAGTTTAATGCACCAATCAGTTGTGCTCAGCAGCCCAGGATTATCATATTGGAGCTATTAAATAGTTCCAGACCATATGTTTCAAAGGATGGAGAATTTGATATGTGACGTACTTCCAAAGAAAGATGATGAAGAGCATTTATATGCTGATAATGGAGAGGGGGAAATATAAGATACTGAACTATATGGGATCAACAGTACTATAAGATGGGGAAAAACTTATGTAAGCAGTAGGCACCTCATAGTCTACAACTGCATGTCTGCCATAGCCATATTGTCCACTCAACGCTAAAGTTCTCAGTTCTTGTCACTGTTAAGCATCAAACCCTGGGATAATAGAGCACACATGTACTTTTAAAAGACACAGTGATAGAGGCTAGTTAGATTCTCTTTCAGATCAGCACTATTATATATTCTATTCTGAGAAGTCATCGTGAATAATATTAACTAGAGCCTTATTACCATTTGAGGTTGCCACCATACTTTTGAAAAATAAAACAAGATCTTTAATATGATGCCTTTAAAATAAAAATAAAATGATAGGGAAAAAGTACATTTTCTTCTTTTTCATCTTGAAAGATCTTATCAGGTAAAGAACTGAGCTTATATTCATTTTTAAAGAAGCTAAATAAGAGGTGTGACTTATGTTACACACATATACTTAACTTAGCATGGAATGTAGTTTGTCAAAGAATGGTGACATAGTTCTAAAGTAGGATTAAGTAAGACCTTTGGAGGTCCAAAGGGCTAAAAAGAAAATTGTTCCTCACTCCCATCCTTGATATATTATTAAAAAATAAGTTTAAAGTACTCAAGTCAATGATAGCAAGTTATTTTAAAGAAATGTATTAGTGACCCTATTTTGACAGTACTATTAGCATGTGTATATACCTATTAGATAATTCAACATATAATTTTCAATATTATAGCTCAGTAGACTATGGCCAGGCCAACTGCCCTAGTTAAAGGATAGAAAAAAAAGGTGGGGATAGAAATAATTACCATAGGATGTGCATGAATGTCTCTCTGAGGAGAGGGAATTTAAATGAAGTGTGGGAGTTGACCATGTGGGTAGCTGAAGAAGAGTTTCCTAGGCATAGGGAAAAGCAATCGTAAATATTCTAAGCCTGGAGCATATATGCTATGTTTGGTTCAGCAAGTGGCTTGAGCAGAGTGAAGAAGAGTGAGGGAGAAAATTTCAGGTAAGAAAAACAATATGGAAAAAGCTGAGGAGTAACAGATGGCTCTCCGGCATCAGGATTATTTTACTTCTGAAGTCACACAGCCATCCCTAAATATCATTCAGAATATCATATGTAGCTAAACTTATGTCCAGCATCAACTGCATAAACATGGTTTTTTGATCTTTCTGAAGGTCATTGAATAGACTGGGAACACCAGGAACTCAGATGGCTAACATAAGTAACATAAGGTTTACATGAAGGAGACAAATGGGTAAAAGCTAGAATTCTGAAAACACAACAAGGCAAATTAAAAAAAGGACCTTTTTCTTGGTTCTTAAGCGCATAACAACAAATCCTGTACTATCAATTCAAAAAACTCACAAACTGATCATAATTATGCATAAGGTGCACAGAAATTGATGGGTTCTATTAAAATACAGAAACTTGGAGTTGCACACAAAGGACACTGATGAATGATAAAATTCAGTGATGGCACTCGTAGCTAACACATTTTTATTATCTCACAATGTTATTTGAGTACAATGGCATATGGACATGAACAGAAGCTCTAAGGCCAGAAAAGAGCACTGAGTGTATTATAAAAATTCAATGAAATATATTCATAGTCATAGAGGGATACTGAATTTACCATTTTAAAACACGATCAGATAATCACTTTTGTCCAAATTTTGTCTTCACTTAACTAGGGATTGAACAGACCAAATTGACTAATAGTTTGGATTTTGGGGGCACTATGTAACACTATATTAGCATTAATTATGCCAGCTTCAAGCAAGTAGTGAAAATTGGTCAACAGAATGGTTTTATCTTTTTTATTTATTATTAGTCTTTTTTATTTATTATTAGTTAAAATTTATTTGATAGAGAGAGAACACAAGCAAGAGGGGCAGAGGGAGAGGGAATCTCAACCAGGCTCTGTGGGAGACCTGAACTGAAACCAAGTCAGATGCTCAGCCAATTGCGCCACCCAGGTGCCCCCAGAATGATTTTAAGAAGTCAAATTGATTGTTTGACATTGTGAAGTTATAACCTAAATATGTTTCAATAAAAATACTTGCTCATATACGCAGATAAAGCCTAGAGCTTTTTTAACCCTCTTAGGTCAAGAGTCTAGAACTGTCCTATAGCACCATATTATATGCACATATAATCCTTTATACTTTTCCAATACTTTTATATATATTCACCTTCTTGATGAGATTTCTGTAGCCACCACCTTCTTTAAAAGTCCCTGTCCCCTTCTCCTGCCCTGCCTTATTCCAAACTTGAATCCCACAATCCTGTGCCATTTTTATCCATAAACTTATCATCTTATATCATGCTATCTCAATTACATGTTTATTTTTTTTTTAATTTTCTGCCTCCTCCTTCTAATATGTAAGCTCCATAGCAACATTGCTGGGTGACTTGACAGGGGCCATAGAGACAATTAGTGACAGTTGAGAGGAGACTAAAGCACAGTGTCTTGACTATCAATCCTATATTTCCTTTGGAAAATCCAAATTCTCTCTCTTTTTTAAGATTTTATATATTTTTTCACGAGAGACACACACAGAGAAAGGCAGAGACACAGACAGAGAGAGAAGCAGGCTCCTTATGGGGAGCCTGATATGGGACTTGATCCTGGATCTCCAGGATCATGCCCTGGGCCAAAGGCAGATGATCAACCTGGGAGCCACCCATGTGTGCCCCAAATTCTCTTTTGACCGTCATTCTCAACTATGGCTATGCATTAAAATTCCCTTTTATACTCTATGAAATTATGCCTGGATCCACTCCCAGAAAATCATGATGCAGATTGGGCATCAGAATTTTTATCTCATTCTCCTCCTCAATAACTTAAGTTTGTTTTTTACAAAGAAACATTTCAACAGTATAATGGATAGGAATCAGATAGAACTGGGTTCAAATCCTAATGTCTATTTTATCCTGGCAAATTCCTCAACCTGTAAGGCTGTTTTCTCAGCTCTCAAATAGGGATAATAACACCAAACTCGTAGGGAAATGCAAGAATCAAATGAGATAGTGTGTATGAAAGACTCTGGCACATAATAGGTGCTCAATAAATGTTACTTTTCTGCCTCTTTTGCTTATTTCTGCCCACAACATTTTTTACTATTTCAGGGTACTATTGCACCCTAGTTCTATTACAGAGTTATTAAAATTTGTTAGCTACTAATGTTGACATTGCGATTTTACCATTTTACTATTTATTAATCTCTGTTATATCAGTGTATGAGATTTTCTTTTAGTAAGAATTATCAACTCATGCTTTGAGTATAATTATGATCATGCAATTAGTTCTCTGAATTAATAGTACAGTATTTATTTTCATAGGTCAATAAATAATCACATGTTTGATGTTTGGGTTTGATTTTATTTTTCTATCTCCCAGGGCTTGCAGACTGTGTCTGTTTTAAGGAATTTAATGCTTAGTCAGGCAACTAGTTAGCCAGACAGTTTACAAGCTGGCCTTGGCCTTAACTTCTTGCTTGCACAGAGCCTTAAGGTAAGCCAGAGGTGGGAGCTTAGTGTCTTCTCAGGTCTTTTGTGAACATCTCTCTGGCAACAGACATACCTGTGGCCTTCTAGATTCCTTAGAATATACAGGCGATTTTTAAAGCCCTTATTCCTGGAAACATCTCTTTCTCTATCCTTTTCCTTTCCAAGCTTTTTGGCCTATTGGTTATCTAGTTATCCTTTGCTCATAGCAGCAGTGGCTAATACATATCCTTTAATGCTGACCAGAATGCTGTTTCAGCCCTGGGGAGGTTCTGTGGCAGAAAAAACAAGCTCAAATCGTTGGATTATTTCTCAAGGAGCCACCAGACAGGTGAAAACACACAACCAGAATTCTTTAAAAATAAGTTCTGTATGTTTTCTTCTGATACTTGTAACCTGCAATGGAAATGCAAGTTGTCATCATCAAAGTAGAATGGAGAGCAGGAGATGTTAACATGTAAGTTAAAATGTCACAGATTTCTCTTATGTAAATTCATCACCTTTTCTTCATTAAGCACACTCTGTTTATTTTTTTATTTTTTTATTATTTTTATTTTTATTTATTTATTTTTTTTATTTATGATAGTCACAGAGAGAGAGAGAGAGAGAGAGAGGCAGAGACACAGGCAGAGGGAGAAGCAGGCTCCATGCACCGGGAGCCTGATGTGGGATTCGATCCCAGGTCTCCAGGATCGTGCCCTGGGCCAAAGGCAGGTGCCAAACCGCTGCGCCACCCAGGGATCCCCAAGCACACTCTGTTTATTTTAAATTTTTAATTTCATTCTAGAGTTCTGCGAAAGTTGATCTTGACAGTTTGTCAGCTTACTTCCTGCTTTTGTGAAGTAACGGAGTTTTGGATTTCCTTACTTAGTAATTTTTGGTGACTTCATTTGATAAGTATCACTTTTAATTTATAGATCAATTTGATGAGAAATTCCATTTTCACAACATTGAGCTTTTAAATATTGATCATTTAGATTATCTTTAATTTCTCTCAGCAATGGTTTATAATTTTCAGTGTATTGGTCTAGAAATTACACAGGCAGAGGGAGAAGCAGGCTCCATGCAGGGAGCCCGATGTGGGACTAGATCCCGGGTCTCCAGGATCACACCCCCAGGCTGCAGGCGGCGCTAAACCGCTGCACCACCGGGGCTGCCCTCTATTTGCCTTTAATATATTGTTCTTGTATTCTATAACTTTTCTAAATGTGTTTATTAGTATTAATAATGTGTGTGTTTGTGTGAGCCTATCTTTTTAGGATTTTCTACATTAAAGATCATGCCAGTAGGACTTCTTTTTTGCTTTTTTCTTTCTAATCTGCATGCTTTTATCTTCTGCCCTCTTTTTTTTTTCTTATTGCACTGACTAAAATCACTATTATAATGTTGTATAGAAGTTCCCAAACAATCACCAGGACAGTATGGTACTGGTACAAAAACAGATAAGTAGATCAATGAAACAGAATAGAAAACCCAGAAATGGACCCTCAACTATATGGTAAACTCATCTTTGACAAAGCAAGAAATATCCAATAGAAAAAAAGCAGTCTTTTCAATAAATGCTGTTGGGAAAATTGGACAGCTGCATGCTGAAGAATGAAGCTGGACCACCTTCTTATACCATACATAAAGAAAAACTCAAAATAGATGAAAGACCTAAATGTGAAACAGAAAGCCATAAAAATCCTAGAGGAGAACATGGCAGCAATTTCTGTAATCTCAGCCACAGCAATTTCTTGCTAGACATGTCTCTAAAATCAAGGGAAACAAAGGCAAACATATACTATTGGGACTTCATCAATATATAAAGCTTCTGCAGAGCAAAGGAAAGAGTTGACAAAACCAAAAGACAACTGACAGAAAGAGAGAGGATATTTGCAAATGACATCAGATAAAGTGCTAGTATCCAAAATCTATAACAAACTAATCAAATTCAACAAAGAACAAATAATCCAATCAAGAAATGGTCAGAAGACATGAACAGACATTTCTCCAAAGAAAACATACACATGGCCAATAGACACATGAAAAATTACTTCACATCACTCAGCATCAGGAAAAAACAAAACCATAATGAGATATCACCTCACACCAGTCAGAATGACTACAATTAACAAGTCAGGAAATGGCAAATGTTGGAGAGGATGCAGAGAAAGGTAAACCCTCCTACACTGCTGGTAGGAATGCAAGCTGGAATAGCCACTCAGGAAAATGGGATAGAGGTTTCTCAAAAAGTTAAAAATAGAGCTACCTTATGACTCAGCAATTGCACTACTAGGTATTTACCCCAAAGATAGAAATGTAGTGATCTGAAGGTACACCAGCACTCCAGTGTTTATAGCAGCAATATCCTCAACAGCCAAACTATTGAAAGAGCCCAGATGTCTATTTATAAATGAATGGATAAAGAAGAAGTGGTGTATATATATAATGGAATATTACTCAGCCATCAAACAAATGAAATCTTGCCATTTGCAAAGACGTGGATAGAACTGGAGGGTATTATGCTGCGCAAAATAACTCAATCAAAGAAAGATGATTATCATAAAATTTCACTGATATGTGGAATTTAAGAAACAAAACAGAGGAAAGGAGGGAAAAATAGAATTACATGAAATCAGAGAGAGGGAGACAAACCATAGAGACTCTTAACTCTAGGAAATAAACTGAGGGCTGCTCGAGGGGAAGTGGATGGGGGGATGGGGTAATTGGTGATGGGCATTAAGGATGGCACATTATGTAGTGAGCATTGGGTGTTAGATGTGACTAATGAATCACTGAATTCTATGTCTGAAACTAATATTACACAACATGTTGAATTTAAATAAAATTTTAAAAATTAAAAAAAGTAGGGAGGAGGGGCAAGATGGCGGAAGAGTAGGGTCCCCCAATCACCTGTCCCCAACAAATTACCTAGATAACCTTCAAATCATCCTGAAAATCTACGAATTCGGCCTGAGATTTAAAGAGAGAACAGCTGGAATGCTACAGTGAGAAGAGTTCGCGCTTCTATCAAGGTAGGAAGACGGGGAAAAAGAAATAAAGACACAAAAGGCCTCCAAGGGGGAGGGGCCCCGCGAGGAGCCGGGCTGAGGCAGGGGCGAGTGTCCCCAGGACAGGAGAGCCCCGACCCAGAGAAGCAGGAGCTGCACCAACCTTCCTGGGCGGAAAGGGGCTCTCAGGGAGTTAGAGCAGGACCCCAGGAGGGCGGGGATGCCCTCGGGCTCCCTGGGACACTAACAGGCACCTGCGCCCCGGGAGAGTGCGCCGAGCTCCCTAAGGGCTGCAGCGCGCACAGGGGGACCCAGAGAAACTCGGAGGGGCTCGGGCAGTGGCTCCGCGGAGGGGGCTATGCAGCCGGGAGCCGAATCCAACAGCACAGGGCGCCGGGACACAGCCCAGGATCCGGCCTCACCCCGGGACAGGCAGAGACCGGGAGGGCCCAGGACGGCAAGGACGCTCCGGCCCCAGCTGAGCAGATCAGCGGCCCCGCCCCGGAGCATCCGCCCTGCAGACGGAGAGCCCCCGGAGTTACTGCGGGGGCTGACTCCAGGGCTCCATAGCTGCCCCCGCCACTGTGGCTGCTCCTCCGGGGGCCTCACGAGGTAAACAACCCCCACTGAGCCCTGCACCAGGCAGGGGGCTGAGCAGCTCCCTCAAGTGCTAACACCTCAAAATCAGCACAACAGGATCCTCCCCCAGAAGACCAGCTAGACGGACCAGTTCCAGGGGAAGTCAAGGGACTTAAAGTATACAGAATCAGAAGATACTCCCCCGTGCTTTTTGTTTTTTTGTTTTGTTTTGTTTTGTTTTGTTTTCCTTCTTTTTGATTTCTGATTGCTTCCCCCACCCCTTTTGTTTTCACCTTTCTTTCTTTTCCTTTCTCTTTTTCTTATTTTTTCCCTTTTTTTCTTCTTTCTCTTTTTTCTTTTTCTCTTTTCTTTCCTTCTCTCTCTCTCTTTTTCTCCTTTTCTCAATACAACTTGTTTTTGGCCACTCTGCACTGAGCAAAATGACTAGAAGGAAAACCTCACCTCAAAAGAAAGAATCAGAAACAGTCCTATCTCCCACAGAGTTACAAAATCTGGATTACACTTCAATGTCAGAAAGCCAATTCAGAAGCACTATTATACAGCTACTGGTGGCTCTAGAAAAAAGCATAAAGACTCAAGAGACTTCATGACTGCAGAATTTAGATCCAATCAGGCAGAAATTAAAAATCAATTGAATGAGATGCAATCCAAACTAGAAGTCCTACCAACGAGGCTTAACGAGGTGGAAGAAGGAGTGAGTGACATAAAAGACAAGTTGATGGCAAAGAGGGAAACTGAAGAAAAAAGAGACAGACAATTAAGAGACCATGAAGACAGATTAAGGGAAATAAACCACGGCCTGAGGAAGAAAAACCTACGTTTAATTGGGGTTCCCGAGGGTGCTGAAAGGGACAGAGGGCCAGAATATGTATTTGAACAAATCCTAGCTGAAAACTTTCCTAATCTGGGAATGGAAACAGGCATTCAAATCCAGGAAATAGAGAGATTCCCCCTCCTCTAAAGTCAATAAAAACCGGTCAACACCTCGACATTTAATAGTGAAGCTTGCAAATTCCAAAGATAAGGAGAAGATCCTTAAAGCAGCAAGAGAAAAAAAGTCCCTGACTTTTATGGGGAGGAGTATTAGGGTAACAGCAGACCTCTCCACAGAGACCTGGCAGGCCAGAAAGGGCTGGCAGGATATATTCAGGGTCCTAAATGAGAAGAACATGCAACCAAGAATACTTTATCCAGCAAGGCTCTCATTCAAAATGAAAGGAGAGATAAAGAGCTTCCAAGACAGGCAGGAACTGAAAGAATATGTGACCTCCAAACCAGCTCTGCAAGATTCCCCTTTAAGAAGAAGTTCAGTGGAACAATCCACAAAAACAAGGACTGAATAGATATCACGATGACACTAAACTCATATCTGTCAATAGTAACTCTGAACGTGAACGGGCTTAATGACCCCATCAAAAGGCGCAGGGTTTCAGACTGGATAAAAAAGCAGGACCCATCTATTTGCTGTCTACAAGAGACTCATTTTAGACAGAAGGACACCTACAACCTGAAAATAAAAGGTTGGAGAACCATTTACCATTCAAACGGTCCTCAAAAGAAAGCAGGGGTAGCCATTCTTATATCAGATAAACTAAAATTTACCCCGAAGACTATAGTGAGAGATGAAGAGGGACACTATCTCATACTCAAAGGATCTATCCAACAAGAGGACTTAACAATCCTCAATATATATGCCGCGAATGTGGGAGCTGCCAAATATTTAAACCAATTAATAACCATACTGAAGAAATACTTAGATAATAATACACTTATACTTGGTGACTTCAATCTAGCTCTTTCTATACTAGGTAGATCTTCTAAGCACAACATCTCCAAAGAAACGAGAGCTTTAAATGATACACTGGACCAGATGGATTTCACAGATATCTACAGAACTTTACATCCAAACTCAACTGAATACACATTCTTCTCAAGTGCACATGGAACTTTCTCCAGAATAGACCACATACTGGGTCACAAATTGGGTCTGAACCGATACCAAAAGATCGGGATAGTGCCCTGTATATTCTCAGACCATAATGCCTTGATATTAGAACTTAATCACAACAAGAAGTTTGGAAGGACCACAAACACATGGAGGCTAAGGAACATCCTGCTAAAAGATGAAAAGGTCAACCAGGAAATTAAGGAAGAATTGAGAAGATTCATGGAAACTAATGAGAATGAAGATACAACCGTTCAAAATCTTTGGGAACGCAGCAAAAGCAGTCCTGAGGGGGAAATACATCGCAATACAGGCATCCATTCAAAAACTGGAAAGAACTCAAATACAAAAGCTCACCTTACACATAAAGGACCTAGAGAAAAAACAGCAAATGGACCCCACGGCCTGCAGAAGAAGAGAGTTAATTAAAATTCGAGCAGAACTAAATGATATCGAGACCAAAAGAATTGTGGAACAGATCAACAGAACCAGGAGTTGGTTCTTTGAAAGAATTTATAAGATAGATAAACCATTAGACAACCTTATTAAAAAGAAGAGAGAGAAGACTCAAATTAATAAAATCATGAATGAGAAAGGAGAGATCACTACCAACACCAAGGAAATACAAACGATTTTAGAAACATATTATGAACAGCTCTACGCCAATAAATTAGGCAATCTAGAAGAAATGGATGCATTCCTGGAAAGCCACAAACTACCAAAACTGGAGCAGGAAGAAATAGAAAACCTGAACAGGCCAATAACCAGGGAGGAAATTGAAGCAGTCATCAACAACCTCCCGAGACACAAGAGTCCAGGGCCAGATGGCTTCCCAGGGGAATTCTAACAAACGTTTAAAGAAGAAATCATACCTATTCTACTAAAGCTGTTTGGAAAGATAGAAAGAGATGGAGTACTTCCAAATTCGTTCTATGAGGCCAGCATCACCTTAATTCTGAAAACCAGACAAAGACCCCACCAAAAAGGAGAATTACAGACGAATATCCCTGATGAACAGGGATGCAAAAATTCTCAACAAGATACTAGCCAATAGGATCCAACAACACATTAAGAAAATTATTCACCATGACCAAATAAGATTTATCCCTGGGTCACAAGGCTGGTTCAACACTCGTAAAACAATCAATGTGATTCATCATATCAGCAAGAGAAAAACCAAGAACCATATGATCCTCTCATTAGATACAGAGAAAGCACTGGACAAAATACAGCATCCATTCCTGATCAAAACCCTTCAGAGTGTTGGGATAGAGGGAACTTTCCTCGACATCTTAAAAGCCATGTACGAAAAGCCCACAGCACATATCATTCTCAATGGGGAAGCACTGGGACCTTTCCCCTAAGATCAGGAACAAGACAGGGATGTCCACTCTCACCACTGCTGTTCAACATAGTTCTGGAAGTCCTCGCCTCAGCAATCAGACAACAAAAAGACATTAAAGGCATTCAAATTGGCAAAGAAGAAGTCAAACTCTCCCTCTTCGCCGATGACATGATACTCTACATAGAAAACCCAAAAGCCTCCACCCCAAGATTGCTAGAACTCATACAGCAATTTGGTAGCGTGGCAGGATACAAAATCAATGCCCAGAAATCAATGGCATTTCTATACACTAACAATGAGACTGAAGAAAGAGAAATTAAGGAGTCAATCCCATTTACAATTGCACCCAAAAGCATAAGATACCTAGGAATAAACCTAACCAAAGAGGTGAAGGATCTATACCCTAAAAACTATAGAACACTTCTGAAAGAAATTGAGGAAGACACAAAAAGATGGAAAAATATTCCATGCTCATGGATTGGCAGAATTAATATTGTGAAAATGTCAATGTTACCCAGGGCAATTTACACGTTTAATGCAATCCCTATCAAAATACCTTGGACTTTTTCAGAGAGTTAGAACAAATTATTTTAAGATTAAAACCACAATGATATACCCTCACACCAGCGAGAATGGTAAAAAATAATAAGATAGGAAACAACAAATGTTGGAGAAGATGTGGAGTAGGGGGCTTCCTTTTGTACTGTGGTTGGGAATGCAAACTGGTACAGCCACTATGGAAAACAGTTTGTAGGTTCCTCAAGAAGTTACAAATAGAGCTACCCTTTGACCCACCAATTACACTACTGGGTATTACCCCAAAGATACAGCTGTATTGAAATGCTGGGAACCACCCACCCTCCAATATTCATAGCAGCAATGTCCACAATAGCCGACCTGTGGAAGGATCCATGATGTCCTTTTACAGATGAATGGGTAAAGAAGGTGAGATACCTCACCAAATACCCATTTCCCTTATACACACACACACACACACACACACACACACACACACACAATGGAATATTACTCATGCATCAGAAGAGAAGAATACCCACGAATTGCTTCCATGTGGAATGAACTGGAGAATATTATTGGGGGTGAATTAAGTCAATCAGACAAGGACAATCATCATATGCTTTCACTCATACATGGAATATAAGAAAAAGTGAAAGGGATTTTAAGGGAAAGAAGGGGAACTGGGTGGGAAAAATTCGAGTGGGAGACAAACCATGAGAGACTCCTAATTCTAGGAAACGAATAAAAGGTTGCAGAAGGGAAGGTCGACGACAGGATGGAGTAACTGTGTGATGGGCACTGAGGAGGGCACTTGACGCGATAATCACTGGATGTTATATTATATGTTGGCAAATTGAATTTAAATAGAAAGAATTATAAAAATTAAGAATACCTCTGAGCATGAGTTTTTATTCTTCTTTCTCTAAATCAAGACAGCTGCCTTACACCATAAGACTGTTAAGTCCTCATGGCCTATCCTGCACTGGTGGAGCTATCACAACATGATAGAGCTGTGGCTTGGGGATTGGAACAGCCCCAGATTGAACTGCCATATATTCCCATTGTCCGTATTAAGGTTTATTTGTGTTTCTCAAACAAACTTTTTTCGATCTTTTGTATGGCTTTAGTCAATCCAGAATCCTGAAATGTTAGTTTTTGATGAATTTGAAGTTTTTTATTTTTTATTTTTTTGCCGAACTCCTTACTTTGCCATCCAAAAATCAAGTAGCATATCTCTTCCTGCTCTTGTTTGAAGCATAAAGTAATGAATTATTATGAAATGGCTATTTCAATTGAGTGGAGATAATTTAGTTGAATCATTTGTCATAACAGTTAAGACAGCATAATGAGATTTCTTTTTTTTTAATTAATTTTTATTGGTGTTCAATTTAACAACATACAGAAAAACACCCAGTGCTCATCCCTTCAAGTGTCCGCCTCAGTGCCCGTCACCCATTCCCCTCCAACACCCGCCCTCCTCCCCCCTTCCACCACCCCTAGTTCGTTTCCCCGAGTTAGGAGTCTTTATGTTCTGTCTCTCTTCCTGATATTTCCCAACATTTGTGGTTTCCTGCCTTGTTAATTTTCCCCATTCTCACTGGTGTGAGGTGGTATCTCATTGTGGTTTTGATTTGTATTTCCCTGATGGCAAGTGATGCAGAGCATTTTCTCATGTGCATGTTGGCCATGTCCATGTCTTCCTCTGTGAGATTTCTGTTCATGTCTTTTGCCCATTTCATGATTGGATTGTTTATTTCTTTGGTGTTGAGTTTAATAAGTTCTTTATAGATTTTGGAAACTAGCCCTTTATCTGATATGTCATTTGCAAATATCTTCTCCCATTCTGTAGGTTGTCTTTTAGTTTTGTTGACTGTATCCTTTGCTGTGCAAAAGCTTCTTATCTTGATGAAGTCCCAATAGTTCATTTTTGCTTTTGTTTCTTTTGCCTTTGTGGATGTATCTTGCAAGAAGTTACTGTGGCCAAGTTCAAAAAGGGTGTTGCCGGTGTTCTCCTCTAGGATTTTGATGGAATCTTGTCTCACATTTAGATCTCTCATCCATTTTGAGTTTATCTTTGTGTATGGTGAAAGAGAGTGGTCCAGTTTCATTCTTCTGCATGTGGATGTCCAATTTTCCCAGCACCATTTATTGAAGAGACTGTCTTTCTTCCAATGGATAGTCTTTCCTCCTTTATCGAATATTAGATGACCATACATTTCAGGGTCCACATCTGGGTTCTCTATTCTGTTCCATTGATCTATGTGTCTGTTTTTGTGCCAGTACCACACTGTCTTGATGACCACAGCTTTGTAGTACCACCTGAAATCTGGCATTGTGATGCCCCCAGCTATGGTTTTCTTTTTTAAAATTCCCCTGGCTATTCAGGGTCTTTTCTGATTCCACACAAATCTTGAAATAATTTGTTCTAACTCTCTGAAGAAAGTCCATGGTATTTTGATAGGGATTGCACTAAACGTGTAAATTGCCCTGGGTAACATTGACATTTTCATAACATTAATTCTACCAATCCATGAGCATGGAATATTTTTCCATCTCTTTGTGTCTTCCTCAATTTCTTTCAGAAGTGTTCTATAGTTTTTAGGGTATAGATCCTTCACCTCTTTGGTTAGGTTTATTCCTAGGTATCTTATGCTTTTGGGTGCAATTGTAAATGGGATTGACTCCTTAATTTCTCTTTCTTCAGTCTCATTGTTAGTGTATAGAAATGCCATTGATTTCTGGGCATTGATTTTGTATCCTGCCACGCTACCAAATTGCTGTATGAGTTCTAGCAATCTTGGGGTGGAGGCTTTTGGGTTTTCTATGTAGAGTATCATGTCATTGGCGAAGAGGGAGAGTTTGACTTCTTCTTTGCCAATTTGAATGCCTTTAATGTCTTTTTGTTGTCTGATTGCTGAGGCGAGGACTTCCAGAACTATGTTGAACAGCAGTGGTGAGAGTGGACATCCCTGTCTTTTTCCTGATCTTAGGGGAAAGGTCCCAGTGCTTCCCCATTGAGAATGATATGTGCTGTGGGCTTTTCGTAGATGGCTTTTAAGCTGTCGAGGAAAGTTCCCTCTATCCCAACACTCTGAAGGGTTTTGATCAGGAATGGATGCTGTATTTTGTCAAATGCCTTCTCTGCATCTAATGAGAGGATCATATGGTTCTTGGTTTTTCTCTTGCTGATATGATGAATCACATTGATGGTTTTACGAGTGTTGAACCAGCCTTGTGTCCCGGAGATAAATCCTACTTGGTCATGGTGAATAATTTTCTTAATGTGTTGTTGGATCCTATTGGCTAGTATCTTGTTGAGAATTTTTGCATCCATGTTCATCAAGGATATTGGTCTGTAATTCTCCTTTTTGGTGGGGTCTTTGTCTGGTTTCGGAATTAAGGTGATGCTGGCCTCATAGAACGAATTTGGAAGTACTCCATCTCTTTCTATCTTTCCAAACAGCTTTAGTAGAATAGGTATGATTTCTTCTTTAAACGTTTGTTAGAATTCCCCTGGGAAGCCATCTGGCCCTGGACTCTTGTGTCTTGGGAGGTTGTTGATGACTGCTTCAATTTCCTCCCTGGTTATTGGCCTGTTCAGGTTTTCTATTTCTTCCTGCTCCAGTTTTGGTAGTTTGTGGCTTTCCAGGAATGCATCCATTTCTTCTAGATTTCCTAATTTATTGGCATACAGCTGTTCATAATATGTTTTTAGAATCGTTTGTATTTCCTTGGTGTTGGTAGTGATCTCTCCTTTCTCATTCATGATTTTATTAATTTGAGTTTTCTCTCTCTTCTTTTTAATAAGGTTGTCTAATGGTTTATCTATCTTATAAATTCTTTCAAAGAACCAACTCCTGGTTCTGTTGATCTGTTCCACAGTTCTTTTGGTCTCGATATCATTTAGTTCTGCTCGAATTTTAATTAACTGTCTTCTTCTGCTGGGGCTGGGGTCTAATTGTTGCTTTTTCTCTAGTTCCTTTATGTGTAAGGTGAGCTTTTGAATTTGAGTTCTTTCCAGTTTTTGAATGGATGCTTGTATTGCGATGTATTTCCCCCTCAGGACTGCTTTTGCTGCGTTCCCAAAGATTTTGAACGGTTGTATCTTCATTCTCATTAGTTTCCATGAATCTTCTCAATTCTTCCTTAATTTCCTGGTTGACCTTTTCATCTTTTAGCAGGATGTTCCTTAACCTCCACGTGTTTGTGGTCCTTCCAAACTTCTTGTTGTGATTAAGTTCTAATTTCAAGGCATTATGGTCTGAGAATATACAGGGCACTATCCCGATCTTTTGGTATCGGTTCAGACCCAATTTGTGACCCAGTATGTGGTCTATTCTGGAGAAAGTTCCATGTGCACTTGAGAAGAATGTGTATTCAGTTGAGTTTGGAGGTAAAGTTCTGTAGATATCTGTGAAATCCATCTGGTCCAGTGTATCATTTAAAGCTCTCGTTTCTTTGGAGATGTTGTGCTTAGAAGATCTACCTAGTATAGAAAGAGCTAGATTGAAGTCACCAAGTATAAGTGTATTATTATCTAAGTATTTCTTCAGTTTGGTTATTAATTGGTTTAAATATTTGGCAGCTCCCACATTCGCGGCATATATATTGAGGATTGTTAAGTCCTCTTGTTGGATAGATCCTTTGAGTATGAGATAGTGTCCCTCTTCATGTCTCACTATCGTCTTCGGGGTAAATTTTAATTTATCTGATATGAGGATGGCTACCCCTGCTTTCTTTTGAGGACCATTTGAATGGTAAATGGTTCTCCAACCTTTTATTTTCAGGTTGTAGGTGTCCTTCTGTCTAAAATGAGTCTCTTGTAGACAGCAAATAGATGGGTCCTGCTTTTTTATCCAGTCTGAAACCCTGCGCCTTTTGATGGGGTCATTAAGCCCGTTCACGTTCAGAGTTACTATTGATAGATATGAGTTTAGTGTCATCATATCTATTCAGTCCTTCTTTCTGTGGATTGTTCCACTGAACTTCTTCTTAAAGGGGAATTTTAAGAGTCCCCCTTAAAATTTGTTGCAGAGCTGGTTTGGAGGATACATATTCTTTCAGTTCCTGCCTGTCTTGGAAGCTCTTTATCTCTCCTTCCATTTTGAATGAGAGCCTTGCTGGATAGAGTATTCTTGGTTGCATGTTCTTTTCATTTAGGACCCTGAATATATCCTGCCAGCCCTTTCTGGCCTGCCAGGTCTCTGTGGAGAGGTCTGCTGTTATCCTAATATTCCTCCCCATAAAAGTCAGGGACTTTTTTTCTCTTGCTGCTTTAAGGATCTTCTCCTTATCTTTGGAATTTGCAAGCTTCTCTATTAAATATCGAGGTGTTGGTCGGTTTTTGTTGATTTTAGGGGGGGATCTCTCTATTTCCTGGATCTGAATGCCTGTTTCCCTTCCCAGATTCGGAAAGTTTTCAGCTAGGATTTGTTCAAATACATATTCTGGCCCTCTGTCCCTTTCGGCGCCCTCGGGAACCCCAATTAAACGTAGGTTTTTCTTCCTCAGGCTGTCATTTATTTCCCTTAATCTATCCTCATGGTCTTTTAATTGCCTGTCTCTTTTTTCCTCAGTTTCCCTCTTTGCCATCAACTTGTCTTCTATGTCACTCACTCGTTCTTCCACCTCGTCAAGCCTCGTCGTTAGGACTTCTAGCTTGGATTGCATCTCATTTAATTGATTTTTAATTTATGCCTGATTGGATCTAAATTCTGCAGTCATGAAGTCTCTTGAGTCCTTTATGGTTTTTTCTAGAGCCACCAGTAGCTGTATAATAGTGCTTCTGAATTGGCTTTCTGACATTGAATTGTAATCCAGATTTTGTAACTCTGTGGGAGAGAGGGCTGTTTATGATTCTTTTTTTTGAGGTGAGGTTTTCCTTCTAGTCATTTTGCTCAGTGCAGAGTGGCCAAAAGCAAGTTGTATTGGGAAAAGGAGAAAAAGAGAGAGAAGGAAAGAAAAGAGAAAAAGAAAAAAGAGAAAGAAGAAA
This sequence comes from Vulpes vulpes, assembly GCF_048418805.1. NCBI lineage: Eukaryota > Metazoa > Chordata > Mammalia > Carnivora > Canidae > Vulpes > Vulpes vulpes. The sequence continues at coordinate 94,667,133 of NC_132796.1, read as the reverse complement.
AAAAGGGGAAAAAGAGAAGAAAAAGAGAAAGAAAAAGAAAGAAAGGAGAAAAAGAAAAAGGGTGGGGTGGGGTGGGGGAAGCAATCCGAAATCAAGAAGAAAGAAAGAAAAAAAAAAGCACAAAACAAAACAAAAAGAAAACAAAAACAAAAACAAAAACAAAAAAACAACAACCAAAAACAAAACACGGGGGAGTATCTTCCGATTCTGTATACTTTAAGTCCCTTGACTTCCCCTGGAACTGCTCCGTCTCCCTGGTCTTCTGGGGGAGGGGCCTGCTGTGCTGATTCTCAGGTGTTAGCACTTGGGGGAGCTGCTCTGCCCCCTGCCTGATGCAGGGCTCAGTGGGGGTTGTTTACCCCGTGAGGCCCCAGGAGGAACAGCCACAGTGGCGGGGGCAGCTCTGGAAACCTGGATTCAGCCCCCGCAGTAGCTCCGGGGCTCTCCGTCTGCAGGGCCTGGAGGCTCCGGGGCGGGGCCGCTGATCTGCTCAGCCCCCGGCAGGAGCTTCCTTGCTGTCCTGGGCCCTCCCGGCCTCTGCCTGTCCCGAGGGAGGCCGGATCCTGGGCTGTGTCCCGGCGCCCTGTGCTCCGGGGCCTGCGCTGTTGGATTCGCGCTCCCGCCCCGCAGCCCCCTCCGCGGAGCCGCCGCCCGAGCCCCTCCGAGCTGTTCCCGGAGCCGCGCCACCTCCTCCGCACGGAGCTTCTTCCTCTGCCCGAGCCGCCGCCGTCGAGCTGTCCCCGGAGCCGCGCAGCCCCCTCCGCGGAGCCGCCGCCCGAGCCCCTCCGAGCTGCTCCCGCCGCGCAGCCCCCTCCGCGGAGCCGCCACCCGAGCCCCTCCGAGTTGCTCCGGGTCCCGCCGTGCGCGCTGCAGCCCTTAGGGAGCTCGGCGCACTCTCCCGGGCGCAGTTCCTCTGTTACTGTCCCAGGGAGCCCGAGGGCATCCCCGCCTTTCTGGGGATCCTGCTCCAATTCCCCGGGAGGCCTTTCCGCGGGGAAGGTCGGTGCAGCTCCTGCTCCTCCGGGACGGGGCTCTCCTGTCCTGGGGACACTCGCCCCGGCCTCAGCCCGGCTCCTCGCGGGGCCCCTCCCCCTTGGAGGCCTTTTGTGTCTTTATTTCTTTTTTCCCGTCTTCCTACCTTGATAGAAGCGCGAACTCTTCTCACTGTAGCGTTCCAGCTGGTCTCTCTTTAAATCTCAGGCCGAATTCGTAGATTTTCAGGATGATTTGAATGTTTTCTAGGTAATTTGTTGAGGACAGGTGACTTGGGGACCCTACTCTTCCACCATCCTGCCCCTCCCCCCGATTTCTTTTTTTTTTAACAAGAGATTTCTATATTATTCACTTCTGTAAAGGAATTTACAAAATCTTGTTGCTGCTTCACACATTTCCCAACTTTAAAATGTTATACCTGAATAATATTTTTATCGAGATAAAGGCCTTTTATATGTAGGCTTTATAAAAATATGCCCTATTTTCATGATTTTTGAGGTTTTATTTGCTTTCTTGTTTTTGATTTTTGCTATACTGTTACAGAGCTGGAAAAGAATGTGCCATTATGTAGTTGGCTCTAAAAATGCAAGACCTTTATTTATTTATTTTTCATTAAAAATTAAATTCAATTATCCAATATATAGTTCATTTAAAAAATTAAATTATCCAATATATAGTAGTACATCATTAGTTTCAGATGCAGTGTTAAATAATTAATCACTTTCATATAATATCCAGTGCTCATTACATCCAATGCCCTCCTTAATGCCCATCACCCAATAACCCCATCCCCCCACCCCCTTCCCTTCCAGCAACCCTCAGTTTGTTTCCTATAGTTAAGAGTCTCTCATGGTTTGTCTCCTTCTTTGATGATTTCCCGTTTAGTTTTTCCTCCCTTCCCCTATGATCCTCTGCACTATTTTTTATCAAAATATGCAAGGCTTTTAAAAAAGTTTTGCCAAATTGTCCTACCTTGATCCATAAATAGCTGAAAACACCAAATAATAATAATATAAAGCTAAATGGATCCTATTGTAGTCACAGCCTAACAAACAACTTCTGCTAGCAAGCCTGTCTGTGAAAAACTTATGAGAACTAATTAGGAAGTTTTAGTGTAGAAAATGTTCCACACTAAGATGAAAATGGTATGAATGGAACTTGTAAATAAATACCAAAGCAGGAATTTAAAGTGTATAATTATTAAGGTCTTTCAGATATTGCTCTGGCTTTTTTCCACATAGAAATAGTCTAGTTCTATATAGTTGTATTATTTTCAACTTAAGACTCCACTCTTATTATTTATTTCCTGTTGGGCAGTGGACAAACTGTTCTAGAAATATTGCAATATTTTGGGGGGTGGAAATGGTTTGCAGAGGAATTTTTAAAGTAATAACTTTAAGAAGAAAAACACAAGCAACTTGTTTGTATTGCCTACTATCAATGGTGAAGCTGAATCAAGAAAAATGAAGATTTTATTTCAGACTAGACAGTCCATCTTTAGAGCCTTTAATTTTACTTTTTATCCATATTAGCTGTATGCCCATAATTTTCACCAGTAGGTACTATTTTCCTATTTGTAAGTGGATGAATCATTGAATTTTAGAATTACAGAGGGATTATTGTGTCCATTTAGTTAGAAAAGCTAACATGTGTAAAACTCTATGCCTTACACAAATTTTAACTGTAAAAAAATCTCTTTTAGGAGAGCAGTTAAAAATAAGATTTCTGTTTTCATTCTAAATAAGCGCCTTTTAAGTATGGGCACTTGGAACAAACTGTCAAGAAGTCATGACTGTAGATAATTCAGATTTCTAAGATTCATAGTTCAAAGATACCAAACTAAAACATAGGAGATTTTCTTCTCTCTTACTTATGACAGTATCTGTCACATAGTGTTTTTATTTTTTTAAAGATTTTATTTATTTGAGAGAGACAGAGAGCACATGAGTGAGGGGGAGGGGCAGAGGGAGAAGTGGGCCTTTACAGGCAGCCTGACAGGACCCTTGGATCATGAACTGACCCTAAGGCAGATGCCTAACCAACTGAGCCCTCCAGAAGCCCCTAGTAAGTGCTTAAAGAAGTATATGTTGTTTTTGTTAAATATCCCCTTTAATTTGATGTCATTTGCACTAAAAATGAAAGGCACACCCTATAGATATTAATCTTAGTAAAAGTATGTAAACATTATTTTGGCATTGATCTCAAGATATACAAAGCATTTTTCAAAACAAACAAACAAAAAGAACTAATTAAAATTTCCAGTAAATTTGACCAAGCAATATTATCAAAAGTCTACTTGGAGGTGTGGATAGCACAGATGGGTTCTCTATGTTGAATACACTAATTGTAATTACTAAATGTCCAGCATTCTGCTTTGTGGTTTAGATACAGATCTCTTTGCAGATATCTAAATAATATTTAAATGGCTAAGTTAATCAACTTTCAATTTGTTCATTACATAAAATTTATTTATTTTTTTTTAAAAAGATTTTATTTATTTATTCATGAGAGACACACACACACACACACACAGAGAGAGAGAGAGAGAGAGAGAGAGAGAGAGAGAGGCAGAGACATAGGCAGAGGGAGAAGCACTCTCCATGCAAGGAACCTGACGTGGGACTCGATCCCAGGTCTCCAGGGTCACACCCCGGGCTGAAGGCGGTGCCAAACCGCTAAGCTACCTGGGCTGCCCCTCATTACATAAAATTTAAACAATCAATTCAGCTTAGCCTTTTCTGCAATGAAAAAAAAAATTGTTTCCCCAGTTCCTAGAAAAGTACCTAATGGATAGTAGGCACTCAATGGTTGTTGAATGGATGGATAGATTCAATTTGAAGCTGTGTAGAAAAAATAATCAGTTTCATTTATGGAAGCATGCTGCTGTAAATTCAAAATTTGCTTCAGATGTACAAATTAAACCAATTAATTGTACACTTAATTCATCTTCATAGAAGTTACATATATAAAACATCTGATTCATTTTTATTAGTTCCATATAGTTTTTTAGCACAGATGATATCAGGGAGATGAGAAATAAAACCCTGTGATTTGACGGACTATTTCACTTTCTTAAAAGTTGCGTTGTCATCCTATATAGATGCAGCTGAGGGAACATACTACCACTGTATTTATTCTGCATTATCTGTCTCCTTCAAATATGAATATCCCCTTAACATTCTTTGACACTCATCCAAAAAGAGAGTTTAAGACATGATCATGTCGAGTTTAAGACAACACACTATGTTAAGAATGTCATTATATATTTGACCACAATTGCATGTGTCTATAGTGATGTGAATGTGACACCTCTTAACTTACTTGCAGTCATCTATTACTCTGGATCACGCAGCTTCATAAAGTCCTGAATTAATCTTCAGGGAGAAGAATGCCTAATAAAGAACACAATAATGTGCAGCAGCTCTGGCAATAAATTTGATGAAAGGTTTCCTGAAAGCCACAGCAAAGGGTAAATGAGTCCACTTATTAGCTCTGTGTTGGTATTATTTATGTTCTGCAATCCATAGGGAGATGAGAGATTTTATTTTGCTGCCTGGGCCTCTTTGCCAGGATTTCAGCATGTTAGCACTTTGGGACCAGTGTTTGTATACTGAATGAGATTTTTTTTTTAATTTTGAGAAATATGCTGCTTTCTTCATGAAGGAAACTTGCAGATGTTTGTGTGTGTTTATGTGTTGTTGTTGTTGTTGTTGCTACTGCTTTGGCTTAGCTATTTTATTTAATTTTAATCTAGGATCTTGGCGTTTTGGAATTGTGGTGTACTTTGGTGGCTTGTAGGATTTAAAGTTATAAGGGAAAATGAGCTTATTACCTATGTGACCCTGTAATAAATCCCTGTGAAGCATATTTGAAGAGCAGAGAATCAAAGTGAATCAAGCACAAGTTTCATTAGATATCTTTCCAAGAATATACTCTTTTCTGGTTTTATATCAGTTCAAGGTCTAATAACTATAGAAAATATGCCATCTCATTTTTACTGATGTTTTCTGGAGGATATATGTGTGTATTCAAAATTTTATATTTATATGTGCATATATATATATACATATATTTAAATACTTTATTTATTTATTTGACAGAGAGAGAGAGAGAGAGAGCAAGCATAGGCAGGAGGAGTAGCAGAGGGAGAAGCAGACTCCATGCTGAGTGGGGAGCCCAATGCAGGACTTGATCCCAGGACCCTGGGATCATGACTGGGGCTGAAAGTAGATGCTTAACCAACTGAGCCACCGAAGTGCCCCTATATTTATATTTTAGAATTATTTTTGATTGGATTCTTTCAGAGTTGAATTAAAGGAATGGCTGTGGTTATTATATTTTATGTTCATAATTTAGTTCATTTGATGGCACTCTTAAAGAAAGAGAATAATGACCCAAGAAAACTTTGGCCTTAAATCCTATTCCTTTAGGAATTTTGCATTGATCATTTCTTTTCACTTCCAAACTCATAAATACCTAAGGTCATTAGTACCATTCCTTGAATATTGTGTTCTTTTCATTATTGTCAGCACTGCCTTAGGCTCATTTTTGTGGGTCTCTTTTATTATTACTGTTCTTGTTGTTAGTACTTTTTAGAAAATAAAGAAGATGGCGTTCATCAGGGCTTTACTTGAGTATTTGAACTTGTATATTATGATCTTATTTTTCTCTTTTGATATTACATTTTAATTACGCAGCATTTTGAGCTCCTGAATGTGTGTGGGAGGGAGAAAGAGAGAGACAAATGAAAAGAGTGTTATTATATTTAATTATTATGGGTCAACTATTTATTTTGCATTAATTCCCTATATTTCCTGTATGTCCTCTGTGTTAATTTAATATGATAGTGCAGGCACAGAAACTAGTCATATTACTCAAACAAGAAAAATTTGATGCTATTTAGTGCAAAGTATAATTGAAGTGATAGATTATAGAACATTTGGGGAAAATGCTCCTTTCTCTGGAATACAGACTTGGGGTAGTAAGGATTAACAAATTAAAGACAGAAAGGTGTACAACTTAAAGAAAGAGAAATACAGGTTCTGATTAAATTCAGTGTTTTATTATTATAAAAATGCAGAATTTAAGTATGTGTATTTCTTGGGTGGAGTAAATAGAGCTCTCTTCAAAGTTCAATTTGTTGACATTTACTTAATCAACAAATGTGTATTTAATGACAGTTTGTATAAGACACTGTTCTACGTAATATAGAGAATGATTCATGGTCTTTTGCTCTCAAGATTTACAGTCTGTAAACATAGTAAAAAACAATCTTATATGAGGTAAAATTAAGCCTAGTTTTAAGCAGGATTAGTTACATAAGCAATTTTCTATAAAAATGCAAACGAAGGATTCATTATGAAAGTGACTAGGAAATATTCTAGAGCAAGTTATATATGAAACTGAAAAATAAATAGTTTCTTAATTCAACAAGTTAAAAAGTTGGAACAAAGTCATTTCTTTCTGAAGGAAAAGTAGAGGCAGAGAGGTGTGAAAATATATATCATATTTAAGTGGATACAAGTGGGTTCTCCTTTTCCTTCAAGCTAAACCACCTGCAGTTCTGAGCCCAACCTCTGACTCCTTGCTGGGGCCCAGATCCCACTTTCCTCTGTGAATTCTGGACCCCAGCTGCCCCTGCTCTCACTATAAAACCTATAGTAGGCTGCATTTTGTTGCTTCTTCTCTGTGCTCCCCATTGAGCCTGTGTCTCTAGTAAATTCTTTTCTGGAGGTCACTGACTATCTTGGACTCAGATTTGGGGACATGTCTGTTCAATAAATACTGAATAAGTATGTTTTTTTTCCTTAAGAAAAGTAGGTATAAGTGGATTATTTGATATACACCTGATGGGACTAGCAACCAACTGGTACTTTGGCAGTAAAAAGAAAGTGAGAGAGGAAACTTTGTTTTGAGGCCAAAAATAGAGTCGAGAAAGGTTTTCAGAGTAAATGGGAGGATTGACTATTAATTAGCAGACTGGTAAAAAGGAAGCAGTTGTTGACTCTTGAATCCTTTTATGTTTTATTGCACTGACATATAAGTGTTCAATTTTGAAGGGGAACATTTTTGTATCACGATTCTTAAGAAAAATTATCTGAACAATACATTAGTTGAGGACATAGGGGAAAGACTGGATGTTTGTGGGCAATGGCCTCCTATTTAGTTTAGAAAAGAAATTGTTTCATCAACATTTCTATAGTAAGTTCTTCAGATAAATAAGGATCACATGGGGTGGCTGTAATAATATTAGGCAAGGAAAATACATTTGGAGATCTGTGGGTTCAGCAAGGTTAAATGTTTTATTACTGCTGCTTATGGCCCTGTCTTTAATATAATGTAAATCTTCTAGAGAGGACTGTCTAGTGCAAGATCTCTTAAAGTAGAATTTGACAAGTGGACATATTTCTTTTTCTGCATAGCATCTCACAGAACAAGCACAAGAGAGTATTTTTGGAAACATAGACTTACATAAATGACTTTTTTTTAAAAGCCCTGCCTAAAAGATACACTTACTATATGATACTCCAATTTGAAAGTTTCATTCAAAAAACATTATGTACAAAATACTTTAATTCCCACTCTGAAGTTAACATATTATTGTTTGTATTGTTCATTTTATGGCTTACAGGTGTAACATTTTTACACTACACTCATGCTACTTAAAGCTCCTGAAGAAGAGTTGGAGGTAAAATGATTAAAGTTCTGAATTCTGCAAAATTTGATGATTCCTTGGTGTGATTCATTTCCAAAGAGATAGGATATCTAGTATTTTAACTGCAATTTAGAAACATCTAAACCAAAAGTCCATGAAAATGAAAAACTGAGAGGAAGAAGATGGACATTTGTCTACATAGAGTTCATATTTTTAAGCCTATTGTGCATAGCAAAGGGAACTGTTGCTTATACATCTATATTTGCGTTACCCTTGCGTTACAAATAAAATGTTTTATTTTCTTTAAACCTCTGCAGTTTTAAGATGCTGTGGTTTGGGGTAGGTTTAGCACAGAGTAGTATGTCATTAAAAGGACTGTTTAGTTAAATTACAGTTTTTGATATACAGTATGAAGTATGAGATTACTTTAAGAAAAAATGGGATAGCAGAAGATAATGTATGCCTACTCTCAATACTTCTAGCAAACAGTTGGATAGGAAGTACACCATGGAAACTAAGATCACAATATGTTTAAAATGACTGCTCTTTGGTTGAAGAATTTGGTATCAGCCAATCTGCTTGATGGGACTTATATACTGAGGCTTTAATTTTATCTTGGAACCAAAAAGTATAGAGATAACTACTTTATGTGGTGCTAATATATAGAATAATAAGGCCTCACACACACCATCCTTGCTGCAAATAAAATAATTGATTAAAATATTGCTTTTTAAAGAAACACCTCATCAATGTCATCAGTCATTGTTCAGAGATATCAAGTTACACTAATGAGGTTGCCTCTGTTAATGGTTTAGTACTGTGATATCTTCTTCATCATTGCAGTATGGAGGATTGTTTAGAGGGTGATAGGTCATACAAAGTAAATTTTCATTCCTAAATATATAGCTAGAAAGGGAGAAAAGGAGGGATGGAGAAAAGGGGAAGGAAGGAGAGGGAAGAAAGAGGGAAAGAGAAATAGAGGCATAATGTGTTTAGATTAACTTTCAGAGTTTATGCAATGACCCTTCAATAATGGTTGTACATGATTACACCATATTTAACATCCCTAAGTGCATAAGAAAATATATGTCATTAAAAAAAATCAAGCGACATAGTTTCTGTTATAAAAGAAGTACATAATATGAGGACAGAGAGCCCTTGACAACATGTTAGCATAATAGGAAAGTAGGTTAAGACTATTTGCAGAATAATTCACTACATAAACTATGGTACCAATCAAAATTAATGTGGACATCATATATATGTATATATACATATATACATGTACATACAGGAGTGCTTCTGCTCAGAGCAGCTTGGATTTAGAGATATAGGGGGTTAAAAAGAAACCTTTGGAGTATAAAGTGATTCATAGCTCTTGGAATCATTGTTTAACAAATTCCTTAAAATATCCAATTACAGATTTAAAAAGTATTTTTTGGGAAGTATTATAAGATTTAATTAGCATCTTTTCAACTAAGCTTGTCTATTCCCTTGTAAGTAAAAGATATGCCAATTTCTCCAAAGAAGAAATAAATTTCTAGAGTGTGAAGAAACGCAAGTGGTCTCTTGCAGCAAAGTTTAATGATTATGGAATATTTGGTGGAGAATATCAATGCTCTGTTAACAATATGAAAAATGATGCTACAAATGAGACCAAACATCTCTCGTATTGAGGGGCTATTTGACATTATGTGTCAGTTCAAAATTTATTCTTTCCTTATAATTTTCCATAACTTAATGAGGATAGTTTTTCTAAATTCTGTGCATTGTCTTTTTCATTAAATCAACAAAGTATAAATTTATAGAAATTACTTAAGAAATTTCTCACCTTCTTCCCAAGTTCTCTATTTTTCCTTCATCCCTCCCCTTCTCTTTTCCCTCCCTCCTCCTTATCTTCCTTTTCTTTAATTAATAACATTTATAGCTACCATTTATTGAACATAGACATTGTTCTAAGTGTATGTATTCTTTATTCATTTCACAAATACATGGTGAGCACTTCTAAGATAGAAACTATTCTAGGAAAATTATCCCTGCTCATATAGAGCTTACAGTGTACTTGAGGAAATAGATAAATATGTAAATAGGCAAGATAATTGTAGATTATATGAGATATTCTAAAGAATGTAAACAGGGTGACAAGATAGTATAACTGAGTGGAGAGAGTTAAGAAAGATCTCTCCGAGGAGGTGACATTTGGACTGAGGTAAAAAAAGAAGTCAACCATACAAGGCTGTGGGGTTAAAACATTCCAGACATAGGTTACAAAGGCATTTAGGATGTTAGAGAGAGGGGACTATTTTGTTAGAGCTTACTAAGGAGAAATATATGAAATGATATCGGAGAAGTAGTTTGAACTAGATCATTTAGAAACACTCCAGGCTGAGGTAAGAAACATAGATTTTATTCTGGGAGTGATGGGACTCCATTGAGGTATTCTATGCTAGGGAAAAGATAGAATCTGCTTTGCATTTTCAAAATTTTCTTCTATTTATTATGGGGAGAATTGGTAGTGAACATTAAGAATAGTGAGAAGTGAACTGTTTGGGGACCTGGTTTGGAGATAAGGCCACAGGTTTTGGTAATGCATTGGATGTGGAGAATTAAGGGACGCAACTGACTAATGATGAATTCTAAGTTTTCAGTTTGAGGAGCAGAAGTTTACAGTGGCATATTTAGTAAATTGAGGGTAACTAAGAGAACAACAAACTGTTGTTGTTATTGTTTTGGGATAAAAATCATGAGGTCTTTTTCAACATATTAACTTTGGATGCCTAATAAATATGATGGTGATGTCAAAAATGTTGTAATATACAAATCTGACTCAGAACAGAGGTCTGGATTTTATATAGAAATTTGAAAATCCTCTCCACTTGACGGGATGAGCACTGGGTGTTTTTTTGTATGTTGGTAAATTGAACACCAATAAAAATTAATTAAAAAAAAAAGAAATTTGAAAATCATCAAAAAAACTAATAGTATTTAAAGCCACAATGCTAGAATGGAGTTACCTAGAAAGTGATTATAGAGGTAAAAGGGAAGGGGAACAAAAAGAGAGCAGAGTGAAAGAGAAGGATCCAAAGATTAAGTCCTCAGGCACACCAAGATTTAGGATTGCACAGAGAATGTTGGACTCCCAATGGAGACTGAAAAAAAGTCAAGGAACTCAGTAGATAGTCAAGAGAATATGGTGCTTCAGGAAAGCATAGTTAGTTGGGTTAAATGCTGTTGAGAGGGCAATATAGACGTCATTGTTAATCTTGATCATTGCTATTTCAGTGAAGTTCTCGAGCAGAAGATTGAAATAAATAGACTAATGAATTGGAGATCATTATGTGAACTCATTTAACCCTTATAACAAACCTGGGGACTACTACCATTTAACAGAAAGAAAATTGAGGTTCAAAGATTAAGTCATTCATTGTCACAAGAAATTGATGGAGGCAGGATTCAAAACAAAGTCTCCCTCACATCAAATATCCCTGTATTTAATCACTATATATCAGGAATTCAGATTTGGAGAGTAAAAGGTTCAGAATTTGGAAAATTTAGTCTATTGCATCAGTGCTGCTATTTTTCACTTAGTAAAACTGGTAAATTACCTATTCCAAAACAAAAAATGGATCTTAAAGCTGTCTTTAGGAATAGGTAGGCTTCAAGGAGGTGCTGGCATTATGCAATGTATCAACATTTATTTCACAAAAGGCAACTTCTATTGAGATGTATCAGCTATTTGGATTGTGAGAGTAGGGCTGTCTGATATTCTATGGCATTGAATTTCTACTTTTAAGTTCTTTTTGAGACTAGTGAACAGTTATTGACTTCATAGCCTGTGCTAGTACATTACAGAGAACATAAATCTCTGTTTTTTACGAATGATATTTCACCTTATAATTTTGGAGATATGCCTATCCACAAAATGCCAGATGGCATTGAGGCACTGATTGTTAACTACTCAAGGGCAATTTCATGCACACAAGAAAGATAAACAGAATTTGACAAAAGAAATCCTTTCTATCATTATAAATCTCAAGATATTTCATAATGTCCTCAAATGCTCTGTGTTCACAATTTATATTAATTACAAGTCTCTTTTTTAGATTCTTCACAGAGTAAAACTTTAATATTAATTGTACCATCATAGAGGTTCAATGAAGGAAGCCCAATGTGGGGCTCAATCCTGGGACTCCAGGATCATGCCCTGAGCCAAAGGCTCAGTGTGTGGAGCCGGCTTCTCTCCCTGCCTATGTCTCTGCCACTCTCTCTGTGTGTCTCTCATGAATAAATAAAAATATTTTAAAAAGAAAATGTTGAAATTTTTGAAGAAAATAATAACTTACAGTGTAACAGTGTTGGAGCACTAACTGTGGATCAGATATTCTTCTGTTTTCTCTTTCCCATGGATTATTTTTTCCCATGGATTATTTTATTTAATGCTTACAATAACCAGAGGCAGAAGATATTTTTCTATTTCTTTTTTTTTAACAAATGAAGAGACAAGGTACAGAAAATTTAAGAATTTCCTAAGGTGTCACACTTGTAAGTATAAGTGTCAAGATTCAAACGCAAGCAGTCTAGCTTGAGAGCCTAGTTTTTACCACTACATTGCCACTCATAATCTCAAGAGCCACAGAAAACTACTCTCAGTAATTTGATCCATTCTCTTATACGTGCTTATTCTTTAAAGGTGGTTGTGAGAATTGGCTTCCATTTCCCCATACCCAAAGCTGGATTAAAATCATAAATCTCTCATGAAACTCTTTTTTCTCCCTAAGCTTAAATGAATATCCCAATATGCATAAAGATATCACATCACCAAAAACTTATCTATAAGATTTAGGAAAAAATAAGTAATCCCCCCCATTCAGTATATATCTATCTTATATTTCTATATTATGATCAGGGCGCCTGACATTTGTAAAAGGCAAAAGTTCGTGGACCTGAATTTCACAAGTTTCCAATCCTCTGCTCTTATCTCTGCGTTTTTGTTATCCTGTAGAGATCCCAAGGCTTTCATTAGCCCTGTGCTGCCCCGCTGCTTATACTTCACTAGCTTTTTGCCTCTAGGGAACCATTCAAAATGATATGTATTCTTCCAGAAATCAGAATATAACTAACAAGAAGCACTGATCAAAAATATTGTCCCAGTGCAGGAGCCTTGATCCCCATATGGAACTTTGTCTACAAAAAACTTCACTAACAGTTCGAAGTCACAAATGAATTCACCCTGACCTGTGCTCACTAATATCAGATCTTCTGGCCCCATGTAAGAAGTTACTCATAGCACCTACAGGTGTGTTTTCAGTTTTAAATAGTAACTCTTTAATCTAATTGGATTATTCTCTATTGTAGAGCATATGTACTTTTCCAGGCAAAACATGACATCCCAATTCCACTGTATATCCATTGAATATTAATTGTGGGAGGAATCTGAATTCTTGTTTATTTCAGTGTCTAAGGAACTGATGGCCCTAACCATTCTAAGTGTATGTCACCCCCATGCCCCATATCAGTCTACTTGGGCTGCCATAACAGAATACAATGGACTGGGTGGTCTAAACAACAGAAATCTTGTTTCTCACAGTTCTGAAGGTTAGGAAGTCCAAAATCAAGGTGCCAGCTGATTTAGTCTCTGGTGTGGGCTCTCTTTCTGGCTTATAGACATCTTCCTTCTCACTGTGTTCTCATATGATAGGGATATATATCTCTATATATCTATATCTATGTATCTATATCTCAAGAGAGAGAAAGAGAGTGACCTCTTGTGTCTCTTCTTGTAAGGAAACTAAGCCTACAGATTTTGGACTCCATCTTTATGACTTAATTTAACCTTAATCACATCTTATAGACTCTATCTCCATATATAAACATACTGGGGTTAAGACTTCAACATATGAATTTTTTAAGATTTTATTTATTTATGCATGAGAGACACAGAGAGAGAGAGAGAGAGAGAGAAGCAGAGACACAGGCAGAGGGAGAAACAGGCTCCATGCAAGGACCCCGACGCAGGACTCAATCACACACACACACACACACACACACACAGAGAGAGAGAGAGAGAGAGAGAAAGAGAGAGAGAGAGGCAGAGGGAGAAGCAGGCTCCATGCAGGGAACCTGAAATGGGACTCGACCCTGGGTCTCCAGGATCACAACCTGGGCTGAAGGCGGTGCTAAACCACTGAGCCACCCGGGCTGCCCCTGAAGTTCACAGTTTCATCTAAATATTATCTAAATCAGATTTGGGTGAGACTTGAGATGCAATTTGTCCTAAGGTAAAATTCCTTTCCAGCTGTGAATCTGTGAAACCAAATTACATGTTTCCAAAAATAATGGTGGGGTAGGCATAGGATAGATATTCCTATTCCAGAACAGAAAAATGGGAAAGAAGGACGAGATGATGGGGCATCTGGGTAGCTTAGTCACTTGAATGTCTGACTCTTGGTTTCAGATCTCGTTGTGATTCTGGGGTTGTGGGATCAAAGCCCACCTTGGGCTCCACACTCAGTAGGGACTTTGCTTCCCCTCTTCCTCTCCCTCTGCCCCTCCCCTTGCTCACACATTCTCTCTCTTTCAAATAAATATATATCTTTAAATTAAAAAAGGAACGTATGATGGGTTCCAAGCAAGTCCAAAACCTAGCAAGGCAAATTCCATTAGCTTTTAAGGCTAGAGCATAATCCTCTTTGATGCTCTGCCCTTCATGCCCACAGGGGTAGCAATGCCACCCACAGAGCTCTTCAGGGTGGCCCCACCCATTCAGCTCAGATGGACAGCCTTTTGCCTTCTCTGCAAGGGTCTTATCCACTGAAACTGAGGAAAAGGCAGCTTTGGCCTGTGGGGGGAAGTGGGAGCCCTGATGATCTCCAAATCACCTTCTGAATGGTTATTCCCTTTTATTCAAAGATAAATCATGTTAGAAGTCTTCTTTCATTTGGTTTCATTTTCTCTGTGTCTTTTAGTCCCAGCTGGCAGTGTTATCACTGGTATAATCTCATTTCTTTTGCTTGCTTTTCTGAGGTTACTGACTAAATTTGTGGTTCATAACCATACGAATATCCTTAGCAAATGGGTGTTTAGCCACATGCTTAAAGTCCTCTTAAAAAATGTCTTTCTCATTTGTTGTATCATGGATATGGTTGGAATTTTTCAAATTCTTGAGTTCTAGTTCCTTTTTGCTTAACAGCTTCTTAAATTTAGCAATCCCCTTTCACACTTTACTGGTAAGTATTAAACAGAAGCAAAGCCACACATTCAACACTTTGCTTAGAAATCTCTTCTGCTAAATACCTAGTTTCATCATTTGGAATTTCTACCTTTCACCAAACACTAGAACACAATTCAACCAAGTTCTTTGTCAATTTATTACAAGGATTGCCTTTCTTCCAGTTTCTAAATTACCGCTCATTTCCATCTGACACTTCACCAGAATGATCTTAATGTCTATATTTCATTTTATTTATTTATTTAGTTTTGTTTTTTTGTTTTTAATGAAGTTCAATTTGCCAACATATACTATAACACCCAGTGCTCATTCCACCAAGTGCCACCCTCAGTGCCGGTCACCCGGTCACCCGACCCCCTGTCCAACTCCCCTTTCACAACCCTTTGTTCGTTTACCAGTAGGAATTTCATGGATTGTTTCCATATCTAATTTTTCCCACTCAGTTTCCCTCATTTCCCTTATAATCCCTTTCACTATTTCTTATATTCCCCGTATGAGTGAAACCATATGATGATTGTCCTTCTCCAATTGACTTACTTCACTCAACATAATACTTTCCAGTTTCATCCAAATCGAGGCAAATGGTGGGTATTCATCCTTTCTAATGGCTGAGTAAAATTCCATGTATATATATATACCACATCTTTTTTATTGATTCATTTGTTGAAGGACATCGATGTTCCATCCACAGTTTGGAAATTGTGGACATAGCTGCTATGAACATTTGGGGGAAGGTGTCCTGGCATTTCACTACATCTATACCTTTGGGGTACATATCAAGTAGTACAATTGCTGGGTCAGAGGGTAGCTCTATTTTTTAACTCCCTGAGGAACCTCCACACTGTTTTCCAGAATGGCTGTATCAGTTTGTATTCCCACCACCAGTGCAAGAGGGTTCCCTTTCTCTACATCCCTCCAACATTTGTTGTTTCCTATCTTGTTAATTTTCACGATTTTCACTGGTGTGAGGTAGTGTCTCATTGTGATTTTTATTTGTATTTCCTTGATGGCAAGTGTGAGTGGAGCATTTTCTCATGTGCTTATTGGCCATGTGTATGTCTTCTTTGGAGAAATGTCTTTTCTTGGCTTATGCCCATTTCATGTTTGGATTTTGTGTTTTTTGGGTGTTGAGTTTTATAAGTTGTTTATAGATCTTGGATACCAGCCCTTTATCTAATATATCATTTGCAAATATCTTCTCCCATTTTGTAGGTTGTCTTTTAGTTTTGTTGACTACTTTTTTTCTCTACAGAAGTTTTTTTATCCTGATTAAGTCCCAAAAGTTTATTTTTGCTTTTGTTTCCCTTGCCTTCATAGAAGTATCTTGCAAGAAGTTGCTGTCGCCGAGTTCAAAAAGGGTTTTGCCTGTGTTCTCCTCTAGGATTTTTATAAATTCTTGCCTCACACTTAAATATTTCATCCATTTTCAGTTTGTCTTTGTGTAGGGTATAAGAGAATGGCCTAGTTCCATTCTTCTGCATGTGGCTATCCAATATTCCCAGCACCATTTTTTGAGGAGACTGTCCTTTTTCCAGTGGATGGTCTTTCCTGCTTTGTCGAATATTAGTTGGCCATAGAGTTGAGGACCCATTTCTGGGTTCTCCATTCAGTTTCATTGATCTATGTGTCTGTTTCTGTGCCCCTACCACACTGTCTTGATGATGATCGCAGCTTGATAATACAACTTGAAATCTGGCATTCTGATGCTCTTGGCATTGGATTTCTTTTTCAATATTCCTCTGGTTATTTGAGGTCTTTTCTGACTCCTTACAAATCTTAAGATTATTTGTTCCAACTCTGTGAAGAAAGGCTATCATATATTGATAGGGATTGCATTGAATCTGTAAATTGCTCTGGTAGCATAGATTTTTTCACAATAATTATTCTTCCAATCCATGAGCATAGAATGTGTTTCCATCTCTTTGTGTCTTCCTCAATTTCTTTCAGAAGTGTTCTGTAGTTTTTAGGGAATATATCCCTTACCTCTTTAGTTAGGTTTAATCCTAGGTATCTTATGAATTTGGATGCAAATATAAATGGGATTTTTGTTTTGTTTTGTTTTGTTTTGTTTTGTTTTGTTTTGTGTATGCCAATGGGATTAATTCCTTAATTTTTCTTTCTTCAGTCTCATTGTTAGTGTAGAGAAGTGCAAGTGATTTATTTGCATTGAGTTTGTATCCTGCCACATTGCCGAGTTGTTGTATGAGTTCTAGCAATCTTGGGGTGGAGTCTTCTGGGTTTTCTATGTACAGTATCATGTCATCTGCAAAATGGAAGAGATTGACTTCTTCGCCAATTTGAATGCCTTTTATTTCTTTTTGTTGTCTGATTGCTGAGGCTAGGACTTCTAGTACTATGTTGAAGAGCAGTGGTGAGAGTGGACATCCCTGTTGTGTTCCTGATCTTAGGGGAAAGGCTTCCAGTTTTTCCCCATTGAGAATGATATTTGCTGTGGGCTTTTCATAAATGGCTTTTAAGTAGCTGAGGAGGGATCCCTGGGTGGCGCAGCGGTTTGGCGCCTGCCTTTGGCCCAGGGCGCGATCCTGGAGACCCGGGATCAAATCCCACGTAGGGCTCCCGGTGCATGGAGCCTGCTTCTCCCTCTGCCTGTGTCTCTGCCTCTCTCTCTCTCTCTCTCTCTCTCTCTCTCTCTGTGTGTGACTATCATAAATAAATAATAATAAAAATTAAAAAAAAATAAGTAGCTGAGGAATGTTCCCTCTATCCCTACACTTTGAAGAGTTTTGATCAGGAATGGTTGCTGTATTTCGTCAAAAGCTTTCTCTGTATCTATTGAGAGGATTATATGGTTCTTGTTTTTTCTCTTATTGATGTGATCTATCACATTGTTTTTATGAATGTTGAGCACCCTTGCAACCTAGGGGTAAATCCCACATGGTCATGGTGAAGAATCCTCTTAATGTACTGTGGGATCCTATTGGCTAGAATCTTGGTGAGAATTTTTGCATCCATGTTCATCAGGGATATTGGTCAATATTCTCCTTTTTGGTGGGATCTTTTTTTTTCCCCTAAATAGTCAACATAAATTTATTTTATTTTTTTACATATAATCGTCATTTATTTTTTTGCATGTTTTCAGTTTTTAAATTTTTTTTATTGGAATTCAGTTTGCCAACATATAGCATATCACCCAGTGTTCATCCCATCAAGTGCCTCCCTCAGTGCCTCTCACACACTCACCCCAACTGCCCACCCACTTCCCTTTCCACTACCCCTTGTTTGGTTCCCAAAGTTAGGTGTCTCTAACATTCTGTCACCCCCTATGATATTTTCACGCATTTTCTCTCCTTTCTCCTATATTCCTCTTCACTATGTTTTATATTCCCCAAATGAATAAGACCATATAATGTTTGTGCTTCTCCGATTGACTTATTTCACTTAGCATAATACCCTTCAGTTCCATCCATGTCAAAGTAAATGGTGGGTATTTGTCATTTCTAATGCCTGAGTAATATTCAGTTGTGTACATATACCACAGTTTCTTTATCCATTCATCTTTCGATGGACCCTGAGGCTCCTTCCACAGTTTGGCTATTGTGGACATTGCTGCTATAAACATTGGGGTGCAGGTGTCCTGCTATTTCACTGCATCTGTATCTTTGGGGTAAATCCCCAGCAGTGCAATTGCTGGGTCATAGGGCAGATCTAGTTTTAACTCTTTGAGGAACCTCAACGCAGTTTTCCAGAGTGTCTGTACCAGTTCACATTCCAACCAACACTGCAAGAGGGTTCCCCTTTCTCTACATCCTCTCCAATATTGTTGTTTCCTGTCTTGTAAATTTTCCCCATTTTCACTGGTATGAGTTGGAATCTCATTGTGGTTTTAATTTGTATTTCTGTGATGGCATGTAATGCAGAGCATTTTCTCATGTGCTTCTTGACCACGTGTATGTTTTCTTTGGTGAAATTTCTGCTCATGTCTTTTGCCCATTAAGTGATTGGATTGTTTGCTTTTTGCTGTTGAGTTTAATAAGTTCTTTATAGATCTTATTACGAGCCCTTTAACTGATAGGACATTTGCAAATATCTTCTCCCATTCTGTAGGTTTGCTTTGAATTTTGTTGACTGTTTCTTTTGCTGTGCAGAATCCTTTTATCTTTATTAAAATCCCAATAATTCATTTTTGCTTTTGTTTCCCTTGCCTTCATAGATGTATCTTGCAAGAAGTTGCTGTGGCCAAGTTCAAAAAGGGTGTTGCCAGTGTTCTCCTCTAGGATTTTGATGGATTATTGTCTCACATTTAGATCTTTCATCCATTTTGATTTTATCTCTGTGAATGGTGTAAGAGAACATTCTAGTTTCATTCTTCTGCACGTGGCTGTCCAATTTTCCCAACCTTATTTTTTGAAGAGACTGTCCTTTTTTCCAGTGGATAGACTTCCTGCTTTGTCAAATATTAGTTGACCATAGAGTTGAGGGTCCACTTCGGGATTCTGTATTCTGTTCCACTGATCTATTGTCTGTTTTTGTGCCAGTACCACACTGTCTTGATGACCACAGCTTTGTAGTACAACCTGAAACTGGCATTGTGATGCCCCCAGCTCTGGTTTTCTTTTTTAATATCCCCCTGGCTATTCGGGGTCTTTTCTGATCCCACACAAATATTAAGATGCTTTGTTCCAACCCTCTGAAGACAGTCCATGGTATTTTGATAGGGATTGCATTAAACGTGTAAATTGCCCTGTGTAACATTGACATTTTCACAATATTAATTTTTCCAACCCATGAGCATAGAATATTTTTCCATCTCCTTGTGTCTTCCTCAATTTCTTTCCGAAGTGTTCTATAGTTTTTAGGGAATAAATCCTTTACATCTTTATTAGGTTTATTCCTAGGTATCTTATGCTTTTGAGAGCCATTGTAAATCGGATTTACTCCTTAATTTCTCTTTTCAGTATCATTGTTAGTATATAGAAATGCCGCTGATTTCTGGGCATTAATTTTGTATCCTGCCACACTGCCAAATTGCTGTATGAGTTCTAACAATCTTGGGGTGGAGTCTTTTGGGTTTCTACATGCAGTATCATGTCATTTGCAAAGAGAGAGAATTTGACTTCTTCTTTGCCAATTTGAATGCTTTTTATTTCTTTTTGTTGTCTGATTGATGAAGCTAGGACTTCTACAGCACGTGCCCTCCTTAATGCCCCCCACTCATTTAACCCATCCCTTCCACCTATGTTCCCCAGTTTGTTCTTGATAGTTAAGAGTCTCTTATGGTTTGACTCCCTCTCTGTTTTTATCTTATTTTATTTTCTTTCCTTTCCACTATGTTCATCTATTTTGTTTCTTAAATTCCACATATTAGTAAAATCATACATTTGTTTTCTCTGACTGACTTATTTCACACTGTAGTTCCATCCACATGGTTGCAAATGCAAGATTTCATTATTTTTGATGGCTGAGTAACATTATATATATATATATATATATATATATATATATATATAACATATAATATGATATTATATATATCACCTCTTCTTTCTCCATTCATTAATCAATCAATAGACATTTGAGCTATTTCAATAATTTGGCTATTGCTGATAGTGCTGCTATTTACATAGAGGTGCATGTGCCCCTTAGAATCAGCATTTTTGTATCCTTTGGATAAATACCCAGTAGTGCAATATAGTTGGGTCATAAAGTAGTTCTATTTTTAACTTTTTGAGGAACCTCCATACTGTTTTCCAAAGTGGCTGTATGAATTTGCATTCCCACCAACAGTACCAAAGCATTCCCCTTCCTCTGTACCCTCACCAACATTTGTTACTTCCTGAATTGTTAATTTTAGCTATTCTGACTGGTGTTAGGTGGCATCTCATGATTTTGATTTTATCTCCCTGACGATGAGTGATGTTGTGCAGTTTTCCATGGATCTGTAAGTCATCTGTCTGTATGCCTTCTTTGGAGAAATCTCTGTTCATGTCTTCTGCCTATTTCTTAACTGGATTATTTATTTTGGGGATGTTGAGTTTGATAATTTCCTTATGGATTTTGAATACTAACCCTTTATGAGATATGTTGTTTGCAAATATCTTCTCCCATTTTGTCAGTTGCCTTTTAGTTTTGTTGATTGTTTTCTTCCACATGCAGAGGCTTTTTATCTAGATGAAATTCCAAAAGTTTATTTTTGCTATTGTTTCCCTTGCCTCCAGAGATATGTCAAGTAAGAAGTTGCTATGGTCCAGGTCGAAAAGGTTGCTTAGGCAACACTCTTCTACTTTTTTGGTATTGTAATAGTGTTAATCTTTAAATAATGATGGAAAGTGGAAAGAGCACAGGATTTGGAGTCAGAAATAAATGCTATATTAATTATAAGAATTTTTTAGTGAAATCTTTAGATTTTTCTGTATATAAAATCATATAATGTGCAAATAGAAAATTTTACAACTTCTCCTCCAATTTAACCACTTTTGTTTTCATTTCTTGCCTAATTGCTCTGGGCACAATTTCCAGTTCTATGTTGCATAGGAGTGATAAGAGTAGACACACTTACCTTGTTCCTGAGTTTTGCAGGAGCACTTTCACCTTTTCACCACTGATTATGAGCTAAACTGTGAGTTTTTCATATATGGCCTTTCTTCTATAACAGATATGTTAAATTTTTTTATTATAAAATAATGTTAAATTTTTCAAATGCTTTTTTTTTTCTGCATCTGATGATATGGTCATATAATTTTTATCTTTCATTCTATTACATTCTCTTATATCACATTTATTAATATGTGTATATTGAATCATCTATATCTCAAGGATAAATCCCATTTCATCTTTTTTGTGTGACTCTTTTAATATGATTTTGAATTTGGTTTGCTAGTATTTTGTTGACAATTTTTACATCTATATTAATCAAGAATATTTGCTCACAGTTTCCTTTTAATGTCTTTATTTGTGGTATAAGGGTGAAAGTGTTTTCCGCCTCTTCAACTTTTTGGACGAGTTTGAATTGCATTGGCTGTGATTATTTCTTAAGTGTTTGGTAGAATCCACCAGTTAAATCATCTGGTCCTGGACTGTTCTTTATTGGATGTTTTGGACTACTGTTTCAATATCCTTACTCGTTATTATCTGTTCAATTTTTATATTTCTTCCTAATTCAGTCTTGGTTTGTTATGTTTCCAGGAATTCATCCATTTTTTGTTAGGTTATCCAATTTGTTGGCATGCAGTCATTGATAGTAATCTCTTATGACACTTTATATATATCTATGGCTTCTCTTTCATTTTCTGATTTTATTTATTTTATTCTCCTTTTTTCCTAGTCTGGTTAAATGTTTGTCAATTTTGTTTGTCTTTCAAAAATCTAAATCTTAGTTTCATTGACTTTTGTATTTTTTCTCTTTCTATTTCATGTATTTCTGCTGTGATCTCCCTATTTCCTTTCTTCTGTGAAAGCTCTTATTTCCTTCCTTCTTCTAACTTTGGGCTTTGTTCTTTTTTTAGTTCCTTGAGGTGTAAAGTTAGTTTATTTATACTTTTTTCTTTCTTAAGGTAGGTTTTCATCATTATATACTTCCATCTTGCTGCATCCCATAAATTTTAGTATGTTGTTTTTCCAGTTTTGTTTCAAGATATTTTTTGGAATACCCTATTGATTTCTGCTTTGTTTCATCAGTTATTCAGGAGTGTGTTGTTGAATTTTTCCAAATTTGTGTATTTTCAAGTTTTATTTTGTTGTTGGTTTCTAGTTTCATACTATTTTAGTCAGAAAAGATACTTGGTATGATTTCAGACTTCTTATATTTGCTAAGGTTTGTTTTGTGACCTAACATGATCTATCCTGGAGAATACTTTATGTTATGCTTAAGAAGAATGTGTATTATGCTGTTGTTGGGTGGAATATTTGTATCTATCTGTTAGGTACACATCCAGCATTTCCTTATTGATTTTCTGTTTGGATTCATTGTTGAAAGTGGAGTATTGAAATTCTTTGCAACTATTATATTGTTGTCCACTTCTCCTTTCATATCATTAGTATTTGCTTCATGTGTTTAGGTTCTCCTATGTTGGTGCGTATGCATTTACAATTGTTGTGTTCTTTTCATATATTGACCATTTTATTGTTATATAATAACCTTTTCTGCCTCTTGTTACAGTTTTTTTACTTAAAGTCTACTTCTTCTAAGTACAGGTACCCATGCTCTTCTTTGGTTTTTCCATTTGCATAGAGTATCTTCCTTATCCCTTCACTTTGAACCTATGGTATCCTTAAAGCAGAAGTAAGTTTTTTGAAAGTAGCCCATAGTTAGGTCTTGTTTTTTAATTCACTCATTGATTCTAAGCCTTTTGATTGGAGAATTGAGTACATTTATAATTAAAGTGATTATTGATAAGTAAAGATTTATTAATGCCAATTTATTAATTACTTTCTGGTTTAGTGGTTCCCTCATTCCTTTCTTTCTCTTTTGCTGTCTTTCTTTGTGAATTGATTTCCTAAGTGGCATGTTTTGATTCTCTTCTCTTTATCTTTTGTGTATTTACTATGGGTTTTGGTGTGGTTACTATGAAGCTTTCTCAAAATATCTTATAGATAGAACTATTTTACATTGATAACAATGTATCTTTTTTATAACAATGTATCTTTGTTCACATACAAAAACCCTATCCTTTTACTTCCCCCTTTTATATGTTTTATTTTTTTCCCCTTTTATATGTTTTAATGTCATAACTTACATCTATTTATTGTGTATTCATTCTCAAATATTTGTAGCTTTAGTAATTTTTAATATTTTTTTCTTTCAACCTTTGTACTACAGTTAAGTGATTAACACACTATCATATTACAGTATTAGAGTATTCTGAGTTTGACTATATACTCAAATTTACCAATATGCTTTATACTTTTATGCATTTTTATGTTACTAGTTAGCATCTTTTTGTTTCAGCTTGAAGAACTATTTTCAACATTCCTTGGAGGGAAAGTCTAGTGGTGATGAACTCCCTCAGTTTTTATTTATGAAATTATTTTCCTTCATCCCTGAAAGACAATGTTGTTACACAAAGTATTCTTACTTGGCAGGGTGTTTTTTGTTTTGTTTTGTTTTGTTTTTTATTTCCAGCACTTTGGATATATTACCCCACTGTCTCATGGCCTACAAGGTTTCTACTAGTAGCCTTATGAGGATTCTTATACATGAGAATACATTTTTTTTTCTGCTGCTAAACCTTCTTTGTTTGTCTTTGATTTTACAGTTTTATTATGTCCTCTGGAGAATATTATTTTAGGTTGGAATTTTCAGGCCATCTTTTACCTTCATGAACTTGGATGTCTAAATCTCTCCCCAGATTTGGAAAGTTCTCAGTAATTTTTTAAAAATAATATTTTTGTTCTTTAATTCCCCTTTCTCTTTCTGAGACTCCAATAATTCATAGGTTGCTTCTTTTAATCATATCCCACAATTCATCTAGGATTTTTTTCAATCTTCATTATTTTTTTCTTTGTGGCCTCTGAATGTATGATTTTAAATGACCTGTCCTCAAGTTTACTGACTTTTCTTTTGATTGGTCAAGTCTGATTTTGAAGCTTTCTATTGAATTATTTAACTCAATCAATATATGCTTCAACTCTAAGATTTCTGTTTCTTACTGTTTTGTACTTCTTTGTTGAACTCATTTTGTCAATGAATTGTTTTCATAATTTCATTTAGTTATCTATTCATGTTTCTTATAGGCCACCGAATTACTTTTAAGAGAATTAAGAATTTTTTTTTTTGTCAGTTCATAAATCTCCATTTTGTTATGGTCAGCCATTGGAGTGGTTTTATAAGTTTCCTTAGGTGGATTCATGTCTCTTTGATTATTTATGTTTCTTATGGCTTTGTGTTGGTCCCTGCACAATTGAGGAAGTTGACACCTCTTCTAGTCATTACAGACTGACTTTTGTGAGCAAAGTACTTCACCAGCCAGTGCATCCAGAGATTCTGGGTGGGTTATCTGGTAGTGTTGATAGGCAGACTTGCCATTGGAGTCCTTGGGTACCTAGGTCAGCATGAGCAAGCCTGGTATCTAGGCACACAGGCCTGGGTCCAGGGGTTCAGACCTTCAGGCTAGGTTCAATGGGTCGGGCCTGGTGCTTGAGTCTATGTTGTTGGATTTTTACATGAGTTTGCATGGGCAGACCTGGATCCTAGTCCCACAGCAGCGTCACCAGAGACCACTGATGTAGATCTGGCATCTGGGTCTTTGGGAGTCTGGTACTGGAACAGACCAAGGGCCTGTTTTCATAGAAGCTAGCCTGGAAGCTGGGGCTTTGGGGGCAAGCCAGGGGTTTGGGTCTGTGTAGTCTAGTCTTTGATGCAGTGGGATGGGAGCCCGGGTCCATGGGAGATAGTTTTGAGGCCTGACTTCACCTATTTTTTATATTGCTTTTTAAAGGTGTTTAAATTAGATATTAAAGTATATTAAAAATTACCCAAAATGATGGTTTATGTTTTTTCATTTTTATTGTATATTTTGACCTGTAGACATTTTATTTTTAATATTTAAGTATGTTTAAATCTATTTATCGGGATCCCTGGGTGGCTGACTTGTTCAGCGCCTGCCTTTGGCTCAGGTCGTGATCTTGGAGACCTGGGATCGAGTCCCACATCAGGCTCCCTGCATGGAGCCTGCTTCTCCCTCTGCCTGTGTCTCTGCATCTCTCTCTGTGTCTCTCATGAATAAAAAATTTTTAAAAAATCTTTAAAAATCAATCAATCAATTCCTCTTTTCCATCTTTATTTTATGAAATATTCCTTTCCTGTTATCCATGGAAAACTTCTCTGCACCAAGTTCGAATATTTCACCCTCATTTATTTATCTTAGTGTAATTTGATTTTTTAATATTTTTTTTCAATCAGGAATTTATTTTGGCATATGATGTGAGGAAATTAACTCTTTCAATTATTAACTAATTTCATGAAGACCATTTGTTGATTAATAAATCTTCTACCTTCTTATTTGAAATGGTACCTTTATCAGGCATAAGTACTTAACTATGCTGTGTTTGTTTCTCTCTCTCTTTTTTTTAATAGATTTTATTTATTTATTCACGAGAGATACAGAGAGAGAGGCAGAGACATAAGCAGAGGGAGAAGCAGGCTCTCTTTGGGGAGCCCAATGTGGGACTCAATCCCAGGACTCTAGGACCACGCTGTGAGCCGAAGGCAGATGCTCAATCACTGAGCCACCCAGGCATCCCTTGTGTTTGTTTCTAATCTATTCTGCTAATATCCATATCTATTATTTCACCAGTAAAATGTTTTATGAGCTACAGCATATGATGAACTTCTGTTATTTATTGTATACTACAGTTTTAACTCTGTTGTTGTGATTTTAATTTTCTCAAGACTATTTACTTTTTTAAGATTTTATTTATTTATTCATGAAAGACACAGAAGACAGAGACATAGGCAGAGGGAGAAGCAAGTTCCTCACAGGGAGCCTGATATAAGACTCAATCTTGCAACTCCAGGATCACGCCCTGAGCCAAAGGCAGACACTCAACCACTGAGCCACCCAGGCGTCCCAAGACACGTTATTTTGGCAGCATTTGTAACTATACCTGTCTCTGCATCTCTTTTGTAAAAAATCCCATTTTTATGCTTCCTTATGACTTATATCTCAGTCTTATATACCATATTAACTCAGTAATAATGCCAAATATTTTTCTAAAATATTTTTCTGTTTAAGAAATTACTTTAATATGATTTTCTGCAGCTTCCAAATGATAGTTTACATGAATTAAAATATTGTTTAATACTTTCCAAATTTTGCATTTAGTCTCTTTCCATTCTTAAATAATAAAGATTATTGAAATTCAATATTTGCCAACAGGCAGCACATATTAGATTCCCTTTATTCTTGCATGCTTTCCATATGAGGATGAATGGAATCACTTCTTAGATGTGTTGCTGGAAAAGAAATTAATGGTATAGAGCCTACTTTAATTTTTGGTAACTAGCATGCTTTCATTTTCTATTCTCCTCAGTTGTGATTATTTCTTTTCCCTAATGGCTTGATATTTTGGCATTTCAAATCACCAGTATTCAAAGTGTGACTCCTGGGGACACTGATAGCATCTGGATCTCATTTAAATGAGATTTGGGGATCTACGTTTTACCATGATCTACAAATATATCTAATGCACATTAAAGTTGAATAAACTCTTGGTCCAGAAGGATTTCATGGAGAAGGCCTTGGAATTGCCTGACTGAAAGAGCATGTTTGTTAGTAAAGAAGAGTATTTTTTTTTATTTTACTTTTTCTTTTCACTGTATGCCAGAAGTCATATGACTGTTAGGGATATGGTTTAAGTTCTTTATGATGTATACCTTTTGTGTTTTGATACCTTTGATAGTTTCATGCTACACTGATTTACTGAAAGATTAGTTCTCTGTGTGTGTGTGTGCATGCACAATCACATATGTATATATTTCCCAACTATTTAAGTAGAAAGAGCAATGGGCTAGAATCCAAGAGAATGAGTTTTTATCCCTGACTGTTCTCCAAATTTTCTCAATTATGGTCTTGGACTGGTTTGTTTGTTATATTTTATGGCACTGATAGGAATGGGAATTGCTAAAATTGCCAAAAAAAAGGGCAGATCTTAAAGGTTCATACTCATCCAGAACATGGTATCTGGAAACAGTGACAATAGAATATATTTGGTGTTAGTATTTGTCCACATAAAGATTCTGGGGTGTAGATAAAAGGAGTATGGCAAAAAATCTGCTTCCTAAAAATAAGATAGTGACCACGTCTTTGAAAAAAAGCAAGATGGAAGCCCAGCTATCAAAACCTGGATTGAATTAGCATAGGACAATTTAATGTTGAGTCATACTAAAATAGAGCTCCCTAAATCCCTTTTGCCTAAATTCAGGATTAGTTCTATATCTGTCAGCTTTCAACCAATGACCAAGAAATATAAATGATGGCTATTGACACAGGACATCTGAAAGAGCATAAGGATTTAAGCTTTCTAGGGTGAGGTCTTATCTTTGCCTGTGTTCACCAGAAAGCATACCTGATACAGGTTTCCATGCTATTATTACAGAGTCCAGTCTCAGGGAGCAGGAGTAAGGAACAAGAAGAGAAAATCAGGGAAGGAAGAAGTGCTAATATGAGGAGTTGTTATTGAGCGGGCTACTATTAAATGTGATTGCCTGATTCTTGGAATTGATAATCTGTACCCTCTATGTTATACAGACAACGTATAGGCTATTCCTGGAGGGCAAGGTTTTGGGGGAAAAGGCAGAACAAATAATTTGTTTACTTGTTCCTCACATTGGTCAAAGATTTATTCATGGGTCTTTAGTTCCTCTATATTTCTAGGTTTCCCATATATGGTCAAGGATATTGATCCCATGGGAGTGTTTTATGGCAATGTGAACAGGAAAGCCTGCGCCATGAGGCAAGAGGTGTGCTATGAGGGCAGGACACCAGAGACTCTGAGATCACAACTGTAAAAAAATTGGTGAGAGCCAAGGTGACCATATAAGTGATAGTCCAAATTGGAACACTTATGAGAGTGAAGGGGCAATATTAATAATTGAAATGAGATAACAGGTTTATAAACTTTTCCAGTCAAACTGTGATATATGGTCATTTAATCAGATCTTAGGCAGAGGTGGAAAAAAAAAAACAAAAAAAGAGAGAGAAAGAGGAGCATGATTATAAGAAGTGTCTGAGACAGTTGCATTCATAAAAATGAAAATTTTTATGTAATTAATTAGAGGGTTTTTAAAAAATTTTAGCAACTTTTTTTTTTGAAACAAAGTCTTAAAAGAAACCAACTATGTGGAACAAATTAAGTCAGAGTTGCTCTCATTGAAGTAAGAAAAAATTAGGACTCAAAGTTTTGCCTGTTTATTTCCTCTCAACAATCTATCCCCTGCTTTGGAGAAATCTTTAGAGCAACTCTATTCTATGGAAATGTTATGTAAGCTACAGCTGTGAGGTGGGTTAGTGATTTTAAATTTTCTTTTTTTTTTAAGTTTTATTTATTTGTGAGAGACACAGTGGGAGGCAGAGGCATAGCCAGAGGGAGAAGCAGGCTCCACACAGGGAGCATGATGCAGGACTCAATCCCAGGACCCAGGGATCCCAGGGAGCCAAAGGCAGATGCTCAACCGCTGAGCCACCCAGGTGCCCTGATTTTAAGTTTTCTAATAGCTATGTTAAAAAAGTGAGAAGAAATACATGTAGTTATTTTGAGTGATAGATTTAATTAGTGTAATATATTAAAATATTAGCAGCAATATGTTATCAATATAAAAATGAGATATTTACATTTTGGACTAAATATTCAAAATGTAATGTGTATTTTACAATTATAGCATATCTCAATTTGTACTATTCACATTTCAAGTGCTTGATAGCACTTGTCCAGTGGTGACCTTGTTGGGTAGCAGCATAAGTGCTCATGAGAGCATGGTTTAAAACCTTTCACAGTAAAGGAATGCTTTACCAAGGACTGCTCATTTCTTTCCAATATATTGCTATCCATGAAAAAAAGTTTTAAAGTCTTCTTAATGCCAAATATACATTGAGAGAAAAATATAGAAAACAGTTAATTTTTTCACTAAGCCCAGTTTTGTATTTGTGAAGAATTGACCATTTTGACGTTCTTACCTACTGTGATTCATAAGTTGTATTTCTTTAATAGAATCAAATAGTCTTTAATTTAAATACCATTTAAATAATGTGATAAAGCACTGATTATAATCTCAATCGGATTGAGTCAAATCCTTTTAGATGGTAGTTCTAACTCTTAAAGTTTCAATGCATTAATGAGATATACTTTTTATGACTGTTTTAAAAATCCATAAGAAATCCACATTTTCTGAGATGGAGGGTGAGGGGGAACACTGGTGTATAATATCGGAAAGTTGCTAAGAATAAATCCAAAGAGTTCTCATCACAGGGAAAAAAAGCCAAACATTTTTTTTGTCTATATTAGAAAATGGATATATGTCAAATACTTATGCTGTACACCTTAAACTCATACAGTGCTATATGTTAATTATATCTTAATGAACTAAAAAAATAAATCCATATTTTCCCTTGCCATAAGTGCTTGGTAAAAGATGAAATAGCTCTCATATTGAGGGAACCAAAAAATAAAAATCAAAGAGAAGTCTTCCCTTTTGAGTTTCTATGCACTTAACCCTTACATGGCAAGCTCTAGTCTTATTCTGTTTATTCTTAGTAGGGCTTCAATTCCAGTTGTTTTACTAATGATAAGTTGCTCTAGACCAGTGATTTCCAATATATTAAATTCCAGGAATACTTTATAGAAATGAAGTCTTATGCGTATAATATGTTCAATAGATAAAATCTTTTTAGGAAGGGTCATGGAGCTTCACTTTGTGCTTTCATTTTCCTACCTGAGGACACTGTACACAATCCTAGGTTTCCCTGAGCACTGTTTGACAAACAGTACTTTAAGCCATGAATATTTTCTGATGCATGCCTTTTAAAATCAATAGCATTCATTTTCTAGGTAGTTGATTTAAATTATGTTTCAAGAATCAGCCTATTGGGATGCCTGGGTGGCTCAGCAGTTGAGCATCTGCCTTTGGTGCAGGGTGTGATCCTGAAGTCCTGGGATCCAGTCCCACATGGGGCTCCCTGCATGGAGCCTGCTTCTGTGTCTGCTTGTGTCTCTGCCTCTCTCTCTCTCTCTCTCTCTCTCTCTGTCGCTCATGAATAAATAAATAAAATCTTTAAAACAAAAATAGTATTTGTGAATCCAAATTGCATGACTCAAAGGTGGGAAAAACTGCTTCAGTCACATTAATAACTTTCTGTACTCAATTCCATCCATTCTATTAAAAAATGTTTTATTGGATGCATGCGTGTTAAGTAAAATGTATGAGGTGGTAATAAAATAGAAATGAATTAGACAAGGTCCTTGTCCTAAAAGAGAGTATCATCTTCTGAATAGTTTAGTAAGTAATTACATAGCTATTTAATAAGGGACAGATAATCTAGATAGTCATTCATTCAACAAATATTCACTGATGTTTGGTATATTAGAAAAAATGCACTGTTTGTGGCTGGGAATGAGAGAATGGAGAATTGAATAAGAACATTTTCATCTTCAAAGATGCCACATAAAGGAAACGGGCAGAAGTAAAAACTTACATCCTGGTACTGAATCATGCCTTAGGTAATTGCTATTATTGTGTAAATATAAGTGCATTTGAAAATATGTGTTATACATATAAAAATGGAACAGGATATAGAACCCAGAAATGGACCCTCAACCCTATAGTTAACTCATCTTCGACAAAGCAAGAAAGAGTATCCAATGTAAACGAGACAGTCTCTTCAATAAATGGTGTTGGGAAAATTGGACAGCCACATGTGGAAGAATGAAACTGGACCATTCTCTTACACCATACACAAGGGTAAACTCAAAATTGTTGAAAGATCTAAATGTGAGACAAAAACCATCAAAATCCTGGAGAAGAACACAGGCAACAATCATTTTGAACTTGGCCACAGCAACTTCTTGCAAGACACATCTATGAAGGCAAGGGAAACAAAAGCAAAAATGAACTGTTGGGACTTCATCAAGATAAAGAGCTTTTGCACAACAAAGGAAAGAGTCAACAAAACTAAAAGACAATCTACAGAATGTGAGATGATGTTTTCAAATGCCATATCAAATAAAGACTAGTATCCAAGATCTAAAAAGAACTTATCAAACTCAATGCCCAAGAAACAAACAACCCAGTCATGAAATGGGCAGAAGACATGAACAGATATTTCTCCAAAGAAGACCTACACATCACCAACAGGTACATGAAAAGATGCTCCACATCACTTGTCATCAGGGAAATATAAATCAAAACCACAATGAAATACCACCTTACACCAGTTAGAATGGCTAAAATTAACAAGACAGGAAACAACGAATATTGGCGAGGATGTAGAGAAGGGTGAACCTTCTTTCACTGTTGATGGGAATGCAAGCTGGTGCAGCCACTCTGAAAAACAGTATGGAGGCTCCTCAAGAAGTTAAAAATATAGCTATGCTGTGACCCAGCAGTTGCATTACTAGGTATTTACCTCACAGATACAAATGCAGTGATCTGAAGGGGCACTTGCACCCCAATCTTCATAGCAGCAATGTCCATAATAGCTAAACTGTGGAAGGAGAGACTCCTAACTCTGGGAAAGAAAGGGTTGCAGAAAGGGATGTGGGTGTAGGGAGGGGTACCTGGGTGACAGGCACCAAGGAGGACACATGATGAGATGAGCACTGGGTGTTATACTACATGTTGGCCAATTGAATTTAAATAAAATATTTTAAAAATGTATTTTAAATATATTTTTTAAAAATAAGAATATATATATTGTATCCTTAGCATTGTTTAATTGTTTATGTTCTGGAAGCAACAATAGCCTATTACTGTATTTTGCTTTGTAGTATTAGTAGCGGAAGCAATGTTTATTTTTTTTTTAATATCTGTGGAAATGTATAAAGTCTCCAATGTTAAGATTTTGTTGTTGACTTATTATATTAAAGGCCCAAGTTTAATGAGTAGAGTTAACCCCCCCCATCAGTTTTCACACTTCAGCATGAGTTTTCCAGGAATCAAACTAAACAAAACAGTCCACTGAGTAGTGAAAAAAACTCATGGAATTAATCCAAAATACCTCTTTCAAACCATAATGAGACAATCAATTGACTTAGCATTATTTTTTAAAGTATGTTTGCTGATTTAATGATTGTTGTTAACTGCTTTGTTATAGCAAAACCGTAGTATATTTGAAGCTGCAGCTAAGGGGAAGCTATATTAGAAAAGTTTGATAGGCTGAGAAATAACAAGGAAGGAGATAGGAGTTGTAGAATGAACTACTATGGATTTCTGTGTTGCATGTTCTTAAATTATAGCAAAGATTCCTCAGCAGCTAAGTAACTCTAGACAAGCAAAAGGAATAACAACAAAAAAGCATAAAAATTGAAGCATAAAATTTGAATTGAAGTTGATCTTTTATAAAAGTAGTTCCGTAACCCAAATGGAGCACTAATTAATGGCACTTTTCAGTGTGTCTGGGAAAAACTTTAAGGGGAAATCAGACTCTCTTATCTACTGAAATGGCTTTCCCTGATCCTCCCCACACATCTTGCAGAAAGAAGCAGTTTCATTGGGGCTGGACTAGGCACTTCTAAGCATCCTCAAGTCCTCTGTCACATTTTTCAGAATGAATGACATCTGGCAGTTGCAGCTAAGATTTAATTTAGGAAGAAAATGGGAGAATGCCTAAGTATACGGTTTGGCAAAGTGCTATCCAACAATACACAGGTTGGATGAAGTGTTTTGAAAAATAAAAAACTCTATTTAGTAGATATTTGTTATATATCATGCATATATCACTATTATTTACAGATTTTTAGAATATAAATAAAATAGATTTAACACATACTATGTGCTGGGCATAATTTAATCTTCCCCTGTTGATTAAGGAAACACGTCAGTATAGTATATAATTTTCATTCTATAATTATGAATATAGGTTATCCCAGTAAATAGAGAATTCCAGGTGGATTTTCTGCATGCAGGCAGTTGTATTTGGTTCATAAGACATAACCAAATGAATAGGAACACAATTTATTGAGCATAATTCATCATAATTTTTCATCTATATACTAAGTATCTGTCCTCATAGCTATGAAACAATGAAAAGATAATTTATATCTAAATGAATAAGTACACATCTATTCCTTATTGAATTAAAATTTAGCTAAACTTTTCATCATTTATATTTAATCTAAAATATTGTAATAATAATGTATTTTCATTCTACTATTGACATCATACACAAGGAGACAGTTGGCCAGTATTATGATTCACTATGCATAAAACTCAGAAGGCTGCCATAAAATCTTTAAATCACAAATCATTATGGATAAAAATGAATAGTAGAATCAAAATGCAAGGTTATAAAAATTACTATCAACAAGTAAATGTCATGAAAATATAAATTATTTTTCACTGAGCAGGGTAACAACACGAATAAGAGAACATGTAATAAATAACTTGTTATGATAAATTCAGTACAATAAAACAATTCATTGAAAGCTTGTGATAAAATATTCAGTGTACAACATACATAAATATACCTTAGCACTGTTTAAAAGGACCTTTTTACTTTAACAACAAGTCAAGTAAATTGCCAACAGAAATTTAAATGATTATGAGGGAAACTGAGTTTGATACTTATCCTTTTGTTATGATCTTTTTAAACTCAAAATACAAGAAAGCCTTACATTTTAAAGTTATGTGAAATATTTGGAAGTCCCTAATGTATTCTTGAATATGATACTAAATATTCCTTTGGTTAATCAATCAATGTGATGCACCACATTAATAAAAGAAAGGAAAAGAACCATATGATCCTCTCAGTAGATGTAGAAAAAAAGCACTTGACAAGACACAGCATTCTTTCTTGATAAGAACCCGCAAGAAAGTAGGAATAGAGGGAAAATATCTCAATATCATAAAGGCCATATGCAAAAGACTCACAGTTAATATCATCCTTAGTGGAGAAAAACTGAGAGTTTTTCCCCAAAGTCAGAAATATGACAGCAATGTCCTCTCTCACCACTGTTGTTCAACACAGTGCTAGAAGTCTTAGCTTCAGCAAGCAGACAACAAAAAGAGACAAAAGGCTTCCAAATTGGCAAGGAAGAAGTCAAACTTTAACTATTTGCAGATGACATGATACTTTATGTAGAAGATCTGAAAGATTCCACCAAAAATTGCTAAAATTGATACATGAATTCAGAAAAGTTGCAAGATATAAAATCAATGTACAGAAATCTGTTTCATTTCTTTATACCAATAATGTAGCAGCAAAAAGAGAAATCAAAGAATCAATCTCATTTCAATTGGACCAAAACCCATAAGATATCTAAGAATAAACCTAACCAAAGAGGTAAAGGATCTGTACTCTGAAAACTATAGAACATCTATGAAAGAAATTGAAGACCCCAAGAAATAGAAAAATATTCCATGTTCATGGATTGGAAGAACAAATATTATTAAAGTGTCTACATTACCCAAAGCAACCTACACATTCAATGCAATTCCAGTCAAAATAACATCAGTATCTTTCACAGAACTAGAACAAACAATCCTAAGGTTTGTATGGAACCAGCAAAGACCCCACATAGCCAAAGGAATTTAGAAAAAAGAAAAGAAAAGAAAAATGGGAGACTTCACAATCCCAGACTTCAAGATGTATTACAAATCTATAATCACCATGACAGTATGGTACTGACACCAAAAACAGACACATAGATCAATGGAACAGAATAGAGAACCCAGAAATGGGCCCTCAACTCTATGGTCAAATAATCTTTGACGGAGCAGGAAAGAATAGCCGATGGAAAACAGACACTCTCTTCAGCAGATGGTGTTGGGAAAATTGGACAGCCACAGGCAGAAGAATGAAACTGGAGCACTTTCTTGCACCACACACAAAAACAGACTCAAAATGAATGTAAGACCTAAATGTGAGACAGGAAGCCATCAAAATCCCAGAGGAGAAAACAGGCAACAACCTTTTTGACCTCAGCAGCAGCAACTTCTTAATAGACATGTCTACAGAGGCAAGAGAAACAGAAACAAAAACAAACTTTTGGGGCTTCATCTAGATAAAATCCTTCTGCATGGGGAAGGAAACAATCAGTAAAACTAAAAGGCAACTGACAAAATGGGAGAAGATATTTACAAATAACATGCATAAAGGGCTAGTATCCACAATTCATAAGGAGGTTATCAAACTCAACACCCCAAAAATTAGTAATCCAGTTAAGAAATGGGCAGAAGATGTGGACAGAGATTTCTCCAAAGAAGGCATACACATGGCTTATTGACACAGGAAAAATGTGCAACATCTCTCATCATCAGGGAAATAAATATCTAGGTAAAGACCCCAGAGCAAATTTGAGACACTGCAAAAAAGAATTGCCTAAACATTTTTGTTTTTTTAGATTCCACATATAAATGAAACCATATGGTATTTGTCTTTTTCTGTCTTATTTTTCACTTAGGATAATACCCTCTACATCCATCCATGTTGTTGCAAATGGCAAGAACTCATCCTTTTTTATGACTGAACAATATTTCACTATATATATGGAGATAGATAGATGATAGATAGATAGATAGATAGATAGATAGATAGATAGATAGATATGCCACAATTTTTAAACCCAACCTTTATTTTGAATACTTGGCCTTCCTCCTAAAGGAGGAAGTAGTTTCCTTGAAGTTAATTCAACAAACAATTTAATATATATTTATTCACTATTTATTCAATAGACCACGTAGCATAGTGGTTCTTAATATTTCACAGTCTCTGGAAGTAGACTACGTGGATAAAAATTATGGCATTGCAACTTACTAGTCGTATGGGATGCCTGGGTGGCTCAGCAGTTGAGCGTCTGCCTTTGGCTCAGGGCATGATCTCAGGGACCCAAGTTTGAGTCCCACATCGGGGTCCCTGCATGGAGCCTACTTCTCTGACTGCCTGTCTCTTCTTCCTCTCTCTGTGTGTCTCTCATGAATAAATAATTAAATATTTTAAAAAATAAAACTCCAGTTCCATAATATTTACTAATGATCTAAGTGTCAGTTTTCTTCGTCTGACCTGAGGGGTTGGGAATGTATCAATCTCCATGACACTTAAGATCATTGAGATAATATATGAAGTCTTTGAAAAACAAAACACTACTCAAGTGTTATTTATTTTGATAGAGTTATACACAAGTTCAATGAAGACAGAAGAGTGCTTAATTCCGTATGAAAGAGCAAAGGAGCACTTTTTTTTAAATTTTATTTATTTATTTATGATAGTCACAGAGAGAGAGAGAGAGGCAGAGACATAGGCAGAGGGAGAAGCAGGCTCCATGCACCGGGAGCCCGACGTGGGATTCGATCCCGGGCCTCCAGGATCGCGCCCTGGGCCAAAGGCAGGCGCCAAACCGCTGCGCCACCCAGGGATCCCGCAAAGGAGCACTTTATAGAATAAATGCCACTTAAGTCAGGTGATAAAGAAAGTAGGTGTAGAAGGTTGCCTATTTTATAACAGCTGCTAACATATATTTAAAACATATTAAATGCCAGAGGTTGTGATAGTGCTAAATAATCTTATATGCAAACATGCCAAATGATCATTGAAGCCTACAAACTCTAGAAGGTACACAGGTAGATTTTATTAATGCCACTGTATAACATCAAGTTGGTTTTGATCAATAGTGCTCAAATATGGAGGGAGGGGTGCATGTTGGAATCGCCTGGGATGCTTTTCAAAAATTGTGCAAAAAATATATCTGGAGTTGCACACAAAATTTTTAAACTGTTTACACTCTCTTAAAGAGAATTAGGGTAGGAACTTGAGATGTCCCCTTTTCACTTTGTGGCAAACACTGTTTATTGCCTCCCCACAGCCATTCGTCCCTTCTTCAATAATACTATCCCACATTTTTAGCGGGTCACATGACTGTCCAGAATAAAAATTCCATTTCTCAGCCTTCTTGAAACTAGATTTGGCCATCGGACTGACTTTTGTCTACCTACATGATGTAAGCAGAAAGGTTTTGTGTGATGTAATAGTTTGTTAGGGCTGCCATAGCAAAGTATCACAAACTGGGTAGAATAAATGACAATAATTTATGATCCCACAGTTTTGGTGACTAGAAGCCCAAAATCAAAGCGTTAGCAGGGTTGGGCCTTGTGAGGGCTGTGAGAGAAGTATCTATTCCAAGCCTTTCTCCTTGGCTTGGAGATGGCCATGTTCTCCCTGTGTGCATGTATGACTCTTGTACAAATATCCCCTTTATATAGATACCAGTTATTTTTAGATCAGGGCCACCTTAATGATCTCATCTTAAGTAATCCATCTGCAATTACCCTATTTCAAAATAAAGTCATGTTCTGAGGTATTACAGGTTAAGACTTTAAAATATGGATTCGGGAGTGCATTAATCAACCTATAATGTGATTTCTCATAAAATATTTTTTATTTTTTATTTTTTTATTGGAGTTAAATTTGCCAACATTTAGCATAACACCCAGTGCTCATCCCATCAAGTGCCCCCCTCAGTACCCATCACCCAGTCACCCCAACCCCCTGCCCACCTCCCTTTCTACTACCCCTTGTTCGTTTCCCAGAGTTAGGTGTCTCTCATGTTCTGTCACCCTCACTGATATTTTCACTCATTTTCTCTCCTTTCCCTTTATTCCCCTTCACTAATTTCATAAAATATTTTTTAAACGAGGAGGAAAAGTAAGTACTTCTTTTCAGTTTTTCCTTATTCCTCTATGATAGAATACAAACATGATGTCTTGAGCTCTAGATGATTCAGGGATGAAAGTTACAGATGACAGAGCAACTAGATAGGGTTCTGGAAAATGTAGAAGCAGCCTAACCATCCCTGAGCTACTTATCTCCAGATTTTGTTTCTTGCTCCAAGAGAAAGAAAAACTTGTCTTGTCTCAGTAACTGTCATTTTTGAGTTTTAAGTGCAAATAAACTAAGGCTAGTGCATATTTTAAATTATTAATTATGTTTTGAATTGTTTTTCCACATGCATTATTTTAATTGGAAGTATTTTTTTTTAATTTTCCTTATTTAGTGAGCTCTCCTGGTATATGAAAAACATGATTTAAAAAAATTCAACAGACATTTATTATTTTGGTGAAATACGCCATTGCTTATGTTAAGATTGCATTTGTGCAAATGATCTTTTAAAAAAATCAAATCAGGAAAATTTTCTTTTGCCTCCCTTGTGTAGTTGATATATCTATCTATATATATCTATCTATATATCTATATCTATATCTATGTATCAAAAGATATATATAGATATATTGATATATATCTATATATATGTCTTTTTCTCCTTTTCTCTTTTGGTGATTTACACGCATTTATCTCCCCAAAGACATCATTTATCCATGTCATTGATCCTTCATTGAAGAAACATTTATTTTATAGTTTTTTTGCAGACTCATTGCAGATTGGAAAAGAAGCTCTTTCTCAGCTATCTTTTGTCTCTGCCTTTGTTTTCAATTCATATGGTAAGTTAAAAATAGTACCCAATAATAGGTTAAGATAATGGCTTGTGACAGATAAACAGTGGGTGGTTTCACACATGGGCTGTGGGATGCTCTTACTGTGGCAACCTTTACCTATTTGTATAAGAAACATTTTAATTCTATATGCCAGTGGTTCTTATCATCTTTTGGGTCATGAACCTATTTAAGAATCTGTTGAAAGCTATGGATTCTTTCCCCCAAAAACTGCACATATCTGCAAAAATTTGCATATAATTTCAAGAGGTTTACTGACTCTGAAAATTCATCCATGAAAACCAGTTAACTATCCTTGCTTTGTGCAATCCTTAAACATATTTCCAGTGCTCATTTCTTTATTTCATTGCTAGCTTAACTTTAAAAAGTACACTTTGAAATACAATGGAATTATGCCAAACATAGGAATAAAAATTAAATTACTGCAGTTTTTTCCTGGAAACCATGCTTACTTTTTCTGACTTTCTTTCCTTTAGTGTCTCTTTCTCCCCACCTCGTCAACATATTGTCACTTTCCTAGAAGAATAAAGAATATTTATTTTCTTATCAAAATGCATTTCCTAGAAAAGACACGGCAAAGCATTTCTACTAAAAATATAAATGTATAATGGGAATTAAAGAGATATCCCTCCGAGGGATACCCTATAGCAGAAGACAAGAAATATGGAGTCAAGTAAATTCTTCTCTAATAGTAAATTATAGGCATCTGGGAATAGGTGAATGAGGAACACCATTGGAGTGGGAAGATTTGGGAGCCTATTAATCTTACCATGAATGCAGTTGACTAGTCTTCAATATGAAAACCTGGTGGCGTGGTAGAACAGCACTTGATAGCGCAGGTTATACTGTGGTGGTTTTTCAAATATTTTGAGCAACTATTCCTTTAACTTATTTTTTTTATTTTTTTATAATAGTTAAGCCAGGCCCTGATGATGTTCTAGCGTATGTTTAGATAGAAATTATAAATCCAGTAAATTTTTCATCTCAATAAAATTTCCATTTAATGCTTGGTGGTTCCGAGTCTAAATGTAAGATTGTACATTTACTTATTAGGAAAGAGTTTTGTTATAGAATTTCTTTTGCATAAGCTTATGGTCAACTCATTCAGAAGTCTAAATATAATAGTATTAGTCCTGCTAGCTTAAAGACAAAGTGTGATGATGATGACATTTTGGTCCAGTGTAAATGCAAAAATATTTAATGTGCTATATAATATTTCAAGAATGCTCACCTGCTTTGCTGATGAAAATCATTCCACTCTGTTATATGTATGTTATTTTTATGATATTCCCATTGTAATGATGCAGTAAAATGAGTAAGTAAAATGGAAATTCTAAAACATTAGTCTTTAAAATTCAGCAGACTACTTTTATTTACAAATGGAGGCCTAGCCAATAAGAAAGGGTCTTCTTTTGTGTCCTTCCTAAGAGCAAAGTTCTTTTTTTATAATAAATTTATTTTTTATTGGTGTTCAATTTACCAACATACAGAATAACACCCAGTGCTCATCCCGTCAAGTGCAATTTATACACTCTGAAGCATTTTGATCAGGAATGGATGCTGTATTTTGTCAAATGCTTTCTCTGCATCGAATGAGAGCATCCTATGGTGATTGTTTTTCTCTTGCTGATATGATGAATCACAATGATTGTTTTACGAGTGTTGAACCAGCCTTGTGTCCCGGGGGTAAATCCTACTTGGTCATGGTGAATAATTTTCTTAATGTACTGTTGGATCCTATTCGCTAGTATCTTGTTGAGAATTTTTGCATCCATGTTCATCAGGGATATTGGTCTGTAATTCTCCTTTTTGGTGGGGTCTTTGTCTGGTTTTGGAATTCAGATGATGCTGGCCTCATAGAATGAATTTGGAAGTACTCCATCTCTTTCTATCTTTCCAAATAGCCTTAGTAGAATAGGTATGGTTTCTTCTTTAAACGTTTGATAGAATTCCCCTGGGAAGCCATCTGGCCCTGCACTTTTGTGTCTTGGGAGGTTTTTGATGACTGCTTCAATTTCCTCCCTGGTTATTGACCTGTTCAGGTTTTCTATTTCTTCCTGTTCCAGTTTTGGTAGTTTGTGGCTTTCCAGGAATGCGTCCATTTCTTCTAGATTGCCTAATTTATTGGCGTATAGCTACTCATAATATGTTTTTAAAATCGTTTGTATTTCCTTGGTGTTGGTAGTGATCTCTCCTTTCTCATTCATGATTTTATTAATTTGAGTCTTCTCTCTCTTCTTTTTAATAAGGCTGGCTAATGGTTTATCTATCTTATTAATTCTTTCAAAGAACCCACTCCTGGTTCTGTTGATCTGTTCCACAGTTCTTTTGGTCTCGATTTCGTTGAGTTCTGCTCGAATCTTTATTAACTCTCTTCTTCTGCTGGGTGTAGGATCTATTTGCTGTTTTTTCTCCAGCTCCTTTTTGTGTAAGGTTAGCTTTTGTATTTGAGTTCTTTCCAGTTTTTGAATGGATGCTTGTATTGTGATGTATTTCCCCCTCAGGACTGCTTTTGCTGCATCCCAAAAATTTTGAACAGTTGTATCTTCATTCCCATTAGTTTCCATGAATCTTT
The DNA here is from genome assembly GCF_048418805.1 of Vulpes vulpes. Taxonomy (NCBI): domain Eukaryota; kingdom Metazoa; phylum Chordata; class Mammalia; order Carnivora; family Canidae; genus Vulpes; species Vulpes vulpes. The sequence continues at coordinate 94,625,570 of NC_132796.1, read as the reverse complement.
TTAATTCTTCCTTAGTTTCCTGGTTGACCCTTTCATCTTTTAGCAGGATGGTCCTTAACCTCCACGTGTTTGAGGTCCTTCCAAACTTCTTGTTGTGATTTAGTTCTAATTTTAAGGCATTATGGTCTGAGAATAGGCAGGGGATGATTCCAATCTTTTGGTATCAGTTCAGACCCGATTTGTGACCCAGTATGTGGTCTATTCTGGAGAAAGTTCCATGTGCATTTGAGAAGAATGTGTATTCAGTTGAGCTTGGATGTAAAGTTCTGTAGATATCTGTGAAATCCATCTCATGCCGTGTATCATTTAAAGTTCTTGTTTCTTTGGAGATGTTGTGTTTAGTAGACCTATCGAGTATAGAAAGAGCTAGATTGAAGTCACCAAGGATAAGTGTATTATTATCTAAGTATTTCTTCACTTTGGTTATTAATTGATTGTTATATTTGGCAGCTCCCACATTCGGGGCATATATATTGAGGATTGTTAAGTCCTCTTGTTGGATAGATCTTTTAAGTATGATATAGTGTCCCTCTTCATCTCTCACTACAGTCTTCGGGGTAAATTTTAGTTTATTATCTGATATGGGGATGGCTACCCCTGCTTTCTTTTGAGGACCATTTGAATAGTAAAAGGTTCTCCAACCTTTTGTTTTCAGGCTGTAGGTGTCCTTCTGTCTAAAATGAGTCTCTGGTAGACAGCAAATAGATGGGTCCTGTTTTTTTATCCAGTGTGACACCCTGCGCCAATTGATGGAGTCATTAAGCCCATTCACATTCAGAGTTACTACTGAAAGATATGAGTTTAGTGTCATCATGGTATCTATTCAGTCCTTGTTTTTGTCGATTGTTCCACTGGACTTCTTCTTAAAGGAGAATTTTAAGAGTCCCCCTTAAAATTTCTTGCAGAGCTGGTTTGGAGGTCACATATTCTTTCAGTTCCTGCCTGTCTTGGAAGCTCTTTATCTCTCCTTCCATTCTGAATGAGAGCCTTGCTGGATAAAGTATTCTTGGTTGCATGTTCTTCTCATTTAGGACCCTGAATATATCCTGCCAGCCCTTTCTGGCCTGCCAGGTCTCTGTGGAGAGGTCTGCTGTTAATCTAATATTTATTCACATAAAAGTCAGGGATTTCTTGTCTCTTGCTGCTTTAAGGATCTTCTCTTTATCTTTGGAATTTGCAAGCTTAACTATTAAATGTCGAGGTGTTGAACGGTTTTTATTGATTTTAGTGGGGGGAATCTCTCTATTTCCTGGATCTGAATGCCTGTTTCCATTCCCAGATTGGGAAAGTTTCCAGCTATGATTTGTTCAAATACATATTCTGGCCCTCTGTCCCTTTCGGCGCCATCAGGAACCCCAATTAAACGTAGGTTTTTCTTCCTCAGGCTGTCGTTTATTTCCCTTAATCTCTCTTCATGGTCTTTTAATTGTTTGTCTCTTTTTTCCTCAGTTTCCCTGTTTGCCATCAACATGTCTTCTATGTCACTCACTCGATGTTCCACCTCATTAAGCCTCGTCGTTAGGACTTCTAGCTTGGATTGCATCTCATTTAATTGATTTTTAATTTCTGCCTGATTGGATCTAAATTCTGCAGTCCTGAAGTCTCTTGAGTCCTTTATGCTTTTTTCTAGAGCCACCAGTAGCTTTATAATAGTGCTTCTGAATTGGCTTTCTGACAGTGAATTGTAATCCAGATTTTGTAACTCTGTGGGAGAAAGGACTGTTTCTGATTCTTTCTTTTGAGGTGAGGTTTTCCTTCTAGTCATTTTGCTCAGTGCAGAGTGGCCAAAAACAAGTTGTATTGGGAAAAGGAGAAAAAGAGAGGAGAGAAAGAAAGAAAGAAAGAAAAGAGAAAAAGAAAAAAGAAAAAAGGAAGAAAAAATAAAAAAAAGAAAAAGAGAAAGAAAAAGAAAGAAAAAAGGGGGTGGGGGAAGCAAACAGTAATAATAATAAAAAAAAACACCACGGGGGAGTATCTTCTGATTCTGTGTACTTTAAGTCCCTCGACTTCCCTTGGAACTGGTCCGTCTCCCTGGTCTTCTGGGGGAGGGGCCTGTTGTGCTGATTTTCAGGTGTTAGCACTTGGGGGAGCTGCTCTGCCCCCTGCCGGTTGCAGGGCTCAGTGGGGGTTGTTTACCCCGTGAGGCCCCAGGAGGAACAACCCCAGTGGCGGGGCCAGCTCTAGAGCCCTGGATTCAGCCCCCGCAGTAACTCCCGGGCTGTCCCTCTGCAGGGCCTGGAGGCTCCCGGGCGGGGCCGCTGATCTGCTCAGCTCCAGGCAGGAGCGTCCTTGCTGTCCTGGGCCCTCCCGGCCTCTGCCTGTCCCGGGGGGAGGCCGGATCCTGGACTGTGTCCCGGCGCCCTGTGCTCCGGGGCCTGCGCTGTTGGATTCGCGCTCCCGGTGGCACAACCCCCTCCGTGGAGCCGCTGCCCGAGCCCCTCCGAGCTGCTCCGGGTCCCGCCATGGGCTGCAGCCCTTCGGGAGCTCGGCGCACTCTCCCTGGGCGCAGGTGTCTGTTAGTGTCCCAGGGAGCCCGAGGGCATCCCCGCCCTGGGTCCTGCTCTAACTCCCTGCGGGTGGCTTTCCGCCCGGGAAGGTTGGTGCAGCTCCTGCTTCTCTGGGTCGGGGCTCTCCTATCCTGGGGACACTCGCCCCGGCCTCAGCCCGGCTCCTCCCGGGGCCCCTCCCCCTTGGAGGCCTTTTGGTTCTTTATTTCTTTTCCCCCGTCTTCCTACCTTGATAGAAGCGCGAACTCTTCTCACTGTAGCGTTCCAGCTGTTCTCTCTTTAAATCTGAGGCCGAATTCGTAGATTTTCAGGATGATTTGAAGGTTATCTAGGTAATTTGGTGGCGTCAGGTGATTTGGGGACCCTACTCTTCCGCCGTCTTGCCCCTCCTCCTCGCAAAGTTCTTAAAAATGTCTGTTTGAAATGTTATGTCAGTCAAGAAAGGCAAAATGATGCAAAATAAACAAGCAGCACTCAAATCTAAATGGTCTGTGTGTTAGTTTTCTAATTCCACATAACAAATCACCACAAATTTAGCAACTTAACTAATTCCCATTTATTATCTCACAGTTTCTATAAATCAGAAGTCCTGGCAGGATGTAATCTGGTTCACCAGGGTCTCACTAGGTTGAAATCAAGGTGTCAGCTGAGTCTGTAATCTCATCTGAGACTTAAGATCCTTTTCTAGGCTCAAATTTTTGGCCAATTTCAGTTTGTATTTGTTGTAGACTGAGATCCTATTTTTCCTGTTGGCCATATAAGTCACTCTTCGGTTCTAGAGTGAGTTCTCTTACAACATATTACCTTGCTTCTTCAGTGCCAGCAAGAGAATTTCACTGCATTTGGGTACAGGGGAGTCTGTATCATGTAAAAATGTAACTATCTGATTACCTTTGTCATATAAAGAAACTAATCAGGGAGTGAATATCCCATCCTAGTAACATCCTTTCTCACTCCAGGGATAGGATTAGACCCGAGATATACACTAGAGAGCAGGGTTATTAAGAATCCATTTAGAATTCTGCTATACACAGTTTATAACAAATGTTGATTTCTTGCTTAATAAAAGTTTGTTGTAGGTATGTGTGACTCTTCAGGGCAGCCATCCTTCATACTTAGCAATTCTGACTGTTTCAGTCTTTTGGCACTGCTACATCAACATGACACTTTTTTCTCAACTGCGTTGGCTGGGAATGAAGCATTGGAGAGATAAGAACAAGCAATTAAATATTTTCAGCCTGAAGTGATATATGCCACTTCCACTCACATGTTATATTGGCCAGTGAGTATCAAATGGCTATGTCTGACTTCAAGAGACAAGATAAATGGAATTTTGCCATACACATGGAATTAGATGATAATCAGATATTGATAAACAGTAGAAAGGCTTATCACAAAATATTGATATCAGTGTCAGGCTTCTTTCTCCTAGTGGGTCATATATTATTGTAAGATGAGAATTTTAAAAGCGTTTTTAAAATATTTTATTTATTTGAGAGATACAGCAAGAGGGAATGAGTGGGGAAGGGTGGAACAGCAGAGGGAAAGGGAAAGTAAGCTTCCCGCTGAGCATAGAGCCCAATGTGAGGCTCAATCCCAGAACCCTGGGATCATGACCAGAGCTGAAGGCAGATGTTTAACCCACTGAGCCACCCAAGTGCACTGAGATTTTTTGAGATATAATCTACATATCATAAAGTTCATCTATTTAAAACACACATTCAATATTTTTTAGTATATTTACCGGATGAGTTCTTCAATGTGTAATTGTAATAAACATTTCTTAAGTGTCTATTATGTGTGTAACAATATTAACCAATGTAGAGGAACAGAAAAAAAAGTTTTGTTTGGTTTGGTTTGATTTTATTTTACCTTGAGATCACAATCTAATTGGAGAAGAGAAAGTGAAATATAGTAAATTACTAGAGAATGATCTCAAGTCTTTAAATACATATATAAAACATGATTCTGAACTGGGAAGGGAAATTACATTTATTGAATATCTACCACTTGGCAGGCATCATGCTAAATGTCTTATGTATACTATCTCATGTGAACATCATAATAATTCTATTTTCTACAATTTTTACAGTTGTGGGAGTTAAGGCTCAGAGAAGTTAAATGTCTTGCTCAATTTCACACACCTAGAAATTAAGAGTCAGAATTCATTTTCAATTCATTCTTAAACTAAAGCCCAGGTTTGTTATGCCACACAATATTATCATACCAACAGTTATAAAACCAGTGGATTAAGGTTTATCTGGGAGTATAATTAGAATATTTTTTAAAAAGGGCTAGAAATAGGATGCTAAAATGATGGGTCTTTGTTGTGTGTGTGTGTGTGTGTGTGTGTGTGTGTGTGTGTACAAGTGTACCTGCATGTATATTGACCACACTTCACCTACCTTCAAATAATTAATGTTATGAGTTTAGGCAGCATGTGAGCACTTTCAAGTGCCCTTCCATTTACTTGTCTGTTGTAAAATATTTGTGCATTTATGTATTTAATCAGAAAACATTTATAAAGAACTCATTTTGTTCCCAAGAACCTACTCTACTAAGTTCTGAGATGAGTACAATTTAAATTTTTATTAAAAATTGCTATGATAAAGAACATATAAGATGAGTAAAGGAAGCACACTGTTCTATTGAAGCTAAGTAGTTAGAGATACTTGCTACCTGGGCTGATCAAGGAAATCTTCATGAAAAAATAATGGTAGAGTTGGAACCTGAAAATTCAATAAGATTTTTGGACAGAGAAGGGGATAAAAAATATAGCAAAGTAACAGAAACAGGAAAGAAAGGATAGTATTTGGGAATATATAAGTCATCATGGTTTCCAGATGTACATAAGTGTATATAAACTAGAGTGGTGAAAGATCATAGAAGGCTTTGAATGACAAGTTAAAGATAACTACATCTGATAAGGAGTTTATAACTTTCTATGTATGGCAGAAAATTCTATAACCTCTAAGGAAGAAAGAAGAGATCCAGAAATTAGGGAAGACCAATTGTACTTAATGTTCTTCATGATCAAGTTAGTGGAATATGACTTCGTAAATACAACCTTGAGTCATGAGGAAGAAAAGTATTCTTTGAGCATTATAAGGTTGATATTATATTGACCACACAATATCCCTCTTATCTAGACTTTTTGAAGGAGTTTGGCAAGAAACTAATTCTTAAAATATGAAATGTGTCTAAATTTTTAGTTATTTGGGGAAATGCAAATTGCAATGTAAAATGTGAGACATGATCTTACACCTTCCTTTTAGATAACAGCAGAAACCTTGTTGAGAAGACCACATTTCTGATTCAAAGTAAATCCTTCTGAAGGTATGGATTTTCAAGACATATAAAGGAGTTTGGGCCTCGTTTCCCGGGGAAGAAGTAACCTAAAAGGGGATGGGGCAGGAAAAGAGACTTTTTCACAGGGGACATTAATCAAGACAGACTGCAGGACAAAGAAACAAGGGATAACATGAGGAGGACAGGGAAGAGGTAACCAGACTAAATGCTTACCAGCCACTTTTTCACCCCTCTTTTCTCTGTATGGTTTGGACATAATCTTTCTCTTTACCAAGGTTGTGCATATTTGGAAGAGGGAACAAAGGAGGCTGCTGTCACCAACTACCTTTTCCCTTTTATGCTACAGTCAGTGGCAGGTGCCCAGAAACAGCTTCATTGTGTCCTAGAGAGTGATAAGCATAATAAGCATTTCCTTGGAATTATCTATACTGCCAAAGACTTAACCTTCTTGTTAGGAAACAGCTTATTCACCCAGTCCTGCTTAGATCTAGAGAGCTTAGGTGCCTTATGTGACAGAAGACAAGAGCCTATCACATTGGTTAGATTTGTGGTAGCTCTTGTATTATCTGTGAATGTCAATACATTTCCTGGCTAAGTCTGAACTGAACCCTATCCTAGAATTGAACCAGGAGTGCTTTCCCACCCTGATCACCAAAATGTTATCAGAATGGTGCCACAAGACAAAATGGAATCAGCAAAAGCAATTAAGGTGTTTGTATTAACATCTTATATTTAAGAGGCATGTGATCAAAATGGAACCCTCACATTGGGAGTACAACTAGTGTTCTGCATTGTACCATTTGACCATTTGAGAATAGATATTCTGTGTATAAGTATGGAATTTTACAGTGTCATGTACATTTCTCAGGCTAATTTTTTCTTATGGGCAGGGTAGACCACAGGCATGTGTGATTGTTCACATTTTAACAAATAGTTTTGGGGGATTTGTTTGTTGGCTTGCTTGTTAGTTTTAAGAAATTTATATGAGTTATTGATAGAAAAGTAAAATATTTCTCCATGATGTTGAGATCCACTTGGATAATCAAGCAAGCACTGACAGGCTGGTGGCTAATTATGTATCCTGGATTAAGGAGCTGTGGTAGACATCAGGGAAAGACAATATGACCTGTGGTCAACACAATTATTAGATATGGAAGATGAAGTGTGTTTCCAGAGGAGTTTGAACTATGGCTTGATTATATTAAGTAAGGGTGTCAGCAATGGAATTTTTAACAATTTGAGAAATGAAGAAGGGTCACAGAGTGTTTGAAACATCATACCTTCTAGGGTATATTAGCATAAATATATTAATGTATATTCTTTTTGGTAAGTTGCTTTATTACCTTACAATAAGTATTTGACAGTAGAGATAATTCCAAGGAAATGCTTATTATGCTTACTACAGGAATCATGGGAAAAGACCTCTTAATATGTAATGAGATGGTAGATGTAATAACAGAAGACTGTAGAAAAGGATAGAATACAGCCCCAAATTTCAGGAGCATCCTGAGAATCCTTTCAGGAATTTTAGAACTAATTTGAGTAGTACAACTCATTCATCTGATTCAGGCAGAGCAGAAAAAAATAAATTTAAGTCCATAGATATTTACAGGCAAAATAAATTAGTTGATATTATATCTTACACTGAGCTTGATTTTAGTGGCTGCAAAAGAAGAGTCACGGAAAGACAAATTGGAGTATTGGTGGCAGATGTAAAGGTGAGGCATAATGATCCTCACTTCCAACACTTCCATGTTGGTAAGCTTGTTTCTTTTGCTTGCTTTTGTTTTCCCCAATAAGCAAGGTATTCAGTGGTAAGCTATGTGTTCATGGAAGATTACTCTCTATTATTGTATTTTCACATTGCACTTTTGAAATTGTATTTTATATTGTATATTTTGATACTAATTTGATATTGCATTTGATTAACTGTATATTGATTATTGATTATTGTTCAGATTTTGAGTGTATGGTCTTCTCTCTACTATGGCTAATGGCATTGTTTGTCTGATAACCTTTCAAGAAGCATGCCCCTGCTGGATTAATGATTTGTTTTGTTTTGTTTTTAACATGAGACGTTATGGTTAAGGATCCTTAAAATTACTTAGAAATCTGTTATCTCATCATGTGAATTTGACTGACCAGCTTCTGATTCTAGGAGGTTTGTTTGACCTTTTACTGACTGCAGAGATTAAGAAAAGAGGTAAGAGAACAGTGACATAGATAATAAAAACTCCATCACCTCCTTCTCTTCCTTCTGAGCTAAATAATCACTTCAAATTCAAATAAATTTATTGTCACATTTTCTGTGGCATATCTGCATAGCTATCTAAAAATCTATCTATCCATCTATCTTTCTATCATCTATCATCTATCTATTGGCAGATAGAGATTGAAGTGGGAGATATAAAACTGCTTGTACCCTAAATAAGATAGTCTTCTTAAGAAAAAATTAATTCACAGTGATTTAATTGCCTCAAAAACATATATGTTAATCAGATCATATTTTATTTGAAAACTCAGAAATTTCTATGCTGTGCTTAATTTTTCTTCTCTTTGTTTGCCAATTCTAATTATCCCTGTTTTACAATTGGGAGAAATTGTCTTACATAGAGATTGAAAAGTTCCCAGTAGCCAACTGTTGACCAGGGAAGAAAGTGAAATTATTCCCTGAGCTAAATTCCATTTAGTAGCTAGTTCCAAAAGTAAAAGAACAAATGTATTTTTAGAGAAAATCAAAGAATTGAAACTTATCTTTGTGCCTAACATGAAGGGAAATTCTATGTCTGCCTACACTAAAGCCATCAAAGTGAAACCTTTTGATTGTTCAAACACATTGCACAGATCTGTATTTGCACATATAATAAAGGTCAAAACTAACTTATTATCAGATGTCATTTTATTTGAACAGCCCAAGGAGAGACTGTTTATCTTATGGAGCCTTTCTACTATTTGTTTTCCTCAGTGTGGAACATTTGCTGTGCTATGTTATTTCATTTGACCAGTTGTAAGAGAAAACAAACAAACTTGAGTCATATATTGACAGATGAGTATGAAACTTGGCTGGAAGAGTCTTAAGATTTTCAAGCCAGAAAAGTAATTGAGTTAATTTCAGTAATTGGTGAGATGCAGTTGATTTCTTGGAAAGATCATGGGCTTTGGAGTTAGATATGGATTCAAATCTCTTGACTGTCATTTTCAGAGTTAATGACCTTGAGAAAGTTAACCCAATGATTCTAAAATTTACAGGCTTTGAGAAACAGTAAAATAAAAAAAATAATGTTATAGACTAAAATGGACATTAAGGAGTGCACTTGTGATGAACACCAGGTGTTGTATAGAAGTGTTGAATCACTATACTGTATATCTGAAGCTAATATTACACTATGTTAACTGCAATTTAATAAAAACTTAAAAAATATATGTTTGTAATCCCAAAGAGCCTGCTGCAATGCTTTACATTGTGATAAAAGCTGAATTTTACATACTCAATGTTTGCTGAAATAATTCTAAAAAAATAAATAAAAAATAATTCAACCAAAAAAAATAAATAAAATGCTCCCAGTTTCTTATTTCACCAGGTAAAGATACAATAAAACCCCACCAATAAATGCATGAAGAACTATCAATTATCATCACCATCTATGGCAGGTACTGCTAGTTGCCTGCTCAATATCTATTTCCTTTCTTCCTCACTTATACAATCTCAAGTTTTGTTCACAGACACAACACACCCAGCTAAAATACATTTATCAGTCTCCTTTGTACCTAGGAGTAACCATAAAATACAGTTCTGGGCAATTAGATGTAAGGGAGAATCTGCTTGGATTAATGGAAGGCTTTTGCATCCCTAATATAGGCAGCCACCTTCCTTGTTGTGTCCTATTTTTTTTTTTTTTTCGTACTTGGATATGAGGCTGGGGTTGGAGCAGCCATCTTGTGACATGTGATGGAATAAAGATAGAAGTTATATGCTAAGAAATTAGAGGAGAAGATGAAAAAGAGTGTGGTTCTTAACAGCATTTGAACCCACCTTATCAATTTTGGTTTACTGCAGGACTTCTCATGAGAGAAAATACCCCCCTTTTTTTAAACCATTATTTTCTAGGTTTCTGTAACTAATGATGAAATGTAATCCTGATTACAGTTCAGCATTTTGTAAAATAAAGGATATTTTAATACTCAGAAGTGTCTTGCTTTGCTTTCTCCATAAAATATATCTTCTTTTCTCTATATTCTTCCATCTCTAGCATCCTGTCAGGGCATTTTTAGTTCTGTGCACCTTGGCAACAGCTTCTACCTTCTGCTATAGAATTGCTTAGGCTTATGTATGATATCTCCTAGATGAGTCTTGCCCTACTTCTAGATATTTCTTTCAGTTGGGCACACCCCCCAAGGTTTTTCTAAATAGATGTTCCCGTTGATGCTTCCAAACCTGTATTCTCACGGGCTAAGAAAGAATGAATATGTCCTCTGCCATTTGTTCCTTAAAACTTTTATTTTCTTCTGCTTCAGAATTTTTTAGTTTTGTGTAACTTGTGAAACAGAATAGAAGAAAGCATCCTTTTTCTACTTCTTTCTTTGAAGCATTAGTATATACCTCAATAGTTGAATGTTGATCTCTTATTTCACTAATCCTTTGAAGCAGTCCCAGCTGAGTTGTATTTCAAAGAGCATTTTATTTTTATATTTTGACGGCATGGTATTTAGAGAATGATAATTATAACTTCATTGTGGATTGTATCCTTTGTCCAAGAGTTTAAAAACTATTCATTGTTAAGATTCTTCATTTTACTTTGAATTTTATTTTTTATAATAATAGTCTGAATTTTTTTCTTATTATTATATCTGACTGATATATTTGTGTCTAACATCTAATTTTCTCATATCATTTACTTTATAAATGTATTTTATAAGTATTGTATAGACAGATTTATCTTTAAATCCAACCTAAGAGTCTTTTCTTTTAATAAGGTGATTCATTTTAAGTTTATTCCTGGAACTGAAAAGTTTGTTCTTACTTTATCATCTTATTTTGTGTTTCTCTCATATCTATTTTCTTTTTTAATAGAAAATATTTGCCGGTAGCATCACAATGTTGGATTTCAAGCTCTATGATAAAGCTATCATCATCAGGACAGCATGATGCTGGCACAAAAACAGACACATAGATCAATGGAACATAATAGAGAACCCAGAAATAGACCCTTAACTCTATAGTCAACTAATCTTGACATACCAGGAAAGAATATCCAATGGAAAAAAAAAACCAGTCTCTTCAATAAACGGTATTGGGAAAATTGGACATCCACATGCAGGAAAATGAAAATGGACCATTCTCTTACACCATACACAAAAACATGTTCAAAATGGATGGAAAACCTAAATGCGTAACAGGAAACCATTAATTTCCTAGAGACAAACACAGGCAGCAACTTCTGTGACCTCAGCCACAACAACTTCTTGAAAGATACGTCTCCAAAATCAGGGGAGACAAAGGCAAATGTGAGCTATTGGTATTTCTTCAAGATAAAGACTTTTGCACAGCAAAGGAAATAGTCGACAAAACCAAAAGACAACTTACAGAATGGAAGAAGATATTTGCAAATGACATATCAGATAAAAAGCTAGTATCCAAAATATATAAAGAACTTATTAAACTCAATACCCAAAGAACAAAGAATCCAATCAAGAAATGGATATGAACAGACATTTCTCAAAGAAGACATACAAATGGCCAGCAGGCACATGAAAAAATACTCTGCATCACTTGGCATCAGGAAAAAGCAAATTAACACTACAAGGAGATGCCACCTTACACCAGTCAGAATGGCTAAAATTAACAGACAGGAAACGATAGATGTTGTTGAAAATGTGGAGAAAGGGGAACCCTTTTACATTGCTGGTGGGAATGCAACTCGTGTAGCCATTCTGGAAAACCATAAAGAGTTTCCTCAAAAAGTTAGAAATAGAGCTACCCTATGACCCAGCAATTCCACTACTAGGTATTTACCCCAAAGATATGAGTGTAGTGATTTGAGAGTTCCCCTGTACCCCAATATTCATATGTTCACAATAGCCAAATTATAGAAAGAGCCTGGATGTCCATTGACAGATGAATGGATAAAGAAGTGATGTATATATTCAATGGAATACTCAGCTATCAATTTTTTTTTTTTACAATTTGCAATGATTTGGATGGAACTGGAGGGTATTATTCTGAGTGAAATAAGTCAAACAGAGAAAGATAATAATCATATGATTTCACTTGTATTGAAATTTAAGAAACAAATCAGAGGAGCATAGGAGAATGGTAAGGGAGTAAAACGACAAAATAAGAGAGAGAGATAAATCATAAGAGACTCTTAGTCATAGGAAATAAACTTCAGATTGCTGGAGGGGAGGGTAGTGAGGAGATGGGGTCACTGGGTGACAGGAATTAAGCAGGGCACATGATGTAATGCCACTAGATGTTATATAGAACAAATGAATCACTGAACTGTAACTCTGAAACTAATAACACACTATATGTTAATTAATTTAATTTAAATTAAAGAAAAAACATAACTTCTGTAGAATTATTGCCTAACCATTTAGCTATTCAGACATGGGAACTCCCATAGGAAGTCAGAATTAAATTTAAAAATAAGAATATAAGTAAGTTATAAACAAATTAATTCATTTAAAAAACCAAGCTGAGAAGACAGTATCTATAAATGGCAGGGAATATAGATGTCATAAATTTAACCTAAGCACGTTATTAAACAAATAAATAGCAACAACAAAAACCTTTAGGAGGAAAATCAAAACCCAGATTTGCTCTAACATATTATCTAAAATATCTGTAACAGAAATTTAAGAAATATGCAAAGAAACAAAAAATATGCCCCATGCTCAGGGGAAAAAAATCAGTCAATACAAAACAGTCTCACTCCCTTTTTTTAAAGGAAGCTCCATGCCCATAATGATGGCCAATGCAAGATCTGAATTCATGACCCTGAGATCAAGACCTGAGCTGAGATCAAGAGTTGGGTGCTTAAGCAGCTGAGCCACTCAGGCACCCCTACAAAATGGTCTCTGAGTGGACTAGGGTGTTGGATTTAGCAAACAGGGACTTCAAGACAGCATTTATCAATGTTTAAACATCTTTTAGAAGTATACTTGAATAATTAAAAGAAAATATGACAATAATGTTTCAACAAGTAGAATTTTTCAAGGAGGTAGAAATTATATAAAAATAGCAAAATAGAAATTATGGAGTTGAAAAAAGTACAATAACTGAATGCAAAATCCATTAAAAGAACCCAACATTAGAATAGAGGTAATAGAAGACTGAATTAACTTGAAGATAGATTAGTAAAATTATCCAATCAAAAAGAAGAAGAAGATTATTCAATAAAATAGAGCTTCCAAGACCCATGAGACATTAGTTTTGACAAAATGTGAGTCCCAGAGGATAGGAGGAGAGAATTATTTTTTAAAAAAGCTATACACACAAATAATATAAATTAGATGAAATGGACAAATTCCTAGAAAGACACCAATTACCAATACTGATTCAAAATGAAATAGAAAACATGAGCAGACTAATAATGAGCAAGGAAATTGAATTAATGACTAAAAATCTTAGAAGAAATGTTCAAGCCAAGATGACTTTACTGGTGAATTCTATAAAATAATGAAGAAATAATACCAATATTCCATAAATTATTTTAGAACACAGAGAAGGATATATGCCATAACTCATCTATAGACACAAAAATCCTTATGAAAATATTAGCCAACTGAAGTCTGCAATATATAAAAAAAAAGTTTACACACCATGACCAAGTGGAATTTATCCCAGGAAGGGAAAGATAATTTAACATCTCAAAATCAACAAATTTAATACACTAGAATAAAGGACAAAAATATATTCATATCTCAATAGACACAGAAATATCATTTAACAAAGTCCAACATCATTTAATGATAAAAACAAACAACTAGCAATAGGAGAATACTTCCTCAATAAAAAGCATCTATGAAAAACCCACAGCTACTATTCTATCTCATGGTGAAAGACTGAATGCTTCTTCCTATTGTTTGGGAATGAGAAGAGGATATATGCTTTTGCCAATTCTGTTCTACATAATATTTGAGATTTTGCCAGTAAAATAAGGCAAGAAAAATAAAAACATCCGGATCAGAAAATAAGCAGTAAAACTTTCTTTATTCATAGATGCCATGATTCTGCATATAGGAAATCCCAAGGAGTATCCCCTCAAAATAAAAGGACTAATAGACAAGTTCAGCAAAATCACAGGCCACAACATCACTTTACAAAATCAATTGCATTTCTATATACTAACAGGCATAAAATCAAGTTAAAAAAGCAATTCCAGTTGTAATAACCTCAAAAACTACTCAAATAAATTTAATATGAGTATTTCAGGTTCATGGATTGGGAGATTAAACACCATCTGAAGGGCAATGCTGTCCAAGTTGATACATAAATTTAACCAAAAAAAGTCAAAATTTCAGCAGGCTTCTTTGTAGAAATTGACAAGTCAAATGTAAAATTCAAATAGAAAAGCAGTACACCAGAATAGCTAATACAATCTGGAAAGAAAAGAGCAAAGTTTGAAGACTCACATGTCCTTTTTCCATAATTTCCTTTATAACTATAATAATCCATATAATATGGTGCTCTTAAAATTATAGACATGCAACAGGATTGCAAGTCCAGAAAAAATCCTTATGTTTATGATCAAAGGATATTAGACAAAGGTGTTGAGGCAATAAAATGGGGGAACTGATAGGCTTAAAAAAAGATTTTCTTTATTTATTTGAGAGAGAGCATGAGAGTGAGAGAGTGAAAGATCATGAGCAAGGGAGAAGGGTAGAGGGAGAAGCAGACTTCCCACTGTGCAGGAAGCATGATGTGAGACTCAATCCCAGGACCCTGGGATCATGGCCTGAGCTGAAGGTGGATTATTAACTGACTGAGTCACCCAGATGCCTGAAATGATAGGCTTTTTAACAAATAATGCTGGGACAATTGATAGCCAGATACAAAAAAAATGGACTTACATCCTTAACTCACATTATATGCAAAAATTAACTCAACATGGGTAATAGACCTAAATGAAAATGTTAAAACTTTGTAACATAAGACTAAATACTCAAAATCTTGGTTTGGCCCAGGATTTTTTAGATACAAAACAAAAATCATGGCACATAAAATTTTTAAAAACCACAAATTAGACTTCGCCAAGTTGAAAATCTTTGTGCTTCCAAAGATACCATTAAAAAATGAAAAAGTCGGGATCCCTGGGTGGCTTAATGGTTTAGTGCCTGCCTTTGGCTCAGGGCTTGATCCAGGATCAAGTGCCACGTCAGGCTCCCTGCATGGAGCCTGCTTCTCCCTCTGCCTGTGTCTATACCCCTCTCTCTCTATCTTTCTGTGTGTGTGTGTGTCTCATGAATAAAAAAATAAAATCTTTAAAAAATAAATAAAAAATAAAAAAATGAAAAAGCTAGTCAAATACTATTAAAACTATTTGCAAATAATATACCTGATAATGTGATTATATTTGAACATATAAAGAACTCTTAGCTTAAAAGTTCTCATCACAAAAGAGAGGAAACCATCAAAATCCTAGAGGAGAACGCAGGCAGCAAATTTTGACCTCAGCTGCAGTAACTTCTTGTAAGATACATCTCTAAAAGCAAGAGAAACAAAAGCAAAAATGAACTATTGGGATTTCATCAGGATAAAAAGCTTCTGCATAGCAAAGGAAACAGTCAACAAAACTAAAGGAAACCTACAGAATGGGAGGAGATATTTGCAAATAACATATCAGGTAAAGGGCTGGTATCCAAAATCTATAAAAAACAGTTATCAAACTCGGGCCCCTGGGTGGCTCAGTGGTTGAGTGTCTGCCTTTGGCTCAGGTTACGATCTCAGGGTCCTGGGATTGAGTCTTGCATCAGGCTCCCTACAGGGATCCTGCATCTCCCTTTGTGTATGTCTTTGCCTCTCTCTCTGTGTCTCTCATGAATAAATAAAATATTAAAAAAACTTTTCAAACTCAACACCCAAGAAACAAACAATTCACTCAAGAAATGGGCAGAAGACACAAACAGACATTTCTCCAAAGAAGACATACAAATGGCCAACAGGCACATGAAAGCATGCTCCACATCACTTGTAATCAGGGAAATTCAAATTAAAACCACAATGAGACACAACTAGTGAGAATGGCTAAAATGAACAAGACAGGAAACAACAAATTTTAGCTAGGATTTGGAGAAAGAGGAATCCTCTTACACTGTTAGTGGGAATACAAGCTGGTGCAGCCACTCCAGAAAACATTGTGGAGGTTCCTCAAGAAGTTAAAATAGAGCTACCCTATGATCCCCAGCAATTGCACTACTGGCTATTTACTCCAAAGGCACAGATGTATTGTAATGAATACATTGGGCACCTGCACCCCAATGTTCATATCAGCAATGTCCACAATAGCCAAACTATGGAAGGAGCCGAGATATAGTTTGACAGATGAATGGATAAGAAGAAGCGGTATGTGTGTGTGTGTGTGTGTATATATATATATATATATATATATATATATATATATAATGGAATGTTACTCAGCCATCAAAAAGGATGAATACCAACCATTTACATCAACATGGATGGAACTAATATGCTGAGTAAAATAAGTCAATCAGAGAAAGAAAATTATCATATGGTTTCACTTACATGTGGAATATAAGAAATACTGAAAGGGACCATAAGGGAAAGAGGGGCAACTGAATGGGGAAAAATCAGAGAGGAAGACAAACCATGAGTAACTCTTAACTCTGGGAAACAAATTGGGGGCTGCTGAAGGGGAGGTAGGTGTGGGGGTGGGATACCTGGGTGATAGGCATTAAGGAGGGCATGTGATGTGATGAGCCCTGGATGTTATAGTATATGCTGGCAAGTTGAATTTAAATTTAAAATGTTCTCATCACAAGAAAAAAAATCAACTATGTTTGGTGAAAGATGTGAACTAAATCATTTTGTAATACATACAAAAATTGAATCATTATGTTGTACACCTGAAACAAATATAATGTTATGTCAATTATATACCAATTTTTGTTTAAGAAAAGCTTATGGGAAAAACGACCAATGTGCTTAACAATAATGATGTCTTCTACGGAAAATATCTTATTTCCTGGAAATAACTTAAAAGAATGGGAAATTCTTTGGGAATGAGGATATCTATGAACATGATAGAGCTACAAAATAGAAAGACCTGGGGTTGAATTGTAGCATTATTGTAAACATGCATTTGAGATGATCAGTTTTTTGAGGAATGCTTGTATTGCAATGGATTTCCCTCTCAGGACTGCTTTTGCTGTATCCCAAAGATTTTGAATGGTTGTATCTTCATTCTCATTAGTTTCCCTGAATCTTTTTAATTCTTCTCTAATTTCCTGGTTGATCCTTTCATCTTTTAGCAGAATGGTCTTTAACCTCTATGTGTTTGAATTTCTTCCAAATTTCTTCTTGTGATTGAGTTCTAGTTTCAAAGTATTATGGTCTGAAAATATGCAGGAGACAATCCCAATCTTTTGGGATTGGTTAAGACCTGATTCGTGGCCCAGTATGTGGTCTATTCTGGAGAAAGTTCCATGTGCACTTGAGAAGAATGTGTATGCAGTTGTGTTTGGATGGAAAGTTCTGTAAATATCTGTCAAATCCATCTGGTCCAGTGTATCATTTAAAGCTCTTGTTTCTTTGGAGATGTTGTGCTTAGAATATCTGTCATTTGCAGAAAGCGCCATGTTGAAGTCTCCCAGTATAAGTGTATTAATATCTAAGTATATCTTAACTTTGGTTATTAATTGATATACTTGGCAGCTCCCACATTCAGGGCATAAATATTCATGATTGTTAAGTCCTCTTGTTGGATAGATCCTTTAAGTATGATATAGTGTCCGTCTTCATCTCTTACTACAGTCTCTGGGATAAACTTTAATTTTATGATATGAGGGTTGCTATCCCTGCTCTTTTGAGGACTATTTGAATGGTAAATTTTTCTCCCACCTTTCACTTTCAGGCTGTAGGTGACCTTAGGTCTAAATTGAGTCTCTTGTAGACAGCAAATAGATGGGTCCTGCTTTTTTATCCAGTCTGAAACCCTGCGCCTTTTGATGGGATCATTAAGCTCATTCACGTTCAGAGTTACTATTGAAAGATATTAATTTAGTGTCATCATAGTACCTATTCAGTCCCTGTTTTTGTGGATTGTTTCTTTGGACTTCCTCTTTCTTTTACAGAACCCCTCTTATTATTTCTTACAGATCTGGTTTGGTGGTCACATATTCTTTCATTTTCTGCCTATCTTTGAAGCTCTTTATCTTTCCTTCTATTCCGAATGAGAGCCTTGCTGTATAGAGTATTCTTGGTTGCATGCTCTTCTCATTTAGGACCCTGAATATATCCTGCCAGCCCTTTCTGGCCTGCAAGGTCTCTGTGAATAGGTCTGCTGTTAACCTAATACTTCTCCCCATATGGATTAGGGATTTCTTGTCTCTTGCTCCTTTAAGGATCTTCTCTTTATCTTTGGAATTTGCAAGTTTTACTATGAAATGTTGGGGTGTTGAAGAGTTTTTATTGACTTTAGGGGGATCTCTCTCTATCTCCTGGATCTGAAGGCCTGTTTTCCTTCCCAAGTTAGGGAAATTCTCAGCTATGATATATTCAAATACACTTTCTGGTCCTCTCTCCCTTTTGGTGCCCTCTGGAACCCCAATTGAATGCAGATTTTTCTTTCTGAGGCTGCCATTTATTTCCATTAACCTTTCCTCATGGTCTTCTAATTCTTTTTCTCTTTTTTCCTCAGCTTCCTTTCTTGCCATCAACTTGTCTTCTATATTACTCACTCTTTCTTCTACCTCATTAACCCTCATTGTTAGGACCTCCAGTTTGGATTGCATCTCATTTAATTGATTTTTAATTTCGGCCTGATTCGATCTAAATTCGGCAGTCATGAAATCTCTTAAATCTTTTATGCTTTTATCCAGAGACACCAGTAGCTTTATAATTGTGCTTCTGAATTGACTTTCTGACATTGAATTTTAATCCAAATTCTGTAACTCTGAAAAATAATAGAGGGTATACAGTGCAGGGTTTCACAATACAGATCCTAGAGCCAGAAGCTACTAACTGTGTGACATTAAGCTAGTAATCTAACATGATTAGTGCCTCTGTTTCCTTATTTGTAAAATGGAGATGCTAATAATAGTATTTACTTCATAGTTTTGCTATAAGCTTAAATTATTTATTCATGTAAATTATTTAGAATGCTTTGTAAGCATTAGCAACTGTTTTTGTTTTTCTGTTTTCAGAGAGGTTCTAGGTACATAATTTAATTATGTGTAAGTACTTTAAATTTGTCCTCATCTTTGCAACAGTTACACCTTTTATTTATTTAGTTCATATCTCAATCACACTGGATGGAATTTCCCAGCCAATATTAACTAGTGTTTTTGTTTCTAATTTAGTGGGGTTACCTTTGTTGTTTCACAGGAAGTATAGTATTATCCATTGACATAAGAGCTATTATTTGTCAAATTAGTAAGTATTCTTTCTTTAGTATTTGGTATGGAATGGAATTTATCAAATAATTGTTCAGTATCTGAAATTGACCTATTAACATGACACATTGAGAGATTCTTAACATTAGGTCATCCTTACATTTCTAAGGGAAAGCATTTTGGGAATTTATATTTTCCAAAAAATTAGCATTCCTTGAAAGTGAGATTTTGGGCAGCCTGGGTGGCTCAGTGGTTTAGCACTGCCTTCAGCCCAGGACCTGATCCTGGAGACCCCGGATCGAGACCCATATCAGGCTACCTGCACGTAGCCTGATTCTCCTTCTGCCTCTATCTCTGCCTCTCTCTCTCTCTCTCTCTCTCTCTCATGAATGAGTGAATGAATAAAATATTAAAAAAATAAAGTGAGATTTTTAAATTTAGTAGCCTAAGGTGACAATATAACTCTGGAGTCAGACACTTGTAATCTGTGGGGTTTTGTTTTGTTTTTGTTTTTACTTTAGGCAAGTTACTCAACATTAGACTCAGATCCCTGATATGTAAAATGGTACCTATTTTATAGGATGATTGTGATGATTGAATGAGATATTTCCTAAAGACTTATCATAACACCTGACACCTAATAAGGAATAAGTGTTAGTGTTATTCATTCATGTCTCATACCTTCACCATTTTGTGTATGCTCAACTTGTATAAAATATATCTGTTCTTCCCATTCAATGATTTGCTGATTTAAATTCTTCATTTCATATTAATATTTCTTCTGATTTATTTGGGTTTGCAGTTTTCAAAAACTAATACTTTGTGCTTTCATTTTTAGCCTTTCATGTGTAATCCTTACTAATAGTCTTCTGTATATTTGATGTCATTAAGTCTTTTTTCCTAAACTTCTGTAACTAATACTTTAAGACAAAAGACAAATGAAATTATTTATTCAATACACATATTCTGAATTATTCTGGACTGCCCTGGTCATCCTAGACTTTGATATTAAGGAGAAAGTGAAACTATTGAAATATACAACTTTTGTCCTTAAGGAGCTTACACTCTGAAATGAATTGAGCTTACATCTATCTACTAACAGTATTCTGTTTGTTTCTTCTGTCCAACAATGTATTCTACATAAGATAGCTGTTTTATGATGATTATGTATGAAAGTAAGAAAATTTAAAAATACATAATTTGTATATCCATAGCTTATATACATTGATAATGTGAATACTTTTTATACTTAAAGAGTTTTCATTTAGTCAGATCTAGAAACTTTGCTTCTCTGCCAACTTTGATGACTTACATACAATGATTAGAAAAAATATTGCATCTTACTATAGCTACTACAATTGAAGCTTAGATATTCCCTCTCTATATAAGTGAATATAAAAATCCCAATTTTAAAAATAAAGACGATTTCTCTTCAGTGACCCTGGAGATTTTGTAAATCTGTATGAACTCAAAAATCTAAAATGGTCTCACAGGTCCTACTGAATTAAAAAACTAGAATTTAAATTCCTACTAAAAGCTGTTTCATCTTTAAACCCCCACCTTGTTACCAAGATTGAGACATGAGCCACCTCCAGTGTCTTTAGAATGAATAAATCTAGTCATTATTTTTTCTCTGAAGAAATATTAATTTCCTTCTTAAATTTGACCATTTACTGCCACCTTTCTGATTTCACACTGAAAAAATGTGTCTGTTCTTAGGAAGAGAAAATATGATCATGACTGTGTTATTAAAAATATATAAAAACTAAAAAGAAAACCTCTTGTACTGGGGAGTGGGGCAAGTTGGCAGAAGAGTAGGGTCTCAGTCACCTGTCCCCACCAACTTACCTAGATAATTTTCAAATCATCCTGAAAACCTATAAATTCAGACTGAGATTGAAAGAGAGAATAGCTGGAATGCTACAGAGAGAAGAATTTGTGCTTCTACTGCTGGGGATTTACCCCAAAGATTGCTTAAACTCATACAACAGTTCAGTAATGTGGCAGGATACAAACTCAGTGCTCAGAAATCAGTGGCATTTCTCTACACTAACAATGAGACTGAAGAAAGAGAAATTAAGGAGTCAATCCCATTTACAATTGCACTCAAAAGCATAAGATACCTAGGAATAAATCTAACCAAAGAGGTAAAGGATCTATACCCTAAGAACTACAGAACACTTCTGAAAGAAATTGAAGAAGACACAAAAAGATGGAAAAATATTCCATGCTCATGCATTGAAAGAATTAATATTGTGAAAATGTAAATGCTACCCAGGGCAATTTACACAGTGAATGCAATCCCTATCAAAATATCATGGACTTTCTTCAGAGAGTTGGAACAAATTATCTTAAGATTTGTGTGGAAACAGAAAAGACCCTGAATAGCAATGGGAATATTAAAAAAGAAAACCAGAGCCAGGGGCATCACAATGCCAAATTTCAGGTTGTACCACAATGGTAATATTAAAAAAGAAAACCAGAGCCAGGGGCATCACAATGCCAGATTTCAGGTTGTACCACAAAGCCGTGGTCATCAAGACAGTGTGGTACTGGCACAAAAACAGACACATAGATCAATGGAACAGAATAGAGAACCCAGAAATGGGCCCTCAACTCCATGGTTAACTAATATTCGAAAAAGCAAGAAAGAAAATCCACTGGAAAGAGGCTAGTCTCTTCAATAAATGGTGCTGGGAAAATTGGACAGCCAAGTGCAGAAGAATGAAATTAGACCATTCTCTTACACCATACACAAAGATAAACTCAAAATGGATGAAAGATCTAAACATGAAACAAGAATCTATTAAAATCCTAGAGAAGAACACAGGCAACACCAGTTTTGAACTTGGCCCCAGCAACTTCTTGCAAGATACATCTATGAAGGCAAGGGAAACAAAACAAAAATGAATTATTGGGACTTATTCAGGATAAAAAGCTTCTGCACAGAAGAAGAAACAGTCAACAAAACTAAAAGAGTACCAACAGAATGGGAAAAGATATTTGGAAATGGCAGATAAAAGGCTAGTATCCAAGATCTATAAAGAACTTATTAAACTCAACACCAAAGAAACAAACAATCCAATCATGAAATGGGCAAAAGACATGAACAGAAATCTCACAGAGGAAGATATACACATGGCTAACAAGCACATGAGAAAATGCTCCACATCACTTGCCATCAGGGAAATACAAATCAAAAACACAATGAGATACCACCTCCCACCAGTGGGAATGGAGAAATTTAACAAGACAGGAAACAACAAATGTTGGAGAGGATGTGGAGAAAGGGGAACCCTCCTGCACTGTCGGTGGGAATGTGAACTGGTGCAGCCACTCTGGAAAACCATGTGGAGGTTCCTCAAACAGTTAGAAATAGATCTGCCCTACGACCCAGCATTTGCCCTGCTGGGGATTTACCCCAAAGATAGAGATGCAATGAAAAGTCAAGACACCTGCACCACGATGTTCATAGCAGCAATGTCCACAATAGCCCAACTGTGGAAGGAGCCTCGGTGTCCATCGAAAGATGAATGGACAAAGAAGATGCGGTATATTATATAATGGAATATCACTCAACCATTAGAAATGACAAATACCCACCATTTGCTTCGACATGGATGGCACTGGAGGGTATTATGCTGAGTGAGGTAAGTCATTTGGAGACGGACAAACATTATGTGGTCTCATTCATTTGAGGAATATAAAAAATAGTGGAAGGGAATAAAGGGGAAAGGAGAGAAAATGAGTGGGAAATATCAGAGAGGGTGACAGAACATGACAGACACCTCACTCTGGGAAAGGAACAAGGGGTAGTGTAAAGGGAGGTGGGCAGGGGGTGGGGTGTCTGGGTGTCGGGCACTGAGGGGGGCACTTGGTGGGATGGGCACTGGGTGTTATGGTATATGTTGGCAAATTGAACTGCAGTAAAAAAAATAAAATAAAACAGAAAAATGTAGGATTAGGATTTCTAACTTATATTAAACAATTTATATTATACTTTCTTTATGTTCATCCTTGCCTGCCATTTGGATAAATTACTAGTATAGGAAGTAAGTTAGGTAATTCCTAACGACATTAACTCTCAAGCACATGAGCATACAGGGTGGCATTTCACTGTGACAGAATCTCATTTTACAAATTTGTTATGTAGGTGGCTTTCTGGGATGTTTTCCTCATAGTTTCTCAAAACCAAGTTGAGGAGAAGGTCAAATTTTTCACTTCTTATTTTTCGACATTACCTTGTTAAATTATTTAAGTATAACAGATCTATAATTGCTTAGCAACTAAGCCTAAGGGGATATTGCTCTCCTTTCCTTCTTTTTTTTTTCTCTATCCTTGCTCTCTATCTCTACTTAATTTATTCTTCATATTCTTTCTTAGGATGACTTTTACTAAAGTATAGTGTTTTATTTTTCTTGTATTTGTTTCTAAATTATGTGTAAGATTTTTATATTCTGTGTCTGCCCACATTTCTCACCATCAACAGGTGAAATACTTTACAATGAATCATAGGCAAATTAATATACAAATAACCAAACTGTTTTGTTCTAATACATCATTAATTTTCAGTTAGGGACTGAATTTTCATTTCCTTCCAAAGTAAACGTGATGACATCTTAACTTCCAATGTGATGGTATAAGGAGATGGGTTTTAGGAGGTGATTAGAGCATAACAGTGGAGACCTCAAGAATGGTATGAGTGTCCTTATAAAAGACACTCTAGAAAGCTCCCTCACTCCTTACGCCCTGTCAGGACACAGCGAGAAGATGCTGTCTGTTAACCAGGAAGTATGCCCTCACCAGACACTGACTCTACTGGTGCAATGATTTTGGACTTCCAGGCCTCCACTCCAGAACTGTGAGAAATAAATGTTTGTTGCTTAGCCACCCAGTTTATGGAAGTTTGTTATAGCAGCCCAAAGAGATCAAAATAGTATATGAATATATATATATATATATATATATATACACATTTATGTATACATATGTATGTATGTGTGTATAAAAATCTCTCTTTTTATATTGGCTTATAACTTCTAAAGTGATTTTACATATATACTTTATTTCTACCTGATAATAATAAGACTACCTAGTAGTCTTTTACTAGGGCAAGTATCATTAGTGCTTTCTTTCCTACTAAGAGATTGTCAAAGAAGTTGTGTCATGTCAAAGTCCACAGAGCTAGAACAAGAGCTGTCAGTTTTCTGAGTCCAGTGCCTTTTCTCAAGCAATAGCATATTTTCTTATAGTATGGTGAATATCCATACATGAAAAAGATCAGTGAAATATTATGTAAGTGACATTCAGAGACATATTATGTGAATAGATTATGTAAATCTTCAAGAGGAAGAGTATATTATATAGCATTTTCCATGTTTATTCAACCCCTGGAACTCTGTTCTGTGACACATCTATTAACATGTCCCAGGAGAGTGTTTTCTATTATTTATGTATATTTTTATTGGAGTTCGATTTGCCAACATACAGTATAACACACAGTGCTCATCCCATCAAGTGCCCCCTTCAGTGCCCGTCCTCAAATCACCCATTCCCCAGATTACCTCCCCTTCCACTACCAGAGTTCATTTACCAGAGTTAGGAGTCTCTCATGTTTTGTCCCGCTCTTTGATTTTTCCAACTCATTTTGTCTCCTTTCCCTGTAATCCCTTTCACTATTTTTATACTCCCCATATGAGTGAAACCATATAATTATTGTTTTTCTCAGATTGACTTATTTCATTCAGCATAATACCCCCCACTTCCATCCATGTTGAAGCACATGGTGGTTATTTGTAATTTCTAATGGCTGAGTAATATTTCATATATATATATATATATATATATATATATATATATATATATATATATATACCACATCTTCTTTATCCATTCATCTGTCAAAGGACATTGTGGCTCCTTCCACAGTTTGGCTATTGTGGACATTGTTGCTATAAACATTGGGGTGCAGGTGTGCTGCTGTTTCACTGCATGTGTATCTTTGGGGTAAATACCCAGTAGTGCAATTGCTGGGTCATAGGGCAGATCTATTTTTAACTCTTTGAGGAACCTCCACACAGTTTTCCAGAGTGACTGTACCATTTCACATTCCGCCAGCAGTGCAAGAGGGTTCCCCTTTCTCCACATCCTCTCCAACATTTGTTGTTTCCTGTCTTGTTAAATTTCTCCATTCCCACTGGTGTGAGGTGGTATTTCATTGTGGTTTTGATTTTTATTTCCCTGATGGCCAGTGATGCGGAGCATTTTTAGGCATTTCTTCTAATAATTATTTGCAATTATAATCTTCCCATAAATTACAATGCAGAATGCAGGAAACAATGAACAATATGCATCCCCATCAGCAGTCTTCATTTCTGATTGTAACTGTTATTAATTAGGTGTACTAATAACTAAAAAATCATGTTACATATTTGTATTATATAAAACTGTACAATATTCTTTTATGAATTAAGCTAAACCTTTGAGATTTAGACAAACTTCATTAGGTTCTAGGATCTCATTTTTGTTTTCAAATATCTTCTGAGGAATGTCTTCTATTTCTAAAGTGTCCTGTTTTGATTCTTTTATATCATTATTGAGGTATAATTGATATAAACTGCACATGGTCAAAATTTAGTGGATTTTGACATAGAAATACACCCATGGAGCCATCACCACACTGAAGATTATAAACATATTCATCACCCCCAAAAGCTGCCACTTGCTCATTTCTTATTCCTCCCTCTAGCCAAACCTCCAACTTCTGTCCAGGTCTGCAGGTCCACTGGTCTACTTTCTGTCAATATACATTACTTTGTCTTTCTAGAATTTTATGTAAATGGAATAATATTCTTTTTGGTCTGGTTACTTTCACTCCACATAATTATTTTGATATTCATCCATCCTGTTATGTATATAAATAACTAATTCCCTTTTATTGCTGAGCACTATTCTATATATTCACCTGTTCATGAACTTTGGGCTGTTCCCCTTTGGGGCTATTACAAAGAAAGCAGCTATAGACATTTATCCACATGTGTTTGGTGTGGACATATGTTTTAATTTCTCTGGGTTAATTACCTACAGGTGGAATAGCTGATTTATATAGTAGGAGTATGTTTAACATTATAAGAAATTATAAAGCTGTTGTCCAACTATGCTTTACGAATTTATGCTCCCACTAGGAGTGTTTCAGTTTCTCTGCATTCTTGCCAACATTTGGTAAAGTTAGTGTTTTTAGTTTTACCCATTCTAATAGGTCTTTAGTAATACCTAGTTGTGGTTTTATTTTGCACTTTCCTGATGACTAATTCATGTTTATTTGTCATTTGTAGATCTGTTTTAGAGATACATCTGTTCAAATTATTTGTCCCTTTTTCATTGAGGCCTTTGTCTTCTTATTGAGTCAAAATAGTTGTTTATATGTTCTAGTTATAAGTCCTTTGTTAGGATTGGGATTTGTATTCCAAACTACAGCTTGCTTTTTCATTTCTTAATAGTGTCCTTTGAAGAGCAAACACTTTAGTTATGACTTGGAGCTCAATCTCAGGACCCTGAGATCATGATCTGAGCTGAAGGCAGACACTTGACTGACTGAGCCACCCAGATGCCACTTCATACTTTTATGTTGTAACTAAGAAACCCAAGATTACTAAATCATTATTCTGTTTACCTCTAGAAATTTTACAGTTTTGGCTCTTAAAGTGAGGTTTATAATCCAATGGAGTTAATCCCCCTTTTTAAAAAAGATTTTATTTATTTACTCATGAGAGACAGAGAGAGAAGCAGAGACATAGGCAGAGAGAGAAGCAGGCTCAATGAAGGATGCCCAATGTGGGACTCAACCCTGGGACTCCAGGATCACGCCCTAGGCTGAAGGCAGACGCTCAACCACTGAGCCACCCAAAAATCCCTCCCCCTTTTTTTTCAAGTTGAGTTAATTTTAGTGCAGGGCGTGAGATAAAGGCCTATATTCCTTTTTCTCTTCTTCTTTCAGTTTTATTATGGCTATCAAATCTTTCCAGTACTATTTGTTGAAAAGGCTTCTAAGTTTATTTAAAATATTTAATTATCTTGGCAACTTTGTCAAGAATCAAATTGAGCTTATATGTGTAGGTGTATTTCTGGACTTGATATTATTTTTTATTGATTTATTTGTCTCTCTTTAACAACATAATACTGCCTTGATTACTGTGGTTTTATAGGAAGTTCTAAAATCACACAGCATAGGGTAGCCCTGGTGGCTCAGTGGTTTAGTGCTGCCTTCAGCCCAGGGTGTGATCCTGGAGACCCAGGATCTAGTCCCACATCAGGCTCCCTGCATGGAGCCTGCTTCTCCCTCTGCCAGTGTCTCTTCCTCTATTTCTCCCTCTGAGTCTCTCGTGAATTAATAAATAAATATTAAAAAAATAAAATCACACAGTATAAGTTCTCAAAATTTGTTCCTTTTTTCCCCCACAGGTATTTTGCTTATTTTAGGACTTTGAATTTCCATATGAACTTTATAATCCACTTGTCAATTTCTGAAAAAGTTGGTATTTTGATTGGGATTTTGCTGAATTTATAGATCAAATTGGAGAGAATTAATACTTTATCAATAACTGAGTCTCTTAATTCATAAAAATGATATATTTATTTAGGTCTTTTAAATAACTCTCAAATATGCTTTATACTTTTCAATGCATAGTTCTTGCAGATAGGTTGTCAAATGTATTAGTAAGTATGACTAAATTTATTACTATTATAACTGGTATGTTTTTGTTTGAATATGTTATTTCTCATTGTTTTTATATAATAATACAAATTATATTTTGGTGATCTTGAATCAGTTTTGCTTAATGTTTTATGACTGTTTTTGCATCTCTTTGAAGACTTTACAGGATTCTATACATAGATGAAATTATTCTGTGGCCGTAAAGAATTTTACTTCTTCCTTTCCAATCTGGATGAATTTATTTCTTTTGTATGCCCCATTGCAATAACTAGAACTTCCACTATAATGTTAATTGAAGTAGTAGAAATGAACATTCTTTCTTATCATCATATGAGAAAAGCATTCAGTCTTTCACAATTAAGTATGATCTTAGCCATATGTTTTGCCATAGTACATTATAAGGTTGAGGAAGTTCCATTTTATTCCAGTTTGCTCAGAGTTTTTATAATGAATGGATGACAGATTTTATCAAAAACTTCTTCTGCATCTACTGAGATTACCATACTTTTTTATTTTGAATTTCTTAATATCCATTGAATTTCAAATGTTAAATCAACCTTACCTTTTTGTATTCCCCTTTATTTTTTTTAACTTTAAATGCAATTGGCCAACATATAGTACATCATTAATTTCAGATATGGTTTTCATTAATTCACCAGTACTCATCACATCATGTGTCTTCCTAAATGCCCATCATCCAGGTACCCCATCCCTCCAACTACCTCCTCTTCAGCAACCCTTGGTTTGTTTCCCAGAGTTAGGAGTCTTTCATGGTTTGTCTTCCTCTCTAATTTTTCCCTATTCAATTCTCCTCTTTTGCTTTATAGTCCCTTTCACTATTTATTACATTCTAAATGTGAGTGAAACCATATGATGATTGTCTTTCTCCTACTGACTTATTTCACTCAAAATAATACCCTCCAGCTCCATCCATATGGATGTAAATGGTAGATATTCATCCTTTCTGGTGGCTGAGTAATAATATATATATATATATATATATATATATATATATATATATATATATATATATACCACTTCTTCTTTATCCTTTCATCTGTTGAAGGATATCTCAGCTCCTTCCATAGTTTGGCTATTGTGGACATTGCTGATATGAATATTGGGGTGCAGGTGCCTTTTCATTACAATACATCTGTGTCTTTGGAGTAAATAGCCAGTAGTTCAGTTGCTGGGTCATAGGGTAGCTCTATTTTAACTTTTGAGGAACCTCCACAATGTTTTCTGGAGTGGCTGCACCAGCATGAATTCCCACTAACAGTGTAAGAGGGTTTCCCTTTCTCCATATCCTCGCTAAAATTTGTTGTTCCCTGTCTTGTTCATTTTAACTATTCTCACTAGTGTGAGGTGGTATCTCATTGTGGTTTTGATTTGAATTTATTTTATGGCAAGTGATGTGGAGCATTTTTTCATGTGCCTGTTGGCCATTTGTATGTCTTCTTTGGAGAAATGTCTGTTCATGCTTTCTGCCCACTTCTTGACTGGATTGTTTGTTCCTTGGGTGTTGAGTTTGATTAAGTGCTTTATAGGTCTTGGATATTAGCCCTTTATCTGATACACCATTTACAAATATCTTCTCCCATTCTGTAGGCTGCCTTTTAGTTTTGTTTACAATTTCCTTTGCTGTGCAGAAGCTTTTTATCTTGATGAAGTTCCAATAGTTATTTTTTACTTTTGTTACCCTTGCCTTTAGAGACATGTCTTGCTAGAAGTTGCTGCAGCTGAGGTTGAAGAGGATGCTGCCTGTGTTCTCCTCTAGGATTTTGAAGGATTCCTCTCATATTTAGGTCTTTCATCCATTTTGAGTTTGTCTTTGCGTATGGTGTAAGAGAATGGTCCATTTTCATTCTTCAGCATGTGGCTGTCCAATTTTGGCAGCACTATTTATTGAAGAGACTGTTTCCATTGGGTATTCTTTCCTGATTTGTTGATGATTAGTTGACCATAGAGTTGAGGGTCCATTTCTGGGTTCTCTATTCTGCTCCATTGATCTATGTGTCTGTTCTTGTGTCAGTACCATGCTATCTTGATGATCATGGCTTTATAATATAGCTTGAAGCTAGGCATTATGATGTCTCCAGCTTTGGTTTTCTTTTTCAACATTCCTCTTGCTATTTGGGATCTTTTCTGGTTCCATACAAATTTTGGGATTATTTATTCCAGTTATGTGAAAAATGTACATGGTGTTTTGGTAGTGATCACATTGAATGTGTAGATTGCTCTGGGTAGTGTAGACATTTTAAAAATATTTATTTCTCCAACCCATAAGCATGGAACATTTTTCCATTTCTTTGTGTCTTCAATTTCTTTGATAAGTGTTTTATACTTTTAAGTATACAGATATTTTACCTCTTTGTGTAGGTTTATTCCCACGTATCTTATGGTTTTGGTGCAGTTGTAAATGGGATCAATTCATTGATTTCTCATTCTGCTGCTTCATTATTGGTGTATAGAAATGTGGGTTGATTTTATATCCTGCAATTGCTGAGTTCATGTAAAAGTTCTAGCAACGTTTGGTGTAATCTTTTAGGATTTCTATACCTAGTATCATATCATCTGCAATTAGTGAAAGTTTGACTTATTTCTTGCTAATTTGGGTGATTTTATCTCTTTCTGTTGTCTTATTGTTGAGGCTAAGACTTCCAGTACTATGTTGAATAACAGTGGTGAGTGTAGACATGTCTGTGGTGTTCCTGACCTTAGGGAAAAGCTCTCAGTTTTTCACTGAGGAGAATATTAGCTGTGGGTCTTTGTATATTGCCTTTATGATATTGAGCTATGTTCCTTCTTTCCCTGCATTCTTGAAGGTTTTTATCAAGAAAGGATGAAGTATTGCGTAAAATGCTTTTTCTGCATCTATTTAGAGGATCATATGGTTTTTATTATTTCTTTTATTAATGTGTTGTGTCATGTTTATTGAGTTGCAGATATTGAACCAGCTCTGCTGCCCAGGAATAAGTCCACTTGATTATGGTGAATAATCCTTTTACTGGACTGTTGGATATGATTAGCTAATTTCTTGTTGAGAGTTTTTTAAGATTTTATTTATTTATTTATTCATGAGAGACAGAGGGAGTGAGAGGCAGAGACAGAGGGAGAGGCAGGGGGACTCAATCCCATGATATGGCGAACATGACCTGAGCCTAAGGTGCTCAGCTGATTGTGCCACCCAGGTACCCCTTGTTGAGAATTTTTGTATCTAAGTTTATCAGGGATATTGGAGTAACTCTTCTTTTTAGTGGAGTCTTTTTCTGGTTGTGGAATTGAGATAATGCTGGCCTTGTAGAATGAGTTTGGCAGTTTTCCTTCCATTTCTATTTTTTGACACAGTTTCAGAAGAATAGGTATTGACTCTTCTTTAAATGTTTGGTAGAATACCCCTGGGAAGCCACCCTCCCCTGGGACTCATGTTTGTCAGGAGATTTTTGATTACTGATTCAATTTATTTATTTATTATGGGTCTGTTCAAGTATTCTATTTCTTCTTGTTTTAGTTTGGGTAGTTTATATCTTTCTAGGAATTTATCCATTTCTTCCAGATTGCCTAATTTTTGTCATATAATTGCTCCCAATATTTTCTTATAATTGTTTCTATTTCTGCATTGTTGGTTGTAACTTTTTGTTTTTCATTTGTGAAAGACACAAATTTGTCTTTCATTTGTGTCTTTCATTTTATTTATTTGGATCCTTTCTCTCTCTCTCTCTCTCTCTCTCTCTCTCTCTCTTTTTTTTTTTTTTTGATAAGTCTGCTTAGTGGTTTGTCAATTTTATTAAGTCTTTCAAAGAAACAGCTCCTGGTTTCCCTGATTTGTTCTACTGTTTTTAAATTTCTATATCATTTATTTTTTATTGAATCTTAATTATTTTCCTTATTCTGCTTGTTTTTTATTTATTTGCCAATCTTTTTCCACCTCCTTTAAGCATTAGGTTAGGTTGTATGTTTTTTTTTCTTGAAGAAGGCCTGTATTGCTACATACTTTCTTCTTATGGCTTCCTTTGCTATGTCCCAAACATTTGGACTGCCGTGTGTTTATTGTCATTTGCTTTTATGTCTTTTTAAGATTTCTTCTTTAATTTCGTAGTTAGCCCAGTCATTCTATAGTGGGATATTCTTTAACCTCCATGTATTTGTGGTCTTTTTAAATTTTTTCTTGTGGTTGACTCCAAGTTTTATAGTGTTGTGGTCTGAAAATATGCATGGTATGATCTCAATTATTTTGTACTTGTTGAAGCTTGATTTGTGACCGGTATGTGATCTATTCTGGAGAATGTTCCATCTGGTCCAGCATGTCATTTAAAGCCCTTGTTTTCTTGTTGATGTTCTGTTTAGATGATCTGTCCATTGCTGCCAGTGGGGTATTAAAGTCCCCTACTATTATTTTATTATTATCAATGAGTTTCTTTATGCTTCCTATTAGTTGATTTCTATATTTGGTTGCTCCCAAGTTAGGGGAATAAATATTCACAATGGTTAGATCTTCTTGTTGGATAGACCCCTTTATTATGTTATAGTGCCTTTCACCATCTCTTATAATCACTGGTTTAGAAACAAGTTTGCATGATATAAATATCACTATTACAGCTTTTTTAATGTCATTGGCATGACATTATACTATACTATACTCCCTCATTTTCAATATGTAGGTGTCTTTGGGTCTAAAATGAGTCTCTTGTAAGCAGCAAATCAGTGAGTCTATATTTTTATCCATTCTGATATCCTATGTCTTTTGATTGGAGCACTTAGTCCATTTACGTTCAGAGTGATTATTAATAGAGATGAATTTAGTGCCATTGTATTACCTGTATAGTCACTGTTCCTATAGTTTGTCTCTGTTCCTTTCTAATCTTTGTTGCTTTCAGCCTTTCTTTCTTGCTCAGAGGGTCCTCTTTAACATTTCTTGCAGAGCTGGTTCAGCGTTCACAAACTGGTTTAGTTTTTGCTTATCTTAGAAACTCTATCTCTTTCTATTATGAATGACACCCTTGTTGGATAGAGTATTCTTGGCTGTGTATTTTTCCCATTTAGCATGTTGAACATATCATCCCACTGCTTTCTGGCTTGCCAAGATTCTGTGGACAGGTCTGCAGCTAAACTTATGTGTCTCTCCTGTAGGTTAGGGACCTTTGGTCCCTTGTTGCTTTCAGAATTTCCTCTTTATCTTTGTATTTTACAAATTTCACTATGATATGTATTTATGTTGACCTATTTTTGTTGATTTTTGAGGTGAGTTCTCTGTGCCTCTTGGACTAAAATGCTTGTTTCCTTCCCCAGATTAGATAACTGCTCTGCTATAAATAATTTCTTCAAATAAAACTTCTGCCCCATTTTCCCACTCTTCTTGTGTGAATCCTATGATACAGACATTATTGTGCTTTGTGGAATCTCAGAACTCCCTAAGTTTATATTTATGAAAACTGAAAAGTTTTATTTCCCTCTTTTTTTCAGTTTCATTATTGTGCATAATTGTATCTTCTCTATCACCTCTTCAATCCTCTGCTTCTCCCATCCTCATTGTGATTAAATCCAGTCAGTTTTGCATCTGTTATAACATTTTTAAATTTGCTTGACTAGCTTTTAGGTCTTTTATCTCTGCAACCAGGTTTTCTATGGTGTAGTG
Source organism: Vulpes vulpes (assembly GCF_048418805.1). Lineage (NCBI taxonomy): Eukaryota > Metazoa > Chordata > Mammalia > Carnivora > Canidae > Vulpes > Vulpes vulpes. Next base: position 94,591,831 of record NC_132796.1, on the reverse strand, counting down.
ATGCTTCTTTCCAATCCAGCTAGTATTCTTATGACTGTTGTTCTAAATTCTAGTTCAGATACATTACTTTTATCTCTTTTGAGCACATCCCTGGCTGTGATTTCTTCTTGATCTTTCTTTTGCAGAGAATTCCTCTGTCTTGTTATTTTGTCTAGGTTTCTGTCTTTTGCATATTATGAAACCTTGCTATGTTTCTTGCTCCTGATAGTAATACTATATTAAAAAACATTCCTATACGTACAGGATCTGGCACTTCAGGAAGTGTTTTTGGTGTATGCTGTTATGTTTTGGCTGTTCATCCCACAGATCAGGCCTCTGTAGAGTTCCTTCTTGCTTGCAGTGGGGAGTTTTTGGACCTTTAACTGTGTGTGCTTTGAACTGTTTATTAAGATAAGCCTGGAAAAAAACCAGGCTTGATCTAAGAAAAAAGAATAGGAAAAAGGAACAGAAAAGCGAGCAAACAAACAAAAAACTATAAGCCTGATTTAAAGAATAGGGAAGAAAGGGTGAAAAAAAATTGAAACCTGATCCAAAAAATGAGAAAAGGAAACAAACAAATCAACCAACAAATGAACAAAAACCTATAACCCTGATACCAAAGGAAAAAGAAGAAAAATAATCAAAGGAAAAAAGGGGAAAAAAAAGAAATCTTGGTAGTGTTTCCACTAGAACTGAAGTGACACTTTGGAGCATTCTATATTCAGTAGACTTGGTATATTCACGGGCTTATTTTGGTCTTCTAAGAGAGGCCCATAGTGCTGGCTTACAGTCAGACCTGCCTTTGCAAAAATGCTTCTGCTGGGTGCAAGGAGGTGGTAGTTTGATGCAAGGGACTCCAGCCTCCACTGGAGATGCTGTTTCTCTCTGAAATCTGACCTGCTGGTGGTCAGGGGGTGGAAGATGGCATCATGCCTCCTTCTAGTCACTGGGGACTGGAACTCAAGGCAGTGCTGTTGAGGAGGACCTCCCAGAAAAGGGAATCATCTCTTCTCTTTTGTACCAGGCTTTTATCAGACCCCCACCCTTTATCTGTTTGTGCCCACCTATTGGCATGCCTGGTGGCACAGTTTTCCTAGGTTTTACCTCTGGCTGGTGGCTGGGATTCAAACCTCCACATCTTAAAGGACCTGGTGAGATGGGGGCCCAGTTCCCTCTCCTGGAGGAGAGCCTTGCACTGTGCCTGGTACCATTCTGTCCCACAAAAGCTGTCACACACATGCACATGGTGGCTGGAAAGTGAAAAGCTGCAACCAGGTTTTCTGTCCGCTGTGCATGTACCTCTGTTCCCTGCTTTTAAATGGCCACTTAATGGCTCCTGGCAGGACTTTTGACCTTAGAGAGGCAAAATACCCTCTTCCAAACATACTGCAGGAAGGGGAGCATTTTCTCCCAGTGCAACCCAGGAGATCCCCTCACCAAGGCATATTGTGGAAACTACCTGCTGCTTTCTCTCCGACTCTCTCCCTTTCTGCCTGGCTTTGCTCCATGAAAATAATTCCCTCCCCTTCACTGTACCATGGCTCTAAACGTTGCATCTACTGTATTCTCTCCCTCCAACTGTGTAGATTGTTTTCTTAATCCTCAGATCAATTTCCTAGTTGCTAAAAATTATTTGCTATTGATTTAGCTGTGTTGGTGGGATGAGGCAAACTCAGGATCCCCCTTCTATTCAACTACATTAACTAATTTCCCTAAAATTGTTATAGTTTCTTCCTTAAATGTTTGGCCAAATTACCAATGATGCTATTTTGTCCAGGAATTTTTCAATTGTTTGGAAGCTAAATAACACATATCTAAATAACCCATGGGCCCAAGAAGAATTAATAAAATAATTAGAAATTAGTTTTTATTCAAATGAAAATGCCACATATACAATAGTGTAGGATGCAACTAAAGGAGTATTTAATAGAAAATGTTTAGTACTAAATACTTATATTAGAGAGAAAGACAGGTCTCAAATCAACCACCTTTGATTCCACCTTAAACTAGAAAGTAACAAATTAAATAAATAGTAAAAAATATTGCATTATGTCCTTCACCCAGATGCCCCAAATGTTAATGCTTTAACATACTTGCTAGCCATTTGTTCTTTCCCCTCTCCTTCTCTCTGTAGAATTTCAGAATAAATTGAATATATGATGCCACTTTACCTTTAAATACTTTAGTGGTAACTCCCTCCTCTCAAAAAAAAAGGTGGGGGGCATTATCTTATATAACTACAGCACAATTTCGAAAATCTGGAAATTAAGACTCACCTTATTCAATTCTTGCTACTGTCATTCTAATGTCCAGGTCCCACTCAAAAATTACTCATTCTGTTTAGTTGCATGTGTCTTTAGTCCCCCTTAATACCAAACACATATTTTTTCTTATTTTTTTTTTCATTTTTTGTAAAGGTAGAAACTGAAAATTTGATAGAAAGTTTAAACAACTTGCAAGATCACAGATGACAAGCAGTAGAGCCTGGGTTAAATTATCCTTTGACTTCTCTTCTAGTGCTATTTTCACATTGAAATATATTCCTCCAATCTGTGTGTGTGTGTGTGTGTGTGTGTTCTATAGGTTTCTCAGAAAGACAGTTACTGTATCTTATCACATCACCTAAAGCAGTTCAGTAAAGATAGCAGTCATTCAATCATTGTCCACATTTGACTAGATTAACAAACTAACCTACATGCTTGTAATATGACCAAAATTTGATTATAGTTATTTCCATATGCTGGCTGATGACAGTCAACTTCCTCTTCTCCAATTGAAATGACTTCTTTAACATAAAAAAAATTCTTGGTAAAATAAATATATATGTGTGTCAAACACAATTTGCTAGCCAAGATGTGGCTATGTGTCCAATGCCTTGTTACCTGACTTAAACTATATTATGCTTCATCAAAGAAAAACTGTTTGCTTTTAAGAACTTACCTGAGAGATTATCCTTGTGAGTTTTAAGAGGTGTGAGTTCATTGACATTTTCAGTGTTATTTTTTCAAATGAACTTTACTTTCCTAATATTGAAATGAAGATATTTTTCCCTCATTCGCCGCCCAGCTAAGTAATGGAATGAGCAAAAGATGTTTGAAATTAAGTGGTCATAAGCAACTTATTACTGAGAAAGGAAAATAAAATCTTTAAAGAACTTAAATTCTTTCTTCCACACAAACACATAACCCATGCAAATTCTAACTTTCTTGCAATTCAAGGAAGTTCTACAATAGAGGAATAAGCCTCTTAACAAGATTGAATTTACTATTGTGCAGGTTACAAGCTGAACAAACAGAGATTGGGGAAGGCTCTGTTCATTCATGTGCCTCCTTTAAAAAACAAATACCAGTTTAATATAAATGGAAATGAGGGCAACATTAGTGTGAACACAAATCTTGATCCATTGTAACCTAATAATGAAAGCCATACTTTTTTGAGGCTGGATAAATGGATAACGTCATCCATTTTAGAATCTGAATCATCACCGTTTTGTTAAAATTTTCTTCCTTTATGAATTTTACTTTGCATTCTGGGATGATAAACTCTAGTACTGAAAGTCTTGAATGTTTATATGCACAACTAAAATAATATGATTAGGAATAATGATGCCAGATGCCTGAGTGGCTCAGCGGTTGACTGTCTGCTTTTGGCTCAGGGCGGGATCCTGGTCCCGGGATTGAGTCCCACATTGGGCTCCTTGAGTGGAGCCTGCTTCTCCCTCTGCTTGTGTCTCTCATGAATGAATAAATAAAATCTTAAAAAAGGGAATAATGATGCAAAAAAAATGTACAAAACTTACAAAATAAAACCCAAAGGCCAGCTTTATAAAAATGCTGTCTTTATAATCTGTTATTATCAAACACCATAGCTAATGGTTGTACTCAAACATTTGCCCTGCTTCAAAGGTGTGATCACAGCAGCATTATTATAGAAGTTTTGTTTGCAAACAGGCAGAACTGAAATCCTTCCCTTAATTTGGGAGATGAGAATATCTTAAGAATACAGGGAGATGGTTTTTCTTTTTCTTAACTCCAAAGGAAGAACTTCATATAATTCTAAGTCTTAACAGCTTTTAAAAATATAAATAAAAATTAGCTTCCTGATTTGTAAAAAAAAAAAGTTTTCATTATTAAAAGAGATTTTCTTATCTTTTATAAGACATAAATAAGTTAAATTAAAAAATTATTTAAAATATAAATGTACCTCAGTTTTCTGATTTGACTGTATAAGTAGTCTTTGGAAATGACTGGGAATGGAACACAGAAATAATCAAAATGACAGTAGGAAGACTTGCTAAATGAGTTTGGTCATCTTTAAATATAAGCGATATACCTATATCACTGTATTATTTTGAAGATTAGATTAGATAACAAATGTAAAATACCCAGCAAAGTGTTTATGAAGCCAGAGTGAATATTTGAGAAACGATAGATGTTTTTGTTATTATTGCCTAAAAGGGCAAATTTCTTCCCAATTTTCCTTTTTCCTGGACTTATATTCCATAAACAACTGCATTATATTTGAAAGCATACCATAATTCCTAAATTTTGAAACTAGAAATAGATTTAAAACAAGTAAAATTAAAAAAAATAAAACAAGTATAATTATATTTGGTTTCATAGAGTGTGAAAGATTTTTTACCCTTATCTATATTTACATCATTTATTTTGTAACACATTATATATGCTAATATATGCTGGAGAAATATTTAACAGTTTGGGAAAGCCATATCAATTAAGGTAGGATTTATTGCTCTAAATTAGTACAGTAATTTATGAAATGACAATATTTTATAAAAGAACTATATAATGAATGCTGAAAGAAGAGCTTTCCCTATGAGAACATATGGACTGATATCATCTAGAAAATCTGACTTTCATTACTGTAACAATTTTAATAGGATACCCAGAGGGCTTATCAAATACTGAGTTGTGTACTATATTTTTATGTGTTATAACAAGTATATTCTGACTTGTTTTACTATTTTTTTTACCTTGTATCTTTTTTAAAAGCTTTGAGATAATTTGAAGATACTTGTAAATAATTTGGCCAATATGCTTTTCGCTTGGATTCAGACATATCCACAAAAGTGGCCCATGGAGATAAGGTTTTCTGAATATAATTTGTCTGAAAAAAAAAGAATTTGGCAAATTCATTTCCTGTCTTAGTATTCACAAGTCCATTATAATTTTGTCATTGATTAGTTTATACAATATATATAATTTTAAGTTTGTAAAATTGAGCTTAGAAAAATTTATGAGTTGGTTTTTCCCTCTCCAATATGTTACATTTTAAGTAATGTTTGTTTAATCACAATAATTTTCTGAATGTATTGATGAACTTGCTAAGACCAAAAAAATGCTAAAACCATTAATAATCTGATAGTTACATGATATTTGCTTTTTTTCCAAAAGAAATTTTGTAAAATAATTGAAAGAAAACCCATTTTTGAAAGTTTACTCTTCTCAAAATAGTGTTTATCATGGTTGAACAAAAAGTTGTTTCTCAACTTTTATAATCCAGAGACAGGTAGAGTTCCTCAAGTTTTAGACTTACGTACAACTATTCTCTTATTCTTCTTTACCCCTAAACTCCTCTGCAAAGCCATTGATAAATGCTGTTAAAGACTTAAGTGAAAAGAAGGACTTTGACATTTAAAGAACCCATTGATTTACCAAGTGGTATTTGAGAAAATTTACTTCCTATATCAGTGTTAAGTTTTTGAAGGTACAGCTTCTTGTGCTTATTTAACAGAGTTGAATGTTAGTTTTTTTTCTAAAAATCTCAAAAAAAGATTATCAAAGAACTGATTAGGTTAATTAGACTGAGGACCTCCAGCTGCTGTGTTGTTGCTTGCTAGGAACCATAATAAAACAATTAGGCTTAATTTAAAAATCTCCATGATTGTTTAGGATATATAAGCTAGTATGTGATTGTCACAGCTAATACATGGGCCTGCCAGTGTTACGTCTGATTAGCCCATGCTTTCATGACACAATTGGACAATTTCAAAACATTGCTGAAGTTATAATACTATAGCATGCATTTTGTAATAGGCTTTTCTTCTGCTCAGGTTCTCTGCCGTGCCTGAGCTGAAATAGCAGTTCATATCTGTTTCTTGTCTTCTGAGATAAATTTCAATGCTATAACAAGCCATCTTGGTAACACAGTTATAAAGAGATGTTCATCCATCAATATCTTCAAACTTCATTTAGAATACACACTGGCTATCAAAAAGTGTTTAAGGGGTGCCTGGGTGGCTCAGTCAGTTAAGAGTCTGCCTTTGGCCCAGGTCATGTCTCAGGGTCCTGAGATCAAGTCCCACATCAGGCTGTCTGCCCAGCAGGGAGTCTGCTTCTCCCTCCTACTCTCCCTCTGTGCTCTCCCCCCTAAAATAAATAAAATATTTTTTTGTAAAAAAAAAAGAATTTAAAAGTAAAACTCAAAGAAAAGCAAGAAATCACACTAAAGTATAAAAATAAGCCACTAGGGATTTGGTAGATGTTTTCATTCAGACTATGACATTTTAAAGGATTAATATACAGACATCTAGATCTAGGACAAGAGGGTATAACCAACATGATCTTTATTTTTCTAACCTAATTTTCTAGGACCAGTCAACACCAGGTATATCCTTAAGAGTTTCTATACTCATTCAGAGTTCTTTTCTAAGAACACGTCAAGGGTGATCTTTGAAAAAAAATTGTTACAGTAGCCCAAGTTTGATTCTAGGGGCTCTACATCTCATTGGTAGTTAAGCTTTTCCTCTAACCTTCTTTAAAAAATTCCTTGCTCCAAGTCTCAACTTTTCTCAATCTACTGTACCCTTGCCCCTAATGATAGTGCAGAGATTCCAATCATCAGGTCTAGATGTTTTCCATCCTCATCCCCCCTTTCCCCTGAGTTGAGTACACTCAACTATTAACTGCAAGTTTAATCTCTGACCTGATGTATGAATAGTCAGAAAGACATGATACTTTAGTTCCATAAAGTTTAGCATTAAAGAAAAATGAAAAAATAATAACAACACATAATCCTAATACTCTCATACAACTGAGATAGTTTTAAATCATTTTACTCATAGTTTACATATCAGTTTTTGTTCTATTATTTTCTCTTAATGTTACATCATAATTATTTACATACTTTCCCAGTCTTAACCATTAATATTTTAATATGCTTTTCCTTTTGACATGCTTATATATCAAAATTTACTAAACCATTCTACTAAACAATTAATTATATCTGGTATTTTCTTCTAGAGGTAAGCATCTCTTTATTTTTAATTTTTTTATCTCTAAGTTTTTATTTAAATTCGAATTAGTTAGGGATGCCTGGGTGGCTCAGCCGTTGAGAGCCTGCCTTTGACTCAGCTCATGATCTCGGGGTCCTGGGATCAAGTCCCACATCAGGCTCCCTGCAGAGAGTCTGCTTTTCCCTCTGCCTGGGTCTCTGCCTCTCTCTGTCTGTGTCTCTCATAAATAAATAAAATTTAAAAAAACAATTCGAGTTAATGTACTATGTTACATTAGTTTCAGGTGTACGATGTACTGATTCAACAATTCCATACATCACCTAGTGCTCATCCAAGTGCACTCCTTAATTCCTATCACCTATTTAACCCATCCCCCTCCCATCTCCTCCCTGATAATTATCAGTTTGTTCTTTATAATTAAGAGTCTGTGTTTATAAATTTATTTTTTATTGGTGTTCAACTTGCCAACATATAGAATAACACCCAGTGCTCATCCCGTCAAGTGCCCACCTCAGTGCCCGTCACCCAGTTACCCCTACCTCCCGCCCACCTCCCCTTCCACCACCCCTAGTTCGTATCCCAGAATTAGGAGTCTTTCATGTTCTGTCTCCCTTTCTGATATTTCCCACTCATTTTTTTTTTTAGAGTCTGTGTTTAGATTTGTCTGTCTTCTCTCTCTTTTCCCCCTTTGCCCATTTGTTCATTTGTTTTGTTTCTTAAATTCCACATGAGTTAAATCATATGATATTTATCTTTTTTTGACTTATTATTTTGCTTAGCATAATACTCGGTGGTTCCATCCATGTTCTCACAAACGACAAGATTTCATTCTTTTTTATGACTAATATTCCATTCCATACACACGTGTGCATGCACACACACACACACACACACACAATACCACATCTTCTTTATCCATTTATCAGTCGATAAACATTTGGGCTCTTTTCATAATTTGACTATTGTAAATAATGCTACTATAAACATTGGGGGGGGGCATGTATCCCTTTGAATTACTAGTTTTGTATCCTTTGGGCAAATACCCTTCAGTGTAATTTCTTGATCATATGGTAGCTCTATTTTTAATTTTTTGAGGAACCTCCATACTGTTTTCCACAGTGGCTGCACCAGTTTGCATTCCCACCAAAAGTGCAAGAAGGTTCCTTTTTCTCCTCATTCTCACCAACATCTGTTGCTTTTTATATTTCATTTTAGCCATTCTGACAGGTGTGCGGTGATATCTCATTGTAGTTCTTAAAAATTATTTATTTGTTTATTTATTTATGAGAGAGAGAGAGAGAGAGAGAGAGAGAGAGAGAGAGAGGAAGCAGGCTTTATGCAGGGAGCCCAATGTGACACTTGATGCTGAGACTCCAGGATCACACCCTGGGCCGAAGGCAGGCGCTAAACCGCTGAGCCACCCAAGTGTCCCTCTCATTGTAGCTCTGTTTTGCATTCCCTTGATGGTGAGTGGTGTTGAACATCTTTTTATGTATCTGTTGGCCATCTGTATGTCTTCTTTGGAGAAATGTTTGTTCATGTCTTCTGCCCATTATTTTCATTGAATTGTTTGTTTTGGGGGTATTGATTTGTATAAGTTCTTTATATTTTTTTATACTAACCCTTTATTGGATATGTCATTTGCAAATAGCTTCTCCCATTCAGTAGATTGTCTTTTGGTTTTGTTTACTGTTTCTTTTGCTTTGCAGAAAATTTTTATTTTGATGTAGTCCTAATAGTTTATTTTTGCTTTTGTTTCCTTGCCTCAAAAACACACCTAAAAAAATTTGCTACTGCTGATGTCCAAGAGGTTACTTCCTGTTTTCTCTTCTAGAGTTTTTATGGTTTCAGATCTCACATTTAGATCTGTAATACATTTTGAATTTATTTTTGTGTATGGTGTAATAAGTGGTTGAGTTTCTTCTGCATGTGGCTGTCCAATTTTCCCAACACCATTTATTGAAGAGACTCTCTTTTTCCCACTTGATTTTCTTTCCTGCCTTGTCAAAGGTTAATTGACCATACAGTTGTGGGTTTATTTCTGGGCTTTTTGTTCTGATGCATTGATCTATGTGTCTATTTTTGTGCTACTACCATATTGCTTTGATTACTACCACTTTGTAATATAACTTGAATTCTGGAATTGTGATGCTTTCAACTTTGCTCTTCTTTTTCAAGACTGCTTTTGCTTTATGAGAACTTTTGTTGTTCCATACAGATTTTAGGATGGTTTGTTCCACCTCTGTGAAAAATGCTGTTGATATTTTAATAGGGATTACATTATATGTGCAAATTGCTGTGGGTATTATAGACATTTTAACAATTTTTGTTCTTCCAATACATGAGCATGGAATGTTTTTCCACCTCTTTGTGTCATATTCAATTTCTTTCATCAGTATCTTATAGTTTTCAGAGTACAGATCTATCTCCTTTTTGGTTAGGTTTATTCCAAGGTATCTTATGGCTTTTGATGCAATTGTAAATGGGATTGCTTTCTTAATTTCTCTTTTTGTTGCTTTATTTTTGGTGTGTAGAAATGCAGTGTACTTCTGTACATTGATTTTTCATTCTGTGACTTTACTGAATTCATTTATCAATTCTAGCAGTTTTTTGGTGGGGGCTTTCAGGTTTTCTATATACAGTATCATGATCATGCCATCTGCAAATAGTGAAAGTTTTACTTCTTCCTTACTGATTTGGATGCCTTTTACTTCTTTTTGCTGTCTAATTGCTGTGGCTAGAATTTCCAGTTCTACCAGTTGAATAAAAGTGGTGAGAGTTGACATCTTTGTCTTGCTCCTTACCTCAGGGAAAATATCTCAGTTTTTCACCATTAAGAACGATGTGTTTTTTTTTTTGTTTGGTTGGTTGTTTTTTTTTTTTTTTTTTTTTTTTAAGAATGATGTTAGTGGGACGCCTGGGTGGCTCAGTGGTTAAGTGCCTGCCTTCGGCCCAGGGTGTGATCCTGGAGTCCTAGAATCAAGTCCCACATCAGGCTCCCTGCATGGAGTCTGCCTCTCTCTGCCTATGTCTCTGCCTCTTTCTCTCTCTCTCTCTCTCTCGATCCCTCATGAATAGATAAATAACTTTTTAAAAAAAAGAATGGTGTTAACTGTAGTGTTTTTATACATAGCCTTTATTAGATTCAAATAGATTTCCTTGAGCCCTACTTTGTTGAGTGTTTTTATCATGAGTGGATATTGTACTTTGTAGGTAAACATTTCAATGGATGTTTTAATGTATAGTTTTTATTCTACTGTTAAATTATTTTCTTAAGAGAATACCTAGCAGTGGGGTGACTATGTCAAAGAGTGTGTATATTTGTAACACATAATTTACCTTGTCATATTGCTTTCTAAAAGGCTTATTCCAATTTATAATGGCACTCAAGTTGAATCACATTAACACCTTACCAGTAGAAGTTATTACCCTTATAACTATGTTTGTGCTTTTTGTAAGTAATCAAAATGGCTCTAGTTTGACTACTCTTAGTGAAGATTCATGTTTTCCAACATGTTCAAACACTAATTTTCTATTATGGGAAATTTATGTTCAAATTCTATATCCAGGGATCCCTGGGTGGCGCAGCGGTTTGGCGCCTGCCTTTGGCCCAGGGCGCGATCCTGGAGACCCGGGATCGAATTCCACGTCGGGCTCCCGGTGCATGGAGCCTGCTTCTCCCTCTGCCTGTGTCTCTGCCTCTCTCTCTATCTCTCTGTGACTATCATAAATAAATAAAAATTAAAAAAAATTCAAATTCTATATCCATTTTTCTATTGAGAATTTGCTGTTGCTCTGATAAAGTTAAATATATTCTTTATATATCATACATGCAAACATCATGTAAGCCATGTAAATATTTTCCACAATTTCCCGCTGATTTTTGTATTATTTAATTGTTATTTTATCATCTTTAATTTTTATATTCAAATATGGCAGTTTTATCCATTGTAATATCTATTACTTCCAAAAGAAAATATTTTTGTGTAAATATACTCTATTCTTTTTTGTTTGATTGATTTTCTTTTTGATTGATTTTCCATAATCTGATGAATCTTGCCTAATCCACCTAATGTATATGTTGTTGGATTTACAAAGCATATTTATTTATTTTTTTCAAAGTTTTTTCTTATGATAGAGAGAGACAGAGAGAGAGAGAGAGAGAGAGAGAGAGAGAGAGAGAGAGAGAGGCAGAGACACAGGCAGAGGGAGAAGCAGGCTCCATGCACCGGGAGCCAGATGTGGGATTCGATCCTGGGTCTCCAGATCGCGCCCTGGGCCAAAGGCAGGCGCCAAACCACTGCGCCACCTAGGGATCCCTACAAAGCATATTTAGACTAATTATTTACCTATAAGTAACAAAAAAAATCCTTAAAGATCACAGGTTTTACAATGGAATAGACTAGGTCTCCAAATTCATGTTGTTACTTAAGAGTTGTGCCATGTTGGCCAGATTATTTAACCTGAGTCACCACCTTTTATCTATAGATTGTGGGCATGTAATGCTGGACTTGCAGGATCATTATGATGATTGAGAATTATGTAAATATAATATCTGACATATGAAAGACATTTAATAAATGATCATTTTTTAAAGATTTTATTTATTTATTCATGAGAGACACAGAGAAAGAGGCAGAGACATAGGCAGAGGGAAAAACAGGCTCCCTGTGGGGAACCATGATGTGGGACTTGATCCCAGGACCCTGGGATTACGACCTGAGCCAAAGGCATATGCTCAACCGCTAAGCCACCCCGGTGCCCAATAAATGGTCATTTTTATTGAAGGTGCAACACAATTGTAGTTGGATTTATTTCTGGACTTTATGTTTTACATAGTTGTATTTTTGTGTCTATAATTACAAAAATATTTTGTTTTAAATAATTAAAAAAATTTCAAAAAATGGGATAGCTACATGCAAAAGAATGAAACTGGACCACTTTTAAAGGTCATATGCAAAAACAAATTAAAAATGGATTAAAGCCCTAAATGTGAGACCTGAAACTATAAAACTCCTAGAAGAATACATAGGCTGTAATTTCTTTGACACCAACTGTAGAGGTATTTTTCTAAATATGACTCTTCAGGCAAAAGAAACAGAAGCAAAATTAAACTATCAAAGCTACACTAAAATAAAAAGCTTTTGCACAGAGAGGAATCCATCAACAAAACAAAATGCAACTTACTGAATGGTGGAAGATATTTGCAAATGATATATCCAATAAGGGAATAGTATGTAAAAAAGAATTTATACTACTCAACACCAAAAAAAAAAAAAAAACCCACACACAAAAAAAACGTATTCCAATTAAAAAATGGACAAAGGACCTGAATAGATATTTTTCCAAAGACGGCATACAGATGACCAACAAACACATGAAAAGATGCTCAACTCACTTATTATCAGGGAAATGTAAATCAAAACCACAATGAGATATCATCTCTCACCTGTTAGAATGATTGAAATAAAAAGCATAGGAAATAACAAATGTTGGCAAGTATGTGGAGGAAAAGAAATTCTTGTTCACTGTTGGTGGGAATGTGACTTGGTGTAGCCACTGTAAAAAATAGTATGGAGGTTCCTCAAAAAATTAAAATTAGAATTATCATATGATCCAGTAACTCCACTACTATTTACCTAAAGAAAATGAAACATTAATTCAAAAAGATATACACACACTTTTGTTTATTGCAACATTATTTATAATAACCAAGATATGGAAGCAACCCAAGTGTCCATCCATAGGTGAATGGATAAAGATGTGGTATAGATTTATTCAATGCTGTATTACTGAGCCATAAAAAAAGAACAGCCTTGCCATTTGCAGCAACATAGATGCATCTGCAGGGTACAATGCTAAGTGAAATAAGTCATACAGAGAAAGGCAAAATACCATATTTCACTCATGTAAAACTTAAGAAACAAAACAAACAAGCAAAGAAAAAGAGACAAACAAAAAAACAGTCTTAAGTACAAGAAAACAAACTGGTAGTTGTCACAGGAAAAGTGGATGGGAAGATGGGTGAAATAGGTTGAGAGGATTAAAAGTATTGTTATCTTGATGAGTTCTGGGTAATGTATAGAATTGTTGAATTGTGGGGATCCCTGGGTGGCTCAGCGATTCAGCACCTGCCTTTGGCCCAGGGCGTGATCCTGGAGTCCTGGGATCGGGTCCCATGTTGGGCTTCCTGCATGGAGCCTGCTTCTCGCTCTGCCTCTCTCTCTTTCTCTCTCTCTCTCTCTCTCTCTCTCTCTCTGTCTCTCTCTCGGTCTCATGAATAAATAAATAAAATATTAAAAAAAGAATTGTTGAATCACTATATTGTACATCTGAAACTAATATAATGCTGTATGTTAATTGTACTTCAATAAAGAAAACTATTTTTAAAAAACAATCTTACAGACCTTGTTCAACTATATTAATCTTTTCTTAAAATATAAACTGTTTTAACAATTTTAGATGTGTAGAAAAATTGCAGATAGCAGAGAGAGTTCCCATGTATTCATATAGTTTTTCCTATTATTATTATTATTATTATTATTATCTAACATTAGCATAGTTCCATTCATCATCATGAACCAACAATAAGACATTAAAATTAATGAAAGTCCGTATTTTCTTTAGATTTCAAGTTTTACATAACACTCTTTCCCCCATAACTCTAATTTCTTAATTATGGAATAAAGATGTACATAACATAAAAAATTTGTCACATTAGCCATTTTTAGTGTTTAATTCCATGGCATTAATAACAATCACAATGTTGTGTGACCATCATCACTACCTATTTCCCAAATATTTTGAACATCCCAAATAGAAACTCTGTATAGAAACTCTATAATCATTAATCAATAACTTCTCATTCTCTCCTTTCTAGCCACTAGTAACTACCAATCTGCTTCCTATTTCTATAAATTTTCCTATTCTTAATATTTCATGTAAGTGAAATCATAAAATATTTGTCCTTTTTGTGTCTGGTTTATTTCACTTAGTATGTTTTCAAGGTCCATCCATGTTCCATGTGCCAGAACTTCATTCTCTTTGATGGCTGAATAATATTTCATTGTATAATATATACTTGATTTTGTTTCTTTAGTCATCTGTGGCTATTGTGAATAATGCTGCAATGGATACTGGTATACAAGTAGGTATGGCTGTGATTTCTTGTCTGAGGTTCTTTTGGGTACATACCAAAGAATTGAATTGCTGGCTCATAATTCTAAGCATAATTATTTGCTTAGGCTTTTGAAGTACTGCCAAACTGTTTTTCCCAGCAGCTGCACCATGTTCTATTCTCACCAGAAATATATAAGAATTCCAATTTCTCTATATCCTCACTAACAATTGTTATTTTTAAATTTTTTAAAAATTATAACCATGCTATTGCATATGAAATGATATCTCATTGTGGTTTTGATCTGCATTGCCCTAATAACTAATGATATTGAATATTTCTCCTATGCTTATTGGCCATTACTATATCTGTTTTAGAGAAAAGTCTATTCAAGTTATTTATACATTTTTAAAATGGGCTGTCTTTCTGTTGGGAAGTTGGGAAGAATTTCTTAGATATTATGGATATTGAATTCTTATCAGATACAAAATTTCAAACATCTCCTCCAATTCTTTAGATTATCCTTTCATTTTCTTGATAATGTTCTTTGAGGCACAAAAATTTTTAATTTTCCTGGAGCCCATTTATCTGTTTTTACTTTTACTTTTCTATAATTTTGGTCTCATGTCTAAAAATACATTGCTAAATCTAAGGTTATGAAGATTTAACCCTGTTTTCTTGTAAGTTTTATGGGTTTTAAGCCATATTTAGGACATATATTTAGGACACTGATAATTTTTTAGTTAAGTTTTGTATATGGCATGAGGCAGAGCAGTCCAACTTCATTCTTTTGCATGTGAAGATCTAGTTGTTTCAGCACCACCTGTTGAAGACTATTTTTTACCCATTGAATGAATTTGACATACTTGTCAACAGTCAACTGGCTGGCCATTGATTTATGAGTTTATTTCTGTGGTCTCAATTCTATTCCATTGGTCTATATAGATATGCTTATGCAAGTACCACACTGCCTTGATCACAGTAGCTTTGTTGTGAGTCTTCCAAATTTATTCTTTTTGGGGATTGTTTTTACTATTCAGAGCCCTTGAAACTCCAAATGAATTTGAGGATAAGCTTTTAGTTCTGCAGAAAAGAGGCTGTTGCATTATTTTATATATTGTGAAATGATCACTGCAATAAGTCTAGTTAATATCCATCCCCATAAAGAATTATAAATTTGTTGAGATACTTTTAATACCTACTCTTAACAACTTGCAAATATATAATACAGTAGTATTAAGTATAAAACAATTTATTTTTGTAGATTTGAGATAGAAGGATAGACAAATTGGATGGATGGATAGATAGGATGTACAGATGCATGCATGGGTAAGTAGATAGATGACAGATCGGTGAAGGGATAAATGAATGGATAAATAGCTGAAAACTGGATTATGCAAGTTATTGAATAATAAATGGTGTTTATTTTACTGGAACTTAAGGGAAGAAAATGAAGTTAAAGTACAATCCTTCGATTGTCGAAGGATTATACTTTCAATGTTTGTTCACAAAAATATTTTAATTTTAAGATTTCTCTATAATTAAGATTATGAAAAACATTAAAATGTGGAGGTCATCATTATTTTTTAATTTTTTAAAAAAATTTTAATTCCAGTTAGTTAACATACAGTGTAATATTAGTTTCAAGTATACTATATGTGATTCAACAATTCCGTACATCACCCAGGGCTCATTGCTACAAGGGCACCCCTTAATCCCCATCACCTATTTCACCCATGTCCCCATCCTCCTCCTCTCCAGTAAATATCAGTTTGTTCTCCATAGTTAGGAGTCTGTTTCTTGATTTTCTTTCCCTCTCTTTTTTTTCCTCTTGCTCATTTGTTTTGTTTCTTAAATTCCACATGTGAGTGAAATCATATGGTATTTGTCTTTCTCTGACTTATTTCACTTAGCATTATACTGTCTAGCTTAATCCATGTCACTGCAAATAGCTTGATTTCATTCTTTTTATGGCTGAATTATATATATATTAATATATATAATATTATATAATATATTTGCCTATATATATATACTTCTTCTCTCCTTTTGTCAATGTAATAAATCAATGGACACCTGGGCTGCTTCCATATCTTAGATATTATAAATAATATTGTGATAGTCATGGGGGTGCAGGTATCCCTTCGACTTAATATGTTTGCATTCTTTGGGTAAATATCCAGTAGTGCAATTGCTGGATCATAGGTTAATTCTATTTTTAACTTTTTGAGGAACCTCCATACTGTTTTTCACAGTGGCTGCAGCAGTTTGCATTCCCACCAATAGTGCAAGAGAGTTCCTTTTTCTCCACATTCTCACCAACACCTGTTGTTTCCTGTGTTGTTAATTTTAGCCATTCTGACAGGTGTGAAGTGATATTGCATCATAATTTTAAGGCTTTTGGAATTTTAATGAGGATTGCACTGAATGTGTACAACACTTTCAATAGTATTGACACCTTAACAATATCAGGTCTTCCCATCCACGAACACAGGATGTCTTTTCATTTATTTAGGTCTTCTTCAATTTCTTTCAGCAATGTTTTGTACTTTTCATTGTAAAACTCATTCGCCATCTTGATTACATTTATCCATAGGAATTTTATCTTTATCTCTTGCAAATGAAATTGTTTTCTTTATTCCCTTTTTCAATTGTTCATTGGTGGTGTATAGAGACACAATTGATTTTTATGTGTTTATCTTATACACTTAACTTTGCTGAATTAATTTATTAGTTCTAATAACTTTCTTGTGAATTATTTGGAATTTTCTATATATTCACCATGTCATTTGTGAATATAGATAGTTATAATTCTTCCTTTCCAGTCTGAATGCCTTTTATTTGTTTTTACTGTCTAATTGCTATCGCTAGGACTTCCAATACAATGTTGATTAACAATGTTGAAACATGTGTCCTTTCCTTGTTCCTGGTCATAGGGGAGAAGCCTTAATCCTTTCACCATTGAATATAATGTTAGTTGTGGGTTTTTCGCTTATCATGTTGAGGAAATTCCCTTCTATTCCTTTTTTTAAATGTATCTTTATTGTACATTTTTGGGGGGATTTCTTAAATGTATTTTCTATATCAGTTGAGATTTTGTTGTTCTATTAGTATGAAGTATTATGTTGATTGATTTCCTTATCTTGGACCATTATGCATTCCTGGAATAAATCCCACTTGGTTATGGTATGTAACTCTTTTAATACTCTGTTGAATTGGGTCTGATAACAAAATGTGGATTTTTTACATCTGTATAACATATTTTGGTCTGCAATATAACTTTCTTGTTATGACTTTGCCTTTGGAACCCAGTATGCTGGGTTCATATAGAGTTTAAGATGGACGGATGTTAACCTTTCTTTAAATATTTGGAAGAATTCACTAGGGAAGCCATTTAGTCTTGGATTTTCTTTACTGGGAAGATTTGATTACTGATTCAGTCTCTTAGTTGTTATAGGTTTGTTGAGATTCTCTACATTAATTTCAGTCAGCTTAAGTAATTTGCACATTTCTAGGAATTTGCCCATTACATCTAGGCTATTTAATTTATTCATAGTATTCTGGTATGTATTTATTTAAGGTTGGTAGTAATGTCCCCATTTTCCTTTGTGATTTTAGTTGAGTCTTCTGTTTTTGTTGTTGTTGTTGTTTTGGTTTATTTATTTATTTATTATTTTACTGTTAATATACTAATTTGATTAATTATAAGTATTAATTAACATATTAGTAATTGTTTAATTCACTCTGCTAGCTTTAGGTTTAGGAGTCTCTTCCTTTTCTAGTTCCTCAATATGTAATATTAGATTATTCGTTTGCAATGTTTCCTTTTTATTTTTATTTTATTTTTTTTAAGATCGTATTTATTTATTCTTGAGAAACACGGAGAGAGAGGCAGAGACATAGGTAGAGGGAAAAGCAGGCTCCCCACAGGAAACCTGATGCAGGACTTGATCGCAGGACTCCAGGATCATGACCTGAGCCAAAAGCAGATGCTCAACCACTGAGCCACCCAGGCATCTCTTCAATGTTTCTTTTTTTAATATAAACATTACAACTATAAATTTCCTTCAATATTACCTTCACTACAACCATAAGTTGTGGCATTTTTGTTGTCATTCATCTCTAAGTGCTTTCTAATTTCTCTTGTGACCTGTTCTTTGACTCATTTGTCTTTAAGAGTTTACTTTAAAGTTTTTACATTTTTGTGCATTTTCCAATTTTCATTCTTTTATTGGTTTTCAGATTCATTCTACTGTGGACAGAGAAAACGTACAATTTAAATATTTTTAAGTTTATTGAGACTTATTTTGTGGCATAATGTATGATCCATCCTGGAGAATTTTGCATGTGTACTTGAGAATAATGTGTATTCTCTTGTTCAGGTGGTCTCTTAGGCAATTCAGGCTGGTATAACAAAAATACCATCAACTTGGTAACCTAAAAACATTGGAAATTTATTTCTCAGAATTCTGGTGGTTGGAAAGTCCAAGATCAAGATACTAGCAGATTCAGAGCCTGCCTTCTGGTACATAGATGGTTGGCTTCTTGCTGTAGCTTTGTATGATGAAACAGGCAAGGAAGTTCTCTGGGGTCTCTTTCATAGGAGTACTAGTCCAAATTATGAGGGTTGTGCCTTCATGACCTAGTCAATCCCAAAATGCTTCATGTCCTAATACTATTGCATTAATTGGTTAGGATTTCACTATTTGAATTTGAGGGAGAACATGTTCAGTCTATAGCAGGTGGAGTTATATATCTGCTAGATTTTGTTGGTTTATAGTGTTATTTATATACTTTATTTCATTATTGATCTTCTGCCTAAACATTCTATACATTATTGAAGTTGGAGTACTAAAGTGTCCAACTATTACTATAGAGCTATCTTTACCTTCAGTTATGTCAGTGCTTGATTTATATATTTTTGGGTTGTTAATTTGGTACTTAGATGTTTATAATTGTTATTAGTTCTCAATGAACTTTTTAAATCACCATACAATATCCTTCTTTTACTCTTTTAACAGCCTTTGACTTTAAATCAGCTGGGTCTGATATCAGTATAGCCACCACAGGTATCTTTTCATTTTTATGTCCATGAAATATCTTTTTCCATTCCTTCACTTTCAACTTATTTGAATCCTTGGATCTAAAGTGAGTCTCTAATAGACAGCTTAGAGTGGATCTTAGTTTGTTTTTTTTTAAATTCATTCTGCCAGTCATTGCCTTTCTATTGGATAATTTAATCCAATTACACTGAATGTAGTTATTGATAAGGAAGGACTTACTTTTGCCAGTTTATTTTTTTTTCTGTATGTTTTATGGATATTTTGGTTCACCTTTTCCTCCAGTACTGCATTCTTATTATAAGTTTTTAAAAAGATGTATATATTTGAGAGAGGGAGTGTATGAAAGATAGAGAATAGGGAGGAAGGGCAGAGGGAGAGAGAGAATGTCAAGCCAACTCCATCCTAAGTGTAGAGCCCCAAGGCAAAGTTCCATCTCACAGGGCTGAGATCATGACCTGAGCTGAAATCAAGAATGGGATGCCTAACTGATTGAGCAACCAAGGAGCCCCTCAACTACTACATTTTTATTTATTTAGAGAATTTATTTTAGTGAACACTTTTGATTTCTTTCTAATTTCTTATTGTGTATATTCTATATTTTTGTTGTTGTTACCATTGAGTCCGCAGACAGTACTGAGATCTGCAGACCTGCCTCTGAAAGTATGAATAAGTGTCTCCCTTCTAGTCTTTGAGTAGCACAACTACCCCCAGACTGTGGCTGAGAGAGCCTAAAGCAATGTTATGGGCCACTTCAGGGTCCATAACCAGAACTGAGTTTAGGGGGCCTGTCACTTGAGGTACAGGTGTATGTGGTTCCTCCTGGGTTACTTTTCAGATAGTACTGGTGGCAGTACCAGGACCAAAGGGGGTTGTAACTAAATCCACATGGAGATGGAGCTGTTTCTATATCTGTCTCCAGGTCCTTTGTTAATGAGCTGCCATCTGGGCATGGGCCTTACTTTTCAAAATGAATCTCTTGGTGTTGGGCTCCATGGAGTTTTGAAACTTACCTAGATCCCAGAACTCCCACAAAAGCTCAAAGTTTGTGGATGGCTGTCAGATTGCTGTTTCTGCAGTGGGATGCAACAGGATATCTCCTATTTCACCCCTTTAAGATGTTTTTTTTAGAAGAGGGGAGGGAAAGAGGGAAAGGGAGAGACAGAATCTTAAGCAGGCTCCATGCCCAGCACGGAGCCCAATATGGAGCATGATCTCCCAATCTTGAGGTCATGACCTAGGCCAAAATCAAGAGTTGGATGCTTAACTGACTGAGCTACCCAGGTGCCCCAATCCCTCTAAGCATTTTTATTTATTTATTTATTTTATTTTAGAAGCTTTCTGGTAATATCTGGTGATTTGGGGCTGTTGTTTGTATTTAAAAATGCACCTTATAACTTTTTTGGCCTCACAGAGCAAACTGAATCTTGGTTTTGCTATGATTATCATTTGGTCATCTGGGATTTTAGAGGGCCCCTAAATGTTATTGCCTATAGGTTTTCTCAGGAGTGTTTCAGGTTCTTCAGCAAACCATTTCCCAGGCTCCTACCTGTGCATATTAACCTGGCTTATGGCATTTTATTGCTGTGGGGGGGGGGGATGAGGGATCCATCTCTCAGTATGCACATTTTTATTTAATATTTTCCATATGTTATCTCACCCATGTCAGAGATTGTATTTTATCTATCATGGGGGTAGAGATGGAGACATATAGTTATTTGAAAGTGAGAGATAAAAGAAAGGACCTACATATGGGAGTAGAATCTAATTTATCTTTTTTCAGACTTTCAAACACTGCCTTTATTTTCTGCCCTTGCAGCATTACTCATATATTAGGAAATTCTTAAGGCTCTAAAGTATGGGCTTTTTTTAAAGTATGGGAAATTACATCAGATTAGTTTCTCTCCATTTCCCATTCAACCCAGGTGCTTAGGTTTGTCCCATCTTTTAACTGCTAATTTTAATGCTTGCTCTATTTTTAAATGGTTAATAGCTCTTAGTCTCATTGAAGATTGTGTTTCTGGTAGTTGTTGCTGTTATTTTTTTGTTTTGTTTTGGGGTGTTTTCTAGAAAAGAGAAGCAGACAAAATTATTCATTACACCAGAAATTTCAAGGTCTCATTTAAAAGAGTCACATGGAGGAGGAGGCAAAATGTTAGAAGAGTAGTGGTCCTCATTTCATTTTGTCCCCCAAATCTAGCTGGATGATTTTCTTTTTCAAAAAATTTTATGTATTTATTAATGAGAGACACACACACACACACACACAGAGAGAGAGAGAGAGAGAGAGAGAGAGAGGAAAGCAGAGACACAAGCAGAGGGAGAAGTAGGCTCCATGCAGGGAGCCCAACGTGGGACTCATCCCGGGACTCCAGGATCACACCCTGGGCTGAAGGCGGCGCTAAACCGCTGAGCCATCCAGGGATCCCTGGATGATTTTCAAACCATCCTGAACACCTGTGAATTCAACCTGAGATGTAAAGAAAGAACAGCTGGAATGCTACAGAGAGAAAAGTTATTGCTTCTTGCAAGTTAGGAATGTGGAGAAGAGAAACAGAGGGGATATATCAGAAGATAAACAGTGGGAGAGGGAGCCTTTGTAAGCTGGCTGTAGGAAAGTAATACAGCACTAGGGCATACAATTGAATCCTATAGAAATCTGCTCCTCAGGGAGTCTTCCCTGCCTGAAAAAGTGCTCAGTGGTGAAATAGGACAGAATCACAGGAGGGGCAGTGAAGTATCAATATTTCTGGAGACACAGAAAGGACAAAGGCACTCAGGAGAAAGCTCAACCTGTACCATAAACTGCAAACTGAGGTCATATCGGGGGACCGATGCTGTCCTAGGTCCCAGTAAAGGACTGGAATGCAGCAACTCTCCCTGGGCATCTGGGAGAGTGGAGCAGGTGTGCACTCAAGCAGGTAAAGGCTCTCTGCCCCAGGGCATGGCAGACAGAGGTGGGCTATCCTCCATTTCCTCCGGGTGAGATGGAAATGGGGAGCACACAAGGTGACAAAAGTACCTCTGCTGCTAGGCGCCATCTAATTTGTATGAATCAGTGCCCCTTCACCTGCCCCCAGCAGGATCTGAGCCAGTGCACATTAAGAGACTGCAGTTTGGTACAGGCAGGGAGGTCTTGGCTCTGGGGCTGGATATCTGGCTGCTGCCATTTTTTTTTCTCCTTTCACCCAGGAGAGGCATGGGCTCCAGGGAACAGAGGCCTCACAGAGCAAACAGCTTATATTGAGCCCCGCCACCTGGCAAGTGATAGGCATTTCCACCAAGGCACAGAAATCTGAGACTCAGTACAGCAGGCCCCTCCCCCAGAAGAACAGCTGGAACAGGGAAAGAGCAAGTTTACTGACCAAGAAGCACTGGAAAGCTCCAGGACTGAGGGAAAATGTATATAGAAATCGAGATGTTTTTCTTTATGATTCGTTTATCTTTCAGATTAAAAATTTCCAATATGCTTTCTTTCTTTCCTGTCTTAACTATAATATTTTATCAACACTACATTTTTAAGTTTTTTTTTCCTTTCTGACTTTCATATTTTTACAATTACATGTCATAGATATATTCTTCATTTCTGGTTTGCTTTCAATGTATTCAATTTAATTTTTGTAGATATATAAGTTTGGGATTTTTTTTGGTTTCATTTCATTTTGTTTTATTTCATAATTTTGGAATTTAGTAACTTCTAATCTTAATTTAGTAATCTTCTAATCTAAAATACACTCAAAACCAAGTGGAGTAGTGTGTTGGTCCACTCTGTGAGATTATATTCTCTCTTCCTTCCCATTCTGCCCCCTCATTTTTCTTCTTCTTTTTGTTTTTGTTGTTGCTGTTGTTTCTCTATATAAGTTTTACTTTTCTATATAAATTGGGAATTTAGTACCTTCTAAAATACAGACCAAAATACACTCAGAACAAAGAAGATCCTGGTCTTGGGCCACTCTGTGAGGCTGTATTCTTTCTCCCCTACCATTCCCCGCCCCCCCACACACACACACTTTAAAAAAAATTACAATTTTTAAAAACGTGTTCTTCACTTTGATGGTCTTTTCTTTTCTCTTCTTTTCTGGTCCCTGACCTCTTCAGTATTGTCTGGGGTGTATTTACTTAGGTTGTGGATGCTATCTTTGACTCTCCTTGTTCATATAGCTATTCTGCACTGGACAAAATGACTAGCAGGAAGAATTCACCACAAAATAAAGAACCAGAAGTAATACTTCTGACACAGACCTAATGGATATGGATTTAAGTAAGATGTCAGAGATACAATGCAGGATTATAATGATAAAATTACTAGTGGCTCTTGAAAAAAAAAGCATTAAAAACTCTGGAAATTATCTTACTGCAGAAATGTGATCTAATCAGGCTGAAATTAAAAATACTTTGATGAGCTGAAGTCTAAACTGGATGCTCTAACAGCTAAGGTTAATGAGATAGAAGGGAGAGTGAGTGACGTACAAGACAAGTTGATAGAAAGGAAGAAAGCTGAGGAAGAGAGAAAAACAACAAAGAGCCCATGAGGAAAGACTCTGAGAATTAAGTGATAATTTGAGAAAGAAAAATATTCATCTTATTGAGATTCCAGGGGGCATGGAGAGAGAGACAGAGAGAGAGAGAGGACCAGAAAGTATTTTGAACAAATCATAACAAATTATTTCCCTAATATGGTCAAAGAAACAGGTGTTCATATCCAAGAGATAGAGAGGACCCCTCAAAATTCAACAAAAACTTATCAACACCCTGACATATAATAGTGAAGCTTGCACATTTTAGAGATAGAAAGAAAAATCCTAAAAGCAGCTCCAGACAAGAGATTCCTAACTGGTATGGGGAAAAATATCAGATTAACAGCAGACCTATCCATACAGACCTGGCAGCCAGAAAGGGCTGGCATGAAATATTCAAGGTAATAAATGAGAAAAACATGCAGTCAAGAATAGTTTATTCTTGACAGCCAGAAAGGCTGTCATTCAGAATAGAAGGAGAGATAAAGAGCTTTGAAGAGAGACAGAAACTGAAAGAATATGTGACCACCAAAGCAGCTCTGCAAGAAATATTAAGGGGGATCCTATAAGTGAGGAGGGAGCCCAAGGAAACCATCCACAAAAACGAGGACTGTATATGCAATACTATGACACTACCTTCATATTTTTCAATTGTTACTCTGAATGTGAATGGGCTAAATGAGCCAATCAAGAGACACAGGGTATCAGACTGGATAAAAAAACAAGACTCGTCTATATGCTGTCTACAAGAGACAAATTTTAGACCTAAGGACACCTCCAGACTGAAAATGAGGTGGTGGAGCATCACTCACCATTCAAACTGTCCTCAAAAGAAGCTGGGGTAGCAATCCTCATATCGGATAAATTAGAGTTTATCCCAAAGACTGTAAATGAAGAGGGACACTATATCATACTTACAGGGTCTATCCAACAAGAAGATGTAACAATTATGAATATTTATGCCCCTAATGTGGGAGCAGCCAATTATATCAACCAATTGATTACCAAAGTAGAGGTACACTTAAATAATAATACATTAATAGTAGGAGCCTTCAACATGGCAATCTCAGCAAAGGAAAGATCTTCTAAGCAGAACATCACCAAAGAAACAAGGTCCCTGAATGACACACTGGACCAAATGGATTTCACAAATATATACTGAACATTCCATCCTGATGCAACAAAATATGTATTCCTCTCAAGTGCATGTGGAACTTTCTCCAGAATAGACCACATACTGGGTTACAAATCAGTTCTCCACTGATACCAAAAGATTAGGATTATCTCCTACATATTTTCAGAGCACAGTGCTTTGAAACTAGAACTCAATCACAAGAAGAAATTTGAATGGAACTCAAACACTTGAAAGTTAAAGAGCATCCTACTAAAAGAAGAATGGGTCAACCAGGAAATTAGAGAAGAATTAAAAAGATTTATGGGAATTAATGATAATGAAAGCACAACTGTTCAAAATCTTTGGGATACAGCAAAGGTGGTCCTACGAGGGAAATACATGTCAGTACGAGCCTCCCTAAAAAAACTGGGAAAATCTCAAATACACAAGCTAACCTTACACTTAAAGGAACTGGAGAAAGAGCAGCAAATAAAGCATAAACCAAGCAGAAGAAGAGAGATAATAAAGATTTGAGCAGATCTCAATGAAATATAGACAAGATGGACTGTACAACAGACAACAAAACCAAGAGTTGGTTCTTTGAAGAATTAATAAGTTAGATAAACCATTAGCCAGCTTTATTAAAAAGAAAAAAGACTCAAATTAATAAAATCATGAATGAAAGAGGAGAGTTCACAACCAATACCAAGGAAATACAAGTGATTTTAAAAACATATTACAAGCAGCTATATGCCAACAAATTAGGGCAATCAAGAAGAAATGGATGCATTTCTGGCAACCCATAAACTACCAAAACTGGAACAGGAAGAAATAGAAAAACTGAACAGGCCACTAACCATGGAGGAAATTGAAGCAGTAATCAAAAACCTCCCAAGAGAGGAAAGTCCAGGGCCAGATGGCTTCCCAGGGGAATTCCACAAGAAATTTAAAGAAGAAATAATACCTATTCTTCTAAAGCTGTTTCAAAGTATTGAAATGGAAAGAATACTTCCAAACAGGTTCTATGAGGCCAGTATTACCTTGATCCCTAAACCAGACAAAGACCCCACCAAAAAGGAGAATTACAGACCACTATCCTTGATGGACATGGATGCAAATATTCTCACCAAAATACTAGCCAATAAGATCCAACAGTACATTAAGAAGATTATTCTCCAGGACCAAGTGATGTTTATTCCTGGGATGAAAAGATGGTTCACATTTATAAAACAATAAATGTGATAGATCACATCAATAAAAGAAAAGACAAGAACAATATAATCCTCTTAATAGATGCAGAGAAAGCATTTGACAATATACAACATCCATTCCTGATTAAAACTCTTCAAAGTGTAGGGGTAGAGGGAACATATCTCAATATCATAAAGGCCTTCTATTAAAAGCCCACAAAGAATATCATTGTAATGGGAAAAACTGAAAGCTTTTCCCCTAAGGTCAGGAACACAACAGGAATGCCCAGTCACTACTTTTGTTCAACATAGTACTAGAAGTCTTAGCCTCAGCAATCAGGCAACAATAACAACAACAACAACAACAAAATAAAAGACATTCAAATTGGCAAAGAAGAAGTCAAAGTCTCCCTCTTTGCAAATGACATGATACTGTATATAGAAAACCAAAGCGACTCTACTCCCAAATTGCTAGAACTCATATAGCAATTAGGAACATGGCAGGATAAAAGTCGATGCAGAGAAATCAGTTGCATTTCTATACACTAACAATAAGACTGAAGAAAGAGATATTAAGGAATCAATCCCATTTATAGTTGCACCCAAAACCATAAGATATCTAGAAATAAATCTAACCAAAGATATAAAAGATCTATACTCAAAAAACTACAGAACACTTATGAAAGAAATCAAGGAAGGCACAAAGAAAGGGGTAATCATTCCATGGTCATGGTTTGCAAGAATAAATATTGTGAAAATGTCTATGCTACCAAGAGCAATTTATACATTCAATACAATCCCTATCAAAAAACCATGGACTTTCTTCACAGAGTTGGAACAAAGAATTTTAAGATTTGTATGGAAACAGAAAAGGCCCTGAATAGACAGAGGAATGTTGAAAAAGAAAACCAAAGCTGCGGGCATCACAGTGCCTGACTTTAAGCTGTATTACAAAGCTGTAGTCATCAAGACAGTATGGTCCTGACACAAAAATAGACATTGATCAATGGCACAAAATAGATAACCCAGAAATGTACCCTCAACTCTGTCATCAACTCATCTTCAACAGAGCAGGAATGATAGGATGCCTGAGTGGCTCAGTGGTTGAGTGTCTGCCTTTGGTCCAGGGCGTGATCCTGGAGTCCCGGGATCAAATCCCGCATTGGGCCCCCTGCATGGAGCCTGCTTCTCCGTCTGCCTATGTATCTGCCTCTCTCTGTATCTCTCATGAATAAATAAATAAAATATTTAAAAACAAAAGTAGGAAAGGATATCCAATGGAAAAAAGACAGTCTCTTCAGTAAATGGTGTTGGGAAAATTGGACAGCCACATGCAGAAAAATGAACCTGGACTATTCTCTTGTATCATACACAAAAATAAATCCAAAATGGATGAAAGACCTAACCGTGACTGGAATCCATTACAATCCTAGAGGACAACACAGGCAGCATCCTCTTTGATCTCGGCTGCAGCAACTACTTGCAAGGCATGTCTCTAAAAAACATAAAATAAAATAAAAATAAAAAAAAAGACATCTCTAAAAACAAGGGTAACAAAAGCAAAAATAAACTATTGTGACTTCATCAAGATAAAAAGCTTCTGCACAGCAAAGGAAATAGTCAACAAAAACTAAAAGGCAACCTATAGAATGGGAGAAGATATTTGTATATGGCATATGAAATAAAGAGCTAATATCCAAAATCTCTAAAGAACTTATCAAATTCAACACCCAAGAAACAAAGAATCCAGTCAAGAAATGAGCAGAAGATATGAACAGATATTTCTCCATAGAAGACATACAAATGGCCAACAGGCACATGAAAAAAATGTTCCACATCACTTGCCATCATGGAAATTCAAATCAAAACCCCAATGAGATACCAGTATACACCAGTGAGAATGGCTAAAATAAACAAATGTTGGCAAGGACATGGAGAAAGGAGAACCCTCTTGCACTGTTGGGGAAAATGTAAGCTGGGCAGCCACTCCAGAAAACAGTGTGGAGGTTCCTCAAGAAGTTAAAAATAGAGCTACCCTATCACCCAGCAATTGCACTACTGGCTATTTTTCCCACAGATACAGATGTATCGAAATGAAGGGGCATCTGCACCATAATGTTCATAGCAGCAACATCCACAATAGCAAACTGTGGAAGGAGATATGATGTCCTTTGACAGATGAATGGATAAAGAAGTATGGACTATGGACTATCATTCAGCCATCAGAAAACATGAATACTACCGTTTACATCAATGTGGATGGAACTGAAGGGTAGTATGCTGAACGAAATAAGTCAATCGGAAAAAGACAATTATCATATGATTTCACTCATATGTGGAATACAAGAAATATTGAAATGGACCATAAGGGAAAGGAGGGAAACTGTGTGGGGAAAAATTAAAAAGGGTGACAAAACATGAGAGACTCCTAACTCCAGGAAACAAAGGTTGCAGAAGGGGAGGTGGATGCAGGGAAGGGGTAACTGGATGATGGACACTAAGGAGGACACATGATGAGATGAGCACTGGGTATTAAACTATATGTTGGCAAATTGAATTTAAATAAAATATTTTTAAAAATAAAATAAAAGTTATATGTTTTATGTGTTAACTACAATTGTATTAAACACATGATATTTTGTCTGTAGTCATTTATAACAATGTAGTTTCTTACATATAAGGTACTAAACACATCAGTTGATTCATTTGATTTAATAATAACATTATTCACTTTTATGTTAAAAATAGCTTTAACCAATGGATTTATGTGGTCATATTTGGGTATTAGAAATATCAGTCTAGCAACAGCACCAAAGGTAGTTTTGAACAGGACAGGACTTGAAATCCACCATTGGATGGTCATTGGTTACTATGACAAAAAAAAATAGAGTTGTTTTAGTGTAATGATAGGATTGGAAGCCAATTTGAAGTTGTTCAAAAGAAAATATGGAAAAAAATGAATAAACTGTTTTTCAAGTAGGTTGGGTATGAAATATAGGATGAATAAGGAGCATGTACAGCCAAGGAAGTTTTGATTGGTTGTATATTTATTTGTTTAAGATTACAGATATTTGGATATGTCTAAAAAGTGTTGAGAATTCTTAGATTAAATTGAAAAGACAGAATATTTGATTCAGCTATGTTCCTAATGAAGCAGGAGGGGACAAAATCCAGATACATTCAAGTACTAAATAAAATGCTCATTATTCAATGAAAGATCTAAAATTATTTTTGGAAACAAAAAATATTTTTAGAAACAATTTTAGACTTACAAAAAATTTTCAAAGAAGTAGGAAACTTTGGGGTGCCTGGGTGGATCAGTTGGTTAAGCATCTGCCTGCGGCACAGGTCATGATCCAAGGGTCCTGGGATTCAGCCCCTCATTGGGTTCTCTGCTCAGTAGGGAGCCTGCTTCTCTTTCTCCCTCTGTCTGCCACTCTGCCTGCTTGTGCTCTCTCTCTCTCTCTCTGTCAAATAAATAAATAAAATCTTTAAAATATTTTTTTAAAAAGCAGATTTTTCCTGAATCAATCAAGAGCAAATTGAGGCCATGTTACCCAGGAATTCTTTGACATTTATTTTCTATGAATGGAAAAATTCTCTTATTTAACTACAACAATCAAAATTAATAAATAAGCATTAATCGGTTACAACTTTTTAATGTAGCCCATTTAAATTCCATCAAATGTTCCAATACTATCCTTCACAGATAAAAGATCCAAATAGGAGTAATTCATTGCGTTAAAGATATAATTTTCTTTAGTCTTCTTCAATCTGGAAAAAATCCCAGTCTGTCCTGACTTTGTTAGCCTTGACAGTTTTGAAAATTAAAGGCCAGTTATTTGGTAGAATATACCTCAGTTTGGGTTTGTCTCATGTTTCTTTGTGCTTAGATTAGGGTTATACACTTTTGGCATGAATATTATAGAAGAGAAGCTGTGTTTTTTTCAGTATATCTTACCATATCTTATAAGGTGGTAGAAGGTTTCAATTTATCCCTTTATTGATGATGTTGACATTGATGATTTGATTAAGGTGGAGTCTGCTAGATTTTTGTTACAAATTACTTGTTCCTTTTGTAATCAACATGTATTTTTGAGGCAATCCTTTGACACTATGTTTATATCCTTCTTCTCATCAAACCTGCACTCAGAAGTTTTAGCATCCACTAAAGTTTCTTGCCTGAATTATTACTTTGATGATCGCCAGGGAGTTTCTAATTCCATCCCTCCTTCTATATTTATTATTTAGCATTCCACTCTATAAAACGTGTTCCTTCCTCCTTTCCTTCTTCTGTTAATATAGATCATTGAACATTTTATTTATTCGTATTTGTTTATTTATTATTGCTAGTTTTGAAGGTCACATTGTCCCATCTCTGATCAATTTGAGTCCTTGCAAAATGATTTCTGCATCCATTGGAGATGTCTCCATCATTCCTTCAAACTTTCTTACTTTCTGGTGCAACAAGATGTTACAGCCTTATCCTATGCTTTTCCTTCCCCATCTACCCCTTAATTTTTTCAAGGAGCTTTAGTTCTTTTCGTTGGAAACTAAAATGATGTGCCATCAATATGCTTATTGCTCTCAGGACTTCTACCTGGAAAAATTATATATAATCTATACGCATGTATATTTTCCTATATTTCTATGTCTACTCATATATTTAAAACCATGGATTTTCTCTAATATCTCCAATTGTAAAACCTAACAACAGTGTTGATGCCTAGCCTCCCCCTTCTTTTATTTTCGTATATTTGTAATTCCTTCTCTGACAGTGAGAAATCTGGGTCCTGCTATTTTCTATATATTTACATGATAGTGAGAAATCTGGGTTCTGCTACCCTACATATATTTACCTATTTTCCTAGCCTGCTTGTATGAAAAAAAGTCTCCTGATTCTGCTAAACGTCAACCCCATTTCCTTGAGTTTGACCCAATATCTTCTGGAATGATCCCACCTCAGTGAGCATGACTTTTTCATGCAAATCCCAAAAGCTTCATGTCTGCATTTTTCAGGAAGAAATGAAGAAGGAAGGTCATAATATAGATGTTTCTTGAGTAAGGAAGAATTAACTTATAGATCTAGAATATTTCTCTAAGATTTTAGAGAATGTGTAACAAGTAGTGACAAAGCAAGTCAAATGGACAAGATCCCAGGAGTCCCATGACCAATCACCCAAAATTATACAAATAAATCAGTCAAACCCTACAACATCATTTTGAACCTGTGCTCTATTCTAGGAGCTTGTATTGAGAACTAATGATAAACATAAGAGTTTCAAAATAAGGCATATACTCCAGTTTTTAGACACATATAGTCTCATAGAAAACAAAGACAAAAACATTTATTCATTTATTTATCAATAGACTACTATGTGCCAGACAAGTTTCTAGATGCTGAGGAAATGGTGGTATGTCAGGCAAACATAGAGTTACTGTTGTCCAGGGGTTATATTCTAAGGGTGGGTGTAGACAGACAGTAGCCAAAGTACTCATACCTTGTGATCAGTGCCATGAATAAAATGGAAGAAGGAAATGCTAATGATTGAGTAACTATTTAAACTGGAGTTGTCAAGAAAGCCCTCCCTGATTATATTTAACCAGAGAACTCAATGATAAGAAGGATCAGGCTACATGAAGATCAGAGAATATAACATTCTTGGCATGGAGGACAGCTAAAGCAAAAAGTCCCCAAAATCTGAGTGACCTTGGTGGGTACATAATTAAAGAACAGAAAGAAGAAAGTATGGATGGACTGTGGTAGATTTTGAAGTGGTAGGCAAAGGTTGGATTGTAGGGCTTTGTAAGGCAAAGTATGAAATTTGGATTTTATTCTAAACATAATGAAAAATCACTAGAACTCTTTAAGCATAATATAGTAAATATATACAATTAAAAACTCATTAAATAATAAGACATCATGGTATATGTTGGGAAGAAAAAGTCAGGTAATAAAACCTAAGGCAAGGAAGAGTGAAATAATAGCCAATGAACTGGGGAATCAGTAAATCTTCAGATGCTATAAAATGAAGCAAAAGATGAGGGCCTGAATAAGGGTCATGGAAATGGAGATCACATTAGAAGTAGGGATGGATTTAAGAAACACTTGAGTAAAAAATTGTTAAGAGTTGCTAGTTTATTGGATGTACAAGTGAGGGAGAGGCATAGGAAGCACTCAAGAATGACATGGTTTTTTAGGCTTAGGTGATATACAAAGACCAAATAAAAAGTTAACTTTGCTTATGTATGGTTGATGAGATGATGGAGATTGTTACTTTCTTCTTTACATCACCCAGCCTTATATGCACTTTCTACTGTGTAAGGTGAAACATTCAGATCCCTTCCCTCTTCAAGCCTGTGGCATTCACCCAGTACATTGTAGTCAGCTTAAAGGAGTTGCTGTCCCCAAGGTTACACTCTTTCCCCACAACAAATTACTGGTTAATGGAAAGGTAACAACAGCTGGACAACTTTGCCTTCATTTGAGATACCTGTTAAGGCTATGCCATCTCCATAGCTCCCTGTGAGTTCAAGGCCTCTGGTTCAAATGCATGACACTCCAACTACTCTGTCTAATGTCCTTCCTTCACTTAAAACAAA
The DNA here is from genome assembly GCF_048418805.1 of Vulpes vulpes. NCBI lineage: Eukaryota > Metazoa > Chordata > Mammalia > Carnivora > Canidae > Vulpes > Vulpes vulpes. The sequence continues at coordinate 94,558,996 of NC_132796.1, read as the reverse complement.
TGATATTTTTGATATCACTTCCCAATAGTCATCTGCATGCAAATATATATCTCAAAATCTATTTCTGAGACTATGGGAAACTATGACTTTCCTAAAACAACTCTGAAAAAGAATTCAACAACAATGATTCAATTTTTGTTTTGGAAAATCAAGATGCTTAACACTAGGGAAAAGATACTTTGATTTTTTTTTTTGGCCACTATAATAGCTACAAGTACCCTTTAAAAATTGTGGACAATAGGGATCCCTGGTTGGCTCAGTTTATTGTCTGCCTTCGGCCCAGGGCATGATCCTGGAGTCCTGGGATCAAGTCCCACATCAGGTTCCTTACATGGAGCCTGCTTCTCCCTCTGCCTGTGTCTCTGCCTCTCTCTCTCTCTCTCTCTCTCTCTGTGTGTGTGTGTGTCTCATGAATAATAAAAAAAAATCTTTAAAAATAAATAAAAATGGTGGACAATTCAAAGACATCTTCTATAAATAACGGAACATGCTTAGAGCCATTGTAAATGAAGTGGGGTTTTTGTAATGTTGTACATGTCTAAATGCCTATTGAAACCTTTGGATAAATTTGCATGTATAAAAGAGTAAGGTTAGATTTCTTCAAATGGGCTGAAGATCATTCATTTTTATTTATTATATATTCTCTGTGGTAATTAACAACCATTAGGCATATGATTTGTTAAAAATAATCTCTATTCATGATATTATATAGTATATCTCTATTCACAATTCATAATGCCTATTATTCATTACCCTTAAGCACATTGGAGTAAGAGTTTGGAATAAAATTCCTTGTATTATAACAAAAGGCTCTTGAGGATGCACATTGCATATTTCCACTAATAAGGATTTAATCAACCCTTAAACTTTTTTTTTCTTGCTTATTTATAACATCAAGCAACCTTTGAGAATGCCAAGAGGAATTGGAAGTTTTGGTTGAATTTTCATCAGCTAGCCTGCCAGTTGGAAAGCTGATAGCTTACCTCAAGTGACATCTGTAAAATGAAAGCAAAATTAATTAGAAATCTTCGCTTCTGGAAGGTAGACAAACACATCTTTTCTTATCTTGTCTCTTTGACAACCATCTGCCTTCTGTATATGAACAATGAATATAAGAGAATACAATTTGAAACTAAAATTATACACAGACACACACACATCATGAAAAGACAAGTTAATTAGAATACACTTACTTTGTATATTTTGAGAATTGTTTATTAATGTTAGAAATAAAAAATATCTTGTTACTGACTAAAAATAAATGGTAGCGAACACAGAAATTGTTAATCTGTTCTTCTACATAATTAATTATTCTTTTGTGGTATTTAATTAACTGGGAGAAGAAATTATGTATTTCTTCATATTAATTTCAAAAGATATTGTTTTTAAAAAGTAACTTGCATTATATTTTTCAGGATGAAAATAGCTTTGTATCTTCTCTGCTTAGCTAAATTATATATTTTTATTATAAAAATTTTATGTAGAGAAACTGTAATTATTAAACTAAAATTTATTTTGAATTCTAACTTCTAGAAAGAAATAGTGTTATCTGTTTTGTATCTACCCTTTCATGAATACGTTCTTTCTGTATCTATCAACCTACTTACCTATACACAAATAATATCTATATATAATCAGTAATACTAGATTTACTATCTTCATATATTTTTGGTACTCAAGAAGTCAAGGACATCTTTCTATGTCAATAAACATAGATCTACAATCTAATTTTAAATAGCTGCATATTTTTCCATTATATGGTTATTTCATATATTTTATTCAAGTGAGTCCCAAATAAAGGACTTACTAGACTGTTCTTGTTTTTGAAATATATAATAAAATTCATAAAAGTGTAATATGATAGATGACAGATACATAGATAGAGGTATGCCTAAACATCTATTCATTTGTCTCTTTAGAACGCTTCATTACAAGTGGAATTTTCAGGTCAAAGTATATACATTTCTTTTTAAGTAAAAGCAGCTGCCATCCATCCATCCATCCATCCATCCATTCATTTTGTTTACAGGTCTATTATGTTATGTAAATTTAGTTAGAGTGAAATGTACAACTCCAAAGTGTACATTACAATGCATTTTGAGAAATGCACATACCCACTATATCCTATAAAGAGGGAGAACTTAAAGATGTAACTCATATCCCTACAAAGATCTAGAACATTCCCTCATTCCAGAAAGTTCCTTCATGTTAATCTCACTGCACACAACACAGGCAATAGTTTTTCATTTTTTTTATCAGACATTAGTTTTGTCTCTTCTAGAAATTTATAAACATCATACTATATGTCCTTTTTGTTCACAACTTCCTTCTGTTTGTATAATGTCAGTGTGACTGATTCATCTCTATCATTGTGTGTAGCAGTAGTTTGTTCCTTTTAATTGAGGAGTAGTATGTCAATGAATGAAACAGTCAAAATTTGTTTATCCATTCTCCTACTGATTGTCATTGGCAGTTGTGTCTCTGAGATTTTAAAATAAATAAACTAAATTTTTTTAAATTGTAGTAAAGCATCTATATACAGAGAAAGTGCTCAAATCCTCAAGTTTTGAAATCTGTTTAGTTTCATGCAGTATATTTCCTTTGTCGTTCTTTGCTAAGCATTATTATTTGTAAGATTTGCCCACGTTGCTGCATGAAGTTATAGCTTATGCTTTTTCTTTAGTATTGTTATTTCGATATTTTTTGTTTTTTTTTTTTTAATTTCTCTTGTGGATATGTGTCCCTACAGTGTGCTTTTTAGTATGTTTCAGCAGGTTGTGTATATTCTTTGGAGACATGTCCATTCAAATTGCCTTTATTTTTTAAACTGTGTTGACATTTTATTGTTGTTTTTGAGTTCTTGGATATGGCACCAAAAGCACTAGTAACAAAAGAAAGAAAAAGGAAAAAAAATGGACTGGATAAAAAAATAAACACTTTTTCACTGGAAGTCCTCTACTTAGCCAGACATGCTTTGATTCTTGGGATCAGCCCAAGATGAAGGGTTAAGGTCTTCTGAACCCTTTTTCTAGAATGTATTTTGTCTGGGCTTTGAGAGTTTTTTTTTATTCTCCTATATATAGGGTTGCTTCTGAATGCTTAATTTCCCAAAGCATGTCACATCAGTTTCTCCTTGAAGTCTTAGATGATCTATTGTATGTCTCTACCCATAATCTCTTTCTCCAGGCCTCTGCAGGTCCTCCTTCAACTTTTACAAGCAGTACTTGATGTTTTCACCACTTTTCCCAGCCAGAGATCCAAGTTAGGAAAACAGAGACCTGTCCTTTAAGCAGCCCAGACACATTAGAATGTTGTAAACAAGGTCTCTCTGCTTCCCTCAGTTTAAAGAAGAGAAACAGGAACTGAGGATACTGCCTTAAATGGTTAATTAACTGTCTTCATACAAAATCTCTTGCTCCAGGCATCTATGGGTCTTAGATTCCCAGTACATTTCATAAATACCGCCCAGTGATTTTCCCTTCCAAGCTCAAAGTTAAATGAAACAGAGACTAGTCACTCAGGCAAACCTCAGGTAAGTCAGAACACTGCTCTGCTTCCTCTGGTTCTAGAGGGATTTGGAAAGTGGGCAGCAACCTCCTCCAAAAAGAGACTATACAGCACCAGGGAAGGGGTGGGGTATTGGAAGGTAAAAATACTAGAAAATTTCCTACCATTTGATTTCTGCTTTCTCTTGATTGTGCATTTTCCAAAATTCCTATAAAGCTACTTTAGCTTGGCTTTTTTTTTTTTAAGATTTTTGTTTGTTTGTTTGTTTATTCATGAGAGACACACAGAGAGAGAGAGAGAGGCAGAGACACAGGCTGAGAGAGAAGCAGGCTCCATGCAGGGAGCCCAATGTGGGACTTGATACCATGTCTCCAGGTCTCCAGGATCACACCCTGGGCCAAAGGCAGGCATCAAACCGCTGAACCACCCAGGGATTCCCTAGCCAGGCTTTCATTTGCTGTTGTTGCTGTTTTGTTTCTTTTTTTTTTTTTTTTTTTTTTGATGTTTCCATGAGGAAAGAGGATCTGGAACTTCCTACTCCATCATTTGGCTGATGTCACCTCTGAATCATTAATGTTTAAACAGATTCAACATAATTAGAGGTTTCACTGCATTTATTATGATTTGATTTCTTTTTCATTATTCAAAAGATGCTTCTGAATGTTGCTGAACCTGAGAGACATAATTATCAATATCAGTGCATTATCAACATAAGCAGACTCCTTGATAGATTCATTTTATCCTAATGTATCCCTTCTACCATTTTCATACTTTTTTCAATTACTCCAATAAATTTTTCAGAAAAAGGTTCTAATATCAGTAATTTATATTTCTGTGTTAAGATTCTTTTCTAATTGTTGAATAGGTGGTTTTGTTCCTTGTTAAAAGAACATGAAATATTGCTGAGTTAATGAGAGAGGCAGATGAAATCACATAATTTAGGCAATTATCTTCTTTCCTAAATACAACTACAAACACAGCAGCACATAAGCTAGGTCATGAAATATGCTTTATCCATGTATAAAAGAAAATAGAATTATTGAAGAAATTATGGCTCTTTAAAAAGTGGTATTTTCCACTGAATCACAGTCAGAAACGTTGCTGCTATTGTCCAAATCATTTCATCAAGTTCTTCCATATCTCCTAGGATCTGTATTCATATAACCACATAAACTAAATCAATTTGCCACCTGGACTATATCATTAATTACCATGCCTGCATCATAAGTACATTATCTGGGCCAATAAGCAGAAATGTTCAGTCTTTTTCCGTATTTCACCAAACTCTTTTCTAGAAATGAAACCCCCATGCTCCATATTTCAAAATCTTATGCTACCTCCTGAATTCCATAGAGGATCTCATATGTTAAACTATCAAGTTTTTTCGACAATTTTTTACCAGAAGTAATTTTGTCTAGAAATTGGACAGTGTAATAAGCATTAACATAAAAAAGTTTATACCAACAAGTCATTCAAAATTAGTTTGGGGGAGGCGGGGCAAGACGGCAGAAGAGTAGGGTCCCAAGTCACCTGTCCCCACCAAATTACCTAGATAACTTTCAAATCATCCTGAAAACCTACGAATTCGGCCTGAGATTTAAAGAGAGAACAGCTGGATTGCTACAGTGAGAAGAGTTTGCGCTTCTATCAAGGTAGGAAGATGGAAAAAAAAATAAAGAAATAAAAAGCATCCAAGGGGGAGGCCCCCCGCCACGAGGAGCCGGGCTGAGGCCGGGTGGCGAGTGTCCCCAGGACAGGAAAGCCCCAGGAAAGGCCCGTTCCGGAGAAGCAGGAGCTTCACCAACATTCCCAGACCGAAAGGCACTCGCAGGGAGTTGGAGCAGGATCCCAGGAGGGCGGGGATGCCCTCCGGCTCCCAGGGGCACTAATGGACACCTGCTCCCGTGGGAGAGCGCGCCACACCCCGAGGCCGAGCTCCCTAAACGGCTGCAGCGCGCACAGCTGGGCCCGGGAGCAGCTTGGAGGCGGCTCCGGCAGTGGCTCCGCGCGGAGGGGGCTGCGCTGCCGGGAGCGCGATTCCAGAGGCGCAGGCCCGGGAGCCCAGGGAACTGGGGGACACAGCCCAAGATCGGGCGCTCCCCCCGGACAGGCGGAGGCTGGGAGGGCACAGGACAGCAGGGACGCTGCTGCCGCTGGGCGCCCCCGACCTGTGCAGATCAGTGGTCCCCACCCCTGGAGCATCCAGGACACCACTGTGGTTCCTCCTGGGACCTCACAGGATAAACAACCCCCACTGAGCCACACAGGACAAACAGGATAAACAACTCCCACTGACCGTGGGCCAGGCAGGGGGCGGGGCAGCTCCCCAGGTGCACACCCCTGAGAATCTGCACAGCAGGCCCCTCCCCCAGAAGACCAGCTAGAAGGACAGCGAAAAAGCAAGTTATTGACCAAGCAGCACTGGAAAGTTCGAGGGGAAGACCAGGGATTTACAGTATACAGAATCAGACTATACTACCCCTTGTTTTTCATTTTCTGTTTGCTTCCCCCCTCCTTTTTTTTTTCTTCTTCTTTTTTTTTTCTTTTTCTTTTCTTTATTCTCTTCTCTCTTCTTCTTTTCCCAGTACACCTTGTTTTTGGACACTCTGAACTGAGCAAAATGACTAGAAGGAAAAACTCACCTCAAAAGAAAGAATCAGAAACAGTCCTCTCTCCCACAGAGTTACAGAATTTGGATTGCAATTTAATGTCAGAAAGCCAATTCAGAAGCACTATTATACAGCTACTGGTGGCTCAAGAAAAAAGCATAAAGGATTCAAGAGACTTCATGACTGCAGAATTTAGTTCAAATCAGGCAGAAATTAAAAGTCAATTACATGAGATGCAATCCAAACTAGAGGTCCTAAGGACGAGGGTTAATGAGGCAGAAGAACGAGTGAGTGACATAGAAGACAATTTGATGGCAAAGAGGGAAACAGAGGAAAAAAGAGAAAAACAAAAGATCATGAGGATAGGTTAAGGGAAATAAATGACAACCTCAGAAGGAAAAATCTACATTTAATTGGGGTTCCTGAGGGTGCTGAAAGGGACAGAGGTCTAGAATATGTATTTGAACAAATCATAGCTGAAACCTTTCCTAATCTGGGAAGGGAAACAGGCATTCAGATCCAGGAGATAGAGAGATCCCCCCCTAAACTCAATAAAAACTTTTCAACACCCCAACATTTCATAGTAAAACTTGCAAATTCCAAAGATAGAGAAGATCCTTAAAGCAGCAAGAGACAAGAAATCTCTTTTATGTGAATAAATATTAGATTAACAGCATACCTCTCCACAGAGACCTGGCAGGCCAGAAAGGGCTGGCAGGATATATTCAGGGTCCTAAATGAGAAGAACATGCAGCCAAGCATACTTTATCCAGCAAGGCGCTCATTCAGAAGAGAAGGAGAGATAAAGAGCTTGCAAGATAGGCAGAAACTGAAAGAATATGTGACAACCAAACCAGTTCTCCAAGAAATATTAAGGGGGACTCTGTAAAAGAAAGAGGAAGTCCAAGGGAACACTCCACAAAAACAGGGACTGAATAGGTATCATGATGATACTAAATTCATATCTTTCAATAGTAACTCTGAACGTGAATGGGCTTAATAACCCCATCAAAAGGCGCAGGGTTTCAGACTGGATAAAAAAGCAAGACCTATCTATTTTCAGTCTACAAGAGACTCATTTTAGACATAAGGACACCTGCAGCCTGAAAAAAAAAAAAGGTTGGAGATCCATGTACATTTCAAATTGCCCTCAAAAGAAAGCAGGGGTAGCCATCCTTATATCAGATAAACTAAAGTTTATCCCGAAGATGGTAGTAAGAGATGAAGAGGGACACTATATCATACTAAAAGGATCTATCCAACAAGAGGACTTAACAATCATCAATATTTATGCCCCGATTGTGGGAGCTGCCATGTATATCAATAAATTAATAACCAAAGTTAAGATATGCTTAGATAATAATACACTTATACTTACTTGGTGAGTTGAATGTAGAACTATCTACAAACGACAAGTAATCTAAGCATAACATCTCCAAAGAAACAAGAGCTTTAAATGATACACGGACCAGATGAATATCACAGATATTTACAGAACTTTACATCAAAACGCAACTAAATACACATTCTTCTCAAGTGCACATGGAATTTTCTCCAGAATAGACCACATACTGGGTCACAAATCAAGGTATTAACTGATACCAAAAGATTGGGATCGTCCCCTGCATATTTTCAAACCATACTGCTTTGAAATTAGAACTAAATCACAAAAAGTTTGGAAGGATTTCAAAGACGTGGAGGTTAAAGACCATCCTGCTAAAAGATGAAAGGGTCAACCAGGACATTAGAGAAGAATTAAAAAGATTCATGGAAACTAGTGAGAATGAAGAGTCAACCGTTCAAAATCTTTGGGATACAGCAAAAGCAGTCCTGAGGAGGAAATACATCGCAATACAAGCCTCCCTCAAAAAACTGGAAAGGACTAAAATACAAAAGATAACCTTCCACCTAAAGGCGCTGGAGAAAAAACAGCAAAGATATCCTACCCCTAGCAGAAGAAGAGCGTTAATAATGATTCGAGCAGAACTCAACGAAATAGAGACCAGAAGAACTGTGGAACAGATCAACAAAACCAGGAGTTGGTTCTTTGAAAGAATTAATAACATAGATAAACCATTAGCCAACCTTATTAAAAAGAAGAGAGAAAAGATTCAAATTAATAAAATCATTAATGAGAAAGGAGAGATCGCCAGCAACACCAAGGAAATACAAACGATTTTAAAAACATATTATGAGCACCCCTATATGCCAATAAATTAGGCAACCTAGAAAAAATGGACGCATTTCTGGAAAACCACAAACTACCAAAACTGGAACAGGAAGAAATAGAAAACTTGAACAGGCCAGAAACCAGGGAGGACATTGAAGCAGTCATTAAAAACCTCCCAAGACACAAGAGTCCAGGCCCAAATGGTTTCCCAGGGGAATTCTATCGAACGTTTAAAGAAGAAACCATACCTATTCCACTAAAGCTATTCCAAAAGATAGAAAGAGATGGAATACTTCCAAACTCGTTCTATGAGGTCAGCATCACCTTAATTCCAAAAGAAGACAAAAACTCCACCAAAAAGGAGAATTATAGACCAATCTCCCTGATGGACACAATGCAAAAATTCTCAACAAGATGCTAGCCAATAGGATCCAACAATACATTAAGATCATTCACCACGACCAAGTGGGATTTACCCCTGGGATGCAAGGCTGGTTCAACACTCATAAAGGGATCAATGTGATTGATCATATCAGCAAGAGAAAAAACAAGAACCATATGATCCTCTCAATAGATGCAGAGAAAGCTCTTGACAAAATACAGCATCCATTTCTGATCAAAACTCTTCAGAGTGTAGGGAGAGAGGGAACATTCGTCATCATCTCAAAAGCCATCTATGAAAAGCCCACAGCAAATATCATTCTCAATGTGGGAAACAGTGGGAGCCTTTGCCCTAAGATCAGGAACAAGACAGGGATGTCCACTCTCACCACTGCTATTCAACATAGTACTAGAAGTCCTAGCCTCAGAAATCAGGCAGCAAAAACAAATAAAAGGCATTCAAATTGGCAAAGAAGAAGTCAAACTCTCCCTCTTCGCAGATGACACGGTACTGTACATATAAAACCCAAAAGACTCCAGACTCCACCCAAGATTGTTAGAACTCATACAACAATTCCACAGTGTGGCAGGATAAATAATCAATGCCCAGAAGTCAGTGGCATTTCTATACACTAACAATGAGACTGAAGAAAGAAAAATTAAGGAGTCAATCCCACTTACAATTGCACCGAAAAGCATGCGGTACCTAGGAATAAACCTAACCAAAGAGGTAAAGGATCTATACCCTAAAAACTATAGAACACTTCTGAAAGAAATCGAGGAAGACACAAAAAGATGGAAAAATATTCCATGCTCATGGATTGGCAGAATTAATATTGTGAAAATGTCAATCTTACCCAGGGCAATTTACACGTTTAATGCAATCCCTATCAAAATACCATGGACTTTCTTCAGAGACTTGGAACAAATAATCTTAAGATTTGTGTGGAATCAGAAAAGACCCTGAATAGCGAGGGGAATTTTAAAAAAGAAAACCATATCTGGGGGCATCACAATGCCAGATTTCAGGTTGTACTACAAAGCTGTGGTCATAAAGACAGTGTCTGTTCCAGTACCACAGTTTTGTGCCAGTACCATAGAAAACAGACACATAGATCAATAGAACAGAATGGAGAATCCAGAAGGGGACCCTCATCTCTATGATCAACTAATAGTCGACAAAGGAGGAAACACTATCCACTGGAAGAAAGACAGTCACTTAAATGGTGCTGGAAAAATTAGACATCCACATGCAGAAGAATGAAACTGGACCACTCTCTTACACCATACACAAAGATAAACTCAAAAAGGATGAAAAATCTAAATGTGAGACAAGATTCCATCAAAATCCTAGAGGAGAACACAGGCAACACCCATAGTGAACTTGGTCACAGTAACTTCTTGCAAGATACATCCATGAAGGCAAGAGAAACAAAAGCAAAAATGAACTATTGGGACTTCATCAAGATAAGAAGCTTTTGCACAGCAAAAGAAACAGTCAACAAGACTAAAAGACAACCTACAGAATGGGAGAAGATATTTACAAATGACCTATCAGATAAAGGACTAGTATCCAGGATCTATATAGAACTTATTAAATTCACCAGCAAAGAAAAAAACAATCCAATCATGAAATGGGCAAAATACATGAACAGAAATCTCACAGAGGAAGGCATAGACATGGCCAACAAGCAGATGAGAAAATGCTCTGCATCAGTTGCCATCAGGGAAATACAAATCAAAACCACAATGAGATACCCCCTCAGACCAGTGAGAATGGGGAAAATTAACAAGACAGAAAACCACAAATGTTGGAGAGGATGTGGAAAAAGGGGAACCCTCTTGCACTGTTGGTAGGAATATGAACTGGTGCAGCCACTCTGGAAAAAGTGTGTGGAGGTTCCTCAAAGAGTTAAAAATAAATCTCCCCTTTGACCCAGCAATTGCACTGCTGGGGATTTACCCCAAAGTATAGATGCAGTGAAAAGCCGGGATACCTGCACCCCGATGTTTATAGCAGCAATGTCCACAATAGCCAAACTGTGGAAGGAGCCTCGGTGTCCATCGAAAGATGAATGGATAAAGAAGATGTGGTCTATGTATACAATGGAATATTACTCAGCTATTAGGAATGACAAATACCCACCATTTGCTTTGAGGTGGATGGAACTGGAGGGTATTACGCTGAGTGAACTAAGTCAATCGGAGAAGGACAAACATTATATGGTCTCATTCATTTGGGGAATGTAAAAAATAGTGAAAGGGAATAAAGGGGAAAGGAGAGAAAATCAGTGGGAATTATCAGAGAGGGGGACAGAACATGAGAGACTCCTAACTCTGGGAAACGAACAAGGGGTGGTAGAAAAGAAGGTGGGCAGGGGGTGGTGGTGACTGGGTGATGGGCACTGAGGGGGGCACTTGATGGGGTGAGCACTGGGTGTTATGGTATATCTTGGCAATTGAACGCCAATTAAAAAATATGTAAAAATATAAATAAATAAATAAATAAATAAATAAATAAATAAATAAATAGTTTGGATCTCTATCTTCAATATGAGTACCATCTTTATAGGCTTTCTTTATTACATATGGAATGCAGCTAGTAGGCTTCTGTATAATACAAATGCAGTTCACACTTTGGATTATTCTGAATATTAGAATATTTCGTATATTCTGAGAACATTCTGTTGTACTTTATTATTAATCTCAAATACAAGAATAAAGATTTTTCTGGAAGTTCCCTGGCTAATAGCATCATATTATCTAATTGAGATCCAGTACTCAGCTTGTCAAATCTAAGTATTTCAGGTCTGCTAGAGTGAGCTTTAGTTTGGGCTAAATTACACTATTGATTTAGTAATTTGGTTTTAATTAGTTATATTCACTTAATTGTTCCTAGCTCTGTCATGACTTTTAAAAATGGAGTTTTGGAAATTTATTTCACACTTTGAAGACTTAAGTATGTCTTTTTATTTTAATTCATCACTTCTACTCTGAAACTTTGCATACAAGCTTTAGTCAGATGAATCTCTTGCAATTGATTTTTACATGTAGGTTTGTTTTTTGAAGAGTGAGTGCTTTCAACAAATTTCTTTAACCACAGACATAAAAATTGTCATGTGCTGCAGTACACGAATAAAGTTATGCCAATTGTGTGTAGTAATCATTTTCTAGAAGTTTAAATGTCACCTATGATGATTGTGATGTTTAATATTATGTGTCAGCTAAACTGGATCATAGTATAACCACATGTCTGCTTAAGAATTATTTCTGTGTGCCTGTGAGGGTGTTTCCTGAAGAAATTAGTATTTGAATCAGGTAGACTGAAAGGAGCAAATTAACTTTCCCTATGTGGGTGGGCACCATCCAATCCTTTAGGGGGCTGAATAGAACAAAAAGGTGGAGGCAGGAGAATTATATCACTTCCTTCTTGCCTGTTTGAATTGGGGCATCAGTCTTTTCCAACCGTCAGATTGGGATTTATACCATCAGCTCCCCTGGTTCTCAGGTTTCTGGACTCAGACTATAATTACCCTGCTGGCTTTCCTGGGTTTCCAGCTGAGAAGTCCTGTGACTTCTCAAGACTCCATAATCATGTGAAACAATCCTCATAATAAGCATTTTTACGTCTCTCTCTCTTTTTTCTATCTATCTATTGTCTATCTATTATCTATCTATCTATCTATCTATCTATCTATCTATCTATCTACCTAACTAAATTTCTCTGGAGAACCCTGATTAATACAATGAGGGAGCAATATATCAATAAATTTGTCTTTGTTATTCATGTAATAATAATAATCCTAGTAACTCTAAACACCATTATTTTCTTTTTTTTAATAAATTAATTTTTTATTGATGTTCAATTAACCAACATACAGAATAACACCCAGTGCTCATCCCATCAAGTGTCGCCCTCAGTGCCCGTCACCCATTCACCCCCACCACGTGCCCTCCTCCCGCTCCACCACCCCTAGTTCATTTCCCAGAGTTAAGAGGCTTTACGTTCTGTCTCCATTTCTGATATTTCCCACACATTTCTTCTCCCTTCCCTTATATTCCCTTTCACTATTATTTATATTCCCCAAATGAATGAGAACATACACTGTTTGTCCTTCTCCAATTGACTTACTGCACTCAGCATAATACCCTCCAGTTCCATCCACATTGAAGCAAATGGTGGGTATTTGTCGTTTCTAATGGCTGAGTAATATTCCATTGTATACATAAACAACATCTTCTTTATCCATTCATCTTTCGATGGACACCGAGACTCCTTCCACAGTTTGGCTATTGTGGACATTGCTGCTAGAAACATCGGGGTGCAGGTGTCCCGGCGTTTCATTGCATCTGAATCTTTGGGGATTTACCTCCACATGGTTTTCCAGAGTGGCTGCACCAGTTCACATTCCCACCAACAGTGTAAGAGGCTTCCCTTTTCTCTGCATCCTCTCCAACATTTGTGGTTTTCAGCCTTGTTAATTTTCCCCATTCTCACTGATGTGAGGTGGTATCTCATTGTGGTTTTGATTTGTATTTCCCTGATGGCAAGGGATGCAAAGCATTTTCTCATGTGCATGTTGGCCATGTCCATGTCTTCCTCTGTGAGATTTCTCTTCATGTCTTTTGCCCATTTCATGATTGGATTGTTTGTTTCTTTGGTGTTGAGTTTAATAAGTTCTTTATAGATCTTGGAAACTAGCCCTTTGTCTGATATGTCATTTGCAAATATCTTCTCCCATTCTGTAGGTTGTTTTTTAGTTTTGTTGACTGTATCCTTTGCTGTGCAAAAGCTTCTTATCTTGATGAAGTCCCAAGAGTTCATTTTTGCTTTTGTTTCTTTTGCCTTTGTGGATGTATCTTGCAAGAAGTGAATGTGGCCGAGTTAAAAAAGGGTGTTGCCTGTGTTCTCCTCTAGGATTTTGATGGAATCTTGTCTCACATTTAGATCTTTCATCCATTTTGAGTCTATCTTTGTGTATGGTGAACGAGAGTGGTCTAGTTTCATTCTTCTGCATGAGGATGTCCAATTTTCCCAGCACCATTTATTGAAGAGACTGTCTTTCTTCCAATGGATTGTCTTTCCTCCTTTATCGAATATTAGCTGACCATAAAGGTCAGGGTCCACTTCTGGGTTCTCTATTCTGTTCCATTGATTTTTGTGTCTGTTTTTGTGCCAGTACCACACTGTCTTGATGACCACAGCTTTGTAGTACAACCTGAAATCTGGCATTGTGATGCCCCCAGCTATGGTTTTCTTTTTTAAAATTCCCTTGGCTATTCAGGGTCTTTTCTGATTCCACACAAATCTTAAAATAATTTGTTCTAACTCTCTGAAGAAAGTCCATGGTATTTTGATAGGGATTGCATTAAATTTGTAAATTGCCCTGGGTAACATTGACATTTTCACAATATTAATTCTGCCAATCCATGAGCATGGAATATTTTTCCATCTTTTTGTGTCTTCCTCAATTTCTTTCAGAAGTGTTCTATAGTTTTTTAGGGTATAGATCCTTTACCTCTTTGGTTAGGTTTATTCCTAGGTATCTTATGCTTTTGGTGCAATTGTAAATGGGATTGATTCCTTAATTTCTCTTTCTTCAGTCTCATTGTTAGTATAGAGAAATACCATTGATTTCTGGGCATTGATTTTGTATCATGCCATGCTACCAAATTGCTGTATGAGTTCTAGCAATCTTGGGGTGGAGGCTTTTGGGTTTTCTATGCAGAGTATCATGTCATCCACGAAGAGGGAGAATTTGACTTCTTCTTTGCCAATTTGAATGCCTTTAGTGTCTTTTTGTTGTCTGATTGCTGAGGTTGAACTTCTGGGTTACTATGTTGAATAGCAGTGGTGAGAGTGGACATTCCTGTCTTGTTCCTGATCTTAGGGGAAAGGCTCCCAGTGCTTCCCCATTGAGAATGATATTTGTTGTGGGCTTTTTGTAGATGGCTTTTAAGATGTCGAGGAAAGTTCCCTGTATCCCTACACTCTGAAGAGTTTTGATCAGGAATGGATGCTGTATTTTGTCAAATGCTTTCTCTGCATCTAATGAGAGGATCAATATGGTTCTTGGTTTTTCTCTTGCTGATATGATGAATCACATTGATGGTTTTACGAGTGTTGAACCAGCCTTGTGTCCCGGGGATAAATCCTACTTGGTCATGGTGAATAATTTTCTTAATGTGTTGTTGGATCCTATTTGCTAGTATCTTGTTGAGAATTTTTGCATCCATGTTCATCAGGGATATTGGTCTGTAATTCTCCTTTTTGGTGGGGTCTTTGTCTGGTTGTGGAATTAAGGTGATTCTGGCCTCATAGAACGTATTAGGAAGTACTCTATCTCTTTCTATCTTTCCAAACAGCTTTAGTAGAATAGGTATGGTTTCTTCTTGAAACGTTTGATAGAATTCCCCTGGGAAGCCATCTGGCCCTGGACTCTTGTGTCTTGGGAGGTTTTTGATGACTGCTTCAATTTCCTCCCTGGTTATTGGGCTGTTTAGGTTTTCTATTTCTTCCTTTTCCAGTTTTAGTAGTTTGTGGCTTTCCAGGAATGCATCCATCTCTTCTAGATTGCCTAATTTATTGGCGTATAGCTGTTCATAATATGTTTTTAAAATCATTTGTATTTCCTTGGTGTTGGTAGTGATCTCTCCTTTCTCATTCATGATTTTATTAATTTGAGTCTTCTCTCTCTTCTTTTTAATAAGGTTGGCTAATGGTTTATCTATCTTATAAATTCTTTCAAAGAACCAACTCCTGGTTCTGTTGATCTGTTCCATAGTTCTTCTGGTCTCGATTTCATTGAGTCCTGCTCGAATTTTAATTAACTCTCTTCTTCTGCTGGGTGTGAGGTCCATTTGCTGTTTTTTCTCTAGCTCTTTTATGTGTAAGGTTAGCCTTTGTATTTGAGTTCTTTCCAGTTTTTGAATGGATGCTTGTATTGCAATGGATTTCCCCCTCAGGACTGCTTTTGCTGCATCCCAAAGATTTTGAACGGTTGTATCCTCATTGTCATTAGTTTCCATGAATCTTTTTAATTCTTCCTTAATTTCCTGGTTGGCCCTTTCATCTTTTAGCAGGATGGTCCTTAACCTCCACGTGTTTGAGGTCCTTCCAAACTTCTTGTTGTGGTTTAGTTCTAATTTCAAGGCATTATGGTCTGAGAATATGCAGGGGACGATCCCAATCTTTTGGTATCGGTTCAGAACCGATTTGTGACCCAGTATGTGTTCTATTCTGGAGAAAGTTCCATGTGACTTGAGAAGAATGTGTATTCAGTTGAGTTTGGATGTAAAGTTCTGTAGATATCTGTGAAATCCATCTGGTCCAGTGTATCATTTAAAGCTCTCGTTTCTTTGGGGATGTTGTGCTTAGAAGACCTATCGAGGGTAGAAAGAGCTAGATTGAAGTCACCAAGTATAATTGGATTATTATCTAAGTATTTCTTCACTTTGGTTATTAATCGGTTTAAATATTTGGCAGCTCCCACATTCGGGGCATATATATTGAGGATTGTTAAGTCCTCTTGTTGGATAGATCCTTTACGTATGATATAGTGTCCCTCTTCGTCTCTCACTATAGTCTTTGGGGTAAATTTTGGTTTATCTGATATAAGGATGGCTACCCCTGCTTTCTTTTGAGGACCGTTTGAATGGTAAATGGTTCTCCAACCTTTTATTTTCAGGTTGTAGGTGTCCTTCTGTCTAAAATGAGTCTCTTGTAGACAGCAAATAGATGGGTCCTGCTTTTTTATCCAGTGTGAAACCCTACGCCTTTTGATGGGGTCATTAAGCCTGTTCACGTTCAGAGTTACTATTGACAGATATGAGTTTAGTGTCATCATGATATCTATTCAGTCCTTGTTTTTGTGGATTGTTCCACTGAACTTCTTCTTAAAGGGGAATTTTAAGAGTCCCCCTTAAAATTTCTTGCAGAGCTGGTTTGGAGGTCACATATTCTTTCAGTTCCTGCCTGTCTTGGAAGCTCTTTATCTCTCCTTCCATTTTGAATGAGAGCCTTGCTGGATAAAGTATTCTTGGTTGCATGTTCTTCTCATTTATGACCCTGAATATATCCTGCCAGCCTTTTCTGGCCTGCCAGGTCTCTGTGGAGAGGTCTGCTGTTACCCTAATACTCCTCCCCATAAAATTCAGGGACTTTTTTTCTCTTGCTGCTTTCGGATCTTCTCTTTATCTTTGGAATTTGCAAGCTTAACTATTAAATGTCGAGGTGTTGGGATCCCTGGGTGGCGCAGCGGTTTGGCGCCTGCCTTTGGCCCAGGGCGCAATCCTGAAGACCCGGGATCGAATCCCACATCAGGCTCCCGGTGCATGGAGCCTGCTTCTCCCTCTGCCTGTGTCTCTGCCTCTCTCTCTTTCTCTCTGTATGACTATCATAAATAAATAAAAAATAAAATAAAATAAATGTCGAGGTGTTGAACGGTTTTTATTGATTTTAAGGGGGGGGGGAATCTCTCTATTTCCTGGATCTGAATGCCTGTTTCCCTTCCCAGATTGGGAAAGTTTTCAGCTAGGATTTGTTCAAATACATATTCTGGCCCTCTCCCTTTCGGCGCCCTCGGGAACCCCAAATAAACATAGGTTTTTCTTCCTCAGGCTGTCGTTTTTTTCCCTTAATCTATCTTCATGGCCATTTAATTGTTTGTCTGTTTTTTCCTCAGTTTCCCTCTTTGCCATCAACTTGTCTTCTATGTCACTCACTCCTTCTTCCACTTCGTTAACCCTCGCCATTAGGACTTCTGATTTGGATTGCATCTCATTCAATTGATTTTTAATTTCTGCCTGATTAGCTCTAAATTCTGCAGTCATGAAGTCTCTTGAGTCCTTTCTAGAGCCACCAGTAGCTGTATAATAGTGCTTCTGAATTGGCTTTCTGACAGTGAATTGTAATCCAGATTTTGTAACTCTATGGGAGAGAGGACTGTTTCTGATTCTTTCTTTTGAGGCGAGGTATTCCTTCTAGTCATTTTGCTCAGTGCAGAGTGGCCAAAAGCAAGTTGTATTGGGAAAAGGAGAAATAGAGAGGAGAGAAAGAAGGAAAGAAAAGAGAAAAAGAAAAAAGAAAAAAGGAAGAAAAAAGAAGAAAAAGAGAAGGAAATAGAAAGAAAGGAAAAAAAGTGTGGGGGAAGGAAACAAATCAAGAAACAAAACAAAACAAAACAAAACAAAAGCAACAACAACAACAAAAACAAAACACGGGGGAGTATCTTCTGATTCTGTATACTTTGAGTCCCTTGACTTCCTCTGGAACTGGTCAGTCTAGCTGGTCTTCTCGGGGAGGGGCCTTTTGTGCTGATTTTCAGGTGTTAGCACTTGGGGGAGCTTCTCTGCTCCTGCCTGGTGCAGGGCTCAGTGGGGGTTGTTTACCCCGTGAGGCCCCAGGAGGAACAACTCCAGTGGCTATGGCAGCTCAGGAAATCTGGATTCAGACCCCGCAGTAACTCTGGGGCTCTCCATCTGCAGGGCCTGGATGCTCCGGGGTGGGGCCGTTGATCTGCTCAGCTCCAGGCAGGAGCGTCCTTGCTGTCCTGGGCCCTCCCGGCCTCTGCGTGTCCCGGGGGGAAGCCGGTTTCAGAGCTGTGTCCCGGCGCCCAGTGCTCCGGGGCCTGCGCTGTTGGATTCGCTCTCCCGGCCGTGCAGCCCCCTCTGCGGAGCCGCCGCCCGAGCCCCTCCGAGCTGCTCCGGGTCCCGCTGTGCGCGCTGCAGACCTTAGGGAGCTCGGTGCTCTCCCCGGGGTGCAGGTGTCTGTTAGTGTCCCAGGGAGCCCGAGGGCATCCCCGCCCTCCTGGGGTCCTGCTCTAACTCCCTGCGGGCCCCTTTCCACCCGGGAAGGTTGGTTCAGCTCCTGCTCCTCCGGGACGGGGCTCTCCTGTCCTGGGGACACTCGCCCCGGCCTCAGCCCGGCTCCTTGCGGGGCCCCTCCTCCTTGGAGGCCTTTTGTTTCTTTATTTCTTTTTCCCCGTCTTCCTACCTTGATGGAAGCCTGAACTCTTCTCACTGTAGCATTCCAGCTGTTCTCTCTTTAAATCTCAGGCCGAATTCGTAGATTTTCAGGATGATTTGAAGGTTATCTAGGTAATTTGGTGGGGACAGGTGACTTGGGGACCCTACTCTTCCGCCATCTTGCCCCTCCTCACCATTATTTTCTTTAAGATTTTATTTATTTATTCATGAGAGACACAGAGAGAGAGGGGCAGAGACATAGGCTGAGGCAGAAGCCGGCTCCCTGTGGGTAGCCTGATGCCGGACTCCATCTCAGAACCTTGGGATGAAGACCTGAGCCAAAGGCAGACACTCAACCACTGCGCCACCCAGGTGCCCCACCATCACCATTATTATTTATCTATTCAAGATGTTGAATATTAAGCATATAAAATTTAAGTATAATACACACTTAATATAGTCTTATACTGTCCCTGACACCCACTTTAGCTTTTTCTCATCCACTGAAAGAACCATAAATGTTATTCAATTAACCTTTCTTCTTCGTTTTCACTCCTACTAGCATTGTAACATGATGTATTTTATTCAAATTCCCCAAAACTATAGTTATAATGCCATCCAGGAAGAATATTGGAAGAACAGAGTTTGACTAACAGAAATTAATATTTTTCAAAGTGTGTTTGTTGGGAAAGTACTTAATAGAAAAGAAGGTTTGGAAAAAACTGATTAAAATAAAACAGATTTCTTTTCCACAGGACTTGTCAGGGACTTCACTCAGATAGCAAGCATTTTGAATTTTTGCAAATGGAAAGTAGTGTATACCTATTTTCCAAAAGTATTTCATTGCACAACACACACACACTCACATATTTTTTGCTAAGCATCTGACAAATGATTGTTTATAATACATCTTAGAGTTCTTGCATGGAAAATGTTAGGGTTTTTTGTATTTTTTGTAGGAGTTTGACTTGCTAACATCTAGCATAACACCTAGTGCTCATCTGGTCAAGTGCCCCTCTCAGTGCCCAACACACAGTCACCTCTCCACAGAGACCTGGCAGGCCATAAAGGGTTGGCAGGATATATTCAGGGTCTTAAATGAGAAAAACATGCAGCCAAGAATACTTTATGAAGCATGGTTGTCATTCAGAATAGAAGGAGAGATAAAGAGCTTCCAAGATAGGCAGAAAATGAAAGAATATGTGACCACCAAACCAGGTCTCCAAGAAATATTAAGGGGGGCCTTTAAAAGAAAGAGGAAGCCCAAGAAAATAACCCATACAAACAGGGACTGAACAGGTATTACAATGACACTAAATTCATATCTTTCAATCGGAACTCTGAACATGAATGGGCTAATTGATCCCATCAAAAGCTGCAGGGTTTCTGATTAGATAAAAAAAGCAAGACCAATCTCTATGCTGACTACAAGAGACTCATTTTAGACCTAAGGACACCTACAGCCTGAAAACGAAAGGTTGGAGAACCATTTACCATTCAAATGGTCCTCAAAGGAAAGCAGGGGTAGCAATCCTCATAGTACATAAATTAAAGTCTATCTCAAAGACTGTAGTAAGAGGTGAAGATGGACACTATATAATCTGTCCAACAAGAGGACCTAACAATCATGAATATTTATGCCTCTGATGTGGGTGCTGCTACGGATATCAATCAATTAATAACCAAAGTAAAGACATATTTAGATAATAATACACTAATACTGGGAGACTTCAACACAGCACTCTCTGCAAATGACAGATTCTATAAGCACAACATCACCAAAGAAACAAGGGCTTTAAATTATGCACTGGACCAAATGGATTTCACAAGTAAACACAGAACTTTCCATCCAAACACAACTGAATACACATTCTTCTTAAGTGCACATGGAACTTTCTCCAGAATAGACCACATACTGGGTAACAAAGCAGGACTCAACCAATATGAAAAGATTGGAATTGTCCCCTGCATATTTTCAGACCCCAAATGCTTTGAAACTAGAAGCCAATCACAAGAATATTTGGAAATTTGGAAGAAACTCAACACGTGGAGGTAAGGAGCATCCTACTAAAAGATGAATGGGTCAACCCGGAAATTAAAGAGTATTAAAAAGATTCATGGTGGGCAGCCTGAGTGGCTCAGTGGTTAGCGCCACCTTCAGCACAGGGTGTGATCCTGGATTCCCGGGATCAAGTCCCACATTGGGCTCCCTATATGGAGCCTGCTTTTCTCTCTGCCTGTGTCTCTGCCTCTCTTTCTCTGTGTCTTTCATGAATAAATAAAAAAATAAAATGTTTAAAAAGGAAAAAAAGGATTCATGGAAACTAATGAAAAAGAAGATACATCCATTCAAAATCTTTGGGATACAGCAAAAGCAGTCCCAAGAGGTAAATACATCGCAATACAAGCGTCCCTCAAAAAATTGGAAAAAAACTCAAATACACAAGCTAACCTTGCACCTAAAGGAACTGGAGAAAGAACAGCAAATAAAACCTACAGCAAGCAGAAGAAGAGAGACAATAATGATTCGAGCAGAACTCAATGAAATAGAGACCAGAAGAACTGTAGAACAGATCAACAAAACCAGGAGTTGGTTCTTCAAAAGAATTAATAAGATAGAAAAACCATTAGACAGCCTTATTAAAAAGAATAGAGAAAAGATTCAAATTAATAAAATCATGAATGAAGAGAGATCACAATCAATACCAAGGAAATACAAATGATTTAAAAATGTATTATGACCAGTGATATGCCAACACATTAGACAATCTAGAAAAAATAGATGCATTTATGGAAAACCACAAACTACCAAAACTGGAACAGGAAGAAATATAAAACCTGATCAGGCCAATAACCAGGGAGGAAATTGAAGCAGTCATTAAAAACCTCCCAAGATACAAGAGTCCAGGGCCAGATGGCTTCCCAGGGGAATTCTATCAAACGTTTAAAGAAGAAACCATACCTATTCTACTAAAGCTGTTCCAAAAGATAGAAAGAGACGGAGTACTTCCAAACTATAGATAGAACTAATATTTCGTTCTATGAGGCCAGCATCACCTTAATTCCAAAACCAGACAAAGACCCCACCAAAAAGGATAATTATAGACCAATCTCCCTGATGAACACAGATGCAAAAATTCTCAACAAGATACTAGCCAATAGGACCCAACAGTACATTAGAAGATTATACACCACAATCAAGTGAGATTCATCCCTGGGATGCAAGACTGGTTCAACACCCCTAAAGCAATCAATGTGATAGATCATATCAACAAGAGAAAAAACAACAACCATATGATCCTCTCATTAGATGCAGAGAAAGCATTTGACAACATTCAACATCCATTCATGATCCAAACTGTTCACAGTGCAGGGATAGAGGGGACATTCCTCAGCATCTTAAAAGCCATCTATGAAAAGCTCACAGCAAGTATCATTCTCAGTGGGGAAACACTGGGAGCCTTTGCCCTAAGATCAGGAACAAGACAGGGATGTCCACTCTCACCACTGCTATTCAACATAGTACCAGAAGTTCAACCTCAGCAATCAGACAACAAAAAGAAATAAAAGGCACTCAAATTGGCAAAGAAAAAGTCAAACTCTCCCTCTTCGCAGATGACATGATACTCTACATAGAAAACCCAAAAGCCTCCACCCCAAGACTGCTTGAACTCATACAGAAATTTGGCAGCGTGGCAGGATACAAAACCAATGCCCAGAAATCAGTCGCATTTGTATACACTAAGAATGAGACTGAAGAGATATTAAGGAGTCGATCTCAGTTACAATGGCACCCAAAAGTGTAAGATACCTAGGAATAAACCTAAACAAAGAGGTAAAGGATCTATACCTGAAAAACTACAGAACACTTCTAAAAAAAATTGAGGAAGACCCAAAAAGATGGAAAAATATTCCATGCTCATGGATTGCAAGAATTAATATTGTGAAAATGTCAATGTTACCCATGGTAATTTACACAGTAAATGCAATCCTTATCAAAATACCATGAACTTTCTTCAGACAGTTGGAACAAATCATCTTAAGATTTGTGTGGAACCAGAAAAGACCCCCGAATAGCCAGGGGAATATTGAAAAAGAAAACCAGAGCCGGGGGCATCCCAATGCTGGATTTCAAGTTGCACTACAAAGCAGTGATCATCAAGCCAGTATGGTGCTGGCACAAAAACAGACATATAGATCAATTGAGCAGAATAGAGAATCCAGAAATGGGACCTCAAATCTGTGGTCAACTAATATTTGACAAAGCAGGAAAGACCATCCACTGTAAAAAAGGACATTCTCTTCAATAAATGGTGCTGGGAAAATTGGACAGCCATGTGCAGAAGAATGAAGCTGGACCAATCTCTTACACCATATGCAAAGATAAACACAAAATGGATGAAGGATCTAAATGTGAGACAAGATTCCATCAAAATCCTAGAAGAGAACACAGGCAACACCTTTTTGAACTCGGCCACAGTAAGTTCTTGCAAGATATATCTATGAAGGCACTGAGGGGGGCACTTGACGGGATGAGCACTGGGTGTTATGCTGTATGTTTGTATATCGAACTCCAGTTAAAAAGATATACCAAAAAAAAAGCTGTGAATACAAAACAATCCACTTAGGTACCAAAGAACATGTTAGATAATTAATTTTTATATTACTTTTTAATTAAAATTATATTTATACATACATAAATATATATAGAAAGTTTCAAATAAATGTGAACATGTAATTATGTATGCAGAATTTTGGAAGGAATTTTAATTTTTCCCTTTTTGCTTTCTTCATCCCTTTCTCTCCTTCCCCCATATCAACTCCTTTTCTCCGTGATACACAAATATATTCTAGGTATCCCACATTAGAATACTAGTAGAAATCTGCATTACATTAATTTATTAAATCACTTTTTTGTTCTCAAGAACGTTTAAAGTATATGGGTATAGTAGTATGTGTATGTTATATTTAAATAAATAGACAAAAATCAGGTGTACCTGCTTAGATTTTTTTTTTTACTCTGTGAACTAGTCTTTTGCCTACTCGTGTTTTAGACCGTTATAATACTCACTCTCCACTACTGTAGACATAAGGGCATTGTGTTATGACTTGGGAGATGATATTAGGTATGTAAGTGGTTGCCTCTCTATCCATGGTAACATATCCCCAGAGCATACAAGGTCCTCTCCTTTTTCTTGTGAATCCTGGGTAATGGTTATTATCTTCTTTCATGAAACATGGGGAAAAATACAGCATATTTCAAAATTGGGCCCATCTGGCTGGTAGAAAGTCTAATATCAGAAATTCCAAGGGCTATCCTTTTTATGGGATATTACTGGATTTTGATGCTTACTTGGTCCCAGGAAAAAAGAGGGATGTAGTTCTTAGTTCTTTGTGTTTGCTATGGATCTTCATATTGCTTATTCTATTACAGAATGACATCAGGATGACCTAAACTGGTTCTTGCTACTCTGGTTGCTGTCAGAGGAGTTATAGAGTTGCCTCTTTCGGAAAGCCTTGCCACTGATCACAGGATCTCTCACGGCTGTTCTGTATCTTTACCCATGGAGTCCAACTTCCACAGATGTCCACAGCCACATTTCACCATTTTGGGTGGTGCAAAGGTCTTTTTAAAATAATCTCTATCACTAGCAGAACCTTTCATTCAACTCCTAACATATCTCTTGAGAAGTGATTAAGAACATGGAATATGGATTCAGATTATTTGAGTTAAAATCCTGCATCCATCACTTACTAATTCATTGACTTACTAAATCATAAGTCCTGCAAGACTCCTTTTCCTCATCTACAAAATCCACCACTATTATAACAGTGGATTAGACAAGATAATATTTTAAAATTACTACAACAATGCTTGTTAGTGTAATAATATAGCAAAGGTGTCAGGTTAAATAGTAAAATATAATAAGTTATATATAGTTCATAGGTATAATTTCTCTGCCTAGGCTACCCTCTGCCTTGGCCTCAAACTGATCATATCCACTTTAATTGCTAAGCCTTTCACAATTATCACCTGGATAGGGGGTCCATTTTCAGGGTAGCTCTGAAGTACTCTGAAAATGTACTATTAATCTTCTATCTGCAACATACTCTGGCCTGATCGGGTGAAAAGAGCCTAGACTATTGATTCTCAAAGAGTGGTTCACAGACCATCTGTATCAAATCTTTTAGGATAGGGTCAAGGCATGTGCATATTTATTAAGCTGTCTCCATGACCTGAATGTACACTCAAGTTTGTGAATCTCTTCTCTACACTCTGCATACCTTGTCATATAGTTGCTTCTTTCTGAAATGTCCATTCCCCTATGCCCACCTGTGGAAACAAAATGTAGCCTCTTCCATGAAGCCTTTTCTAATTTCATGTTCACTACCTGCAGCAGTTGCAACCTCTTCTGTCAGCTATGGGCTGAATGAGATGGGGAGGAATCAGAGCTGGGGTGCCGGAGAGTGTTAGGGATCACTGGAATGTAACACCTGGACTGGCATGGTGGGAAAGGCCCATGGTTTGTACTTGGGAGTTGGGCACTTGATGTGACATTGCAAAAACAGTAGGGGGAGGAGGGAGAAAAATCAGTAAAACAGAACAGGGGAAGTGGGGAAGTACCAACCAGTAGCTTCACAGTGCCAGGTATCACTGTGTACCTATATGCCTGTGTTTGGAGGAACCTGACACTAGGCTGTTCTGAATGCTCTGAGGGTACGAAACTTCCAACTCCTGAAACTAAGCTGGTGCTCTGAACCTTTACACTTTCTCATCAATGTGTCCCCGTGGCTGCCTCCTTCTGAAAGTAGTTTATCTCCATCTCTGTGACAATCCTGCCTATCCCACAGTACCCTTCCTCAGGCCCCAGGGGAATATGGCCAGGCACCTGAGGCTGAGGGACTGAGAGAGGGAGCAAACACAACCAAGGAGCAGAGAGGAGCTGCACCCCTTGACTCCTCCTTTCCACCTCCTTATGTCTCTAGGGTACAATAGAAGCCAAAACCTCTAAGGAACTTGTCAGCATCAGCGTGGCCTGCCATGTTCCCAAAGATATGCCTAAGGGGTCCCCTCCATCACGCCTGCCAGAAAGTGGGGTCCCTGGAGACCTGTATGTGGAATGCACCCCTCAAGGTACTCCGGTGCATGACCTCAAAAACTTCAATTTTTAGTATGCACACAGACACACACACACACACACACACACACACAGGTATAGTAGAAAGCGTTTAAGATCACTGCAGAGCGGCCGAAAGAGGGGTGGCTGCAGAAGGAACAAAAAGGAAGGTCCCCTGTAGTTCCCAAACACTCCTATTCCCCCACTAAATTCAACGTCTAATCTTAGTCCAGCGTCTTCCAGGATTGCAGCAAGTGCACATTTGTTTCTTCGTGAAGACAACTGCACTGGCTCTTTCCAGCAACGTGGTAGGCTATATCTAAGATTTCAAATTTTATTTAAGTAGGGATTTTAAGAAGGTTGGTTGGCTGCTGTCCTTAGACCGGCGAAATATCCTGTGTCACTTGGTGGAGGTCCAGGACAAGAGCACATGGCTAGCCTGGAGATACCTGGAGCGCAGGCCCTCGTGCACCCCCAGCCCCAGTGGTCCATCCCACTTCCCCTGCTTGGGGAGCCTCGCTCGCACCGCGCCTGCTTGCTCCAAGCCCACGCCTCCCGCTGCCTCCGCCCCCTCACGCGCGGGCCCCAGCGCAGTCCTCGCCCTGCTCGCCCTTCACCGCTGCCCCGCCGGCCGCACTTCCCGCCATCGCCTAGGTCCACGCCTCTGCAACTGCGCTACGGCCGAGCTCCACTCCCCTCCGCCTGCCGCCCTCGCCTTCTTCGCCGCTGCGTCCCTTCTCGGGAGGCTCCGCGCCGGCCGTCTGGCCCCTTACAGTCCAGGCTGACACGGAGGCGCAGTGGTGCCTGTCGCCGCCGCAGCCAACGTGGGTGCCACGGGCCGCCGCGCCGCCGCCGCGCCCGCCGCCACTCGCCCGCCGCCCACCATGGCCCTGCAGCAAACAGGTAGCAGGAAGCGGAAAGCGCCGGCGATCGAGGCGGGCGCCGCGGGCTCGTCGTGCCAGGGCTCGGCGGCGGGGGCGGCGGGGGCGGCGGGGGCGGCGGGGGCGGCGGGGTCCCCCGAGGGGCCGCTGCTGCCCAAGAAGCAGAGGCGGCGGGCGACGCGGCGGTCGCTGGTGCACTACCTGCAGGGCCGCGAGGTGGGCGCGCGGGGCGGCGCGGGGCTGCCGGGCTCCGAGGGCGAGCTGCGCGGCTACGCGGTGCAGAAGCTGCCTGAGCTGCTGAGGGAGCGCGAGCTGGCGCTGGGCACGCTCAACAAGGTGTTCGCGTCGCAGTGGCTGAACGGCAGGCAGGTGGTGTGCGGGACCAAGTGTAACACTCTGTTCGTGGTGGACGTGCACTCGGGCCAGATCACGCGCATCCCCCTGATGCGGGACCGGGGGCCCTGGCTGGCCCAGGCCCAGCCGACCTGCGGCATCCACGCCATCGAGCTGAATCCCTCCAAGACGCTTCTGGCCACCGGGGGCGAGAACCCCAACAGCCTGGCGGTCTACCACCTGCCCACCCTGGACCCCGTGTGCCTGGGCGACCGCCACGGCCACAAGGACTGGATCTTCAGCATCGCCTGGATGAGCGACACGGTGGCCGTGAGCGGCTCCCGCGACGGCACCGTGGCGCTGTGGCGGATGGACCCCGACGTGTTCAACGGCAGCATCGCCTGGCACAACGACGCCGGGCTCCCCGTGTACGCCCACATCCGGCCGAGGGACGTGGAGACCATCCCCAGGTCGAGCACCAGCCCCAGCAACCGCAAGGTGCGGGCCCTGGCCTTCAGCGGCAAGAACCAGGAGCTGGGAGCCGTGTCCCTGGACGGCTACTTCCACCTGTGGAAAGCCCGGGGCGCTCTATCCAGGCTGCTGTCCGTCAGGCTGCCCTACTGCCGAGAGAACGTGTGCCTGACCTTCTGCGACGAGTTGTCCCTGTACGCGGTGGGCTCCCAGTCCCACGTCTCCTTCCTGGACCCGCGCCAGGGCCACCAGAACATCCGGCCCCTGTGCTCCAGGGAGGGGGGCACGGGTGTACGCTCCCTGAGCTTCTACCAGCACGTCGTGACTGTGGGCACGGGCCACGGCTCCCTGCTCTTCTACGACATCCGCGCCCAGAGGTTCCTGGAGGAGAGGGCCTCAGCCAGCCGCGACTCCTCTCCCGGGCCCTCGGGGAGGAAGCTCAAGCTCACCTGTGGCAGAGGCTGGCTCAACCACGACGACCTGTGGGTGAACTACTTCGGGGGCATGGGCGACTTCCCCAACGCGCTCTACACCCACTGCTACAACTGGCCCGAGATGAAGCTCTTCGTGGCTGGAGGACCGCTCCCTTCAGGCCTCCATGGGAACTACGCAGGCCTCTGGACCTAAGGGTGCCCGCTGTGTCCTCAGAGGGCCCGGACTTGCCTCCCGGGCCCCTCTCACTTTCCTTCCCAACGCTGTGTTTGTGCTTCTTAATTCAATGTGCTGTTTGTCTTCCAGGTGGAAAGGGCCCAGCTTACCTGTCCCTAGTGTGTGTGTGTGTGTGTGTGTGTGTGTGTGTGTGAGAGAGAGAGAGAGAGAGAGAGAGAGAGAGAGAGAGAGAGAAGAGACGTTTCCTTCAGGCAATCAAAACTTGGCTTTAATACGTTTTTACACTTCTCCAAACCATCTTTCTGAATTCACATTACAAAGAGTTTTGGCTAACTCTTACTTGTTTTCTTTGAGTTATATATTCTCTTTTTAATGCCATACAGTCATGGCTTTAGAATCTTGTATATTTTCTTTATCTTGGATTTTTTAATTTATTTTTTATTGGTGTTCAATTTGCCAACATATAGAATAACACCCAATGATCATCCCATCAAGTACCCCCCTCAGTGGCTGTCACCCAGTCACCACCACCCCCCACCCACCTCCCTTTCCACCACCCCTTGTTCGTTTCCCAGAGTTAGGAGTCTCTCATGTTCTGTCTCCCACCCTGATATTTCCCACTCATTCTTTCTCCTTTCCCCTTTATTCCCTCTGACTATTTTTTATATTCCCCAAATGAATGAGACCATATAATGTTTGTCCTTCTCTGATTGACTTATTTCGCTCAGCATAATATCTTGGATTTTTTGTTTCTATATTACAGTAATATTGTGTTTAGTTATATTCATTGCAGGTAAATGGTATATTAAAATCATGCAAACAGGGTTTGTACATCTGTTCTGGAAAGTTAGCCATAGTTTTATAGAGCATTGTTCCAATTGGAAAATACATTCCAAGTTCT
The DNA here is from genome assembly GCF_048418805.1 of Vulpes vulpes. Lineage (NCBI taxonomy): Eukaryota > Metazoa > Chordata > Mammalia > Carnivora > Canidae > Vulpes > Vulpes vulpes. The sequence goes on along the minus strand of NC_132796.1, from coordinate 94,530,050 downwards.
AGATTACCAAATTTGGAAACATTCCATTTGTAAATTGTAATCTTAGGTGTTTATGGTTTCTAAGTTGTTGGTGCTAAGCATACTTTTTTAAAAAGGTTTTTCTCTTTGAAAAAAATGTTGTCATAGAATCTTGTTTTTGTACCAAAATCTCAATATGTCAGAACACTTCAGGAATGCAAGGGTTCTGTTGGTTGAATGTTCAGAATTAATCTGAACAATTAATCTTTTTGTCCTTCGATCCTTACTTAAGTTTTAATGACCTGTTGTTAAATAAATAAATGAATGTGTATTTTTCACTTCTTGCCTTAGTACTATCAAAATTTATGAATATATTTGAATGTTTGTTGTTTAAGGAACTTGCACAGGATTTCAGTGCCATCATTCAAAGCAGGGATTCTAAGTATAAAAATGTAGAATGTATGGCAGGTGGGGCAGAATGTATACTGATCCAGGATATAGACTGGATGTTTTTGCTGTTTCTGTTTTTAATGACAAATATTATATTTCAGCATACTTTAAATTTTCTAATTCTGCTTAACAGTTACGTCACAAGAAAAACCTGCAAAGGACTAAAATGAACCCAGTCTCCATCCCTTTGGAAAAAGATGCACAATTTGTAAAGTCCAAATTAATAAGATTTTATTTTGTGAATTTCAAAGATTCTTATCTAAAGTAGAATAAATATATTGTTAAAAAAGAAAGTATTGATGTTGTAGCCCTCAATGTAATAATATACAATTATCAAAGGCACTGGAAGTTTGTTTCAGGAAGATGGTCTGGGGATTAAAATAATTGGGATTAGGTTGAAGATATGTGAGAATATTGGAAGTGAGAAGGGAGATTGGCCCTTCCTCAAAACTGGCCAGGTTATGCTGGCCTTGGATTAGTGTTGTGGCATGTCTGTTTTTTCCGTAAATGTTCTGGCACTCAAGTGCTGCCTTAGTATCCATTCACTACATGCTGTTCAGTTGCAAATCTGAACCAAAGGTACTAAAAGTGAATTAAGAAATACAGAAAAATAAGCTTTTGCTCACAGAGATTGTCTTAACAGGTTTATATAGTTGTTATACAGCAGTAAATTGTGTTTGTGTGCATGTATGTGTTTCCAACTCAGTCATAACTGTTTTGAGAGCAGAGAATATTTATATTCTTTCATTTCTCCACTAATGCCTAGCAAATCATAGGCAATCAATTTACTGAATGAATGTATTTGCCTCTGGAGACTTAAAGTTCAAGGTTATGAAAAATAAACAAATGCATAAACACATAAATAAAACTTTACTCTTAAATAGTATGGGATCCTGTTTTGTTTTAAGCATTTTTTTCTTTGCCCTAATCCATTTCCCAGTCAGGCTCTAGTGCTTGTCCATTTTCACCTTCAAATACTTAGATTTGAAGGTTTTTAAAAATATTCTGTTTCTTTTTCAGAAATTAGTTTTGAAAGATCTTTAATTTTGTAGGAGTTTTTCTTCTTACCTAAAAAGTTATTTGTTAAAAACTTCTTTAAACATTACCTAAGAACTTCACCAAAGTATTCATTGCCTATATTATTGTGGGTTATAGGGTATTTTTATAGTATTTGATCATTATTTGGGGACATTGGAAGAACATCTTCAGAGGAAATGACAGTTTTAAATGAGGTAGAGTTTTAAAGAAGAGTTAGAAGAAACATCTCTGACCTGTTCTTAGGCTCGTCCCTTAACTTCATCACTGTCTCACTCTTAATTTTCTCATAAGTTAGAATATATCTTTTTCATGCCAAATCACATGGCTTGTCTTTTAAAAACACTAAAGAGCCTAATTATGTATGTATTTACATTTTGTAGAAGTTTAATTATTTTGAAATATTTCCTACTTCAGGAACAAAATGACCTACAGAAGTACAATTAATTATGTAGCTTGTGAGTGACATAATTGAAAAAGTAATGATACTGGCACTACAGGAAACCCATAAATGTAGTTCACTTAAAACACACAAGGGGAGGGATGCCTGGGTGGCTCAGCAGTTGAGTGTCTGCCTTCAGCCCAGGGCGTGATCCTGGAATCCCAAGATGGAATCCCACATCAGGCTCCCTGCATGGAGCCTGCTTCTCTCTCGGCCTGTGTCCCTGCCTCTCTCTCTCTCTCTCTCTCTCTCTCTCTCTCTCTCTTCCTCTGTGTGTGTGTGTGTGTCTCTCATTAATAAATAAATAAAATCTTTAAAAAACACATTCATAAGGGGATACATATTTTTATATACAAATTACCTATTATGGTTGTCTGAAACCCTTGCATTATAAGTTCTTATAACTATTCATTAAAAAGTTAATTCCGGGATCCCTGGGTGGCGCAGCGGTTTGGCGCCTGCCTTTGGCCCAGCGCGCGATCCCGGAGACCCGGGATCGAATCCCACATCGGGCTCCCGGTGCATGGAGCCTGCTTCTCCCTCTGCCTGTGTCTCTGCCTCTCTCTCTCTCTGTGTGTGACTATCATTAAAAAAAAAAAAGTTAGTTCCATTTATCTAACTACATATTCACATATACCTCCCCAAATGTATTTCTGACTTGAAAATTTATGTTCTTCCTCTTACTCTTTGGATGAGTTAATTTCTAATTTTTTTGAGGAGAGGGAGAAAGAAATGACTAATCAAGGATATCCAGTGAAATAAATTGAGATGAGTGCTCTCAAAAAAATTCATCTGTTAAATATATTTTAGCATTAATGATAAACAAAATTGGATTCTCCAGAGGTTGATTTTTTTCCCAGCTGAACTCAGTGTTGAACAAATTGTCAAAAAGTTTCCATTAATTACTAATTTAGAGTGATTTTAGAAAGTAATTCACAATGCCTTCCTGGACGTTTTACTGACAATTTCTTAATCGCTGCAAGTTTTAGGTAACCCAGCCACATTAAACCTGTCACTATGTGAGCTGCTCATGGATTCAGTTCAGTGAGAACGACATATACTTATGTGAAAGAAAAGCTGCATAGGCCACAAGTGTTTGCTTTAAGAGATGTTATTTTAAGATCTTTTGAAAGTGTTCCCTAAAACTATTCCCCACTACTGGCTGCTGCAAACCCAGAGACATCTACCATTGGAGTGTGACATCAATAAAAGGGCAATGCAGTTACAGGAGGTTGCCATGAAACAGGCTAATCTTCACAAAGAAGATGTCTTTAACTACTAGTTGTTGTTTTGCACAGGCAGTGGTCTTTGCTTCATAGTCCCTTCCCCCAACTTTTTTTTTTCTTCTAAACTCTGTGACATGGCAGGGCAGTATACATTTACTTCTTCATGTTTCCAGAGTGAATGTTTTGTTATCTTAATATAGCATTTATCAGATTGTAATGCAGTTAACTATGTGAGCATCTTGCTACCCACCCCCCCACTTGAATGTGAACTCTGTCATCCCAACATCTAGCACAGTAGGCTGCACATAAATGGCACTGGGAAGTCCAGAGCAATGACTAATACAATAATCTTGGCATCCATTATTTTATCAGATTAGTTGACCAGAACATTTGCAAATGTAATAAGGGTTAGGTTGATGGATGAAGAACATCTTGAGATAGGCCCCATGGTAGTGATCATGTCAACTCATAGCATGGAATAATGTGGGTAGGGCAGCAGAAATTTTGATTACTTAACAGTTTCATAGAGGACTGATACTGGATCTGGGCCAGAAAGATAAAATGGAATGAATATTTTAGAATCACAAAAACCTGGGTTTGAATCCCAGCTTTGTTATTTTTTTTACTGAGTAACCATAAATGTGTCGCTTAACTTTTCTAAACCTGACCTTACATTACTAATTGATCAATCCCCAGAATCTAGCATGCTGTCTAATACATAGAAGCACTCTATTGATTTTAATTCTTTTTCTCTCTAGATCCCCACTAATACTGTCAAAGAGTATATGTACTTTTTTATCTAATTATTACATTTTTACAGGGAAATTTTTATGTACATTGTGGAAAGTGGGACATATATAAAGGGAAATATAAGAAAACAAAAAAAAAATCTCATTTTTTTTGATCAGCCGGATATTACTATTATTTAACAACTCAGTGTATAACTTTCCAGATTTTTTTTCTGTACATAAATGTACTGATCTATGTCATCACTACTAAAATGAGAATAGTTTCCATAGTTTGGTTTGTAATATTTTTTTGGTTAATGATTCCATCTTTTCATCGCAACAAATATTCATCTTATCTAGTATTCAGGATGTTCTCAAGGTGTAGATGCTGAAACTTAAAATGGATGATTTGATGCCCCACTTAGGAAATTGGTTCTATTACCAGAAATCATTAGAAAAATGTATCAGACATTTATCCCAATATAGTAGCCCCTCTTACCTATGGTTTTGCTTTTTGTGGTTTCAGTTACCTGCCTTCAACCACAGTCTGGGAGCAGATGACCCTCCTGACTTAGAATCAGAAGGTCAATAGTAACCTAATACTACATCACAATGTTTACATCATCCACCTCACATCATCTCATCACATAGGCTTTTTATCATCTCACGTCACAGGAAGTGGAAGGATGAGTGCAGCATAATAATATATTTTGAGAGCGACCACACTCACATAAATTTTATTACAGTATATTTTGTAATTTTATAATTGTTATATTTTATTACTTATTGTCATTAATCTCTTACTGTGCCTAATTTATAAATTAAATTTTGTCATAGGACTGTATAGGGAAAATACATAGTATATATAGGGTTTGATACTATCTGCAGTTTCAGGCATCCACTGGGGATCTTGAAATGTATCCCTCTTGAAAAGGAAGGATAACTATGAGATTGTATTCTTACTTAAACCTCAAGAGATAATTGTAAACATTTATAATGTACTGATAATCTTTGTCTAGATGCTTGCTTAATTCAGTGATTTTCAGATATTGGAGCATATCACAGCCATTTGCACATATTTTAAAAGTGAGAGTTGTTCAAGTCTCAACTCAGATCTACTGAAACAGAATTTCCTTGTAAAAACACCATTTTATTTGAGTATTTTCAAATTAATTCAATCAAAACCCAAATGAGATAGCATCAACAGAATAGGGTATCTGCCTTAAAAGTTTATGGTGTAGCAGAGGAGAAAGATATCTAATTCATTTATTATAAAAATTCACTAGTGTTCAAAAAAGGTAAATACAGCATTAAAGTTATGCTAAGAACAATGAGAATACAGAAAGAATAGCATTAATTCTGCCTGGGAAGGTCATGGAGAGCTCCCAGGAGAGACATTGCTTGAGCTGGGTCTGGAAAGTGAAATAAGGGTGGAGACTGAATGCTAATACCTGTTTGAAAGTACATTATGAGTGTCTGGAATGTATGAGCACATACATTCACAGGGCTGTTACAGTTTGACCTTGTGGAATTTGAAGTGCCTATGGGGTTTCTAGATGCCTGGTTGGTAGTTGGAAATACAGATCTGGAAGCTCATGAGAGAGGTTAGGGCTAGAGATACAAATGGGGAATCACCACTATAGAATGGTACTTGGGGTACTTGGGGTAGGGAACAATATAGTGTCTCAAAGACTAGGTCTCCTGGTTCCCATTCCAAAACCCACCTATATTAAATAGGTCTGCACATCCATATATACATACATTACTATATCCCTGGCATGTAGTATGTAATTAATGACTTCTAGGTAGATGATCAAATAAATGTTTCTTTAGTAAATATTAAACGCTACTTAGTAGTCTCCAAAAAAGTAATATTTCATCTTTTCATTTGGTAGTGAACAACTTTTAAATTCACCTACTGGAATCACATTAACCAAAAGATGACAAAGGAAATCTACCAACTGTTGCTTTTTTAAATGGAGAAACCTATATTTTGGTTAGACGTGTTTTTATCCTTTGTAGAATGTGGATTATTCTACAGTTGGGCAAGAATAAAGCTAGGTATTGATGATAGCTTCCTTACAAATTACCTTTTTGTTTTTTTTTTTTTTTCATTTTGGAGGGTACAGTTCACTGAAGCAAACACATTGATGATGTCAATGAGAGTAATGGTGCTATTTTCACCCTTTCTAATGCCATTATTGTGCCATTAGCTATTTCAACCTACGGCATTAATGTTTCATGTTGATTAAATTTTAACATCTAAATTGTCCTTTTATGTTACACACAAATGATAAACTTGAACATTCTAGTCAGAGGGCAGCAACTTTAGTTTCCTCTAGGCTCCTAGTAAATTCATCAACTAACATCCCCCAGCACCTCAGAAATGGCTAATTTTTGTTACTTCTTCTTTACTAAGAGATATAGGGTTGAGTGTGTTTTTGTTTCTGAATTATGCCTCATATGGCTAAAACTCGACCCCATTTTATACAATGGATGCATTTCTTGACATTTGTACATGAAGCACATTTTTGAAAATGGAATCACATATTCACCCGTTGACTTACATTATAATTTCACAAGTGTCATCTTTATTATGGATTGATTTCCAATTGACAGTGGTTTCTAATGCATTGCCACTGCCTACACCTCTAAGACATATACTTTAGTCTTCAAATAAAAGCTAAGTGATATAATGGAATCCCTTATTTCAAAGAATATTAAAGGATACTTTCAGAATGTGATAAATTAAGCCCAATTTCATTTGTGTAGAAAATGGGATTTCTTAAAATGGGACATTTTGTAATTTGATTTTCTCTATATATGTTTATCACAAGCCAGAGCAAATTCTAAGATACCCTCATTTGTCATACCTAGAGAAGCTCTCTTCTTTCTTTTCCTGGTATTTATGAATGTTGCCCTAAGCAAAGGTGTTTGGCTCACAGATACTCCAAGGGAATTATAAATAACCTTTTGTTTTTCCTTACTATTTTTAATTTTTTAAAACTCATAATATTTAAATCACTTTGAAAGAGACTATTTGGACATCATTATGCTAGACTGACTATGGCTCCAAAAATAATGAGAATGTGAATGTTTCCTTAATTGCCTTCTTAAAGATCAGGAGCTTTTGTTTTATGACTGAACTTTTTTTCTCAATTGTGGTAAAATACACATAACATAAAATTTACCATCTTATATATTTTTAAGTGTACAGTTCAGTAATGTTAAGTATATTCACATTGTGCAACTACCTCCAGGATTTCTTCATCTTGCAAAATTGAAACTCTATACCCATTAAACAACAATTTCCCATTTTTCCCTCCCCACTAGCCCCTGGCAGCCACCATCCAACTGTCATTTAGTTTGACTATTATAGGTACCTCACAGAAGTGGAATAATACAATATTTACAATATTTTGTAACTGGTTTATTTTATGTAATATAATTTCGTCAAGTTCCATCCATGTTGTAACAAGTGTCAAAATATTCATTTTAGGGATCCCTGGGTGGCGCAGAGGTTTGGCGCCTGCCTTTGGCCCAGGGCGCGATCCTGGAGACCCGGGATCCAATCCCACGTCGGGCTCCCGGTGCATGGAGCCTGCTTCTCCCTCTGCCTATGTCTCTGCCTCTCTCTCTCTCTCTCTCTCTCTCTCTCTGTGACTATCATAAAAAAAATATTCATTTTATTTTTTTTATTTTTTTAAGATTTTATTTATTTATTCATGAGAGATACAGAGAGAGAGAGAGAGAGAGGCAGAGACATAGGCAGAGGGAGAAGCAGGCTCCATGCAAGGATCCCGATGTGGGACTCGATCTCAGATCCCTAGGTTCACGTGCTGAGCCAAAGACAGCCGCTCAATCACTGAGCCACCCAAGTGTCCCAATTTTCTTCATTTTAAAGGCTAAATAATATTCCAATATCTGTATATACCATATTTTATTGATCCATCTATCCACTGATGGACAATGGGCTGCTTCCATTTCTTGGCTATTGTGAATAATGCTGCTATAAACATGTGTATGCAAAAATCTCTTTTAGACAATGCTTTCAATTTATATATATATCCAGAAATAAAAATATGAATCTTAAGGTAATTCTGTTTTTAATTTCCGCTTTCCATCATGGCTATACCATTTTATACTCCCACCCAGAGTGCACAAGTGTCCAAATTTCTCAACATCCTTGCCAATATTTGTTATTTTCTGAGGTTTTGTTTTTGGGGTTTTTTTGTTTTGTTTTGTTTTGTTTTGTTTTGTTTTGTTTTGTTTTGTTTTATTTGGGGTAGTGCCCATATAAATGAAGCATGGGGTGTCAGGGGCTGTTTTCAAACTTGTTTCAACTTACAATTGATTTATACAAATATTCTACCCCAATCTTTAAGTACTAACAGTACACTACATATGGAACAGAATACAGAGCTGTGATTATCATGAGGAGAAATCATGATGATTTAAATGTGAGAAAGGGAGTCTTGAAACCTGTAAAGTACACAGAAAATATATTTTTGATAAATTTTCCTTAAAAAGGTATCCAGTTGGATAATTTGAAAATTAGAACTATCACTTTTATGGGCTTAATGACCCCATGAAAAGGTGCAGGGTTTCAGAGTGGATAAAAAAGCAAGACCCATCTATTTGTTGTCTACAAGAGACTCATTTTAGACATAAAGACACCTACAGCCTGAAAATAAAAGGTTGGAGAACCATTTACCATTCAAATGGTCTTCAAAAGAAAGCAGGGGTAGCCATCCTTATATCAGATAAACTAAAGTTTATCCCGAAGACTGTAGTGAGAGATGAAGAGTGACACTACATGATACTTAAATGATCTATCCAACAAGAGGATGCAACAATCTTCAATATATATGCCCCAAATGTGAGAGCTGCCAAATATATCAATCAATTAATAACCAAAGTTAAGACATAGATAACAATATACTTATACTTGGTGACTTCAGTGTAGCGCTTTCTACAATCGACAGGTAATACATCTCCAAAAAAAAGAGCTTTAAATGATAAACGGACCAGATGGATTTCACAGATATTTCAGAACTTTACGTCCAAATGCAACTGAATACACATTCTTCTCAAGTGCACATGGAACTTTCTCCAGAATAGACCACATACTGGGTCACAAATCAGGTCTGAACCGATATCAAAAGATTGGGATGGTTCCCTGCACATTTTCAGACCATGATGCTTTGAAATTAGAACTAAATCACAACAAGAAGTTTGGAAGGATTTGAAACATGTGGAGGTTAAGGACCATCCTGCTAAAAGATGACAGGGTCAACCAGGAAATTAAGGAAGAATTAAAAAGATTCATGGAAACTAATGAGAATGATGATTCAACCATTCAAAATCTTTGGAATACAGCAAAAGCAGTCATGAGGGGGAAATACATCGCAACACAAGCATCCATCCAAAAACTGGAAAGAACTCAAATACAAAAGCTAACCTTACACATAAAGGACCTGGAGAAAAAAACAGCAAATAGATCCTACCCCCAGCAGAAGAACAGAATTAATCAAGATTCAAGCAGAACTCAATGAAATAGAGACCAGAAGAACTGTGGAAGAGATTAACAAAACCAGGAGTTGGTTCTTTGAAACAATTAATAAAATAGATAAACCATTAGCCAACCTTATTAAAAAGAAGAGAGAAAAGACTCAAATTAATAAAATCACGAAAGAGAAAGGAGAGATCACTACCAACACCAAGGAAATACAAACAATTTTAAAAACTTATTATGAGCAGCTATACGCCAATAAATTAGGCAATCTAGAAGAAATGGACGCATTTCTGGAAAACCACAAACTACCAAAACTGAAACAGGAAGAAATAGAAAACCTGAACAGGCCAATAACCAGAGAGGAAATTGAAGCAGTCATCAAAAACCTCCCAAGACACAAGAGTCCAGGGCCAGATGGCTTCCCAGGGGAATTCTATCAAACGTTTAAAGAAGAAACCATACCTATTCTACTAAAGCTGTTTGGAAAGATAGAAAGAGATGGAGTACTTCCAAACTCGTTCTATGAGGCCAGCATCACCTTAATTCCAAAACCAGACAAAGACCCCACCAAAAAGGAGAATGATAGACCAATCTCCCTGATGAACACAGATGCAAAAATTTTCAACAAGATACTAGCCAATGGGATCCAACAGTACACTAAGAAGATTATTCACCATGACCAAGTGGGATTCATCCCAATATGCAAGGCTGGGTCAACACTCATAAAGCAATCAATGTGATTGACCATATCAGGAAGAGAAAAAACAAGAACCATATGGTCCTCTCAATAGATGCAGAGAAAGCACTTGACAAAATACAGCATCCATTTCTGATCAAAACTCTTCAGAGTGTAGGGATAGAGGGAACATTCCTCAGCATCTTAAAATACATCTACAAAAAGCCCACAGCAAATATCATTCTCAATGGGGAAACACTGGGAGCCTTTGCCCTAAGATCAGGAACAAGACAGGGATGTCCACTCTCACCACTGCTATTCATCATAGTACTAGAGGTCCTAGCCTCAATAATCATGCAACACAAAGAAATGAAAGGCACTGAAATTGTCAAAGAAGAAGTCAAACTCTCCCTCTTCACAGGTGACGTGATACTGTACATAGAAAACCCAAAAGACTCCACCCCAAGATTGCTAGAACTCATACAGCAATTTGGCAGTGTGGCAGGATACAAAATGAATGTCCAGAAGTCAATGTTATTTCTATACACTAACAATGAGACTGAAGAAAGAGAAATTAAGGAGTCAATCCCACTTACAATTGCACCCGTCAGCATAAGATATGTAGGAATAAACCTAACCAAAGAGGAAAAGGATCTATAGCTTAAAAACTACAGAACACTTCTGAAAGAAATTGAGGAAGACACAAAGAGTTGGAAAAATATTCCATCTCATGGATTGGAAGAATTAATATTGTGGAAATGTCAATGTTACCCAGGGCAATTTACACATTTAATGCAATCCCTATCAAAATACCATGGACTTTCTTCAGAGAGTTGGAACAAATTATCTTAAGGTTTGTGTGGAATCAGAAAAGACCCTGAATAGCCAGGGGAATTTTAAAATAGAAAACCATAGCTGGGGGCATCACAATGCCAGATTTCAGGTTGTACTACAAAGCTGTGGTCATCAAGACAGTGTGGTACTGGCACAGAAACAGACACATAGATCAATGGAACAGAATAGAGAATCCAGAAGTGGACCCTGAACTTATGGTCAACTAGTATTTGACAAAGTAAGAAAGACTATCCACTGGAAAAATGACAGTCTCTTCAATAAATGGTGTTGGGAAAATTGTACATCCACATGCAGAAGAATGAAACTAGACCATTCTCTTACAGCATACCCAAAGATAAAAGCAAAATGGATGAAAGATCTAAATGAGAGACAAGAATCCATCAAAATACTAGAGGAGAACACGTGCAACACACTTTTTGAACTTGGCCACAGTAACTTCTTGCAAGATACATCCACGAAGGCAAAAGAAACAAAAGCAAAAATGAACTATTGGGACTTCATCAAGATAAGAAGCTTCTGCACAGCAAAAGAAACAATCAACAAAACTAAAAGACAACCTACAGAATGGGAGAAGATATTTGCAAATGACATATCAGACAAAGGGCTAGTATCCAAGATTTATAAAGAACTTATTAAACTCAACACCAAAGAAACAAACAATCCAATCATGAAATGGGCAAAAGACATGAAGAGAAATCTCACAGAGGAAGACATAGACATGGCCAACACTGACATGAGAAAATGCTCTGCATCCCTTGCCATCAGGGAAATACAAATCAAAACCACAATGAGATACCACCTCACACCAGTGAGAATGGGGAAAATTAACAAGGCAGGAAACCACAAATGTTGGAGAGGATGTGGAGAAAGGGGAACCCTCTTGCACTGTTGGTGGGAATGTGAACTGGTACAGCCACTCTGGAAAACTGTGTGGAGGGTCCTCAAAGAGTTAAAAATAGATCTTCCCTATGCCCCAGCAATTGCACTGCTGGGGATTTACCCCAAAGTACAGATGCAGTGAAACACCGGGACACCTGCACCCCGATGTTTCTAGCAGCAATGTCCACAATAGCCAAACTGTGGAAGGAGCCTTGGTGTCCATCGAAAGATGAATGGATAAAGAAGATGTGGTCTATGTATACAATGGAATATTACTCAGCCATTAGAAACGACAAATACCCACAATTTGCTTCGACGTGGTTGGAACTGCAGGGTATTATGCTGAGTGAAATAAGTCAATCGGAGAAGGACAAACATTATATGGTCTCATTCATTTGGGGAATATAAAAAAAAAGTCAAAGGGAATAAAGGGGAAAGGAGAAAAAATGAGTGGGAAATATCAGAAAGGGAGACAGAACATGAGAGACTCCTAACTCAGGGTAAGGAACAAGGGGTGGTGGCAGGGGAGGTGGGCGGGCGATGGGGGTGACTGGGTGTCGGGCACAGAGGGGGGCACTTGATGGGATGAGCAGTGGGTGTTATTCTATATGTTGGCAAATTGAACACCAATAAAAAATAAACTAAAAAAAAAAGAACTATCACTTTTTAAAAATTCTCAATTCCATTTAATCTCCCGTTTATTTAGTTGATCACACCTAGTGTTCCTAACTTTATGTAAGGAAAAGGTTATATAAGTTCTATCCTTGGTGTGTTTTGAGGGGAAGCTCATATATCAAAAATCAATTTTAGAAATAACTAATAATTATATTCTGCAAATGGATATAAGTTTTTCACAATTGACCTGGCCTGAAGTCTCTTAGGAGTATCTTGGAAAATAAAATGAGTTATATATAGAGGATATTTCACTTTCACTGGTACTTAGAACAAAACATCACAGAGATGTTTCAGATAAAACAAAATATCATGGAAAGTTTGTTTATTTTTGAGAAAGAGAGAGAGCACTACTGGAGGGAGAGGCAGAGGAAGAAGGAGAAAACCTTAAGCAGACTCTGCACTGCTTGAGGAGCCCAATGCAGGGCATGATCTTTTGACTCTGAGGTCCTGACCTGAGCCAAAATCATCATTAGTTTCAGGTGTAAAATTTACCGATTCATCAGTTGCATAGAACACCCACCGCTCATTACATTAAATGCCCTCCTTTTTTTTTTTTTAATTTATTTATGATAGTCACAGAGAGATAGAGAGAGAGGCAGAGACACAGGCAGAGGGAGAAGCAGGCTCCATGCACCGGGAGCCTGACGTGGGATTCGATCCTGGGTCTCCAGGATCGTGCTCTGGGCCAAAGGCAGGCGCCAAACCACTGCGCCACCCAGGGATCCCTTAAATGCCCTCCTTAATGCCCATCACCAATTACCCTATTTCCCCCACTAATCTCCCCTCCATCAACCCTCAGTTTGTTTCCTAGAGTTCAGCATCTCGTATGGTTTGTCTCTCTCTCTTTATTTTCATATTATTTTATTTTTCCTTCCCTTCTATGTTCATCTGTTTTGTTTCTTAAATTCCACATATAAATGAAATCCTACGGTATTTGTCTTTCTCTGACTGACTTATTTTGCTTAGCATAACACCCTCTAGTTCTATCCAAGTCATTGCAAATGGCAAGATTTCATTCTTTTCTATGGCTGAATAATAATAATAACACCTTTTCTTTATTCATTCATCTATTGATGAATATCTGGGCTACTTCCATGTTTTGGCAACTGTAGACATTGCTGCTAAGGGGGTGCATGTGCTGCTTTAAATCGCTATATTTGTATCCTTTGGATAAATACCTAGTAATGCAACTCCTGGGTCATAGGGGAGCTCTATTTTTAACTTTTTGAGGAAACTCCATACTGTTTTCCAGACTGGCTGTACCAACTTGCTTTTCCACCAACAGTCTAAGAGGGTTCCCTTTCTCTGCATTCTAGCCAACATTTGTTATTCCTCAAGTTGTTAATTTTAGTCATTAAGACTGGTGTGAGGTGGTATCTCATTGCGGTTTTGATTTGAATTTCCCTGATGCCAAATGAAGTGGAGCATTGGTTCATGTGTCTGTTGGCCATTTGTATGTCTTCTTTGGAGAAATGTCTGTTCATGCTTTCTGCCCATTTCTTGACTGGATTATTCAATTTTGGGGTATTGAGTTTGATAAGTTCTTAACTGATTTTGGATACTAGCCCTTTATCTGATAAGACATATGCAATATCTTCTCCCATTCCATAAGTTGCCTTTTAGTTTTGTTGACTATTTCCTTTGCTGGGCAAAATTTTTATTTTGATGAAGACCCAATAGCTCATGTTTGCCTTTGTTTCCTTTGCCTTTGGATATATGTCTAGCAAGAAGTTGCTGTGGCCAAGGTCAAAAAGGTTGCTGCCTGTATTCTCCTCTAGGATTTCGATGGATTCTTGTCTCACATTTGGGTCTTTCATCCATTTTGAGTTTGTATGTGTGTATGGTATAAGAAAGTGGTCCAGTTTCATTCTTCTGCATGTGACTGTCCAATTTTCCCAACACCAGTTGTTCAAGAGACTGTCTTTTTTTCCAGTGGATACTTTTCCTGCTTTGTCAAACATGAGTTGACCATAGAGTTGAGGGTTAACTTCTGGGTTCTGTATTCTGTTCCAATAATCTATGTGTCTGTTTTTGTGCCAGCACTATATTGCCTTGATGATTGCAGCTTTGCAATACAGCTTGAAGTCCAGAATTGTGATGTCTCCAGCTTTGGTTTCCTTTTTCATCCTTCCTTTCACTATTTCGGGGTATGTTCTGATTCCATACAAATTTCAGAATTGTTTATTCCACCTCAATGAAAAATTTTGATGATATTTTGATATGGATTATATTGAGTGTAGATTGCTTTGGGTAGTATATACATTTTAACCTTATTTTTTCTTCTAATCCATGAGCATGGAATGTTTTTCAATTTCTTTGTGTCTTCTTCAATTTCTTTCATAAGTGTTTTATGGTTTTCAGCTTACAGATCCTTTACCTCTTTGGTTAGGTTTATTCCTAAGCATTTTATGGTTTTTGGTGCAGTTGTGAATGGAGTTAATTTCTTGATTTCTCTTTCTTCTGCCTCATCTTTAGTGTATAGAAATGCAACTGATTTCTGTTCATTGATTTTATATCTTGCCATGTTGCTGAACTCCTGTATCAGTCTAGCAATTTTTGGGGGTGGAATCTTTTGGGCTTTCCACATAGAGTATCATGTCATCTGAGAATAGTGAAAGTTTGACTTATTCTTTGCCAATTTGGAGGCTTTTTATTTATTTTTGTTGTTTAATCGCTGAGGCTAGGACTTCCATACTATGTTGAACAACAGTGGTGAGAGTAGACATCCCTGTCATGTTCTGGACCTTAGAGGAAAAGCTCTCAGTTATTCCCCATTTGAAGATGATATTTGCTGTGGGTTTTTTGTATATGGCTTTTATGATATTGAGGTATTTTCCCTCTATCCGTACATGGAGGAGAGTTTCTATAAAAAAAAAAGGATGCTGGATTTTGCCAAATACTTTTTCTGCATCTATTGAGAAGTACTAATATATTTCTAATATTGCAAGCATCCTATAAAACCATGTGTTTTGAACTTCTACACCTCAATAAAGTGGATGCCATGATAAATGCTTAATAT
Organism: Vulpes vulpes; assembly: GCF_048418805.1. NCBI lineage: Eukaryota > Metazoa > Chordata > Mammalia > Carnivora > Canidae > Vulpes > Vulpes vulpes. Next base: position 94,514,592 of record NC_132796.1, on the reverse strand, counting down.
ACTTTGAACAAATTGATTTTCTGATTTTTAAGTAAAAATGAGAAAGGTAGTAAATCATGTTAAGTGTTAAGTCTGGGAAAAGTTGATATGGGTTAAGATTATCTTCAGGACTCTTCTATGTAATGCAACCACTGCTAATCCATTTGCAGATGCCATACACTCATAAAATATCTTATCTCTAAAATTTCCATCATTATGCACAGTGACATCACTTAGGCTTTGAGATATGGCCTTATATAGGAATTCTCTAGGTATTTTTTGTCCATCATGCTAAAAAATATCACAAAATCTGACATTTAGGAGTTGCTTACTTCCAAATATGAATTGCAAATATTGTTTCAGATGTGCCATATTAATTCTAATGAAGGCTTAACCATTCCATTTTTTGGAAATATCCCACAAGTCAGCATTAAATAGGCCCCATCATGTAACTCCTATCTACTAAGTTCATTTTGTATTAGCTATTGGATAGAGGTATGTTCCTTTTTACATGTCAGTTTTACTTTCAACATCTTCCTGGAATCATATTCTCTGAAAAATAAGTTGAGTTTTTAAATGAGATACAGTTTTAAAATTATAAAACATATTTGGGAATGGAAACCAGAAGTTGGTGTAAAACAGGGATGTTTATGTAAGTGTATTTAAACTTGGGATGATTATGTAAAATATTTTATTGGTTTTTACATTTATTAAAATGTAAAATCTTTATTTAGCCTGTACAAAATGAACATATTTTATAAGTTACTAAAAGTATGAGTTGATTCCATATAGAAAATGTTTATGTACTCAATAGAGCAACAAAAAATGATATCTCAGTTAATTCCACTAAACTAGATCTCTTCTCAAAAACCTAAAATTCAAAAAGTGAGGAATATAGCAAGAAAATAATAGTTTCAAAAAGAAGGATCAGGGCAGCCGGGGTGGCTCAGCGGTTTAGCGCCACCTTCAGCCCAGGGCATGATCCTGGAGACCTGGGATTGAGTCCCAAGTCGGGCTCCCTGCATGGAACCAGTTTCTCCCTCTGCCTGTGTCTCTGACTCTCTCTGTGTCTTTCATGAATAAATAAATAAAATCTTTAAAAAGGAAGGATCATTATAAAGCAAATACTATGATCATATCTAAGTATAAATTCATTAAAATAATATATGGAAGTGTATTTTTAAAACATAAAATACTGGTCATGTTCCTATGGATTTGGAGATAGAGAAAACTTGCTAAAGCATGCTTGTAGTTAAAAATGTTTAGCATAATAAAAAAAAATATACGAAAAAAAATGTTTATTGTGGGGATCCCTGGGTGGCTCAGCAGTTTGGCGCCTGCCTTCAGCCCAGGGCGTGATCCTGGAGTCCCGGGATTAAGTCCCACATCAGGCTTCCTGCGTGGAGACTGCTTCTCTGTGTCTCTGCCTCTCTCTCTCTCTGTGTGTGTCTCTCATGAATAAATAAATAAAATCTTTAAAAAAATGTTTATCGTTTTCCAATAGGTCATTGCTAGTCATGGCTTTTTTTCCCAGACATTCTTTCCCCGTATGTGTCTTTAGTTTCTCTTAAGAGGATGCCTCAGGCAAATATACAAACTACATTTTGTTTCTCACTGGTTTATTTTTTGCAACCATATTAAAGTTACTGTGATCCTACCAAATGAGAAACTTATTTCCCCTTTGTATTTTCAAATGCAAATGGAAATAAAAGCCACAATAAATTTTGAATCACTCATATTTTCCTACAAGTTAGAACTGAAAATGGATGAAGGAGAAAATGGAGCCTAACTTTGGCTGGACTTTAGACTCTTGCTTCTTTTACGGAGGTATTTCTTCAACTGTAGTCCTAGAACTAGCCACACTAACGTTACCCAGGATGTTACCAAACCAAGCCAAACAAAATTCAGATCCCTGACTGGGTCCAGAAATATTCACTTAAACAATGGTCATCAGATATTTGGATCCCTTTTTAAATTGGGAAAGACTAACTTAGTGTTGACTTTCCCACTACCTGGTATCTCTCAGAGCTTATTTTGCTTATTGTTTGGTTTTTCTTTTCAATTTTTAAAATTTAAATTCAATTAGTTAACATATAGTGTATTATTAGTTTCAGAAGTATACTTATCTGTTAACCCAAGAAAATTACATGGAAGAAATGCTTAATGTCATTTTAGACTTAGGCTTTGGCTGTGAAGTTCTTATTCCTCTTTGCTAGTGTGACAGTCTGAAGAATTTATCTCGGCAAATTTGCCTGTGAATCCTCAGAACCTGGAAAACACATGGAACACAGAATGTGCTCAATTAATTTTAACCAAAAATATAAGAAAAGTCATAATGTAAATAACAAATTTCATTCTCCTAGAATATAAAAAAAGTAACAAGTCTTATCACTGTATATTTGACTTCACTGACAGATATTTTTTTTTTCACTGACAGATATTATTTGATTTTGTATGTATTCAGTTTTACCCAATGTAAAGTCTTAGCATCTCACTTTTTTCTCTATAAGTGTGTATCGGGATTAATTTATAAAATGGCCTGCCCTACACTTACACTTAAGAGGGTTTTTTTTAAATCATGTTTTTTTCTTTCTTTTTTAAAGATTTATTTATTTATTTGAGAGAGAAAGAGAGAAAGAAAATCTCAATACTGAGTGTGGAGCCCAACAAGGTGCTCAATCCCATGACCCTGAGATCAAGACCTAAGACAAAAATCAAGTGTTAGAGGCTTAACTGAGCCATCCAGGCACCCCTGAGCAGGATGTTTTAGAAAAACTCTCTAACCCTGTTATATCTAGCAGTGGAGTAAGAGTATGTTCCTATAAGCAGTATTTCATGATTGATAAATTGGTATACATTAACCTTTTGTCTTCCTGTTTCAAGGTCTATAGCTGAGATATATAACAGGGTAAAAATTACTATCAATATAGGGTACTTACGTTACCTTGCATTTTAAGGAATTATCTCACAAATTTATATTTTCCTTTAGCAGTATAAGCTACTTAAAAATGTTTTTGCTGAAATATAACACAGGAAAGTTCACAAATCACAAGTGTAAAAATGATAAAATTCTCACAAATTCAGGGCACCCTTGTAACCGAGAACAACCAGAATCAGCAACCAGAACAATACTGGCCCATTAACATCCCCCACATGCCTTCTTTTAGTCATTACCTCTTCCTTATTTCCAAAAGGTGACTGTCATGATTCTAACACCATAAACCAGCTTTGTCTGTTTTTGAATTTGACAAAAATGAGCCAATGTGTGTTCTTTTGAGTCTGGATTCTTTTACTCAGTGTTATGTCCTTGAGGTCTTGAATTTTATCAAATGCTGTTGTCTAGACAGGAAACAACAAAGTTTGGAGAGGATGTGGAGAAAGGGGAACCTTCTTCCACTGTTGATGGGAATGTGAACTGGTACAGGGACTCTGGAGAACAGTGTGGAGGTTCCTCAAGAAGTTAAAAATAGAGCTACCCTATGACTCAGCAATTGAACTACTGGATATTTACCCCAAAGATGCTGATGTAGTGAAATGCTGGGACATCTGCACTCCGATGTTCATAGCAGCAATGTCCACAATAGCCAAACTATAGAAGGAACCACGATGTCCTTCGACAGATGAATGGATAAAGATGTGGAAGATATCTTCTCTCTCTCTCTCTCTCTCTCTCTCTCTCTATATATATATATATATATATATATATAGATAGATAGATATAGATATAGATATAGATATAGATATAGAGATCTAGATATATAGATATCAGAAAGGATGAATACCCACCATTTGCTTCAACATGGATAGAACTGGAGGTATTATGCTGAGTGAAAATAAATCAATTGGAGAAGGACAACCATATGGTTTCATTCATACGTGGAATATAAGAAATAGTGAAATGGATTATAAGGGAAAGGAAGGGAACTGAGTGAGGAAAAATTAGAGAGGGAGACAAACCATGATAGACTCCTAATTCTGGGAAAACAAAGGGTTGCAGAAGGGGAGGTGGATAGGGAGATGGGGTAATGGATGACGAGCATTAAGGAGGGCACTTGATGGGACAAGCACTGTTATTATATGTTGGCAAACTGAATTTAAAATTTAAAAAAATTAAATAAAAATAAAAAATAATAGGGGGTCTCTGGGTGGCTCAGCGGTTTAGCGCCTGCCTTTGGCCCAGGGCGCAATCCTAGAGTCCCAGGATGGAGTCCCATGTCGGGTTCCCAGCATGGAGCCTGCTTCTCTCTCTGCCTGTGTCTCTGCCTGTCTCTCTCTCTCCGTGTCTCTCATAAATAAATAAATAAAATCTTAAAAAAATAAATAAAAATAAAAAATAAAATAAAAAATAATAAAAAACCCAAATGCCATTGTCTGCATCTATTTTAAAATGATCATGTAATTCTGTCCTTTATTCCATTAGTAGGGTGCATTACATAAATTATTTTTTTAAATACTAAACCAATTTTGCTTTCTTGAAATAATCCTCTCTTGATCTTTTTGCATTATCTTTCCATATATTACTGGATTGGGTTTGTTACAATTTTACTTAATAATTTTTATCTGTATTTTAAAAAATATTTTATTTATTTTAAGAAAGAGAGAGCATGAGCAGAGAGAAGGGCAGAGGGAGAAGATTCCCACTGAACAGGGAGCCCCTCATGGGGCACTATCCCAGGGTCCTGGGATTACTACCTGAGCCGAAGGCAGATGTTTAACCAACTGAGTCATGCCAGCACCCTTGTATCTGTATTACTGAGAGGTATCTCTGTAATATTTTTCTTTCTTCTTCTCCTTTTCTTCTTCTTCTTCTTCTTCTTCTTATTATTATTATTATTATTATTATTATTATTTCTGGTTTGGGTATCAAGTTCTGTTGTCCTCATAAAAAGTAAAGGAATGGTTCCTTTTTTCTATTTTGTGGGAGAGATTGGGTAAATTTGTTTTTTGTTTTCTGACTTAAGTAACCTAGAAGAATTCATCAGCACAGATCTCTGGCACAGAGTATATTTGTAGTAAGATTTATAATAACCAATTCAATTTACTTAAATGATCTAAGATGGTTGATTTTCTAGTTCTTCTTGTGTCAATTTTACTTGATTACAGTTTCCAAGAAGTTTGTTCATTTCATCTAAGTTGACAAATGTATAAAATTGCTCAAAATAGTGTCATATCTTTTTATTTGTCTTTAAGGTATTAATTATATATAGTGAAGTGCTCCAAACTAACAGTATACTAACACTTTACATACATACACACAGATTTATTTAATATAATATAAAATAATATATACATTTTTATACATTCTGGTATGTGTGCAGTGGTATGTAATTATGGTTTTTATTTGCATTACCCTGAGCAGGGAAAATGTTTATCATCTTTCCATATGCTTATAGTCAATTGTGATTTCCTCTTTTGTCAAGTGCCTTTTTAATTCTTTATCCATGTTAAAAATTGGGTTTCCCTTTTTCTTATTTATTTATGAACTCCATTTTTTCTAGATATAAGCACTTTGTCAGATACATTTATTCTGAAAAATCTCTTTGTACCTTACCCCTTCTTTAGTTTCTTGATAGTGTTTTATGATAACAAAATTAAATTTTATTAAGTCAAATTTAGCAATTTTAAAATTTTATAATTAAAAGTGATTTTGGTGTGTTGACAAGGAATTTTTTATTTTTCAAGTTTTTATTTAAATTCCAATTAGTTTATATATAGTGTAATATTAGTTTCAGGTATAGAATTTAGTGATTCATCACTTACATACAACACCCAGTGTTCATTACAAGCACACTACTTAATAACCATCATCCATTTAACCCGTGCCCCCACCAACCTCCTGTCCAGTAACCCTCAGTTTCTTCTCTATAGTTAAGACTCTGTTTTATGGTTTGCCTTTCTCTTTTTCCCCCATGTTCATTTGTTTTGTTTCTTAAGTTCCACATATGAGCAAAATCATATGTTATTTGTCTTTCTCTGACTGACTTATTTCACTTTGCATAAATGAAGCTCCGTCCATGTTGTTGGAAATTGCAAAATTTAATTATTTTAATGGCTAAATAATATTCCATTATGTATATGGATACCACCAGCATATTTCATAGAACTACAACAAGCAATCATCAAATTTATATGGAACAAAAAAAGACCTAAATATCCAAAGCAATCTTGAAAAAGATAACCAAAGCTGGAGGCATAACAATTCTGAACATTCTTTATCCGTTCATCAGTTGATGAACATCTGGGCTCTTTCTGTAATTTGGCTACTGTTGATAATGTTGCTATAAACATCAGGGTGAATGTATCCCTTCAAATCAGAATTTTTGTATCCTTTGGATAATACCGAGTAGTGCAACTGCTGGATTGTAAAGAAGTTCCATTTTTAACTTTTTGAAGAATATCCATACTGTTTTCTAGGGTGGCTACACAAGTTTGCATTCCCACCAGCAGTGTGTGAAGATTCCCCTTTCTCCACATCCTCAACAACATTTGCTGTTTCCTTTCTTACTAATTTTAGCCATTCTGACAGGTGTGAAGTGACATCTCATTTCAGTTTTGATTTGCATTTCCATGATGGCAAGTGATGTTGAGCATCTTTTCATGTGTCTGTTGGCCATCTGGATATCTTCCTTGGAAAAGTGTCTATTCATGTCTTCTGCCCATTTCTTAACTGGATTGCTTGGATGTTGAGTTTGATAAGTCCTTTATAGATATTGGATAATAATCCTTTATCAGATATGTCATTTGCAAATATCTTCTCCCATTCTGAAGGTCGCCTTTTAGTTTATTGATTGTTGCCTTTGATGTGCAAAAACTTTTTATCTCAATAAAGTCCCAATACTTCACTTTGCTTTTTGTTTCCCTTGCCTCAGGAGATATATCTAGTAAGAAGTTGCTGCAGCCAAGGTCAAAGAGGTTACTGCCTGTGTTGTCCTCTAGAATTTTGATGGATTCCTATGTCACATTTATGTCAATCATTCGTTTTGTATTTATTTGTGTTATGATATAAAAAATTGGTCCAGTTTCATTCTTCTGCATGTGACTGTGTCCAGTTTCTCCAACACAATTTGTTGAAGGGAATATCTTTATTCCACTTGATATTCTTTCCTGCTTTGTCAAAAATTAGTTGACCAGAGTTGAGGATTCATATTTGGGGTTTTCTATTCTCTTTCATTGATCTAGGTATCTATTTTTGTGGCAGTACGATAGGGTTTTGATCACTAGAGTTTTGTAATATAACTTGAATTCCAGAATAGTGATGCCTACAGCTTTGGTTTTTCTTTTTCAAGATTGCTTTAAGTATTTAGGGTCTTTTGTTGTTCCAGATAAATTTTAGGATTTCTTTTTCTATTTTTGTGAAATATGCTGATAGGGATTGCATTGAATATGTAGATAGCTTTGGGTAGTATAGACATTTTTTATATGTATATCTTTTATTGGAGTTAGATTTTCCATCATATAGTATAATATCCAGTGCTCATCCCACCAAGTGCCCCCCTCAGTGCCCGTCACCCAGTCACCCCATTCCTCTGCCCACCTCCCCTTCCACTACCCCTTTTTCATTTTCCAGAGTTAGGAGTCGCTATATTTTGTCACCCTCTCTGATTATTCCCACTCATTTTCTCTCCTTTCCCCTATAATCCCTTTCACTATTTTTTATATTCCCCATTTGAGTGAAACCATATACTTATTGTCCTTCTCTGATTGACTTGCTTCAGACAGCAAAATACCCACCAGTTCCATCCATGTCAAAACAAATGGTGGGTATTTGTCATTCCTAATGGCTGAGTAATATTCCCTTGTATACATAGACTCTTCTTTATACATTCATCTTTCGATGGACACCGAGGCTCCTTCCACAGTTTGGCTACTGAGGACATTGCTGCTATAAACATTGGGGTTCAGGTGTCCTGCTGTTTCATGGCAGCTGTATCTTTGTAGTAAATCCTCACTAGTGCAATTGCTAGGTTGTAGGGTAGCTCTATTTTTAACTCCTTGAAGAACCTGCACACAGTTTTCCAGAGGGGCTGTACAAGTTTACATTCCCACCAAAAGTGAAAGAGGGTTCCCCTTTCTCCACATCCTCTGCAACATTTGGTGTTTCCTGTCTTGTTAATTTTCACCATTCTCACTGGTGTGAGGGGGTATCTCATTGTGGTTTTGATTTGTATTTCCCTGATGGCAAGGGATGCAGAGCATTTTCTCATGTGCTTGTTGGCCATGTCTATGTCTTCCTCTGTGAAATTTCTGTTCATGTCTTTTGCCCATTTCATGATTGGATTGTTTGCTTCTTTGCTGTTGAGTTTAATAAGTTCTTTATAGATCTTGGATATTAGCCCTTTACCTGATAGGTCATTTGCAAATATCTTCTCCCATTCTGTAGGTTGTCTTTTAGTTTTGTTGACTGTTTCTTTTGCTGTGCAGAAGCTTTTGGTCTTGAGAAAGTCCCAAAAGTTCAGTTTTGCTTTTGTTTCCCTTGCCTTCATAGATGTATCTTGCAAGAAGTTGCTGTGACCAAGTTCAAAAGGTTGTTGCCTCTGTTCTCCTCTAGGATTTTGATGGAATCTTGTCTCACATTTAGATCTTTCATCAATTTTGCGTTTATCTTTGGGTATGGTGTAAGAGAATGGTCCAACTTCATTCTTCTGCATGTGGCTATCCAATTTTCCCAGCACCATTTATTGAAGAGACTGTCCTTTTTCCAGTGGATAGCCTTTCCTGCTTTGTCTAATATTAGTTGACCACACAGTTGAGGATCCACTTCTGGATTCTCTATTCTGTTCTATTGATCTATGTGTCTATTTTTGTGCCAGTACCACACTGTTTTGATGATCACAGCTTTGTAGTACAACTTGAAATCTAGCATTGTGATGCCCCCGGCTCTGGTTTTCTTTTTTAGTATTCTCCTGGCTATTTGGGGTCTTTACTGATTCCACACAAATTTTAAGATGATTTGTTTCAGCACGCTGAAGAAAGTCTATGGTATTTTTATAGGGATTGCATTTAACGTGTATTGCCTTGGGTAACATTGACATTTTAACAATATTAATTCTTCCAATCCATGAGATGGAATATTTTTCCATCTCTTTGTGTCTTCCTCAAGTTTTTTCAGAAGTGTTCTGTAGTTTTTAGGGTATAGATCCTTTACCTCTTTGGTTAGGTTTATTCCTGGGTGTCTTATGTATTTGGGCGCCATTGTAAATGGGATTGACTCCTTCATTCTCTTTCTTCAGTCTCATTGTTAGTGTATAGAAATGCCGTTGATTTCTGGGCATTTATTTTGTGTCCTGCCACACTGCCAAATTTCTATAAGCAGACGTTCTAGCAATCTTGCAGTGGAATTTTGGGTTTTCTATGTACAGTATCATGTCATCTGTGAAGACAGAGTTTGACTTCTTCTTTGCCTATTTGAATGCCTTTTATTTCTTATTGTTGTCTAATTGCTAAGGCTAGGACTTCTAGTAGTATGTTGAATAATAGTGGAGAGAGTGGACTTCCCTGTCATGTTCCTGATCTTAGAGGAAAGGCTCTCAGTATTTCCCCATTGAGAATGATATTTGGGGGATCCCTGGGTGGCGCAGCAGTTTGGCGCCTGTCTTTGGCCCAGGGCTCGATCCTGGAGACCCGGGATCAAATCCCACGTCGGGCTCCCGGTGCATGGAGCCTGCTTCTCCCTCTGCCTATGTCTCCGCCTCTCTCACTCTCTCTCTCTCTCTCTCTCTCTCTCTCTGTGTGTGTGTGTTTGTGTGTGTGTGTGTGTGTGACTATCATAAATAAATAAAAATTAAAAATAAGAGAATGATATTTGCAATAGGCTTTTCATACATGGCTTTGAAGATGCTGAGGAATGTTTACTCTATCCCTACACTGTGAAGAGGTCTGATCAGGAATGGATGTTTTATTTTGTCAAATGCTTTCTCTGCATCTATTTGAGAGGATCATATGGTTCTTGTATTTCTCTTGTTGATGTGATCTATGACACTGATAGTTTTATGAGTGTTGAACCAGGCTTGCATCACGGGGAGAAATCCCACTTGGTCATGGTGAATAATCTTCTTAATGTACTGTTGGATCCCATTGGCTAGTATTTTGTTGAGAATTTTTACATCTGTGTTACTCAGGGATATTGGTCTATAATTCTCCTTTTTTTGTGGGGTCTTTATCTGGTTTTGGAATTAAGGTAATGCTGGCCTCATAAAATGCATTTAGAAATATTCCATCCCTTTCTATCCTTCAGAACAGCTTTAGTAGAATAGGTATTATTTCTTCTTTAAACATTTGATAGAATTTCCCTGGGAAGCCATCTGGCCCTATACTTTTGTGTCTTGGGAGGTTTTTGATGACTGCTTCAATTTATTCCCTGGTTATTTGCCTGTTCAGATTTTCTATTTCTTCCTGTTCCAGTTTTGGTAATTTACGGTTTTCCAGAAATGCATCCATTTCTTCTAGATTGCCTAATACACTAATAGTAGGAGACTTCATCATGGCACTTTCTGCAAATGACAGATTTCTAAGCACAACATCACCAAAGAATCAAGGGCTTTAAATGATACCCTGGAACAGATCGATTTCACAGATATATACAGAACTTTCCATACAAACGTAACTGAATACACATTCTTCTCAAGGGCACATGGAACTTTCTCCAGAATAGACCACATACTGGGTCACAAATCAGGTCTCAACTTATACCATAAGTTTGGGAATGTACCCTCCATATTTTCAGACCATAATGCTTTGAAACTTGAACTCAATCACAAGAAGAAAATTGGAAGAATCTCAAACACGTGGCAGTTAAAGATCATTCTATTAAAAGATGAATGGGTTAACCAGGAAATTAGAGAAGAATTAAAAAACTCATGGAAACTAATGAAAATGAAGATACATCCATTCAAAATCTTTGGGATATAGCAAAAGCAGTCCTAAGAGGGAAATACATCGCAATACAAGCATCCCTCAAAAAATTGGAGAAAACTCATATACACAAGGTAGCCTTGAACCTAAAAGAACTGGAGAAAGAACAGCAAATATAACCTACACCAAGCAGAAGAGAGATAATAGAGATTTGAGCAGATCTCAATGAAATAGAGACCAGAAGAACTGTAGAACAGATCAATAAAACCAGGAGTTGGTTCTTTGAAAGAATTAATAAGATAGATAAACCATTAGGCAGCCTTTTTAAAAAGAAAAAGGACTCAAATTAATAAAATAATGAATGAAAGAGATCACAAGCAATACTAAGGAAATACAAATGATTTTTAAAATGTATTATGAGCAGTTATACTCCAATAAATTAGAATGCCAGTTTATTGTAGAACTTTTGCTCACCCTGTATTCAAATATAGCCTCATTTCTTATCTTTATTAAACACTACTCTGACAACAAGCAAACATTTTCAATTACTACTTAGATTAAAAGTTCTGGGATAAATATATGCTTTATGTTCATTTTAGTCTATAACAAATTGTTTTTATTGCTTCTACAATTTAATGCTGTTTTAAATGACACTTTGCCTTTATTTTGTTTAACCTTTTCCTAAGTCTTAGTCAAACTTTTATGTCCTTATATTGGCAATTATTGAACAATTCTTTCCTTGTTTAGCCGAAATTGGCTGAAAATGATGATTGAGATACAATAACAGAACATTTCTTTCTCAGCAAGGCTTCTTACAAGCGTATTTTTGGCTCCCCTTTGTCCTTCTTTGTTCCCTATCACTGAAAGACTTTCTGATGCTACAGATATGTGAAAAAGAAGACAAATTATATCGTATACTTGTTCAGGGGCAAGTTTTACTTGAAAGAGAAAAGCAATTCTCAATTTGTCTTTATGCACATGTAAGTAAACGCCTTATAAACCGTAAAATGTTCTCTTAAAGTACTCTGCATATGTATTAATTCTTTCTGGACATAAAGAGTTAGTATTCACTCTATTTTACAAATGATAGCATGTAGGTACAAGAAAATAAAGTAGCTCCACCAGGAACTATGTCCTAAAATTCCTGACCTTTATCCATGAAATTATGAGTTACCCAATGAAACAGATTCACACACACACACACACACACACACACACACACATACAGAAGAGAATCTGTCATTCTGACTCTGTTACTTAAAGTCATTTTTGTACATGGGCCAAGCAAGTATCTCACTAGAAATCCTACTAAATGAACTATAGAGTCTAATGGCAAATAAAGATCTAAGCAGGTAAAGAGTTAGAATCAGAGGAGAAGTGTGCCTCATGGAAGTAGTTTAAAACAAAGAAATATAAGCAATCTGACAGATCAGAAAAAAGAGTAGAAATTTACAAGTATTTAGGAAATAGGTTATAATGTCTGATTTTAAAATAGAACTATTTATTTCGTTTATGCTCTATTTTTATGTTTTATTTTGTGCATAAGTGGCTCTGAGCAAACAAGTGTTCAGAGACCTTCAGGTAAATTGTTATTCTGCTTAGGCAAGAGTTAGTCCCAAATGTGAATTGATGTAAATTTATAGCAAATTAATTAGTGGTGTATCTGACTGTATCATCAACCATAATAAAGATTTGTTTAAACTGAAGTTCTCTTATTTTATTATAGTCAGTACTACCTGCTGGCATGGTAATGTATATATGCATTTCACTAGTCTATATTAACTATGCAAGCTTACTTTCCTAGCTTGGATCCTCCCTTAATAAAGTTTATAGAATGAATGTACTTACAAGGTACAAATATTGAAGCTAAAAAGTGAGAAACCAGTTTAATAAAACAATAAACAGGATCCTAACAAATAGGTCACAGCTGGTTCCAGTTGATGTCTCATGTTTTTGCCTTACACATGCAATTCTGAGTTGTGCATATAATTATTGATATCACAAATATTTCTAGAGTATGTGTTTTAATCCATTTGGGCTGCTATAACAAAAATACCATATACTGGATGGCTCACATACTTTTCATGGTGCTAGAGGCTGAGAAGTCCAAGATCATGGTGCCAGCAGATTCAGTCTGATGAAATCCGGTCTCCTCATAGGTAGCTGTCTTTTTGCTATAACATCACAGGATAGGATGGGCAAAGGAGCTCTGGGGTATCTTTTATAAGAACATCAATCCTATTTATGAGGACTCCACCCTCACGACCTAAGCACATGTCAAAGGCCCAATCTCCCAACACCATCACCTTGGGCATTAAATTTCAACCTACGAACTTTAGGAGGATAAAAACATTCAGTCTATAGCATTCTGCTCTGCCACACTTCCCATTCATGTTCTTCTATGTCATCAACTCAAATGTCTAAATCTAAAGTATCATCTAAATATCATCAAAATCATATATGGGCAAGACTCAAAATATGATTCATCCTAAGGCAAATTCTCCTTGCTGTGAACCTGCACAATCAAAGACGTTATGTGCTTACAAAATACAATAGTGGGACAGCATATGTAGACATGCACATTCCTAAAGGAAAAATATAAAAAAGGAAAAAAAAGAATAACAGGTCTAAGATAAGTCCAAAACCTAATAGGGCAAATGACACTAAATACCAAGATTCAATGCCCTAATTTCTGGATATAATGGAGCCTAGTGTGCCATCATGGCTTTGCTGCCTGCAGCTCAAGCAGCAGCTCATGGGTTGGAGTAGTGTGCCTGGGGTCCTGGTCTGGGGTGAAATAAGTAGCCCAGCTGGGTGTTGCCCTATTTGTGGCTTTCTGATGTGGCTCTACTCCCTTAGCCATTCTCTTCCTGGACTGAGGCTTTCTGGGGAATCCTTTTGAAATCTAGGTAGAGGTAGCCACATCCCTGCAGCTTGTACAAACTACAGACACAGCACCTGACTGATGCTGCCAAGGTTTACCACCTGTGCTCTAGAGAGGGACAGCAACCTCAGCTCACACTGCACCAGAGACCACCAGACCTGCACTTAGGGTTGCTGAGATGCTTAGAGCCAGAACCCTGGGAGCTGAGCCTTTAAAATATTATGCCCCTCAAGCCCTTGTGTTCTGGACCCCAGATGAGAAGGGGAGACCCTTGTGATCTCAGAATTGCCTTCAGGTTTTTGTTCCATTGTCTTGGACATTAGGTCCTAGCTTCTGTTGAGATGGTCAATCCATACTAACTTACACATCAAATTTGGCTATACCCCTTGTGTTCTCTCTCAAGCTTTCTATTTTCTTTCAATATGGATAGGCTAAAAATGTTCCAAATTATTAAGTTGTGCTTCTTTTTTGATTAACTATTCCATCTTTATGTCATTTCTCTCTTCTCATATTTTATAATGAACATTAAAGAGAAGCCAAGCTGCACTTTCAACAATGTGCTTAGGTATTTCTTCATCCAATTTCATCATGCACAAGTTCTACCTTCAACAAAATACTAGGACATAAACACAATTCAGCCAAGCTCTTTACCATTTTATAACAAGGATCACCTTTCCTCCAGTTATCAGTATGTTGCTCATCTCTGTCTGAGACCTCATCAGAGTGACCTTTACTAACCATATTTCTACCAACATTCTGTTCATAACTGAGACAGACCAGAGATTGAACTCAGGTCCCCTCAACTCTAATTGTAAAATTTGTTATTCCTTGATAGCTGAAACTCTATGCCTCTTGAATAGCATATCTTACTAGAATGTGGAAGTAGGATGCTTACCAAAAGGAAGGACTCAGCTAGGAAGAGTGGTGAACACTGGACCAAACCAGTCTGTGCTAAGATGGACTCCAGTGCTGACCTTTCACTGACTTTCTCTTTCATTATAATATGAAAAATCATGCCCAGGGTGCAGTTTTAACATGCTAATTACACATGCCATGCATGAAGATGCATGACTTTAAGTGCACAGGTGCCAATAAATCCCCACCTCTACATGCTTAAATGTCACCCTTTTCCCACCAGGCCTCTTAAAGATCTCCCTGGGAGGTCAGCCTGAGGATTCTTTCCTTTGTACTGTCTCCTTTGTACTGGAGCATAAACTCTAGTAAAAGCTTTGCCTGGAATTCCCATTTGGCCTGTTGTCAATTTCAATTGCTTAGAGAGCCCAAGGGCTTGGTTCAGTAACATAACCACTTAGGTATCCTCTAAGAAGATTGAAGCTTTTGCTCAGCTCTCGACTATCCTTGAGCCCTCACCAGAATCATCCTTAACAGTTACTTCATGACAATGTAGGCCTTTTCTGGCATGCACTTCAAAACTCTTCTAGTCTCTACCCATTACATAGGTCCAAAGCTGCTTCTAGATTTTCAGTTTGGTTACAGCAGTACTCCACCATCAGTACCAACTTTCTGTCTTAGTATATTTAGGCTGCTGTAACAAAAATATCACAAATTGGGTGGCTTATAAATAGTAAATATTTATTTCTCACAGTTCTAGAAGCTAGAAATTCAAGGTCAAAGAACTGGCAGATTCAGTGTCCATTGGGAACAACTTTCTATAGATAGTGACATCTTTTGGCTGTGTCTTCACAGGCAGAAGTGGCTAAGGATCTCTCTGGACCCCCTTCTATAAAGGGTACTAATTCCACTCACAAGAGGATTGCCCTTATGACATAATTGACTCCTAATAACATCATCTTAGGGGTTAGGATTTCAACATATGAATTTTGGGTTAACACAGACATTCAGACCATACCAGTACTCTTATTTTAATAAAACTAAGTATATTTGCATAAATGGATTAGCAGGAGGATGAAGGCTGTTAACTCAGGAGGAAGCAAAAAAATAGTAAAGTATTTCAAATATTAAGATTTCACACCACTAAAGGATCATCCAGATTCTTTAAAACTAAAATGATATCATATCAAATATTACTGCATGTAAATGAGCATATGTTTGAGTTTGTTAATATCTTGTAAAATACCATTAAATGTGTTTGAAAGATAACAATTTGGTTTTAAACAGGCTTAATCTTTCTTAAGTTTTTCATTATAATGAGATCCAATATTAATATGCTTAGAAGCTTAGAGTATTAATGAGAAGAACTTCTGATGTTCTTTTGAACATTTTCATTATAATTATAACTATTTCCTATTCTCACAACTTCCTCATCATTTGCAAACAAGGTATGATTCATCAAGAGTAAAATTTCTGTCTTCTTATCAATTACACTAAAAGATTTTTAGCTAAGTGATAGCAGACAGCAAGTCAGTATTGATTTCCTTTCTTTGGGTTCTGAGATCAGTTAAAATATAAATTATACACTGGTTGAAGAGTTGAGGAACACCACATAAGGATACCATTCAAAAGAGATAATTTATTTTTCATATAAACAATTTTAGACAACAATCATTTTGAAGTGTGATAAGTAATTTCAAATGATTCCTAGTCACATGATTGATTAATATTAGTTCACATTAATACATGGAAAATTACCATTGGCCTATCCAAAATTCTCATCTGGAAATACTTTCTCTAAAAATAGATGACCATTAATTCTACTTATGCCTTTTGGGCCACTATTGGCATTTGCAATATACACAGACTTCTTCCATATACAGGAAAATTGTTAAATAGTATTTCCTCAACTATGTTTTATAGAATACTAATCCAATGAATTTATCTGTTTAAAAAAAAGGTTTTTCCTAGTGAAGTATGTTTTAGAAATGCTATATATCATACCCACTTCTTGGAGATTTACAATGCACCTGACGACTTGAGAAGCTCTGAATGGAAGGGGAGTAGTTTGGCATTGCTTAACCCAGTATTTTTCAATGAACTTTGTGCACAGAAAACCATTTCTCATGGAATGTATATTTATATCTCAAAGGAACATGATACAAATTAAGAAGTGCTGGCTTAAGAAATTCTCAGAAGTTATTAAATATTGACTGATTAAATCCTACTGGTACTGAAATATATGCACCATGGTATAATGATATATCAGGAAAACCAATAACATAATAAATAATCTGTTACTTATAAATAAGGAAGAATTTTAGAAAAATGACTGAAAATCATGGTTAAACATGAGAAATAATCTAATGATTTTTCTCAAGTACATTCATATTAAGATGAAAAAAGTCAAGTTAATAAGGCTCAACAAATACCGTTATGGTGAAAATATAAGAAAGATAATGATCTTCAAATTTTTAATCCCATTTAAAATTAAACTATGTGCATACCAAAACATTAATTTAATAATAGTGAGTATTGGTGAGGTTCTGCAGGATGAGAATTTTAAAAGCTCAATGTGGTGTGATTTTTTTATTTTTTTGTATATATTTTTTATTTTGGTGTGATAATTTTAAGGTGGAATTTAGTGATATATATAAAAGTTTAAAATGTGTATATTTATTGACCAAAACAATTCATTGCTAGGAATTTACACTACACATATACATTATATGGAAACAAAAGTGCATATATTTTGGTTACAATGTTGCTTGTAAAACTAAAAGCAATCTAAACATCTATTTATAAAAAAATGAATATGTGAATTATAGTGAATCCATATTCTTGAATACTGTGTCATCATCATAATGTGGAGAGATTTCAGAGTTATATTCTTAGTAGCACTATGGTTAAGGGTTTGAACTCCAGACACTGATATCTGAGTCCAAATCCTGTTTATGTTACTTACTAGCTGTGTGACTTTGGGGAATTATTTAACCTTTCTTTGCACCTGAGTCACAAGGTTGTTCTGAGGTTTAATGCATGTTAGATATACTAATTGTCAAAAAGTATGTTGAAATGGACTAGTGATCCTACAAGAATCACCCAAAAAAGTTGAATAGTGGAAGGGGAGGTGGGTGGGGGGATGGGGTAATTGGGTGATGGGCACTGGGGAGGGCACTTGATAGGATGAGTACTGGGTGTGATACTATATGTTGGCAAATTGAACTTCAATAAAAAAAATTAAAAATATTTAAAAAATTAAAAGGCTCAGTATTGCAGATATGTGAAATATCCCTAAATATTTTATAGATGTAATAGAATTCAAATTAAAACTCTAGATTATTTTAAATTCCAGATTTCTTTTCAAATGAGCAAGCTATTTCTCAAAATATGGATATGCAAAATTCCAAGAATATCCAACATGGTATTGCAGAAAAAAATAAACTTGGAGGATTTATATGATCAAATTTCAAGATTTACTATGAAGAAAGTAATTAAAACAGATTGGTGTTGGTGCAAAGCCAGCAAATAAATTATGGAATAAGAGTCCACATACTGATGCTTACATGTGATTTTCATCAAAGATTCCACCATAATTAATTTGGGAAAAAAAGAAAATGTACTTGATAATTTGGATATCTATATGGAAGAAAATAATCTTGATCCTGTTAATTGGAAAATGATCATATATCTAAATATGAGAGCTGAAAGAATAAAGCTTTTAGAGGAAACAAAGAAGAATATCTTAATGAATTTGGGATAAGAAAAAAATATTACCTTAATTCAAGGGGTAGTTAAAATGGCAGTGCAGTCAGAGGACCCTAGGCTTGCCTCATCCCTCAAACACATCTAAATAGCTATCAAATAATTCTGAATGCCCAAGAAATCAACCTGAAAAGTGACAGACAAACTGCACAACTAGAGGGAGAGAAGAGGCCATACTGAGGAAAGTAGGAAGTGTGGGAGATGTGGTTTCAGGGAGAAATGGATTGCAGGTGCTGGGGAAGGTAGAGACCCCCGGTTACAAAGAAAGATAAGAGAGAGTGAATGGCACAGGGATCTACATAAGGAGAACACCTCCCCAAAGGCATTATCTGGGAAAATGAGATGGGGATGAATTTCATGAGTTTTTGCAACCAGTAGGACTCAAAGACTGAAATTTTAGAGGTCACTGGGCTTAGCTGTAATAGAGATCTGAAGATGCTGTCCTACTACTGGAGAGGAGGCAGGCCAACAAACCTGGGACAGCATGTGGGATCTGAGGATCACCTATGTCACATTGGAAAAGACTGTTCATACTTTTTGGAGCACATTTGTGAGAGGTAGCATTGCCCCTCTGGGTACAAAAGAACCAGAGGTCACTTTTTCCCTCACCAGCCACTCAATATAGGCTCAGAGACACCTGCTAAGGGCAGCCAACCCAGACACAGGTTGTTTGGCCTGCTTTGCTAAAACTCCCACTCCCTTCACTCTGGCTTGCCTGCCCTTCTGGGCCAAACCTGCATCAGTCATAGTACTGTAAGATCCTTTCCCAGAGGACCATTGCAGGTCCCTGCCACACCAGATCCCTGAAGTTTAGAATTTCAAAAGTCAGCATGTCTGGCAGGAGTAAAGCCCAAGGTGCACTGCACTGCTCCAGGTAAGCAAGAGTCCCAGAACAGATAGTGTCAAAACAGCTATCTGAAAAACACCTGTGATACATGAAGGGAAATTATTTGCTCCTCTGAAAGAGCTTCTCTGAGAGCAGCAAGCCTAGCCTCCATTCCCCAGGGCCGAAGTTGCTGGCTGGTGCCATTTAACTCCTCCCCACCCCTCAGCATAAACCAACTTCAGTAAACAGCATAGCCCCAACACTGGCTGCCTTACCTTTCACAAAGTCCCACCCACCCTGCACTTTCCTGGTACTACTTATCTCCTGCAAATGTAACTAAGGACCAGTGCAACAGGCTCCTTCCCCAGAAGACCGGCATAAACCCCCACGTACACCGCATCTACTGACCATAGAGCTCTGCAAAGTTTTAGTTGTAGTGGAAATAGCATCAGGTCTCTTTTAAGAAGCAGACCAGAGAATACCTAGTTAAAGCTTATCACACTCTGGCCAAGGACCAAACAGTCTCCAATGCATGCAAGAAGAGTTTCTGTAGATGACTGACCTGAAAGATAGAGCAGCCAAAACACAGCAGCAGAGTACATGCAGCACACACCAAAGACACTTCCTAAAGCACCAGGCCCTAGATATTATATGACCTCTTCTTCATAAAGCCATTATTCTTGGGAGCAGGAAAAATAACAGGCTTTTGAAACAAACAGAAGACAGGGATCTAAACAAAATGCCAAGACCAAGGAATTCATCCCAAAAGAAAGAACAAGAAAAGGTCATGGTGATGAATTTAATTGAAAGAAATACGTTACATGGCTGATCCAGAATTTAAAGCAACAATCATAAGAATGCTAGCTAAGCTTGAGAAAAACATGGAAGACTTCAGAGAGACCATTACTACAAAGATGAATGAGCTAAAAAACCTATCAAGCTGAAATGAAAAATGCAGGAACCAAGAATCAAAGTCAATCAGATGTAATAACCCAACAATGGAAAAAGCAGAGGAACAAATAAGTGATATGGAAGATAGAATTATGGAAATTAATGAAGCTGAAGACAAGAGAGAAAAAAATTATCATGAAACTGGACTTAGGGAACTCAAGGACTCCATCAAATGTAGTAACATTTTTATCATAGAAGCCCCACAAGAGAGAGAAAAAAAAAGGGGCAAAAGGTTTATTTGAGAAATTATAGCTGAAACTTCCACAATCTGGGGAAGGAAACAGACATCCAAATCCAGGAAGCACAGAAAACTCCCATTAAAATCAACAAAAGCAGGTCAACACCAAGACATGTTGTACTTAAATTTGAAATATAGTAATAAAGACAAAATCCTAAAGCACCAAGACAAAAGAACTTGCTAACTTACAAGGGAAGACCAATAAGGTTATTAGCAGATATGTTCACAAAGACTTGACAAACCAGTAGAGAGTGGGATGATATATTCAATATGCTGAGTGAGAAAACTATGCAACCAAGAATACTTTATCCAGCAAGGCCATTGTTTAGAATGTAAGGAGAGATAAAGTTTCCTAGACAAACAGAAACTAAAGGAGTTCATGATCATTAAAGCAGCCCTGAACAAAATATTAAAGGAAACTCTTCGAGTGAAAAGGAAAGACCAAAAGCAACAAAGACTAGAAAGGCACAGAGAAAATCTCCAGAAACAATGACAGAACAAATAATAAAATAACTCTAAATATATATTTATCTTTTTTTTTTTTAATGATAGAGAGAGAGAGAGAGAGAGAGAGAGAGAGAGAGAGAGAGAGAGAGGCAGAGACACAGGCAGAGGGAGAAGCAGGCTCCATGCAGGGAGCCCGATGTGGGACTCGATCCCGGGACTCCAGGATCGCGCCCCCGGCCAAAGGCAGGCGCGAAACCGCTGAGCCACCCAGGGATCCCCTAAATATATATTTATCAATAATCACTCTTAATGTAAATGGACCAAATGCTATATCAAGAGACATAGGGTGGGCAGCCCCAGTGGCCCAGCGGTTTGGTGCCACCTTCTGCCTGGGGTGTGATCCTGGAGACCCGGGATCGAGTCCCATGTTAGGCTTCCTGCATGGAGCCTGCTTCTGCCTCTGCCTCTGTCTCTGCCTCTCTCTCTCCCTGTGTCTGTCATGAATAAATAAATAAAATATTTTAAAAAGACATAGGGTGACAGAATGCATAAAAAAACAAGACCCATCTATATGCTGTCTAAAAGGGACTCATTTTAGACCTAAAGACACCTGCAGATAGACCATAGAAAGTGTGGGGATGAAGAACCATTTGTCATGCAGATGGACATCAAAAGAAAGCTGGGGTAGCAATACTCATACAAGACAAACTAGATTTTAAGAAAAAGACTGTAACACGAGATGAAGAAAGGCAATATATCATAAAAAGGGGACCATCCAACAAGAGGATCTAACAACTGTAAATATTTATACCCAACATGGGAGCATCCAAATATAGATAACAATAAGAAACATAATGGAACTGATAATAGTATAATAATAGTATGGCACTTTAACACATTACATCAATAGAACATCAAAGCCAAAAATCAATAAGGAAATAAGGGCTTTGAATGACACACTGAAGCAGATGGACTTAACAGATATATTCAGAACATTTCATCCTAAGGCTGTAGAATACATATTCTTTTCAAGTGCAACATGGAACATTCTCCAAAATAGATCACATACTAGGTCACAAATCAGGCCTTAACAAGTACAAAAGATTGAGATCATACTATGAATATTTTCTGACCATAATGCTATGAAACTTGAAGTCACCCATAAGGAAAAATTTGGAAAGAGTACAAATACATGGAGATTGAAGAACACCCTACTAAAGAAAGAATGGGCCAGCCAGGAAATTATAGAAGAATTTTTTTAAATACATGGAATCAAATGAATATGAAAACATAATAGTCCAAAACCTCTGGGATGGAACATAAGCAGCACTAAGAGGGAGGTATATAGTAAGTAATACAGGCCTACTTCAAGAAACAAGAAAAAACCTCAAATACACAAACTAACCTTACATCTGATGGAGCTAGAAAAAGAACAACAAACAAAGCCTAAAAATAATAAAGATTAGAGCAGAAATAAATGGTATATAAACAACAACAACAAAAATAGTAGGACAGATAAATGAAACCAGGAGATGGTTCTTTGAAAAAAATAATAAAATTTATAAACACCTAGCCAGACTTCACAAAAAGAAATGAGATATGACCCAAATTAATAAATGAGAGAGGAGAAATACCAACTAATACCACAGAAATACAAACAATTAAAAGTTATACACCAAGAAAACAGAAAATCAGGACACCCAGTGGCTCAGTGGTTGAGCATCTGCCTTTGGCTCAGGGCATGATTCCAGAGTCCCGAGATCGAATCCCACAGAGATTCAAAGCAGAAAGCCTGCTTCTCCCTTTACCTATGTCTCTGTTTCTCTCTCTGTGTCTCTCACGAATAAATAAATAAAATCTTAAAAAAAAGAAATTGGACAATCTGGAAGAAATGGATAAATTCCTAGAAACATATGAATTACCAAAACTGAAATAGGAAAAAATAGAAAACTTGAGCAGATGCATAACCAGCAAAGAAATTGAATCAGTAATCAGGTATCACCCAGCCAACAGAAGTCCAGGGCCAGGTGGCTTCATAGGGGAATTTTACCAAATACTTAAAGAAGATTTAATGCCTATTCTTCTCAATCTACTTAAAAAAAATAGAAATGGAAGGAAAACTTCCAAACTCATTCTATGAGGACATCATTACCCTGATTCTAAAACCAGATAAGAATTCCACTAAAAGAAGGACTAGAGGCCAATATCCCTGATGAACATGGATGTCAAAATACTCACCATTAAACTAGCCAATAGGATCCAACAGTACAATAAAAGGATTATTCATCATGATCAAGTGGGATTTATTCCTGGGCCGCAAGATTGTTTCAATATTTACATATCAATCATCGTGGTACACCACATTAATAAAATTAAAGAAAAGATAAGGACCATATGATCCTCTCAATAGATGCAGAAAACAAGTTTGACAAAATACTGCATTCTTTAATGATAAAAATCCTAAACAAAGTAGGGACAGAGGGAACATACCTCAACATAATAAAGGCTATATAAAAAAGACCCACAGCTAATATCAAACTCAATGTGGAAAAACTTTTCCTCTAAGGTCAGGAACAAGACAAGAATATACGCTCTCATCACTGTTACTTAACATAGTAATGGAATTCCTGGCCTCACCAATCAGAAAACAGAGAAATAAAAGGTATCCAAATAGGCAAAGAAGTAAAACTTTCACTATTTGGATGTGACATGATATTCTATACAGAAAACTCAAAAGATTCTATCAAAAATTGCTAGAATTGATACATGAATTTAGTAAAGTCACAGGATACAAAATCAACATACAGAAATCTCTTGCATTTCTATATACCAATAATGAAGCAGCAGAAACAGAAATCAAGGAATTGATCCCATTTACAATTGCATCAAAACCCATAAAATCCCTAGGAATAACCTAACCAAAGACGTAAAACATCTGTATGCTGAAAACCATAGAACAGGTATGAAAAAAATTAAAGAAGACAAGAAGAAATGGCAAAGCATTCCATGCTCATGGATTGAAAACACAAATATTGTTAAAATGTCTATACTAATATTCGACAAAGCAGGAAAGACTATCCACTGGAAAAAAAGACTGTCTCTTCAATAAATGGTGCTAGGAAAATTGGACAGCTATATACAGAAGAATGAAACTAGACCACTCACTTACGCCATAAAGACAGATAAACTCAAAATGGATGAAAGATCTAAATGTGAGGCAAGAATCCATCAAAATCCTGGAGAAGAACACAGGCAACACCCTTTTTGAACTTGGCCTTGCAATTTCTTGCAAGATACATCTATGAAGGCAAGGGAAACAAAAGCAAAGATGAACTATTGGGACTTCATCAAGATAAGAAGCTTTTGCACAGCAAAAGAAACAGTCAACAAAACTCAAAGCCAACCTACAGAAAGGGAGAAAATATTTACAAATGACCTATCAGATAAAGTGCTAGTATACAAGATCTATAAAGAACTTATTAAACTCAACAGCAAAGAAACAATCCAATCATGAAAGGGGCAAAAGACACGAAGAGAAATCTCATCAAAGAAGACGTAGACATGGCCAAGAAGCACATGAGAAAATGCTCCACTTGCCATCAGGGAAATACAAATCAAAACCACAATGAGATACCACCTCACACCAGTGAGAATGGGGAAAATTAACAAGACAGGAAACAACAAATGTTGGAGAGGATGTGGTGAAAGGGGAACCCTCTTGCACTTTTGTTGGGAATGTGAACTGGTACAGCCACTCTGGAAAACTGTGTGGAGGTTCCTCAAAGTGTTAAAAATAGAGCTACCTTTTGACCCAGCAATTGCACCGCTGGGGATTTACCCCAAAGATACACATGCAGTGAAACGCCGGGACACCTGCCCCCCAATGTTTCTAGCAGCAATGTCCACAATAGCCAAACTGTGGAAGGAGCCTCGGTGTCCATTGAAAGATGAATGGATAAAGAAGATGTGGTCTATGTATACAATGGAATATTATTCAGCCATCCGAAACGAATACCCACCGTTTGTTTCACTGTGGATGGAACCAGAGGGTATTATGCTGAGTGAAGTAAGTCAATCAGAGAAGGACAAACATTATATGGTTTCACTCATATGGGGAATATAAAAATAGGGAAAGGGATTATAGGGGAAAGGGGAGAAAATAAATGGGAAAAATCAGAGAGGGTGAAAAAACATGAGAGACTCCTAACTCTGGGAAATGAACAAGGGATAGTGGAAGGGGAGGTGGGTGGGGGGCTTAGGTGACTGGGTGATGGACACTGAGTGGGGCATTTGATGGGATGAGCACTGGGTGCTACACTATATGTTGGCAAATCGAACTCCAATAAAAAATATATATAAAAAATAAAATAAACTGACCTTCTTTTGAATGAATACAGTGAATTTTTATTGAAAGGCAATTATTGGAATTTAATTTTTTAGCAAGGACGATTAACAACCCATTGAAATGATAATATTGGATAATAAAGTTGCTAAGAAAAAATTTTCTTTTATGAAGTGCACTCCTGATTTTATTATTTTAGTCAAGAGCCATTGTTCTAACTTTGCCAGGATTATTAATTCATAATGTTAATGTTGTCATTATTATTTATTTATTGACTTTTGAAAGGATACCCAATTCTACATATCTTGTAGTTAAAACTCATATGGATGTTACTTACCTTTTTATGCTACATAATCCAACTACAATGAATAATGTAAAATAAAATGAAGTGAAAATTTTCTTTTAACTTTAGCTATACTCAGAACACATCATTCACAGTTGAAAGTAGATTTACCACTGAAAATGGTAAACCTCATTACTAGAGGTTAATCAAATCTATACTTTTATTTGTACCTAATTAAAATATGAAAGAGATATTTACTATGAGTATCTATAGGGGATGTGAAAATGAAATTGTAAAAGAATATCCACAGGTCATAACATTTTATTTTTCATTATGTCTATTTAAAAAAAGATTTAATTACTGGATTGTTAAATAAGAACACAACCTTATTTTTTGAATCTAGCTTTTGTTGATAAATGAAAAATAGGTGCCTTGAAGAGGCATACTGTAATACTGCCATATAAAGGAAAGTCTTTGTAGAAGTTTATTTTTATTCAGTTCATGTATGCCTGTTAGATGATGATTCATAACTTCTTTGTATTTTGGTAATGTTCTTTGAAATTATCTTGATAGCTTATATAAAGAAGGTAAAACTGCCTTCATAGTAAAGAATATGTTAATTTTTTAAAAAAGATGTATTTATTCATGAGAGACACAGACTGAGAGAGAGGCAGAGACCTAGGCAGAGGGAGGAGCAGGCTCCTCGCAGGGAGTCCGATGCGGGACTCGATCCTGGAACCTGAGATCACGCCCTGAGCCCAAGGCAGGTGCACAACTGCTGGGCCACCCAGGTGTCCAAAGAATATGTTAAATTTAAGAGAAAGACATCTTTAAAATAATCTTACATAGCTTTATCTGATTGCTATGGTGTCCGGTTACCATATAAACTTAATAATAAATCTGCACAAGAATCAGTATTCCTCTGACAACAAAAAAGCAATTTTTAGTAGTAATTATACTTTAGTGTGTTTATGAATATTATCAAATATATGAAAGCTACAAGATTTCCGAGTATTTATTTATTAATTTATTTATTTTTTGATTTCCAAGTATTTAAACTAAAAATGCAGACTTCATTATGAACTTTAAACTGCCTGATGCATTTGTTTGAAATGTAAATGTTTGTGGTATATCATAGAAATGAAGGTACTCAACCGATTCTTAATAGACATAAGCAAAGCCCCTTAGTATTATCACTTAGCTCTGAAGGAATGACAGTTTTATCAAAATGCATAGTCTGATTGCCAGAAGAATTTTAGTTTATCTGTTCAAAAACAAATTTATCTCCTTTCTGGTGAGAGGAGATAAAAATTAAAGGCTGTCACAAACTGAAGCAAAAATTTTAAAAGGTGAAGCAATCATTGTTTAAATCTGAGAAGCATCCTATTGTTGAATGTTCATTCTAATGCATGAATTCTCTCTCCACATACATGTAGCTGTCTCAGATACAGTCTCTGCCTTCCCGCCTTTCAGAGAGGATTTTGATGAGGAGGTGTTATTGAAATAGCTCTTGGAGAATGAGTGTGAATATCTTAGACAATAGGGGAAGGGCATTCTAGGCCTAAATAGCAAAGTATACAAAGGCATAGAAATGAGAAAAAGCAGCATTCATCCATCACCTCACATAGTTACTTTGTCTGCATTTATGGTAAGAACACTTAAGATTTAAGAAAATGCAAGTGTACAATACAGTATTGTTAACCATAGTCACATTGCTGTTCATTAGATCTCTGGAACTTATTATAATTCTTACAGGATTCAAGTCTGGAGTGCTGTCAATCTACTTCTAATATTCTGTATTATTATGACATTTTCGTGTGCTCCTTTAAAGTCATCCTTCAATTAATAGCCTACATATTGAAACAATGTTATACAAGATTTAGAAAAATAGTCTTATTTGAAAGCCATTGTTCTTATCCATGATGGAAATGAAGAGTGATTTGTGGCAGTGAAGTTCTGGGCCTACCTTACTTGCATGTCAGTAATGTAAGAAGCAAAATACAGTTACCTTTTCCAAATAAACATTCATCAGTAGACATTTATAAGCTACCTGTCATATGCTCAGCTTTATATACCAAGCTCAGTGAAAAGCTCAAAGCAAAGAGAAAACACAGCATATACTTTCATAAGGTTATGTACTAGCTGAGAAGACAATATGTTTATTCATGACAAAGCTCAACAACACTTGATATGTATGTGAGGTGATGTAGTACAGATATCCTATGGAAATTTACATAGCTTAATCATTTCATCTATGAACCATCCATTTCTTCCATTGTTATATGAAAGAAACGGATGGTTTCTTCCAGAGTGATAATAACCCTATTACCTTCCTTAGGAGGACATTATAAAGATAAATGAACTGATTTTTGTATCGGGGTTTGAACTCAGAAAGAAGAAGGTATTAGAAAAGTACAATAAAAAGAAACTTATCAAAAATCAAGACTTGTTTGATTATAATGGAAAGACTAATAAATCATTCCTTTGTTTACTTTCATCATCTTCCACATTTAACAATTAAGCTTTTTAAAATACCTGGTGTTTAAGCTGACAAAAATAACAGTAAATTGCCCTGGTGCACAAGCGTTTTAAACAAATACAGTGTCTATTTTTAGTCATGTCTTTATTTTAAAAGGTCCTTTAAAATATAGTTTTAGCACTGGTCTGTAATAATAGAGGAAAGCCCTGAATGTATTTGTTAGTAATTGCGAGGCATAATTTTGTGAGGAGAGGGGAAGAAGAGGATATATTTTTTAAAAGTTTTTATCTTAATACTGTTAGTTAACATGCAGTGTTACCTTAGTTTCATGTGTATAATATAGGGATTCAATAATTCCATACTCACTCATTGCTTATCAGGATAAGTGCCGTCCTTAATCCTCATTACCTAGTTCATCCATCCTCCTGGACCCTCTCAAAAATTGATTGGTTTTAAATTGTTTTGAAATTTTTTTAAATTATTTTCTTTTTTAGAAGATTTTATTCACCAGAGAGAGAGAGAGAGAGAGAGAGAGCAAGCACAGGCAAGGGGAGAGGCAGAGGAAGAGGGAGAGGGAGAAGACTCCCCACTGAGCAAGGACCCTGACATGGGGCTCGATTCCAGGTGCCAGGATCATGACCTGAGGGGAAAGCAGGTCCTTAATCATCTGAGCCACCCAGGCACCCCTAAAAATAACTTTTCTATCAGGATCCAAGATAAGAGTATTTATCTCTATCTCTTTGCAATTAATTGTATGCTGACTTTTTTTCATCCTGAGAGTGATATTCAAGGACTTAAGGCTGAACTCTCCAACAGATCTTTTGATTACTTGAGGATGAATGATTCATTTGAACAGGTATGGGGTTATGAATAGTTTTTTTTTTTGCAACATATGTTGTATGTTCTATAGACATGCCAACTTCAGGACTCTAAATGATGCTTTTGAGTTGTATTTTTTAAACCCACTTATGAATGCTAGGGCTAGAAAGGCAGCCTTCCTTCCTACCTTCCTTCCATTTCCTTTAGCAACTAAATTGAAGGATGTTTTAATTATTTTCCTTAGTTCATTTAGTTAATAACTAACCTGTGTAAATCTCCTCATTTGTTTTTATCTTAATTTTTCACTTCTTATTCTTCCTTATTTATAGCTAAACATTATAATATGTTTAATATGTATTTTTTGTTTGAAGTTATGCTTTGTATTATTTTATATGCATGTGTTTTTAATTTATATAAATGGCACTAATTTAAGTAGTTGTAGTTAACACTGACATAGTAATTTCCATGTGCCAGAAACTGGTCTAGACACATTGACATGTACTAACTCATTTAATCATCACAACATTATGACATAGGTATTCTTATTATCCCCATAAACAGAGGAGGAAACCAAGGTATAAAGAGTTTAAGTAACTTGGCCAATGTCATACATACAGCTAGAAAGTAGAAGAGCTGGTATAAAAAACCATACATGAGGCTTTCGAATCTATACTCTTAACCACTGTGTCAAACTGCCTCTTGTTAGGAAACATTATTCTATTTCTTATTTATTTTACTAAACACTGTTTTTGGAATTCATGTACAGTGCTAGTGCATCCATCTAAGACAATGTGTCTAACTGTTCCGAGGCCACTTTCATAGGTTTCAGCAAGTTTTTATGTTAACTTTCATCAATGGGCCCAAGGTAATCTTAAGTACACTAGTGTTTATGGGCCAGGACAGAGATGAAGGTCAGGATAGGTGTAGCAAAAGGGATCCTGGGAAATAGTCTTAGGAATGTGTTAGTAATAGTTCTTAATTTTATCTAAATGTAATTATGCCTAATAACAACGTCATTTTGAAATAATTTCAAAAAATGAAATTTCTTATAATTTATGCACAACTGAAAAAAAACCTGAATTAATTTGCTAGAGCTGTCATAATGAAGCACCACAGATGAGGTAGCTTGAACAGTAGAAACTTATTTCCTCAGAACTCTGGAGGCTAGAACTCCAAGATCAAAGTACTATAGTACTATCAGGTCTGGTATCTTTTTTCTTCTTGGGGGGGGAGGGCTGATATCTTCTGAAGGCTGCAAGGGAGGGAAGGGTTTATTCTAAGACTCTTTCCTTGTGTTGTAGAAGGCTATCTTCTCCCTATCTCATCCCATTATCTTCCCTCTGTACATGTCTGTATGTTCAAATTTTCTCTTCTTGTAAGGACTCCAGTAATATTGGACTATGGTCCACTCTAATGATATAATTTTAACTTAATTACCTCTTTGAAGATTTTGTCTTCAAATATTGCCACATTGTTAGGTACTGAGAATAGGACTTCAACATAAGAATAAGCCCATAACAATATCCAAGAGACACAGTCAGACCATGGATTGACTGAGATTAGGTTAATGTTGCTCTTACAAAAAAAAAATTATAAGAAGATTATTTGAACAAAAATATATTGGCTATCTATTATGTGCCAAGAAATTAGGTAAGAAACCATAGAGTGAGAGTTTGATGAAAAAGTAATTTTCAGATGGTGAGAATAATTTAGTAGTGCCATTGTTACCTCAGATTTTAGAATCACAGTGGATAGCATTTGCAAAACAGAATGGATTTTCATTTGGCTGGACATGCTTATTGAAGAATCCTAAAAGCTGAATAGTTTTTTTCTTCTTTACGCTATATTTCCTTGAAATCATGTTTTCTCTTTCCTTCTGGATCTTCTTAAACTTAAATTCCTCATACACTCTGTTCAACTGCAGTAATTCTGAGCTCCAAATTTCACTCATTTTAAATTATTTACTCTTGCCCTCTCACCAGTTGCTCTGGTGGTGGTTGATTAATTCCTAAGCACCCAGATTATGCTTAAGCTCTGTACCAACAGAAACACATTGTGTCTAGCCTTTGTAAGGTAAAAATGCAAACATGCACGTTAGATCTAAAAGAGCAAAAAGAGTAAAAGGCTAGACTTGTTAAATATATCAAGGCAATGAATTTTCACAGCATTTAAATTCTAATCTGATTCATGATTCAGTATTTCTGAGGTTAACTGGTACTATAATTAAGAAGAGAGGGGTTGTGTGAACTGAAGGATGATTTAGAAATAATGTGAATAGAGTATAGCTTCTCTGCTATTGGCTTAGCTGATCAGCTGAGTCCCATTGTGGTTCTCAAGTTCCACTAGCAAATGTCTGGATTTATAGACAGATTCTTCCATTTCCACAGATTGGAGTTTCCATGTGTTTTACCTGACACAAGTAGAATGATGGTTGAAATGTCCATGGAGTCAGGATCTTAATTGAAATAAATACATATTTATATTTATTTATATAAATAAATATATTTATTATAATCATATATTATAATATAGATTTATATATTTATTTATATATTTATATATAGATATATATATCTATATAATATAGATTTATATATATATTTATAGATTTATATATATATAATATATATATATATTTATATAGATTATATATATATAATATAGATTTATATATATATATTATTATTATAATATAGATTTATATATTTATATATTTAAATAAATATAAATATATTTATTTAAATATATTTAAAATATTTATTATATATTTATATATATATATATAAATTATATATATTTATATATATAAATTTATATATTTATATATTTATCTAGTTAAACTAGATATTTATATATTATATTTATATAATATAGATTTATATAATAAATCTATATTATAAATATAGATTTATAATATAGATTTATATATTTACCTGACACAAGTAGAATGATGGTTGAAATGTCCATGGAGTCAGGATCTTAATTGAAATAAATACATATTTATATTTATTTATATAAATAAATATATTTATTATAATCATATATTATAATATAGATATATATATTTATATATAGATTTTAATATTTATATATATTATAGATTTATATATTTATTTATTAAATATATTTATATATTTAAATATAAATATATTTAATATATTTATATATTTATATATTTATTAAATATATATATATTTATATATTTATTTATATATTTATTTATATATTTATTTATAGATTTATATATTTATATATATATATAAATATAATTATTTATATATTTATATACTTATATATTTATATATTTATTTATTTATTTATTAATATAGATTTATATATTTATATATTTATTTATTAATCATATATTATAATATAGATTTATATATTTATATATTTAGATTATATATATATTTATTATATATTTATATATTTATAAATAAATATATTTATTATATATTTATTTATATATTTATATATTTATATATTTATATATATATTTTTATATTTATTGCTACATATATAGCAAATATATATGTATACATACCAATGCAAGGTTAAATTTTTTAGATTAAACCTCTAAGGCAGCTTATTTTCTGCAGAGTAGTGTATTAATTTTTGGCTTTGATATTTCCCTCCAACTTATAAAGAATCCATTGTGAAGGTCCCACTTCTAACTTCTCTCGGAGAGCATTTGCTGCTTGAGTTCCTTGTGCTAACTATATTCCATTTAAAGGAAAGGTAAGAGAACAAAAGTTTTCCTGATAAGCAATATTTATAACATGACGTGTTCAAAGATAGTCAATACATTAATCTTTTTAAGCAAAAACTCCTAAAATGAAGCTATTAATGTGTTGTAAATCTCAGAACTGCTTTTTAAAAAAGATTTTATTTATTCATTCATGAGAGACACAGAGAGAGAGAGAGGCAGAGACACAGGCAGAAGGAGAAGCAGGTGCGGGACTTGATACCAGTACCCCAGGATCACAACCTGAGCCAAAAGCAGACGCTCAACCATTTAGCCATCCAGGCGTCCCAAGAACTGGCTTGCTTTTAAATTCAACCATTTGGGGACGCCTGGGTGGCTCAGCGGTTGAGTGTCTGCCTTCAGCCCAGGGCGTGATCCCAGGGTCTCGGGATCGAGTCCCGCATCGGGGTCCCTGCATGGAGCCTGCTTCTCCCTCTGCCTGTGTCTCTGCCTCTCTCTCTGTCTCTCATGAATAAAATCTTAAAAAAAATTAAAAATAAATTCAACAATTTGTATATTGCCTATTTCATGCCATGAAAATGCTGATTCCTGTAATAGATGTTCTTTCATATGTATCTTTTGATTTCAAAGAACTGTAAATTAATACACATTAAAAAATTGAGTTATATGAAAGGATGTTTTCAAACTCTAATAAGAAAAATCATATTTGACCAGAGCAGTGGGATGTTGTAATAAAAGGAGCATTTGAATTAAAATTAATTTCCTAATCAGACATGCAATACTTTTTATTGCAGTCCTTATCAGTAATACTTTATGGGTATGAGATAAGATAACAATGATTTGAATGAGGGATATTAAACATTATCAAGAATTATTTGAAATATCTGCATTTAGTAAAAAAGATATTAAGCTACATGAAACATATATAAGCAAAGGAGTTTGCAAATATTCTTTTTCTAGCCTTTAACACTTATTTTAATATCTAGTATACCCAGTCTCTGGAGTTGGTAATGCCTGCTAGAATGGATTAACTGTTATGATTGTTTAAATTGATTTTGCTGTTTATCAGCTCTTATTCAGCAAATGGCAAGTTTGCTGACATAGCAGTGTACCATAGATTCATCCTCCCAGATTCTATCAGTCCTTTAATTCAGTGCAGGTCTATCATTGGCGTTCAATATGAAGAAGACTTTAATGCAGCACTGTAAAACTTCTAGAAATTACATTAGGGACTTTCTGTTGTTTTGGGGCTTTCAAGGAAACAATCAGGTAAGAATAAAATGCAAATAGTTTCACTTAGTCTTTAATGGCATTTTTACATGACTTTTACCTGTCCATGCAATGTATTAGGAGTTGGAGTACTAAGGCACACTTACATAACTTTAATACTTATGAAGGATTTGATTTTACAAAGGTTGACTTCTGTGGAGTTTGTTTGTTAAATGTCTCTTAATTCAAAGCAATCAGTTCTTTGTCATCACTTTCAAAAGCCTGCTCTCATGTATAAATGTAACCCTTTCTTTGTATTCTATGGATTATCTTCCCTATTATTCCATTATAGCCATCTTCTGAACCTTATACCTTGATCATATGGAACACAGGTCTTTTTGCCTATATTCAAAGTTGGATTCTTCTTACTTCTGTCCTCTGTATAACAGATGACTGAAAATTGACAGTAAAACATGATAGAGTGTGCTAATGTAACAAAATATTTAAATAGATTTACTTTCATCTAGAGTGAGAGAGGTATTGTCTTTTCTTTAGATAAATGCTCCTAATGTGCTCTTTTCGAATTTTCTCAAGCCTACTCAAGAAATTTAACTGAATTGATATACCTTCTTATTTTTAATGTTTTCCTTTCCATTGATTTTCACTCAGACATACAGAAATACATAGGATTGTCCATTTTAGAAACACCTTCCCCAAGTTAGTAATTCCCTCAATGTAATGCCCAACTTGCCTTTTTTCTCTCATAACCAAGAATTTGGAAACCTGTTTAGTTCTGGATGACTCCCTGCTTCCTTTCACTTTCCTATCTACCACAATAGTTTTCTTTTTAAA
Organism: Vulpes vulpes; assembly: GCF_048418805.1. NCBI lineage: Eukaryota > Metazoa > Chordata > Mammalia > Carnivora > Canidae > Vulpes > Vulpes vulpes. Next base: position 94,480,109 of record NC_132796.1, on the reverse strand, counting down.
TTATAGTATAGTTAACATACAGGGTTATACTAGTTTCAGGTGTATAATATAGCACCACAAGAGTTTTGTCTTAACTACTTTACTGAAACTGTTTAAGTCATCATTGACCTCTTTTTGCTTTTAAACCAATGACCCCTTGACCCTTGATTGCTAAGTCCAGTGGCCCCTTAAATGACTATTCTACTTGATCTATCTTTAGCACTTGATACAAAAGCACTTTTTTTCAGAGATCCCTTTTCTCATATTTTTTCTACCACTTTCAAACTCACTCTCCTACTATTCCATCTTCTCAAACTTCTTTGATTTCTTTTCTTCCAACTTTTAAATATTAATGTTTTCCAAAAGTTTTATCCTTAGTCATCTCTTCTATTCAATGTTTTCCCAAATAATTTATGCAACTAAGTGTCATTATATATAATTTATGTACAGATAACTTTAAAATCTAAATCTTTAAACTTGATCTGTATTTCAGACTATACTTATACGAGCTTCCTAGAAGTATTACTGGGTGCATCAAATCTAGCATATCCCAAATCAAAGTCAGATTTACCCTATAATCAAACTCATTCTTATTCCTGGATTCCACATTTTATCTAATGTCATCTATTTCTTCCCCTTTCAAGCTCCTAGAATTACTGTTGAAACAACAACATATTTAATATCAGGGGAAAAAATGAGCATTTGGTGTCAGAAAACATGAGCTCTGACTCACAAAACATGTGGTTTGAGAACAAAAATGATGAAAATCTGGATGATGAGGAATTTTTGATTCCTGAATGGCCACATAGTCACATATGGTATGGGATAGCAACTGTGTTGCAATTAGTCACTAAAGGTTAAAGTGACTGATAGAATTTAGAGATGGATGCAACTTCTGGTGTATTAGGATTCTCCAGAGAAACAGGACCAAGAAGAGATAGATAGATAGATAGATAGATAGATAGATAGATAGATGATAGATAGATAGATGATAGATAGATAGATAGATAGATAGATAGATAGATAGAAGATAGATGAGAGGATTTATTATAGGAATTGATTCTCATGGTTATTGAGGCAAAGAGGTCTTGCAATTTGCAATATGCAAACTGGAGAACCAGGAAAGACACTGGTAAAATTTAGTCCAATTCAAAAGGCCTGAGAATCAGGGGAGTCAATAGTGTAACTCCCAGTTTGAGGGCAAAGGCTTGAGAACCAAGGAGCTGCTGGCATAAGTCCCAGAGGCCAAAGGCCAGAGAACAAGGGGCTCTGATATCTGAGGGGAGGGAAAGATGGAAGGACCAAAAGAGTGAGGAGAGAGAAAGATAGAGTTAGCCCTTCCTTTACCTTTTTGTTCCATCCAGGCCCCAAACAAATTGGCTGATTTGGGCCCATACAGATGAGACCGTATCTCTTTATTCAGTCTACTGAATCAAATGCTAATCTCTTTCAGAAACACTCTCAGATACTCAACCAGAAATAATGTTTTACCAGCTATCTGAGCATCCCTTAGTCCAGTCAAGTTGACACATAAAGTTAACCATTACACTAGGGTGCTGGTTTACTCATTGCATAATGAAACACAAACTGATTAAAAAATAAAAAAACTAAAACATAGAATCAATTGGTTACTGTTATCTGTCATAGCTAAAATGAAATTAAAAGAGAGTGATGCATTGGACACTGATGCTGAACCAAGCTCAGTTTTCAATCAGTCTGAGCTTCAGCAACTAGCTTGGAAGCCACCAACAAAGGGAAAAACTATGCAAAGACAACAGATAGTATCTCTAAGACTCTGGTCATCAAGAAGGTAGTCCATATGAGACAAGGGTAAAACCAAGAAACTACTGAAACATGGCAATATTGTGTAAATAATGGTCTCATTTTGTGGATCAGTATCATCAGCTCCCTGAAGAACCATTAGTAAAATGGATTGTGAGACTGAATAATTTAGAGGCTTTGAATGCTGTAGAGTGGAAAGGTATGTGTGTGTAAGCAGGACTCACAGTTCACTATACAACAATTACACATGGGTATAAAAGATCGAGATACATAGCACGTGGTATGGGCTGAATTAACCCCGGCCCTAAGGGGATGCCACTCAGAGCTGAGGAGTTAGGACCACTAGCCTAGTGGGTCTAGAAGACAGATTACTAAGTCAAATAGTATTATCTCTGAGCCTTAATATCTAATAGGATTTTCCCTGCTAGGTTTTGGACTTGATTGGGACCAGTGACTCCCTTTACCCCCAAATTTCTCCCTTTTGAAATGGGAATGTCTTTCCTATGCCTGTCCCTTCATTATAATTTGGAAGCAGATAGCCTGTCCAGTTACATAGATTCAGAGCTGGAGAGAAAATTTTCCTCAGATGAGTCAGACCTTCAGTCTCACCCACACTTGATTTACATATCTTGGACTTAAAATTGTTGGGGGAATAGTTTAAGACCTTGAGCTGTTGGGATGAGGGTGAATGTATTTTGTATGTGAAAAGGACATGAATTTGGGGGTCCAGATGGCAGAGGATTATGGGGCCATATTGTGAATTATGTTGAAGCTTTAAATCCCAGTACTTCAGAAAGTGACTATATTTAGAGATAGAACCTTTAAAGAGATCATTAAGGTTAAATAAGAACATATGAATGGGTCCTAATCCAATCCAAGTGTTGTTTTTAGGAGAAGCTGAAGTTTGGACACACAGAGAGACATCAGAGGTGTGCACACAGAGGAAAAATATGTGAGGACATAACATCTGCAAACCAAGAAAAGAGACCTCAAAGGAAACCAAACCTTGCTTGCACCTTGATCTTAAACTCTTAGACTCCAGTTATGTGAGATAATGAATTTCTTTTGTCTAAGCCACCCAAGTTGTGGTATTTTGTTTTGGCAGCCTTAACAACCTAATATAGTAGGTTATTCCTGAAGAAACAGCTAGACTAGTGGAATGGATAAAAACCACTGAAAAGTCTGTCTACTCTGAGAAAGAAGCTGTCTGACTTCCTCTATAAATGCTAAGTGTAACACCCTGGATGAAGCAATTCATATGCTTCCTATGCAAGGGATGTGGGACACACTTTATGATGACAGGGACTTTCACCCACTAAATATGCCCTTTATCGAGGTCATGATAAAAGCTGTGATTAAGGGGGCTCCTTTCACATGGGCATCCCACATAAACTTACTACTGCAATATAGAACAAAAGTCAGATAAGTCTTATAGGATTTGCTGACTCAGCTTTCCCTTATGGGTCTTACAGATGGTAATAAAAGCATTAGATTAATTAATGAGTAAATGAGGAGAGGCAGAGGGGAGAGTCAAGGGACTCATTCCAGCAGGGTAGAAATCTTTAGATGGTTATTAAGAAATGGTATGAATAAAAAAGGCATTCAAACAAAGGTTTTAACACAGCACTCTGGAAGGTTATGTGAACTAATGAAACCTCCTGCTAGTCCCCTGCATGAAAAGATCCTAAATAAATATGCTTTATTTACTCCATTTGGAACAGTTTAAAAAGCTGTAAGCCAAAAATTATAATAGAAACGCATCCTAGAATTGCCTGAGGTGATAGGCAGGCAGAATAACAAAAGGTCCCTTGACGGGACTGCTTCTAGGGTCTCAAAGCCTTATGCACATTAGTAGGCAAAATGGTCAAAAAGGGGAGAAGAGATGTTTCCAGGACCCTGTGGCATGGGATCCTCATGGAATATGGTACCAAAATCTATTGGGTAAATACTAATACAGTCCATAATTTTATTGAGAGACTATGGAGATATAAAGGTTGATAGGATTAAGGTAGAAGTTTAGGTAAAAACTGGAATATTTAAACATGGTTTATGTGAAGGTGTCATGTCTCCTTTAACTGAATGTCTTATGCCTGACTGGGGAACACGTACTCTGCCTAGTACTATAAAACCAAAACCTGTTGATGAAGTACAAATGGAGGCTACAGTTAGGAATGTAAGGGTTGATGGCATTAAAGTGAGAGTTTGAACAGGCTTAATGTGAAGTGGTTGTGTCTCTTTCGCTTGAATACAATGTTATATGGGTATGGATACTGTGTCTGGGGAATATTTCTCTTATCTGGCATTATAAAACAGAAGGGATGCAAATAAACCCTTCAAACAATAATAATTGGGCATGCTAAATAGAAATGAATAAGGTTTCCTACAGTATAGACTAGAACTTGGAATCCTGGTATAAACAAATTCTCAGTACAATGGACATATATGAACCCTAGATTGTGGCTCATGATAAAAGCCTGTGAGTGCCTCCCAACAACAACTACTAGAACTTTGGACTAGAAAATTTCCATTTAGGGGCAATTACTAGTTTTTTATCTGACACTAATGGAAACTGCCCTTATAATTGAAGAACATAAATAATTTTGAAACTGGAAATATCTGCAATATTTTGGGTAATATTGGAGAGATGTTCTAATGGAGAGGGCAATTCCTAGAAAACTTATATAATAAAATGGAAATGATTTGTACAGGAATATGCTACTGAGGGAATGTAGAGAGTTCTTCAGCATATTAGGCAGGTGGACATTTCCCCCTGGGATTGTTCGGAGACATGTGAAAATCTGCCAGATTCTATTGTCATTTTGACAGGGACCTATAAAAATCTCTTAACTAGCCAGCAAAGAGCTCTTTGGTTTGCAGATGGCAGTTCCAAGGTAAATGAACAATAATCTGTTTTGGAAGGCTGCTACTGTGATCAAAGAAGATAAAACCAAATGGGCTCAATGGGCTGAGTTGTATGCTATTTGCCATAATGTTTTGTATTTTACCATCTCATGAGCAGTTGCCAATGGCCTGGCTATAAGGCCATCAGAAGGGCAATGAAAAACTGGTCTATTAAAGGGTCTGCCTATATGAGGCATTGCCCTATGGAAGCGACAAATGAGAATTTGAAGAGTGCATTAAAGTAAGACATATCAATGCTTAATAGAAGAATCCTTTTTCATTCTGAAGGTGACTGGAGTTGATAAGAAAAATATTCTGGTCTGCTCACTTAAGGTACCTATCTGGGTCCATGAAATAATAGGGCTACTGCAGAAATGGAGAGGTAGGTTAAATCTAGGCATATACTTCTTATAGCCTTAGAGGCATAACATGCCAATAAAAACTGTCTGCCAAAAATAAACAGAGGTTGCAGATTCTCTAGGAGGAAGGGGGGACCTCTTAACATAGCTGTCAAGTCAGACTGATGCCAGTAGCCCCAGGTGGCTACCAATGGGTGTTGGCAAAGACATTGAGCCTGGACTGGGCTTACTTTACCCAGTAGTAGATGTATATGCTTAGAATACTCTAAAATAACTGAAGCAGAAAATTTGGCAACAGTTTGAATCTCTGGGTTACATTTCTTCAGACCCAAAAAATACTTCATGGCCCATAATGTCCAACAATAGGGAAAGAGAGATTCTCCTAAGAGTAATAGTTTGGTAGATATTTGAAACTGACAATTGAAACATTGGCTTTCTAAAACAGAAAAAGATATAGGCATGAAAGCCTGGCTTACATGTCTTCATGAATGTGGGTTCACATTCAAAATAGTGAGGCTAAAGCTATTGTCTCTATTAGCTACTCCTCTGTTTCTCTGGTGGATCTAGGGAAGAGGGGATGGGGAAGGATGCTGGTATGACTATGTAATTCTTCCTAAGATGAGAGGATGCCGGTATGATGACTATAGATTTTCTCCCCCACATCACTTGTACTCTATTTTTCCTATTTGTCCAGTGCTCACAGGACCAGGGATGAAACTGCAAGTACCAGAAACAGGGACTATTCCCTAAGGAAAAAAATTATAACTATATTTTTAAACGTTTATGTTAAAATTCCTAAGCAGGTTGTGCCTTCACCCTATGTGGCAAAATTGGGTTTTCTAATGAATGCAGCTATATTCCCTAGTGATAAAAATAGCTCACTAGCATGTCTGGATAGCTTAGTCAGTTGAATATCCAACTGTTGGTTTCAGCTCAGGTCATGATCTCAGGATTGTGAGATCCAGCCCTGCGTAGGGCTCTGCACTCAGTGAGGAGTATGTGTGAGATTCTCTCTCTCTTCTCTCCTCCTCTGCCTCTACCCTTGTTCACATAGTCTGTCTCCCCCCCTTCATATAAATTAATAAATCTTTTTAAAAAGATAGTCCATTGGTTTTATATCTACATAACTCTACCCTATATGAATAGGACTGAGGGGGAGATACTTGCTAGATTAGTATTGTTGCCTCCAATGTAGACTAGCACAATGGCCAAACATAATGTCCCTTCAAAAGGTGAAAACCTTTGAATATGAATGAAGAGGAAGAATAGTAGCCGAGGATAAAACATTGAATATATGTGTTAAGTAATGAGGGAAATCCAATATTAGATTAACACCTTGAAAGAAACTCAGAGCAAGAGACGATATTGTCTCTTAGCTCAATTATACCAGATGCCTGAAAGGGTAAAAGCACATAATACTGAGACCACATCTGCTTTTGGAACTTGGCAAGATCAATGGAAGCCGCACATCTGACAGGCCCACCTTGGGAAGCATTTTCACAGGATATAATGATGGAAAGGACTGATAATGACTGAATGAACTCCAGTAACATGTCAGTATTTTTTGACTTTTATGATACCTTTGCCATAAGGAAACTGTGGTCAATGGCCAGAGAGTTGCCTGCAGCATAATAGTAATAATAATAAAACACACATATATATATTTGGTCTTTGTCCCTGGTCCCAGCATAAAGTTCCTCAAACCTTTGGAATTTCCTGAGTGATAGCAGTATCTTTTCTTATTTAAAACAAGCCCTTTTCTATCATACCCAAATTTATGCGAACAAAGCAACACTTGGCAACCCCTAGATAGCTTCAGGATAGGTGCTGGTTGACAGAGGAATCAAGCACGTGATTAGAGGTAAACTTTCAGCTCTACTCCTCAACCTCCAGAGAGGATAAAGAGCTAGAGATTTTTAATCACCTGTGGCTAATTAAACATGCTTACATACTGAAACTTTATTAATACTATTGAACAATAAGATTCAAGGAACTTCTGAGTTGGTAAACACATCAATGTTCTAGAATGGTGGTGTGCCTGGAGAGGGCAAGGAAGCTATGTGCCCCTCATCCTTATATCCCCCCATACCTTGTCTTATGTATCTCTGCTATTTGATTATTCCTAATTTACATCCTTTATAATAAAACTAATCATAACTACAGTATTTTCTTGAGTTCGGTGAGTTATTCTTGTGAATTATCAAACCTGAGGAGTGAGTTGTAGGAATATCTGCATTTATGAATAGTTGGCCAGAAATGAGATGGTCGCCAGGACTTAAGATTGACATTTGAAATGAGAGCAGTCTTTTGGGACTGAACCTTAACTCATGGGGTCTGTGTTAACTCTGAGCAGTTAGTGTCAAAATTCAAATCACTTCTGGGATCCCCAGTCAATCTTGGATAATTGGGTACTGTTGAAATGACAAGGTGTTTAGTGTCAAATAATACAAATAACACTATACAAAAGACTTCTATGTGGTCCTGTGTTTTCAGTGGAAATAATTATATGGGTCCAGTAATGAAGCCAGAGTGGCCCCACATATCATCATTTCTAATACCCTATTGGAAGACTTTGTGTTTTCTATTTCTGCAACTAGATCTGCAGAGACAGTGGTCCCAAAATGCATGCATATTTTCTCTGGGCCAATTATAATCTACAACTGCTACAGGGCACTTTGGACTCCTTGTGTTCAGAGAACAACAAGCCAAAAGAGGAGTTGTTATTTTTGGCAGGAGTAATTGACCCTGATAAGGAGAGGAAGTAGGGCTATTCTTATACAATGGGGAATGTGAGTGATATATGTCAAATCTAGATGATCCATTTGATATTCTACTGGTATTGTCTTGCTCCATGTGGTGAATGGACATATACAGCAACTCCTACTAGGCAAGCTTCTTATTTCTAGAGACTTAAACATCTCAGGCAAAAGTTTTGAGTCACATCACAGGTAAAGTCCCCAATATGTTTGAGATGATAGTTAAGGGTGAGGAAAATTTAGAATGAATAGTGGAATAGGGAGAGGATGAGAACCAGTTGCAGCCTTGAGACCAACTATATCAATAGAAGCTATAGTTTGTCCCACTAGCCTCCCTCACCTAAGTATCTCAGCAGGAGGAGAACTTTATGAGAACTGTGGAGGAGCCACTTCTCTGAATATTCATGGAGAAGTGCATCTGTGCAGTAGAAGTGGTAGACTGTGGCTTCAGTCTGTTTATATTCACTGTTTTGAGATGCACTGTTTAGGTTCTTCTTTTGAGAGAATCTGCTTTAGGATGATGACCTCAGCATCATGGCAGCATAAGACATTCCTTCTTGTGATCCTCTGCTTTAAAAACAACAAATTACACATTCATTTACAAATTAAAACACTTTTGTAGGAGCTATGAGATCTAGCACATATGTCAAGAGACCTGGGAGGAGTCTCATCCACCGGTGCATCTGGTAATAGGCAGACATACCTAAGTAAGGGCTGCAGAACCACTGGAGCTAGCAAGTCTGTGCATATCTCTCCCACAATAGTGGGAGGAAAAACTTCACAATGCAAGAAACAATAAGAAAATAAAATGACAATTTATGGATTGGAAGAAAATACTTACAGACTATATATTGGATTAGGGGTCAATATCCAAAATATATAAAAATTCATTAAAGTCAAGAACAACACACACAAAAAAAATCTGATTTAAAAACGGGCAAAGGAATTAAACAGATATTTTCCAAAGAAGACATACAAAGGAACTAAATAGATATTTTTCCAAAGAAGACATCCAAATGGCTAACAGGTGCATGAAAACATGTTCAGCATCTCTAATCATCAGGAAAATGCAAATTGAAACCACAATGAGATAGGAGGAGTTAAAATGGTGGAAGAGTAGGGGACTGTAATTTCATCTAGTTCCTGGAATTCAGCTAGATAATTATCAAACCATTTGGAATATCTGTGAAATCAGAGATTTGAGAAAAGAGTTGTTATAATTCTACAAATAGAAAAGGAATCACTTTTTGCAGTGAGATATGTGTGGAGATATGAATCTGCGGGGATATATCAGAAGAGGGGTGGGGACTTGCTTAAGGAGGCTGCCACAAACTATTATAAGCAGCAGATTCCCAAATTGGAACTTTTAGAAGTCTGATACAGTGGAGGACATCCTTGGCTTAAAGGTGCTCAGGTGGCAAAGTGGGGCAGAGTCCCAGGTAGGACAGTGGGGCCTCAGGATCCCCAGGGTCCCAAGAAGAACAGGGGTACCTGAATGAAGCAGAATTTCCAGGCATCAGAGCAGGAAAGCAGGCTGAAAACATTGAGTTGAGTCTAGGCCCTGGCTTTCTGCTTGGGGTTGCCATTAGCTGCAAAGCACTGCATGGTCATAGGGCCACTCTCTGACCAGGGACCCAGCAAAAGGCAGCAGCACAGTGAGACGTTCTTCCTTCCTTGGGGAGGAACAGTGTGGGTCCATGGGCAGGAATCCATAAAGTTTAGAGACTTGAAACTGGATCATGTGCTTGAGATAAAAACGATTGGTTACAAGCTGGGAGAACACCGAGCTCAGACAGAAACCAGGGAGGCAAGAGTGATTAACTGCTTTTTAGTGAGGGCTCACTGAACAGTGGTAGGCATGAACTTTCAACTTCAGTGGTAGAGAACAGGGCATTACCATTCATCCCCACCCACCCCTGCTCCCCGTTGGTTCTGAGAGCCTTTAAGGAGCAAAGCAGCATCACATAATGCTGAGCCCAGCCCCCTGACAAGAGGGGTACAATTCCTCTACAGCAAGGACACCGGAGAATCAGCACAACAGGCTCTGCCCCCAGAAGACCAGCAGGAGCAGCTGGCTAGCACCAAAATTACTGATCAAAAAGAACTGCAAAATATCAGCTTTTGAGGAAAACAGTATATAGCATTTTTGAGGTTTTTTTTTTCTCTAATTATTCTTTAGTCTTTCAGAGTTTTTTTGTGTTTTCTTATTTTTTCCATTTTTTAATTTTAATTTTATATATACATTATATGTTTTTATTTTTGGCTTCCTATAATGTATTTTATTTCATTTTTGTATTTTTCATAAGTGTATATATATTTATTATATATTATATATAATATATTTTTTTCTTTCTTTCCTATTTTGGGATATAGTTTCTTTTTTAAGATCTTATTAATTTTTTAAGATTTTATTTATTTATTCATGAGAGACACAGAGAGAGAGGCAGAGACATAGGCAGAGAGAGAAGCAGGCTCCATGCAGGGAGCCCTATGTCCCTCCATCCCGGAACTCTAGGATCATGCCCTGGGCTGAAGGCAGACGCTTAACCACAGGCATCCCAAGAATCTAATTTCTTTTAACAAATGGGCAAAAAAACACCCAGGATCTAGTTTATGATTTTTTCTATTATACTTTTTATTTGATTTCTTCTTTTTTTTTTTGTATTTATTTTCTGCTGATTTACTTTTTTGTTGTTGTTATTTTCTGATGTTGTTATTTTTGTCTTTTCTTTCTCTTTATTTTATTCTTTTTGGAACATTATGACAAGATGGAAAAACTCACACCAAAAGACAGAATAGGAGGCAGTACTCACTGCCAGGGTTTAAATCAATATGGATGTAAGTAAGATGTTGGATCTAGAATTCAAAACAATGATTATAAAGATATTACCTGTGCTTAAAAAGAAGTGTAGAAGACTCTAGAAAATCCTTTCCTGGGAATATAAAGGAAGGGAGAAGAAATGTGTGGGAAATATCAGGAAGGGAGACAGAACATAAAGACTCCTAACTCTGGGAAACGAACTAGGGGTGGTGGAAGGGGAGGAGGGCGGGGGGTGGGGGAATATGGGTGACGGGCACTGAGGGGGACACTTGACGGGATGAGCACTGGGTGTTATTCTGTATGTTGGTAAATTGAACACCAATAAAAATTAATTTATTAAAAAAAATAAAAGATTCCAAATGTGAGATCATACAGTAAAAAAAAAAAAAAAAAAGAAAGAAAATTCTTTCCTGGAGAAATAAAAGAACTAAAATCTAATCAGGTAGAAATGAACAAAGGTTATTATTGAGATGTAATTTTTAAAAATTGAGGTTCTGACTGCTAGGATAAATGAGGCAGAAGACATTATCAGTTATAAAGACAAAATGATGATGAATAAGGAAGCTAAGAAAAAGAGAAATAAATACTGGATCACAAGGAGAGGATTTGAGAGACCAGTGATACCATAAAGTGAGACGATATTAGAATAATTAGGGTCCCAGAGGATGAAGGGAGGTAGAAAGTATATTTTAACAAATTATAGATAAAATCTTCCCTAATATGTGAAGGAAATAGGCATTCAAGTCCAGGAAGAACAGAGAACTACCCCACAAAATCGATAAGAATAGGTCAACACCGCAGCATATAATACTAAAGCTTGCAAATTTCAGAGATAAAGAGAAAACTCTGAAAGCAGCTCAGGACAAGAAATCCTTAACCTATAAGAGTAGAAACATAAGGCTGGCAGCAGACCTGTCCACAGAGACCTGGCAGGCCAAAAAAGACCAGCATGATATATTCATGGTGTTAAATGAGAAGGATATGCAGCCAAGAATACTTTCTCCAGCAAGACTATCATTCAGACTAGAAGGAGAGATAAAGAGTTTCTAAGGTAAGCAAAAACTAAACCAGTTTGTGAACACTAAACCATCTCTGCAAGAAATACTAAAGGGGACCCTCTGAGCAGGAAAAGGGTACTGAAAGTGATAATGACTGGAAAGGACAGAGACAATCTACAGGAACAGAGCCTTTACAGGTAATACAATGGCACTGAAATCATATCTATTAATAATCACTCTGACTGTAAATGGTCTCAATGCTCCAATCAAAAGACATAGGGTATCAGAATGCATAAAAAAGCAAGACCCATTGATATACTGTCTACAAGAGACTAATTTTAGACCCAAAGACACCTACAGTTTGAAAGGGAGGGATGGAGAACCATCTATTATGTTAGTGGACGTCAAAAGGAAGGTGTAGTAGTCATACTTGTAGCAGACAAAAATAGATGTTAAACCAAATACTGTAATAATAGAAGAAGAAGGACACTGTATCATAATAAAAGGGCCTCTCTAACAAGAAGATCTAACAATTGTAAATATTTATGCCCCCAAATTTGGAGCAGCTAATTCTATCAAGCATCAATAGAAAAATTAAGTAAACTCTGATAATAATACAATAATTAACTTTAACATCCTACTCACAACAATGGACAGAGCATCTAAGCAGCCGATCAACAGGGAAACAAGGGCTTTGAATGACACACTGGTCCAGATGGACTTCACATATATATTCACAATATTTTGACCTAAAGCAATAGAATACATATTGCACATGTAACTTTCTCCAGAATAGATGACATACTGGATCACAAATCAGATTTCAACTAGTACCAAAAGATTGGGATTATTCTCTGCATATCTTAAGAACACAATGCTTTGAAACTTGATCTCAATCACAAGAGTTTATTTAGATAGAACCCAAACACTTGGAATTTAAAGAGCATTCAACTTAAGAATGGATGGGTCAATCAGGAAATTAAAGAAGAATTTTAAAAATTCGTGGAAACACATGAAAATGAAAACACAACTGTTCAAACATTTGAGATACACCAAAGGCATTCCTAAGAGAAGTACACTGTAATATAAGCTTTTCTCAAAAAAATTAGAAAAATCTCAAATACATAAGTTAACTTACACCTAAAGAAGCTGGGTAAAGAACAACAAATAATGCCCAAACCGAGCAGGAGAAGAGAAATGATAAATATTAGAGCAGAAATCAATGAAATACAAACTGAAAGAACAGTAGAACAGATCAAGAAAACTAGGAGCTAGTTCCTTGACATAATTAATAAAATTGGTAAAATCTCCCAGCAAACAATAGTCCAGGGCCGGGAGGCTTTGCAGGGTAATCCTACCAAGCATTTAAAGAAGAACTAATACCTATTCTTCTGAAGTTATTTTAAAAAATAGAAATGGAAGAAAAACAAACTAATTCTATGAGGCCAGCATTACCTTGATCCCAAAACCAGAAAATGACCCTGCCAAAAAGGGGAATTACAGACCAATATCCCTGATGAACATGGAACATGGATGCCAAAATTCTCACCAAGGTACGAGCTAAAAGAATCCAACAACACATTAAAAGGATTATTGGGGGCAACTAGTTGGCTCAGTCTGTTTGGTGTCTGCCTTTGGTTCAGGTCATGACCGTAGGATCCTGGAATTGAGTCCTATGTTGGGCTCCCGGCTCAGCAGAGACTCTCTTTCTCCCTTTCCCTCTGCCCCCACTCCCCCTGCTTCATACAGTCTCTTCCGCTTTTTCAGATAAGTAAATAAAATATTTTTTAATAAAAAGATTATCGTTCGATACCAAGTGGGATTGATTCCTGGGCTGCAAGAATGGTTCAACATCCACAAATCAATAAATGTGGTACATCACATTATCAAAAGAAAGGATGAGAACCATATGATCCTCTCAATTGATGCAGAAAAAGCATTGACAAAATACAGCATCCTTTCTTGATAAAAACTCTCCACAGTGTAGAGATAGAGGGAACATGGCTCAATATCATAAAAGCCATCTACAGAAAGCCCATAGCAAATCTCACTCTCAATGGGGAAAAACTGAGAGCTTTTCCCCTAAGGTCAGGAACATGACAGGGATGTCCACTCTCATCACTGTTTTTCAACATAGTACTAGAAGTCCTAGCCTCAGCAATCAGACAACAAAAAGAATTAAAAGACATTCAAATTTGCAAAGAAGTCAAACTCTCACTCTTTGCAGATGACATGATAATTTATGTAGAAAACCCAAAAGATTCCATACCAAAATTACTATAACTCAGACAGCAATTCAGCAATGTTGCAGGATACAAAATCAATGCAGAGAAATCAGTTGCATTTCTATACACTAACAACGAGACTGAAGAAAGAGAAATCAAGGAATTGAACTTATTTACAATTGCGCCCAAAACCATAAACCACCTAGGAATAAATATAACCAAAGGGGTAAAGGATCTATACTCTAAAAAAACTATAGAACACTTATGAAGGAAATTGAGGAAGGCATAAAGAAATGGAAAAACATTCCATGCTCATGGATTGGAAGAATGGATATTGTTAAAGGGTCTATGCTACCAGAGCAATCTACACATCAAAACAAAAAGCAATCTCTATCAAAACACCAACAACATTTTTCACAGAACTGGAACAAATAATACTAAAATTTGTCTATTCTGGGCATTTCATATAAATGAAATAACACAATATGTGGGTGATGAAAATTTTCTAAGATTGTGGCAATGGTTGTATAATGCTGGGAATATAGTAATCATCAAACTGTATATTTCAATTGGGTTGATTCTATGGTGTGTGAATTATATCTCCATAAAGCTTTTACAGTCCTTGCTTCGGCAGCACATATACCATAAAGCTTTTACATAAAAACAAAAGACTCTCCATGTCATAAAAAAATCCTAAAATTTGTATGGAACCAGAAAAGACTCTGAATAGCTAGAGGAATGTTGAAAAAGAAAACCAAAGCTGGTGGCATCACAATGCCAGACTTTAAGCTATATTACAAAGCTATAATCATCAAAGCAGGGTGGTACTGGCACAAAAGCAGACACCTAGATCAATGAAACAGAATAAAGAACCCAGAAATGGACTCTCAACTCTGGTCAATAATCTTTGACAAAGCAGGAAAGAGTATCCACTGGAAAAAGGACAGTCTCTTCAATAAATGGTGTTGGGAAAATTGGACAGCCACATGCAGAAGAATGAAACTGGACCATTGTCTTACACCATACACAAAAATAAAGCCAAAGGGATGAAAGACCTATATTTGAGACAGGAATCCATCAAAATCATCAAGGAGAATACAGGTACTAACCTCTTTGACCTTGGCTGCAGCAACTTCTTATTAGACACGTCTTCAAGGGCAAGGAAAACAAAAGCAAAAATGAACTATTGTGACTTCATCAAAACAGGAAAATTTCACACAGCAAAGGAAATGGTCAAGAAAATTAAAAGGCAATTGACAGAATGGGGGAAGATATCTGCAAATGACATATCAGATAAAGGGCTAGTATCCAAGATCTATAAAGAACTTATCAAACTCCACATCCAAAAAAAAAAAAAAAAAACCACACAAAATTCACTCATGAAATGGGCAGAAGACATGAACAGACATTTCTCCAAAGACATAAAGATAGCCAAAAGACACGTGATGCTCCACATCACTTGCCATCAGGGAAATATAGATCAAAATCGTAATGAGATATCACTTCACATCAGTCAGAATAGCTAAAGTTGACAACACAGGAAACAACAGAGGTTGGTGAGGATGCAGAGAAATGGAAACCCTTTTACACTGCTGATGAGAAAGCAAGTTGGTGCACCCACTCTGGAAAGCAGTATGGAGGTTCCTCAGAAAGTTAAAAATAGAGCTACCCTACCATCCAACTATTGCACTATTAGGTATTTATTCAAAGGATATATACATAGTGATTTGAAGGGCCACATGCACCCCAATGTATATAGCAGCAATATCCACAATAGCCAAAATATGTAGAGCCCAGATGTCCATCAACAGATGAATGGATAAAGTGTAGGTGCTATATATATGCAATGGAATATTACTCAGCCATCAAAAAGAATGAAATTTTGCCATTTGCAATAATGTGGATAGAACTAGAGGGTATTATTCTGAGTGAAATAATTCAGTTAGAGAAAGAGAAATACCATGTAATTTCATTCATATCTGGAATTTAAGAAATAAAACAGATGAGCATAGGGGAAAGAAATGAAAAATAACATAACACAAAAACAGAGGGAGATAAAACATGAGAGACTCTTAACTATAGGGAAAAAAAACTGAGGGTTGTTGGTGGGGAGGTGAGTGGGAGGATGGGGTAGTTGGGTGATAGGCATTAAGGGGGGGCATGTGATATAATGAGCACTGGGTGTTACAAGCAAATGATGAATTATTGAACTCTATATCTGAAACTAAGGATGTACTGTAAGTTGGCTAATTGAATTAAATTAAAGAATCCAAGATCTGAATACCTAGTGTACTTATTGTTACTAGGGATTTATTGCTTCTAGGCCTTCTTAGCTCAAAGAGAAAGGAAACATGTATTTACTACACTGTATATACACACATAACTATAAATATTTCTATGTGTAACCATTTGTAACTATATTATGCTAAGCCTTAGTTGATACAGGTGTCTGATTTTCATACATTACTGTACCCATCACTCTCCCTTCCTTTGCTTATCTATACCCATTATTACTCCTCCCTGTGCTTATCTATTTCAGAATTATTATCTCCTACCCCTATGATGGAAAACACAATCAACTACAGAACAATGCTTATGAATATTTCCTTTACCTTTGTCTTATAGACTCTACTCATTTCCAACATTACTTAGGTCCAGTACTTTTTCTCTCCATCCCCTTCAGTGAGTTAGTTTCATAGATTTGTAATAAACTTATATTATTTGTTATATTTTGCACTCCATTCCCCAAAATTATTTTTCAAAGCATGCATATATTAAGGTTTGCACTTTGTACTATAATATTCTATGTATTTTGACAAATGCAAGTTGATATGTATCCACCATTACTGTATCATACAGAATAGTTTCACTGCACTAAAAAATTTCCTATTCTCCACACATTCAAATACCCACTGCCCACAACTCATGGCAATCACTGATTTTTTAATGTCTTTATAACTTTGCCTTGTCTAGAATGTTGTGTAATTAGTATCATGCAGGTATGTAGACTTTTCCAACTGGCTTCTTTCACTTAACAATATACATTAACATATATCCATGCATCTTTATGGCTTCTTAGCTTTTTTTTTTTAATTTATTGAGATATAATTGACATATAACATTGGGTAAGTTTAATGTGTACATCCTGTTGATTTGATTAATATATTGCAATGATTACCATCATAGCATTAGTTAAAACTTTTATTATATCACATCACTACCATTTATTTTTGTTGTGGAAACAGTTAAGATCTAGTCTCTCAGGAACTTTGGAGTTTATAATTCAGTATTGTCTATAATCACCATGCTGTGAATTAGATCTCTAAGATTTATTTTCTACTGCTTGCAAATTTGTAGCTTTAAGCAATATCTCCCCAATTCTCCCACACACATGCCCCCCACTCCTGCCTCTGGTAACCACCATTCTATAATTTTACAAGTTCAGCTTCTTTTAGATTCCACATTATATGGGATACCTTAGAGTATTTATCTTTCTCTGTTTGAGTTATCCCAATTACTATAATGCCTTCAAGGTCCATCCTTGTTGTTGCAAATGGGAGGATTTCTTTCTTTTTCATAATATTTGGTTGTGTGTATATATACCACATCTTCATTATCCATTCCTCCACTGATAGGCACACTTGTTGTTTCCATATCTTGGCTATTGTGAAAAGTGCTCTAGTAAACATGGGGGTGCATATATTTCTTTAATATCCTGTTTTTATTTCTTTTGAATGTATACCCAGGAGTGGAATTGCTGGATTATATGGCAGTTCTATTTTTAAGTTTTTGAGGAGCCTTAATACTGATTTCCAAAATGACTAAACTAATGTTCATGCATAGCAGTTTATAAATTTCTAGGAATGCATTCATTTCTTCCAGATAGCCTAATTTGTTAGCATATAATTATTCATAATATGTTCTTATAATTGTATTTTGTCAGTGTTGTTGTGATCTCTCTTCTTTCATTTATGACTTTATTAATTTGGGTCCTTTCTCTTTTCTTTTTGATAAGTCTGGCTAAGGGTATGTTGAACGTATTAATTCTCTCATATAACCAGTTTCTAGTTTCATTTACTGTGTTCCACTGTTCTTTTGGTTTCTATTTCATTAATTTCTGCTCTAATCTTTATTAATTCTCATCTCCTGCTTGCTTTGAGTTTTGTTTGCTATTCTTTCTCCAGCTCCTCTAGGTGCAAGGTTAGCCTGTTTATTTGAGACTTTTTTGTTTGTTTGTTTCTGGAGAAAGGCTTGTATTGCTATGCACTTCCCTCTTAGGACTGCCTTTGCTGCATTCCAAAGGTTTTGAACAGCTGTGCTTTCATTTTCATTTGTGTCCACGAATTTTAAAAATTTTTCTTTAATTTATTGCTTGACCCATTAATTCTCTAGTAGGATGCTCTTTGACCTCCAATTATTTGATTTCCTTCCAAATTTCCTCTTGTGCAGATCTTGGTTTCTAATAATAAAGGAACAAATGATCTTTTGAGAACTGGCTGAAACTACAGCTCAAGCAGAAAACACATAATATGAGCCATCTTGTAGTTACAGAGATGAAGGAAGAAAATGTTTGAAATGGGTGGGAAATATCAAAAAGGGAGACAGAACATGAAGGCTCCTAACTCTGGGAAACGAACTAGGGGTGGTGGAAGGGGAGGAGGGTGGGGGGTGGGGGTGAATGGGTGACGGGCACTGAGGGGGACACTTGACGGGATGAGCACTGGGTGTTATTCTGTATGTTGGAAAATTGAACACCAATAAAAAAAATAAATTTATTATTAAAAAAATCTTTAAAAACATAATACATACTTAAAAAAATAAAATAAAAAAGGAAAATGTTCGAAAAGAAAAGAAAAGATTTAAAAAGATTAAAAGAACATTTACATTGATGAGGGTATATTAAATGAACAGAGGAGGCTCCTGAAGTGGCTCCCAATGGTCAAGTGGAATGAATTTAAGCAACAAAATAAATTAGCGTTGAGTTATAACCCAAAATTGAAAATTAATAGCCATGAATTCATACTAATATAAATAAATGATTGAATAAATAAATAACTGGGAGGAAGAGTTCAATGTTCCCTGTAGAAGAGTTCCAAATATTTTAGGCAGGTAGTACCTACCAATTGCTCCCAAATCCTTAAGTATGTGCTGCAGATAGTGGCTTCCTCCAAAGAGTACAGTATGGAAAGAGGTTTAAAAGAGTAACGCTATAGTAGAGAACCTTGACAAACACTACCTCAGCTAGATGATCAAGATTAACATTAACACTGCTAAGTCATATTGAGAACACATACTCTTAATATGATGTGATAAAAGTGGCCCTTTATCCCTGTAGTCTTCTTCCATAAACATATAACTCTCATCTAACTGCATATGTTCCCTTTTCCTACTGTAACAAATTACCATAAATTTAGTGGCTTAAAACAAGAGAAGTGCATTCTCTTTGAGTTCTGGGAGCCCCAGGAGGCTGAAATGAGTCTTCTGGACTAAAGCCAAAGTTTGCAATAGGGTTGGTTACTTCTGGAGGTTCTGGGGGAGAATTTGTTTCTTACCTTTTCTAGGTATTTGAAGCTGTTGGCATTCCTTTGGTTTCTGTTTCTATTGTCATATTGCCTTATCTTCTTCTATAGTCAAATTTCTCTTTGCCTCCCTCCTATAAAGATGTTTGTGGTTACATTTAGGGTCCACCCAGACAAGGAAGATAATTTACCCATCTCAAAATTCTTAATCACATTTATAAATTTCTTTTTGCAAGTTTAACTTTCCAGGTTCCAGAGACTAGGACATGGATATTTTGGGGGGGGGGGGGAGCATCATTCAGCCCATGAGAAAAGACATCAGACATGTCCCAACTGACAAGTATTCTACAAAATATCTGGCCAGTACACCTCAAAACTGTTGAGGTCATTAAAAACAAAGTCTTAAACAGTGTCATAGCTACAGAGTCTGAGAAAATATGGTAATTAAATTTAGTATAATATTCTAGATGGAATTTCAAGTAGAAAAATACCATTAGCTAAAAACTAAAGAAATCTGAATAAAGTGGGATTCAGTTAATAATAATGTATCAATATAGGCTTACTAATTGTAAATTATATACTAGGTTAATGCAAAATATTAATAATAAGGGAAATAGGGTTTGTTGTGCATGCAAAACTTATACTATTTTTGCCACTTTTTTGGTACATCTGAATATATTCTAAAGCTAGAAAACTATATTAAAAGTTAAAAATATGTTGGCGCACCTGTAGAGCATGTGACTCCAGATCTCAGAATTGTGAATTTGAGCCTCACATTAGGTGTGGAACTTACAAGAAGGGCTGCCTATGTGGCTCAGTCAGTTAAGCATCTGCCTTTGGCTCAGGTCATGATCCTGGGGTCCTGGGACTGAGCCCTGCATCAGGCTCCTTGCTCATCAGGAAGCCTACTTCACCCTCTCCTTCTGTTCTCTCTCTCAAATAAATAAAATCTTACTAAATAAATAAGTTTAAAAATGTTATTTATAGTCTGATTTCAATTATGTCCAAACAATGTAAATCTACACAAAATCCAGAGGGAAGCACACAAAACATTGAGAGTTCATTTTGATTGATGGTTACTAAGACATGATTTTCATATTAAAAGCAAACATGTAAACATTACTAATATAAATAAAAATTTCCTTGAATTTTCAAGCCAGAAATGAAGTTCCAATACTCATGGGCATTGTGGATCTGTCTGTGATCATAAATGATATTGCAAATGACCACCTTATATATAAATCTTTGTTGCACTTCAGATTGTTTCTTTAGGACAGATTCCTAGAAGTGGGTGGAATTATTAATAGATGTGATACTCTAAAAAAGATTATAAATATTTATACTCTTACAAGCCATTTTTTGTAATTTCATCCACTGTTTTTCTGCCTAGTGTTTCCCAATGCAGAGATGAAATATTTACCTATATTTTTCTTATATTTAAGTCATATATATTAATCTTTTCCATCTTGTTATTCATATAGAAGAATTTTTAAAGTTAGGTTTTTGAAAAGGATGCAATTTAGGAGAGTAAAACTATCTTTCCATAATGTTTTGATTATTGATTTACTTGTATTAAAAACTGAAATTATGAGTAGCTTTTTTTCTTGATCTCTAAAATGAAGAGATTACCAAAAGAGTACTTGCAAAGATTAAGGACTACTTCTGATTTAGGTAACCGCCTCCAGGTTCAGGTTCAAGTACTCATCAACTGGGAACAATAATAAAATATATATATGTCCTTGTAGGAGGAGAGTTTAGGTTCTTATAATAGCTCCGGAGATACCTTGATTATGTCCCTAATAGGTACGTACCCAAGACGCAAGAGCAAGAAACAATGTCTGCTCTACCACAGTTTATAATATAAGCATATTATAAACTATTTTTTCAATTCATATTTTTATTTTAGAAAAATGTAGGTGTTTTAATAGATCTTTCTCAGCTTTATTAACAACTCTTGACTTTATGAAATAATAACTTCAGCAAGTGGCCTTGAACAGTTAGAGGACATAGTTGATTATTCATGCTTCTGGGATATGAAGGGATTGATCTGAATAATAGTAGACAATCTCTAAATCACTTTTTCCCCCCATTTTCACTGTTTGTTTTCCTGGTAAGAATAAGATTTGTTAAGATTTAGTGGAATATTTTTTTTTCTCTTTTATTTATTTTTTTAATTAATTTTTATTGGTGTTCAATTTACCAACATACAGAAAAACACCCAGTGCCCATCCCGTCAAGTGTCCACCTCAGTGCCCGTCACCCATTCCCCTCCAACACCCACCCTCCTCCCCTTCCACCACCCCTAGTTCATTTCCCCGAGTTAGGAGTCTTTATGTTCTGTCTTCCTTCCTGATATTTCCCAACATTTCTTCTCCCTTCCTTTATATTCCCTTTCACTATTATTCATATTCCCCAAATGAATGAGAACATACACTGTTTGTCCTTCTCCGATTGACTTATTTCACTCAGCATAATACCCTCCAGTTCCATCCACGTTGAAGCAAATGGTGGGTATTTGTCGTTTCTAATTGCTGAGTAATATTCCATTGTATACATAAACCACATCTTCTTTATCCATTCATGAAACGTCGGGACACCTGCACCCCGATGTTTCTATCAGCAATGGCCACAATAGCCAAACTGTGGAAGATTTAGTGGAATATTTTTTTATCATGATACAAATAAGCAAATTACAGAATTTTAGAGTAGGAATGGATTCTCCTTTGAAAATGTTAACCACACTTGTTTTAAACTACTTTTATGCAGAAGCTTTAAGAATAACAATTCTAGGGGAGCATGGGTTGTTCAGGCAGTTAAGTGTCCAACTCCTGGTTTTGGCTCAGATCATGATCTCAGGGTCTTGAGATTGAGCCCTGTGTCGAACTCCTTGCTCAGCAGAGAACTTGCTTTTCCCTCTCCCTCTGCCCCTCCCCAGGCTGTGCTCTCTCTCTCTCGCTCTCTCTCTCTCTCTGTCTGTCTCTCACTCTCACTCATGCTCTCTCCCTCAAACAAATAAATACAATCTTTTAAAAAAGTAAAAATAAATAAAATGAATGGATAAATATTTTTTAAAATGACAATTCTATTCTGGAAAAAATATCTTATATACACTTGAGTGATTGGAACAAAGAGTTTTTGCATATAAAATAAGTGGTAGCTTAATGGTACATCATATAATAGTATCAAAATATTATTCCATTCCTACATTGCCTCATTATTCTAAGTCATAAAAAAATTAGGTTTTATTCTTTTAGGATGGATAATGGGGAAAGGCATTATTTAAGAATAAACTCAATGTATTTTCTTTGAGTTGCATTTAATTTTCAAGTATACTAGCTTTCCTCAGTGTTAACAGGATCAAGCCTATTAATTCTGAACTAATTGGTACTGATATTTCACGTAGCACTGCATTAATATCCAGAAAATGCTTCAATTCAAAATTTGTCTTTTCATACAGAATATATGTGAAAAAATTATATTCCCTTTTGCTTAAATTCTAGATTATTGAATGTATTAAATATATCTAGTAAGAGAACATTTTCTTTTCTGTACATTCTTTTTTAATAATAAATTTATTTTTATTGGTGTTCAATTTGCCAACATACAGAATAACACCCAGTACTCATCCCATCAAGTGCCCCCCTCAGTGCCCACTACCCAGTCACCCTCACCCCCGCCCACCTCCCCTTCCACCACCCCTAGTTCGTTTCCCAGAGTTAGGAGTCTTCCATGTTCTGTCTCCCTTTCTGATAGTGAAAGGGAATAAAGGGGAAAGGAGGAAAAATAAGTGGGAAATTTTCTGTACATTCTTAAAGCAATAAGCCAAAACTCTGTTGAACTCAGATTTTGTCTTCACTCCCATAGTAATTAAGTTATGATTAATAAATGGAATATGAAGATATGAGAATTATTGTCAAAAGACTAAAGTTTTAGATCTGTCACTAACTTTCTGATTGACTTTGGGAGGGTCACTTAATCATCTGCATATTTGTCTCCTCTTTTGGAAAAAAATTAAAAGATTTATTTTTTAAGCTTTGTTTCTGTTTCTGGAAAGCCAATCTGGCTTGATACTAATGTAACCAGGGAATAGAAGAGTGTTTGGCACAGAGTAAGTGCTCAATAAAGGTTTATTGACTTCGTGGACTTGCCCTTAATTATTTATTTATTTACTTAGTTAGTTATACTGCAAAAAGCTTTATTGCCATTTGATCCATGGCTTAGGAGAGAGCTCCAAGGGATCTGACCTTTTTAGCATTATTGTATTTTTTTAAGATTTTATTTATTTATTCATGAGAGACACGGGGGGGGGGGGGGGCAGATACACAGGCAGAGGGAGAAGCAGGCCCCACGCAGGGAGCCCGACGTGAGACTTGATCCCGGGTCTCCAGGATCAGGCCCTAGGCCGAAGGTGGCGCCAAACTGCTGAGCCACCCGGGCTGCCCCAGCATTATTGTCTTTTGTATAGAAGAGAATATAAGTCAGTTTTATTCCAAATAAAAAGAAAATGCAGTTCTTACCATTAAAAAAATCAGCACTTCAAAATTAATATTTATAGTCTTTATGTTCTCTATTGATTCTTTTTTTTTAAGATTGTATTTATTTGTTCATGAGAGACACAGAGAGAGAGAGAGAGAGAGAGAGAGAGAGAGAGGCAGAGACACAGGCAGAGGGAGAAGCAGTCTCCATGCAGGGAGCCCGACGTGGGACTCGATCCCAGGTCTCCAGGATCAGGCCCTGGGCTGAAGGTGGCGCTAAACTGCTGAGCCACCTGGGCTGCCCTCTATTGATTCTTTTAACTATAGTTGTATCAGTTGAATATTGCTCATTCCAAATTGTCACTCAGAAAATGTGAACACTTTGAATTAAACTAGTGGAGATTTAAAGCATATAAGAAGGGCAGCCCCAATGGCTCGGTGGTTTAGCGCTGCCTTTGGCCGGGGGGTGTGATCCTAGAGACCCTGGATCGAGTCCCACGTCGGGCTTCCTGTGTGGAGCGTGCCTGTGTCTCTGCCTCTCTCTCTCTCTGTCATGAATAAATAAGTAAAATCTTAAAAAAAAAGCATATAACAAAATGCTATAACCTTTAGCAGAGAAAAATCTGCATGTATTTATAATAATTTACTGATGATATGCCATGTGTTTTTTTCCTAAATGTACCCATAATTCATTGTTTCTAAAATATTAAATATTTACACTTTGCTGATCTCTCAATAATATTTTATTTTGGCATGATAAGAAAAAATGTCATTGAAACTGAATACTTTCCCATATTCATGTGCTCTGATATATTTAACAAGACATTTTAATCTCACTCTTCAAATCCTTTAAAACTCTAAACTCAAGGTATACCTTAATTGTTAAGCATTTATGTGACTATATTATATATGCTTTAGGACTATATCATATATATATATATATAAAACATAGCTATTTTATTGTATATAACATACAACTATGATATATACAAAATCATTTTTGCAGATCTAAAATAATGCATTTTTAAATTTTACTTTTTTATTTAAATTCAAGTTAGTAAAAATATAGTGTAATATTGGTTTCAGGAGTAGCATTTAGTGATTTATCACTTAGGTACAATACCCGGTGCTGAGCAGCCTGGGTGGCTCAGCGGTTTAGCGCCGCCTTCCGCCCAGGGCATGATACTGGAGACCGGGGATTCAGTCCCACGTCGGGCTCCCTGCATGGAGCCTGCTTCTCCCTCTGCCTGTGTCTCTACCTCTCTCTCTCTCTCTCGCTCTCTCTCTCTGTTTCTCGTGAATAAATAAATGAAATCTAAAAAAAAAAAAAAAACAATACCCGGTGCTCATCACAGGTGCCCTCCTTAATGCCCATCACCCATGTAATACTTCCACCCCTCCTGCCCTCCTTCAACCCTAAGTTTGTTCTCTATAGTTAAGAGTCTTTTATGATTTTCGTCCCTCTCTGTTTTTATCTTATGTTTCCTTCTCTTCCCCTATGTTCATCTGTTTGGTTTCTTAAATTCCACATGTGAATGAAATCATATATTTGTCTTTCTCTGATGACATATGTTGCTTAGTATAACACACTGTAGTTCCAACCACACTGTTGCAAATAGCAAAATTCCATTCTTTTGGATGGCTGAGTTATATTCCATCACATGAATACATACCATTAATTTTTATTCTATTCATCAGCCAGTGAACATTTGGCTCTTTCCATAATTTGGCTATTGTTGATAAGTGCTGCTATAAACATTGGGGTGGACATGCCCCTTCAAATCAGCATATTTGTGTCCTTTGTATAAGTACCTAGTAATGCCATTGCTGGGTCATTGGGTAGTTCAATTTTTAACTTTTTGACAAACCTCAATACTGTTTTCCAGAGTGGCTGCACCGATTTATATTTCCACCAACTCTTTAAGAGGGTTCTCTATTTTCTGCATCCTTGCCATTATCTGTTGTTTCCTGAGTTGTTACTTTTACTCATCCCAACAGGAGTGAGGTGGTGTCTCATTATGGTTTTGATTTGTATTTCCCTGATGATGGGTGATGTTGAACATTTTATAATCTGTCTGTTAGCCATTTGAATATCTTCCTTGGTGAAATGTCTGTTCATGTCTTCAGCCCATTTCTTAACTGGATTATTTATTTTGGGGGTGTTGATTTCGATGAGTTCTTAATAAATGCTGGATACTAGCCTTTTATCTGATATGTCATTTGTGAATATCTACTCCCATTCTGTCAGATGCCTTTTAGTTTTGTTTTCTTCACTGTACAAAAGCTTTTTATCTTGATGAGGTCCCAATACTTCATTCTTGCTTTCATTCCCCTTGCCTCCAGAGACATATCTAGTGAGAAGTTGCTGCAGCTGATGTCAAAGAGGTTGCTGCCTGTGTTCTCTTCTAGGATTTTGATGGAATCTTGTCTCACATTTAGATCTTTCATCCATTTTGAGTTTATCTTTGTGTATGGTGAAAGAGAGTGGTCTAGTTTCATTCTTCTGCATGTGGATGTCCAATTTTCCCAACACCATTTATTGAAGAGACTGTCTTTCTTCCAATGGATAGTCTTTCCTCCTTTATCAAATATTAGTTGACCATAAAGTTGAGGGTCCACTTCTGGGTTCTCTATTCTGTTCCATTGATCTATGTGTCTGTTTTTGTGCCAGTACAATACTGTCTTGATGATTACAGCTTTATAATAGAGTTTGAAGTCTGAGATTGTGATGATTTCTGCTTTGCTTTGCTTTTTCAACATTACTTGGACTATTCAAATTCTTCTCTGGCTCCATACAAATTTTAGGATTGTTTGTTCTAGGTCTGTGAAAAATGCTTGTGTTATTTTGATTGGAACTGCATTGAATGCATAGATTTCGTTGAATAATATAGACATTTTAACAATGATTGTTCTTCCAATTCATGACATGGAATGTTTTTCCACTACTTTGTGTCTTTTTCAATTTCTTTCATAAGTGTTCTATAGTTTTCAGCATACAGATGCTTTACTACTTTGGTTAGGTTTATTTCTAGGTATCTTAAGTTTTTTTTGTGCAATTGTAAGTGGGATCAAATCCTTGATTTCTCTTTCTTCTGCTTCACTATCGGTATGTAGAAATGCAACAGATTTCTGTACATTGATTTTATAACTGAAGACTGCTGTATTCATGCATCAGTTCCATCAATTTTTTGGTGGTCAGGTTTTCTGTCATGTGGAGAGTATCACGTCATGTGGAGAGTGAAAATTTGACTTTCTTTTTGCCAATTTGAATGTGTTTTATTTCTGTTTGTTGTCTGATTGCTGAAGTTAGGACTTCCAGTATTATGTTGAACAACAGTGGTGAGAGTGGACATCCCTATCTTCTTTCTGACCTTAGGGAAAAAGCTCTCAATTTTTTGCAATTAAGGATGATGTTAGCTGTGGAATTTCATATATGCCCTTTATGATGTTGAGGTATGTTCCTTCTGTCCCTATATTCTTGATGTTTTTTATCAAGAAAGGATGCTGTGTTGTGATAAATGTTCTTCCTGTATCTATTAAAAGGATCATATGGGTTTTATCCTTTCTTTCATTATGCAGTGTACCATGTTGATTGATTTGTGAATAATGAACCAGTTCTGCAGCCCAGGAATAAATCCTGCTTCATCATGGTGAATAACTCTTTTAATGTACTGTTAGGTTTGGTTAGCTAGTATCTTGAGAATTTTTGTATCCATGTTATTCAGGGATATTGTTCTGCAATTCCCTTTTTCAGTGGGGTTATTGTCTGGTTTTGGAATGAAGGTAATGCTGGCCTCATAGAATGAGTTTGAAAGTTTTACTTCCATTTCCATTTTTTGGAAGAGTTTCAGAAGACTAGATATTAATTTTTCTTTACATGTCTGGTAGAATTCCTCTGGGAAGCCATCTGGCCCTGGACTTTTGTTTGTTGGGAGATTTTTGATTACTGCTTCAATTTCTTTGCTGGTTATTGTTCTGGACAGGCTTTCTATTCCCTCCTGCTTCATTTTTGGTAGTTCATATGTTTTTAGGAATTGATCTATTTCTTCCATATTACCCAATTTGTTAGCAAATAATTTTTCATAATAATCTTTTATAACTGTATTTCTTTGGTTTTGGTTGTGATTTCTTGTCTTTTACTTGTGATTTTATGTATTTGGATCTGTTCTCTTTTCTTTTTTGGTAAGTGTGATTAAGGGTTTATCAATTTTGATAATTCTTTCAAAAAACCAGTTCTTAGTTTCCTTGATCTATTCTACTGTTTCTTTTTGGTATCTGTATCATTCATTTCTGCTCTAATCCTAATTATCTCCTTTATTTGACTGTTTTCAGGCTTTATTTTATATTCCTTTTCCAGTTTCTTTAGGTGTAAGGTTAGGTTGTATATTTGAGATTTTTCTTGCTTCTTGAAGAAGGCCTGTATTATTATGTTCCACCTTTGTTGCATCCCAAAGGTTTTGGACTGTCATTTGTTCATTTTCATTTGCCTCTGTGTATTTTCTTACTTCTTTAATTTTCTGAATAACCAATTCATTCTTTAGTAGGATGTTGTTTAACCTACATGTATTTTTGGCCTTCCCTATTTTTTCTTTGGTTGACTTCAACTTTCATAGTATTATGGTCTGAAAATATGCATGATATGATTGCAACCTTTTTGTACGGGCTGAGGCCTGATTTGTGACCCAGTATGTGATCTATTTTGGATAATGTTACACAGGCACTTGAAAAGAATGTGTATCCTGTCGCTTTAGGTCAAAATACTGTGAATATATATGTGAAGTCCATCTGGACCAGTGTGTCATTCAAAGCCTTTGTTTCCCTGTTGATCGTCTGCTTAGATGCTCTGTCCATTGTTGTGAGTAGGATGTTAAAGTCCCCTACTATTATTGTATTACTATCACTGTTTATTTAATTTTGCTATTGATGCTTGATAGAATTAGCTGCTCCAAAGTTGGGGGCATAAATATTTACAATTGTTAGATCTTCTTGTTAGAGAGGCCCCTTTATTATGATATAGTGTCCTTCTTCTTCTATTATTACAGTCTTTGGTTTAACATCTATTTTTGTCTGCTACAAGTATGACTACTACACCTTCCTTTTGATGTCCACTAACATAATAGATGGTTAGATGGTTCTCCATCCCTCCCTTTCAAACTGTAGGTGTCTTTGGGTCTAAAATTAGTCTCTTGTAGACAGTATATCAATGGGTCTTGCTTTTTTATGCATTCTGATACCCTATGTCTTTTGATTGGAGCATTGAGACCATTTACAGTCAGAGTGATTATTAATAGATATGATTTTAGTGCCATTGTATTACCTGTAAAGGCTCTGTTCCTGTAGATTGTCCCTGTCCTTTCCAGTCATTATCACTTTCAGTATCCTTTTCCTGCTCAGAGGGTCCCCTTTAGTATTTCTTGCAGAGATGGTTTAGTGTTCACAAACTGGTTTAGTTTTTGCTTACCTTAGAAACTATCTCTCCTAGTCTGAATGACAGTCTTGCTGGAGAAAGTATTCTTGGCTGCATATTTTCCTCATTAAGCATGTTGAATATATCATCCCACTGCTTTCTGGCCTGACAATTTTCTGTGAACAAGTCTGCAGCTACCATAGTGTTTCTACCCTTGTAGGATAAGGACTTTTTTTCCCTAGCTGTTTTCAGAATTCTCTCTTTATCTTTGTATTTTGCAAGTTTCACTATTATATGTTTTGGTCTTGAGTTCTCTAAGTCTATATTCATGATTGATTAGTTTTCTTTCCTTCTTCTTTTGAGTTTCATTATTTTCCATAACTGTATCTTCTCTATCACCTCTTCAATCCTCTGCTTCTTCTGTCTTCATTGTGATTAATTTACTCAGTTTTGCATCTCAGTTATGACATTTTTTATTTTGACCTGACTGGTTTTTAGATCTTTTATCTCTGTAGCCAGGTTTTCTCTGGTGTCTTATATGCTACTTTCAACCCCAGCTAATATTCTTAATGATGGTTAAAGGTTCTTGTTCTGAAAGATTGCTTTTACTGTTTTGAGAAAATCCCTAGCTGTGATCTTCCTTTTGCAGAGAATTTCTCTGTCTTGTCATTCTGTCTAGGTTTCTCTCTTTTGTGTATTATGAAAAATTGCTATGTTTCCTGCTCCTGAGAGTAATACTATATTAAGAAGGGATCCTACACTATCCAGGGCCTGGCACTTCAGAAAGTGTTTCTGGTGTATGCTGTTTGCATTCTGCTGTTGTGTTTTGGCTGTTCTTCCCACAGATCAGTCCTCTGTAGAGCTCCTTCTTGCTTGCTATGGGGAGTGTTTGGACCTTGAACAAGGAGTGGTTTGATTTGTTTGTTAAGAAAAATCTGATTTTAAAAAAGCCCAATTCAAAAGAGAGAGAGAGAGAGAGAGAGAGAGAGAGAGAAAAGGAACAAAAAAGCAAATAAACTGACAAACAAAATATATAACTCTGATTCCAAAGAAAAATAAAGGAAAAAAGAAAAGAAAAGATGTCTGGTCCAAAAAATGAGAAATGAGACAAACAAATCAAGAAATGAACAAAAACCTATAAACCTGATTCTAAAGAAAAAAAAATAATATAAACTTAAAAAAATTTTAAATGGAAAGCCTAGTCCTATTTCCACCAGAATTGAAGCTGACACTTTGGCACACTCTATGATCAGTAGACTTGATGCATGCAGGATGCCTTTGTTCACCTTCTGGATTAGAGGCCTACTACACTGGCTTACTATCAGACCTGCCCTGGTAAAGATGATCTTGCTGGGTGTAGGGGAGGGTTTGGTGTAAGTGGCTCCAGCCTCCACTGGAGATGCTGTGTTTCTCTCTGAAGTCCAACTGTGCTGGTATGTGGGGATGGGGAGGTGGGAATGTGGGGAGGGTCAAAGATGACATCATACCACTTCTCATTTCTGGGGCAGGGAACTCATGACTGCTACTGTCCAAAAGGCCCTCACAGAAAAGTGAACAACCTTACCTCCTATATCTGAAGCTTTCATCAAATTCCTGTCCTCCACCTGTATTTGCCTGGGCTGTCAGCACACTAGAAGTCATAGTTCTCTTGTGCTTTATCTCTGGCTGAGGGCTAGGATTCAAAACTACAAATCTTAAAGGACCTGGCAAGGTGAGGACCCACTCCCCTCCCCTGGAAGTGATCCTTGCAGTGCTGTGCCTGGCACCTTTCTGTGCCAGAAAATCAGCTGAAGTCTATAGTGAAGCACTGAGAAAAGATGCAACCAGGTGATCTGTCCTCTGCATTTGCCTCTGTCCTCTTTTGCTTAACAGGCACTCAATGGTTCCCAAGGGGCCTTTTGTACTTGGAGAAGAAATATACTCCCTTCCAAAAGTACTCCAGTTCTCTCTCAGTGTGATCTCAGGGGATCTCCACACCACAGCATCTTGTGGGAACCCTATGCACTGCTCTCTCTCCCACTATCTCCCCCTCTCCCTGACTTCTCTCCTAAAAAAAGTCTCCCTCCCCTCTGTGGTACCACAGGTTTTCTTTGCCCCAATTCATGTCTCTGAACCTCGCATCTGCCATGGTCTCCCTCCAATTATGCAGGTTGTTTTCTTAATCCTCAGATTGATTTCCTAGTTGTTCAAAATGATTTGATGTTGATCTGTGTTTGAGGGTCAAGGGAAGCCCAGGATCCCACTACTACTATACCACCTTTACTTCTTCCCCCTAAAATAACACATTTTAAAAAAAGATTTTATTTATTTATTCATGAGAGACACACAGAGAGAGAAAAACAGAGATACAGGCAGAGGGAGAAGCAGGTTCACTGTGGGGAACCCCATGTGGGACTTGAACCTGGGACCACGGGATCGTGCCCTGAGCCAAAGGCAGATGCTCAAACACTAAGCTACCCAGGTATCCCTAAAATAACACATTTTATAAGCAATCTAAATTCATATTAAAACAAGGAATATTTTACTTGTTAGGGTTTTATTGTTGCCATCATTTATTTCTAACTTATTGAGATGTCAGAGAATATCTGTATGATAAAGATTTTTGAAATTTATTGAAAATTACATTTCATAAATGTTATGTATGCACTTGAAAATAATGGTGTGTTTTTTTATTTCCTGGGATTTGTAAGTGCTTATTAGATTAAGCAGATTAAGTTTATTCATTATATTTTGAATAATCTATTTTTACTGATATTTTACTGTTTTCTTAATCTATCTTTACTTATCAGCCTATACTTGGATTCATGTGTTTTTAAGTCAATTTCTTCTTAAAGAGACAAAGTAAGACCTCTTAGTAAATCACAGATCCCTACACCCAGAGTTTTGGATTCAGTAGTTCTGTTGTGAGGCCTGGGAATTTGCATTTCTAACAAATTCCTAGGTAATTTGTAGGTAATGCTGATGCTGCTGTGGTCTGTGACCAATGACATTTACACATCAGAAATGTCTGAGTCAGGAGAGGCTGAATTAAGAAAAAAGGTGTTATGCTATTATGTTGGCAAGTCGAACTCCAATAATAAAAAATATATATATATATATAAGAAAAAAGAAGAAAGAAAAAAAAGAAAAAAGAACCACCAAAATGTGGTTCACTCAATGTAAAGGACAAGGCTCATTCTTTGCCTCCACACCTGTATCCTTAGGAAGTAATTGGAAGAGGCCTCTTAGCTCAGAGTGACTGGATATGGAAGCAATCTTGATCATGTCAGCATTTATGGGAAACAGGCCAGGTACACAGATAATGCAGAGAAAGGATTCTGCTTTATACACATAGTGCCAAATCAGTGCTATGTCAAAGCAGGGGCACTGCAGGCTAGTAAGATGCCCCTACTTTGATTGACCTTTTGTTGTACTAAGATATGCAGATAGCTACAAAAACTGTAAATTTATTTATGAGTGAGTTTTTTACCTAATCCCCATTGATTTCTGCCTTTTAATCTAATAGAAACAAAAGATGAATCCCATATTTTAAAAGTTCATTTCTAGGTATTGGGGAAGAAAGGACACAGGATTAATGAGATATTAAATTTTTCTATTCAATTTTTTTATTTCAATATTATGCCATTTTAAAAATTGTCTCTTGAAAAGGAAAATAAAATGGAGAAAAATAAAATATAGATGACGTTTATGTAAATTTGGAGTAGGGAAAAAACTTCTTAAGTATAACATCAAGGATAATGATGGCACTGATGTTTAACATTTGTTTACCCTGACATCAAAAGATAAAATAACATAAAAGGAGACAAAAGAAAAATAATTTCAAAAATTGAGAGGCCAATAAAGAATTGGAAAAAATTTTCCAATGATATGACAAAGGGATATTTTCCTTAATACATATAGTGTTCTTACAAATCAAGAAAATAACAAATACCTCAAATGAGGTATAGAGCTTTGTGTTAGTTATTGCTTTATCTCCAGCTTCTAATACATAGTACATACTTAAAAGTATTTTCTATAAATGAATGTTTTTCAAAAAAGTAGGGAAAATGAACTCATAAACATATAGAAATATTCAAGCTTAATAAAAGTCAATTAACAAAAAATTCTAAGATTGATCCTTCTGCCTGGATTATCTTCTTGTGTACTTAGAAAATTCCTCAAGCTGGGGCACCTGGGTGGCTCAGTCAGTTAAGTATCTGCCTTCAACTCAGTTCCTGATCTCAGGGTCCTGGGATCAAGCCTCATGTTGGGCTCCCTGCTCAGCAGGGAGTCTGTTTCTCGCTGCCTCTGCCCCTCTGCCCTTCTCCCCACTAGTGCCTTCTCTCTCTCTCTCAAATAAATTAAATATTAAAAAAAAGAAAACCCTCAAAGTTTCAAGATATAGACCAAGTATCATGCCATCTCTGAAATCTTTTCTATTTCCCTCTCTCCATCATTTTCAGTGCTATGAAGTCACCTTATATATTATCCTGTCATTTTGTTTTGTTGTCTTAAAATTTGAGGACATGTTTGTCTTCCCAAGTGAACTTAATTCCCAAGGACAAGGAAAATTCCTTTTCTTCATTGTTTTTAAAATTGAGGTATAATTGACATATAACATTAGTTTCAGGTGTACAATATAATGATTTGATATATGTATATATTGCAAAATGACAAGAAATTTATTATTTATAGATGTACTTTTAAACTTCACAGCTTCTAGATTATGCTAGTTGCTAAATATTCATTATACTAAATGAAGTTGTCATACAAAAATGAGATGGAAAATTGAATATTCATTTATAAAGATAAATAGAAAAATGAATTATTTTTCTCTGATTATCATAGAATGCTAGTTTACTTTTGAAAGTATATGTTTTATTTTTAAAACTCTATTAATCTTTACTTTTATTTAATATCTTAAAATTTGTTTTTATATTTGGTACTGAATTTTCCATATCATATTCAATATTATGTTAGATTAATTGCACTGAATCTTTTCACTATAATCAAGCTAGATTGATCTTATCCTAAAATCTACATTCTGGTTTCACTATAGAGTTAGAGTGGCAATAGTTGTGGTATTGGCAAGTTTTATCTTTGTACAGGTTGCCTTATATATCTTAGGCTGTTTGTTACAAACTAACATGAGGAAGTCCCCAACGGAACCTTTTAAATTCTCAGGGAATATTTTAATTAATTAATTACTTAATTAATTAATTCTCAGGGAAGAATGTCAGTTGGCTTTTCCCACCAATAATCAGTAATCACTAATGCTCTGGAGGATAGCTCTGTGAGTTATCCCACACTTGTGTGAAGGTCCAGATCCTGAATTTGGTCCTTTAAATACAATAATTAACATTTTTCCCATAGTATGTTTGGATCCCAAACTTGGTCTTTTAATGTCTGTGATTTTATCACAAAAATGTAAAACGTTCATGCCTCCTTTGATACAGAAAAAAAGTGCATATGTCAAAATCAATTCTCTTTTTCTACAGATTATATGGTATTTATCCACTGTGAAATAAACATTGTTTAATATTTATATAATTTAAAATATAAAATACCTATTAAAAAAGGTTATGGGCCATAAAGAAGAGTTTAAACATATAACTGTGAGATTTTATTCTGGATACTCACTAGACTTTGGGTTCTTTTATGATTTAGTTGTGGCTTTTCTTTCACATTTCAGATTAAAGTAGATGTTTTATATTGCTATAAACTTATCATAGTTTGACATTTTCTGCTTGTTTTTGATGCTATTTTTTAATTTTTCTCATCTTTTAGGAACAGAACTTGAGGGATGCCTAGATGGCTCAGTGTGTTAAGCAACTGCCTTTGGCTCAGGTCATGATCCCAGAGTCCCAAGATCAAGCCCCACATCAGGCTCCCTGCTCAGGCAGGAGTCTGCTACTCCCTCTGCCCTTCCCCCTGCTCATGCTCTCTCTCTCTCAAATAAAGAAATAAAAATAAAATCTTTAAAAATAGAACTTGGCTTTCATATGGTGCATTAGAAAACTTATTTAAATATTTAAGTCACTAATATAAATAGTGTATTTTAGCCACTCTGGATGACAACTTTTCTGCTCACTGCCCATTTAATGAATAAATGTGTGACCTGACATAGAACTGAAAATAAGAGGGATGGAAATTACATTTACCTCAAATCATTTGTGTTTTAACTCAATTTATTAAGCCTTATAAATATAAATTATGCATATGTATTAAGTACTTAAATCAGTATACTAAGATGATAGGGAAAATGCATTTATATATTATAGTGCAGCTTTTGATTAACATGTGCTTTTTTAATTTGCATTGAAGTTAGCTAATGCATTATTAGTTTCATGGGTAGAATTTAGTGATTCAGTAACTCAAACCTGCCAGTCAAATTCTCAACAATACCTTGGTCAAATGTTAGTTAGATTCAGCCAGAGTTAAAACTCTTGATTATTTCATAGACAATGTTGTTGGTCGCAAAACATCCCTAACATCTCAAGCATCAAAGAAGAAAAATCAATCAAATTGCCATGTATTATCTTCTTTTTTAGCACACTGTGGTTTATATTAAAGTACAATTAGCATGATTTTCCTGGGAAACGTTTCATTGTGGAATGAGACTAATAATTATTCTAGCCCCAATCAACTTTATAGAACAACTGTGAAGCCAAAATGACATGTGTATGAAAGCACCTTAAACATTGCTCCATGATTAAAAACTATTATTAAAAATTAATCAGTATGAATAACATAAGTTGCACTTTGAAATGGGATTTATTTTTTATGAAAGTAATATACAATTATTGTTTAGAAAAATCAGTCATTAAAGAAAAAAGGTAATCCAACCATAAAATACCACCCAGATATTGTTAATAATCTTGTCACATTCCATTCTCTTATTCTATTTGTATGTGGGACCATGTCAAACTAAAAACTTCTGCAAAGCAAAAGAAATGATCAACAAAATGAAAAAGCAATCTATAGAAAGGGAGAAAATATTTGCAAATCATATATCTGACAAGGGTTTAATAACCACAATATGTAAAGAATTCATACCATTCAAACCAAAAAAGATCCAAATAGATTTTTTTAAAAGAAAACATAACAAATGGTCAACAAATATGTGAAAATATGCTCAACATCACTAATCATCAGGAAAATGCAAATCAAAGCTGCAATGAGATACCACTTCTTACCTGTCAGAATGGCTAATATCAAAAAGACAAGAAATAACAAAAGTTAGCAAGGATATGGAGAAAAAGGAATCTTCATGCACTGTTAATGAGAATGCAAATTGGGGCACCCACTATGGAAAACAGATGGAGTTTCCTCAAATAGAATTATTATATGATCCAGTAATTCCACTACTGGGTATTTATCCAAAGAAAATGAAAATGCTAATTCAAATAGATATATGCACTCCAATGTTTATTGTAGCATTATTTACAATAGCCAAGGCAAAGAAGCAACTGAAATATTCATCCATAGATGAATGGACAAAAAAATGTGGTAGAGATATATTTAGTGAAATATTACTGAGCCATAAAAAGGAAGATCTTAAAAAAAAAAAAAAAAAAGGAAGATCTTGCCATTTGCAACAACCAGATCATATAATTTGGACCCAGACCATGTAATTAGGTGAAATTAGTTAGGAAAAAAATACCATATGATTTCACTCATATGTGGCATTAAGGAAACAAAACAAAATGATACACACAAAAAAAGACAAAAAGCTAGACTCTTAAATACAGAGAACAAACTGATAGTTGCCAGAGGGAAGGTGGGTGGGGAGATGAGTGAAATAGATAAAGGGTATTAAAAGTACAGTTACTATGATGAGCACTGAGTAATTTATAGAATTGTTGAATCATAGTGTACACTTGAAACTTATGTAATATTGTATATTAATTATAATTCAATATAAGCAAATAAATGTATAAATAAATAAAAATATATAAGAAATTTAAAGTATAGAATGAAGCAAATTATAACAATCTCAACCTCCTGATACATCAGTCTTAGGGTTGCATATTTTATCCATATATATGTTACAGCATAGTAAAAATACCATATTAAGAATTAATCATATTTTTTGCATTTGTTGTCATAATTTTGTTACCTAATGATTAATCCAATAAAGATACTATAAATTGCTCAATGCTAAATTCATATGTCACTATTATATAAAAATCCATTGGTGGCTATCTTTATTGTATTGATATCTAACTTTTGAATTATTTTCTCAACATAACTTCCATCTTTTTTATTTTATTTATTTTATTTTATTTTATTATTTTATTTATTTTATTTTATTTTATTTTATTTTATTGGAGTTCAATTTGCCAACATATAGCATAACACCCAGTGCTCATCCCATCAAGTGCCCCCCTCAGTGCCTGTCACCCAGTCACCCCCACCCCCCTGCCCATCTCCCTTTTTACCACCCCTAGTTCGTTTCCCAGAGTTAGGAGTCTCTCATGTTGCCTCCCTTTCTGATATTTCCCACTCAGGAATGGATGCTGTATTTTGTCAAATGCTTTCTCTGCATCTATTAAGAGGGTCATATGTTTCTTGTATTTTCTCTTGTTGATATGATCAATCACTGATTGTTTTATTAGTGTTGAACCAGCCTTGCATCCCGGGGATAAATCCCACTTGGTCATGGTGAATAATCTTCTTAATGTATTGTTGGATCCTATTGGCTAGTATCTTGTTAAGAATTTTTGCATCCATGGTCATCAGGGATATTGGTCTATAATTCTCCTTTTTGGTGGGGTCTTTGTCTGGTTTTGGAATTAAGGTGATGCTGGCCTCACAGAACGAATTTAGAAGTATTCCATCCTTTTATTTTAAAATAACAGTGCTGTTTTTAATGGTGATTGGATGAGTTTAAAACATTATTAAGAGGTTAATGTATTCATAATTTGTCTTTCTACAAGTATCACTAAGTCTCACATCATTTAATATACTTAGCAGTGAAAATAGATCTCTAAGGTCCCTTCTAAGTTTACCGATCCATATTCGTTTTGTTGATTCTAAGGCAAAAGCATTTCTAGACTAAAAGTAGAAATTAGTTCAATAGGAAACTTTCTAATTTTATGAGTTACATCAATGAGAAAAAGTATAACTCACCTAAAAAATGTACTACTCCTGCTAGAATGTCTTTAAAATGTAAGGTAGTCATGTTCATAAACAATTTATGGAAACATGATCAAATAATTTCCATTTAAAGGAAAAAATTATGGCATTTCTCTAGGAACATTGATAGGAAAACTTTTAGAGTAGGATTAGTGACAATAGCTAAAGAGGAAGATGGAGCAAATAGGACTTCTGAAATGTCTCAGATGATAATATTGCCTCTGCTGTTTATAACTTAAGTTCAGTGGAATTTTAAAATACTTAGAAAAACAATGCATATTAGAATTCTGTATTAAAATATATAGTATATATCCAGGGATCCCTGGGTGGCGCAGCGGTTGAGCGCCTGCCTTTGGCCCAGGGTGCGATCCTGGAGACCCGGGATCGAGTCCCACGTCGGGCTCCCGATGCATGGAGCCTGCTTCTCCCTCTGCCTGTGTCTCTGCCTCTCTCTCTCTCTCTCTCTGTGCGACTATCATTAAACAAAATAAATAAATAAATAAATAAATAAATAAATAAATAAAATAAAAAAATAAATAAAATAAAATATATAGTATATATCCAGATTAACATTTCTACCTACTCTTCACAAAACTAGTAAAGTGGCAGTGCCAGAATTTGAAAGTAGTAGTCTAATTCTAGACCTTAGCCCCTTAACAACTATTCTTCAAATGCTTCTCAAATGTAAAAATTAAAGTAAGGTAAATTTCAAGGCAGCAATTCAGAATAATAGACCACATATTGCTTTGGTTCTTTGGGCCAGAGAGTGTTCAGACCAAAGAAAGCAGTGCCTAGAAGCCTCTTACAGATAATGAAGTCTTTTTGGGGACCACTGCCATAAAAAAGCATAAGAGCTAAACAGCTATGCCCACATTATTTTTCTACAGATGCATAATTGGCATTAGGAAAATCATTTCCTTTCCCTTTTTTATGCCTTCTTTTCTTGTTTCATTTTTCCCTTCCTTCCTTCTTTCCTTCCTTCCTTCCTTCCTTCCTTCTCTTCTTTCCTCCTTTCCTTCTTTTTTCAGCTTTTTCTGATAATATAGTAGTGTTTAGTACCCCTGGTTTCTGGGCACTAAATGACAATAGATAGCACTGCACCTCTGTCCCATTCATCAGGACAACTAAAAAGACTTCCAGCAAATTCCACAGGAAAAAAAAAATTAGGTCAACCAAAGTGCTTTTGCTTATTTATACATAATGGAAGGAGATTTTATCTACTGGTTAGAAGGGAAGTAACAATCCTTGAATATCAGCTATATCCCAAACATATTTAACCTTATGAAGTAGGGATATTATCTCCAATTTGCATATAAGTGAGAGTCAGAGATAATCTCCCCAGGTTCTTACAATGGTAGAGGAGGGAAATTTAATCAAGGTCTGAATAACAAAGGCACTGCATCGCAATGCCTGAATATGTGGGATGGCTATCACACTGCTTCAGCTGTCTGATCATATCAAGAACCTTTGATATTTACCCAGGTATAGTTTTCCCATTCAGACGAGTTTCAAGAATGGAGAATGCAATGCCTATCTTCTTAACTCATAATAAGTGTTTCATCTGAGAAATAGGTCTTTAAAAGGTTCTGACTGGTCAAAGATTATATTTTCACCTTTAGTAGGTGACTGATTCTTAGAATTTCCATTTCTTCCAGATCAAGAATTCAACATGGGGCCAAGGGATCTGAGAAAGTAGTCTCAAAAAAGACTATGCAACATTCAGCTCTAGAAATTTTAGAAAAAGAGATTGTTTGCAACTTTCCCAGATTGAGTGACATTTCGAAGCCAAGCAAGGAAATGGATTAACTAAAAAAAAATAAATATCTTGGCCATATGATTACCTAGTAAAAATATAGAGAAAGTAAATTGCTGTGTCTTAATAAAATTACCATTATTTTTTTATCCTATACATCTCCCAAGTCAACAACTTTTCTGTTAATTTAGATGTCAGTTGAACATATTTTCAAATTCATTAATTAGGAACTAGGAGTAGACTTTGCTATAAGAAATTTTGTTTACTTTTAAGGGTAGAATGTTAATTAACATGATTTGAGGATTATTGTAGTAATGAAATGATTTTTTTTGAAAAGGTCTAAAAAATGAAAAGTCAAAGGCTAGCATTTCAAAAATAACCAATTTTAGAAAACAATCTGATTTTCTTTGCAAATTTCTTTCATAATAATATCATAGTCTCAGTTTGCAAGTGAGAAACTTTTCTATGTCGATATTTTTTATGTTAAGAACCAGTGATTTTGAAGTTTGTAATATTCTTGATACATATTTCTCATTAATAAGTTTAATTATTTAATGTTCTACCCTTGAAACTCAATCTTATTTGATCATCAATAATAATGATGTCAGAATAATTACAACAATGCTGTGGATTATTTAACTTGTGTTGCATAGCTCTTTTATAATGTTTATAAGTATTTCAATATTGATTTCCAAAAAAGTATCAATTCATCCTCCATTTTTCTTCACTGTTGCTAATATTAATATTATATGTTAAAAATCATCTCTGCAAATGTAATAGAGGAAATTGTATTTTACAATAATAGTTGCATTTCTTTGATTTCTTGTCAACCTTGTAAAATGGAATATTTTAAATATGCTGAATAGTCACTTATTTTAGGAATTATATTTTCATGTCTCTAGCACATTTTTGTCCTATTTGAGAATTTTTTTCTTATTTAGTGTAAGATATTTATTTATATTAAACATATTAACTTACTGTCCATCATATACAATGCAAATTATTTCCCCACTTTCTAATTTTTAAATAATATTTTTTCCTTTTAAAGAGTTATTTAATATTTGTTTAATTTTAAATTTAATATATATGTTTAAAATACAGTCTCATTCCCATCTATACTGAGTTGGTTTCCATTATACTCTGTACCTTCCTCCCTCTAACCCAATTAAGAAATTATTGTTGAATTTCTACCAAGCAGTTGACATGCTTTGGTTTTCATGTTGTATTTGCCTGACATCAATGTGGAGTATGTAATGAATGAGAGTAATGTTAGAGTTAGATGAGCAGCCCAGGTGGCTCAGCAGTTTAGTGCTGCCTTGGCCCAGGGCGTGGTCCTGCAGACCTGGGATCAAGTCCCACGTCGGGCTCCTTGCATAGAGCCTGCTTCTCCCTCTGCCTGTGTCTCTGCCTCTCTCTCTCTCTCTCTCTCTGTCTTTCATGAATAAATAAAATCTTCAAAAAAAATGTTAGAGTTAGAGAAGTTGGTTAGAGATAACCAGATAACTATCTGCATAGATAGTAAGAGGAATGGATTCAAGTGAGTTAATGATGTAGAACCAATAGAATTAAGCAACTGATTGGTATGGTCAATGAGAAAATATCAGGTAGAAGAGGAGAAGTAGGTTGTAGGTAAGAAAAGAAATTTTGAATTTACAGGATCTGTATGATATCTATTTGGATATAAGGTCATTAGACCAATAAGGCCTATTACTTGTAGGAAAGGTTTAGATTAAAGATATAGAATTTTGAAGGAAATCATCTGCTCTGGGAATCAATTAAATGACTCAGAAAATTGTGGAGAAAAACAGATAGCCATGGTTGGCATCCTGGAAGACACCTAAATTTAAGACACAAAGGAAAAATAACATTTAGAGGATTGTCTTCATCAATTTGGGCTGCTACACCAAAAATACCATAAACTGGGTGGTTCAAATAATAAACATTTATTTCTCACAGTTCTAGAAGCTATATGTCCAAGATCAAGGAGTCAGCAGATTTTTGTGTCTGATGAAACCCTACTTCCTAATAACAAATTACCAACTTCTTGTGTCCTTTCATGGTGGAAAGAAGTTTAGAGATATCTCTGGGGTATTGTGGTCACAAATCCCATTCATGAGGGCACCAGTGTAATCACCCAATTATCTCCAAAGGCCCCACCTCCTAATACTATAATATTCAGCATTAAAATTTTAACATATGCATTTTTTAGGCACATAAACATTTAGTCTATAACAAGGATATTGAGAAAAGTAAGCAGAAAATCAGGAAATAGTAGTGTCACAAAGTCCAAAGGTTTACCTTTTGCATATCGTTTAAGTAGCAGTTGATATACTATGAGAAGGAAGAAATTTATGAATGCATTTATTGGCACTATTGCTCATTAAATATCTCTGTAAGATCTGATTCACATAGAATTGGTATATGCTATGAACTTTGTGTCCTCTTATTCCTTATAGGCCTTGCTTGGCTCTTATGCACAGAAGTTGATTAAACTGAGAAATAGTCTGTGGAGGAAAAATGTTTAGCAATGAACATGGTAATAGAGTCTGTTCTAGTCATAGAATTTTTTACACATTCTCTTGGGGAAGTTAATAGGACAATAGCACATTA
Source organism: Vulpes vulpes (assembly GCF_048418805.1). Lineage (NCBI taxonomy): Eukaryota > Metazoa > Chordata > Mammalia > Carnivora > Canidae > Vulpes > Vulpes vulpes. The sequence goes on along the minus strand of NC_132796.1, from coordinate 94,437,407 downwards.
CATCTGCAGTAGTTTTATTTCACTGCTGAATGTGTTGCACTGTATTTATTTTTTCCATGCCTTAAAATTCAACTGTTATTAAGTTTTTTGCTGTCATGAGCTATGACCAAGTATTAATAATATTTCATACTCCAAATATTTTGTTCACTAAAAATGTACATGAAGAAAATAAAATATTGGTTCTGAAATATTATTTTGATCATAACTCTAAAGCCAGTGAAGAGGTATGAAAACTATAGACACAACAGAGAAAATATTGTCAATGTAATTGCTCTCCTCTCATTTACCATCTTGGTTTTTTTTTTTTCTGAGTCTAATTTACTCATCATTTTCATTTTGTTTTTATAACCTTACTTGCATAGTATAATAGTTTTAGAGGAAATAAAAGAATTACATATTTCCAGGAAGCTTTAATTTGGGAGTATTCCCACACAAATTGCTTGCTGCCAGTTCTAGAAAACAGTGGAATGCTCAGCTGATCTAGTTTAGCTTTTTTCTAAATTCTAATTATTAATGCCAAATGTCAGAAAATTTAAACACTCTAGGTTGAGTATACTCTTGGGTATGTAGAGGAAGAAAAGATAATTTTTTCTCATCTTTTATCTCTGGCTCGGGCCCTGTAAATTAGACTAACAAAAGAAAGCTTAACAAGAGAAAAACAAACAGAAGTTTATTAATGTGTGCATCTTGCATATGCATGGGATAACTCAAAGGGATGGTTAGAGCTTGGGCTTATTCAACATATAAACAAAAGAACAATAAATTTTTAGAGACATGACAAGACAAAGAAAAAGGATGTTGAGTCTAGAGAAGTAGCAAATTATGGGAAGGCAAATATATGGGGAAATTTAGCAAGATTTGTCATGTAGATTCTTCTGGTACTGTCTCTTGGTTGATAAGGGTTTAGAGTTCTTTCCAATAATTAATTTATCTTCTTTCTGATAGAGAGATAGCAGTTATACAAATTTACATCCTGCTTTTAGGCATGTAGGGAGAGGGTAAAGAGCTTTCCTTGTATCTACTTCTTCTCGATTGCCTTCACCTCGAAATAATCCTTATGCTAAAGTGGTACATTTTGGGGTGGCATATGCTGCTACCCTTCACTCATCTCCATCAAAGAGAATTTGGGTGGCATGAGAGGATCTCACATCAAAGAAACTACCACTCTGATGAAGACATTTTTTTTTTACCTCCAAATGAAATTCTTTGCCATATATAATGCAATATAATGCACATAGGATAGGATTTCTTGGTTTTCTTTTTTATTTTTATTTTTATTTTTTCATAAATTTGTTTTTTATTGGTGTTCAATTTGCCAACATATAAAATAACACCCAGTGCTCATCCGATCAAGCGCCCCCCTCAGTGACCATCACCCAGTCACCCCACCTCCCGCCCACCTCCCCTTCCACCACCCCTAGCTCGTTTCCCAGAGTTAGGAGTCTCTCATGTTCTGTCTCCCTTTCTGATATTTCCCACTCATTTTTCTCCTTTCCCCTTTATTCTCTTTCACTATTTTTTATATTCCCCAAATCAATGAGACCATATAATGTTTGTCCTTCTCCAATTGACTTATTTCACTCAGCATAATACCCTCCAGTTCCATCCACCTCAAAGCAAATGGTGGTATTTGTCATTTCTAATGGCTGAGTAATTTTCCATTGTATACATAAACCACATCTTCTTTAACCATTCATCTTTCGGTGGACACTGAGGCTCCTTCCACAGTTTGGCTATTGTGGACATTGCTGCTATCAACATCAAAAACTTTCCAAGACATAAAATTCCAGGGCCAAATGGCTTCCCTGGGGTATTCTATCAAACGTTTAAAGAAGAAACCATACCTATTCTACTAAAGCTGTTCCAAAAGATAGAAAGAGATGGAATACTTCCAAACTCGTTCTATGAGGCCAGCATCACCTTAATTCCAAAACCAAAGACCCCACCAGAAAGGAGAATTATAGACCAATATCCCTGATGAACATGGATGCAAAAATTCTCAACAAGATACTAGCCAAAAGGATACAACAATACATTAAGAAGATTATTCACCATGACCAAGTAGGATTTACCCTCGGGACACAAGGCTGGTTCAACCCTCGTAAAACCATCAATGTGATTCATCATATCAGCAAGAGAAAAACCAAGAACCATATGATCCTCTCAATAGATGCAGAGAAAGCATTTGACAAAATACAGCATCCATTCCTGATCAAAACTCTTCAGCGTGTAGGAATAGAGGGAACATTCCCCAACATCTTAAAAGCCATCTATGAAAAGCCCACAGCAAATATCATTCTCAATGAGGAAGCACTGGGAGCCTTTCCCCTAAGATCAGGAACAAGACAGGGATGTCCACTCTCACCACTGCTATTCAACATAGTACTAGAAATCCTAGCCGCAGCAATCAGACAACAAAAAGAAATAAAAGGCATTCAAATTGGCAAAGAAGAAGTCAAACTCTCCCTCTTCGCAGATGACATGATACTCTACTTAGAAAACTCAAAAGCCTCCACCCCAAGATTGCTAGAGCTCTTACAGCAATTTGGCAGTGTGGCAGGATACAAAATCAATGCCCAGAAGTCAGTAGCATTTCTATACACTAACAATGAGACTGAAGAAAGAGAAATTAAGGAGTCAATCCCATTTACAATTGCACCCAAAAGCATAAGATTTCTTGGTTTTCTAAGGAAGAACATAATTCTAGATTGACTTTAAGGTTCTAACTTTAAAGCAAATTGGAAGATGGTCATTATACAGATTATAAAAGGAGCAGTTTATGCAGGAAATATGATGAGTCAGACTCACATACATTCACATTTTTAGTTTGTTTAATATGGGGCATTCAGTGGAGATATCAAGCATGCAGCTAGAATTTGTAGTTCTGGAAAAACCTTAGAGATGCAGCATTGGGAAGAATTAGCTTATAGGTAGAAATTGAAGCCATAAATATGAATGAAATTTTCCAGGACGACAATGTAAAAGATGTCCAAGATGGTACATGAAAAAATCCATATTCACTGGTTATCTGTGATTTAATAATTCAATTAAAAATAGTTAATACTTCTTGAATGTACATTATGTCCAAATCTTGATACTAAGTATTTAATAATAACAATCTCATTTTATCTCTGTAATAACATGAAATAAATATTATTATTTTTATTTTTATTTTAGAGATGAAGTAACAATCTCAGAGAGGTTTAGTGACTTGACCAAGTCACACACCTAGTAAGTGGTAGCACCAATCATTTGATTTAGCCCATGCTCTTAATCATTGTGTTGTGTTTTCCAAATATTTATTGAACAGCCAAGCATAATACAAGGCACTTGAAACATTGCAGTGAAAAAGACAGACAATCCTGCTTTCATGGCGCTTTTTTCCTCGTGGTAAGATAGATCTTAAACTTGTAATCTCATAAATAAAAACATGACCCAGGATTGTGTTAAGAGCCATGAAGAAGGGGACCTGCGTGGATTAGTCAATTAAGCATCTGCCTTCAGCTCAGGTCATGATCCCAGGGTTCTGGGATTGAGCCCCAAGTCAGGCTCCCTGCTCAGTGGGGAGTCTGCTTCTCTCTCTCCCTCTCCCTTTCCCCACCCCCATACTCTCTCTCACTATCTCCCTTTCTTTCAAATAAAATATTTTTTAAAAGAGCAAAGAAAGAAATAACGGGGGAAATGTAACCATGTAGATATGGGGAGTAATAGAATCAATAAATTAGTTGAGGAAGACAGCTTTGATATTTAATCTGAGACTTGAAGAATGAGAAGAAGCCAGGGAAAAGTTTTCTAAGGGTAGAGAACAGCGAAAAGACCTTGAGATGAAACAAGATGAACAAAGGGAAGAGAAGCATCAGATGATACTAGAAAAGTAGGTAGGAGTTAAACTACAAAACCTTGCAGACTGCAAGGAAGACTGCAAGGAAGAGTTTTCCCTTGCTCATTGGGTTTTGTTTCTTAAATTCCACATTCATATTTGCCTTTTTATGACTGATTTATTTCACTTAGCATTATACTTTCTAGCTCCATCTATATCATTGCAAATGGCAAGATTTTATTCTTTTTTATGGCTGAATAGTGTATGAATATATGTGCATATATGTGTAGGAATTCTATTATATGTGCATGAAAATACATATTATATTTATATATATGAATTCATTATATAATATATATATATTCAAACATCAATGGACACTTAGTATACTTCCATAATGTGGCTACTGTAAATATTGCTGCTATAAACATAAGGCTTCCTGTATCCATTTGAATTAGTGTTTTTATATTTTGAGAGAAAATACCCAGTAGTGCAATTACTGGATCATAGATTAGTTCTATCCAAGAAACAGACTCAGCTATTGAGAACTAATTGATGGTTACCAGAGGAGAGGTGGGTGGGTGGGGGATGGGTGAAATAGGTGATAGGGATTAAGGAGTTCACTTGTTGTGATGAGCACTGGGTGATATATGGAATTGTTGAATCACTGTATTATATAACTAAACCTTATATTGTATGTTAAGTATCCTGGAATTATTTTTTTAAAAAGAACAAATGTTTGTAAAAATAAAAGTAATAACAAAACTTTGCATTCAGCTCTGAAAGAACAGACTAATGGGAAAATACTGAAGGGTTTTATGGAGAAAAGTCCAATGATTTACTTTATACATAAAAATACCATCTTAGTTGCTCCCTGAAGAATAGATTGCAAGGACATAAGAATGGAAGAAAGAGGAATACCAGGAGTAGGCTATTATAATACTCCATGCAAAAGATGATGATATTTTATTTTCAGGTAATATTAGTAGATATGAAAGATAGACTGGTTTGAGATATATTCTAGGTGTATATAGTATGGAACTTGCTGAAGGAAAGGAGGAACAAAAATAATGTGTAGATTTTGAGTCTGAGCAACTGTCAGGATGATTATTTCAATTACCGAAATGGGGAACACTGCAAAAAGAACTGTTTTGTGAGTGGGAAATCAATAAAGTTGTTTTGGCAATGGCTGAGTTTGATTTGTCTGTCCTTTGCCGAAGTAGAGAGGTCAAGTAGAGAGTTGTATATGTCTGTAACTGTAGTATATGTTCTAGATTATAGATTTGAATTTAGATGTCATCAATGGATAAACCCATGGATAAGGAAGATCACTTAAAAAAAGATGAGACATTTAGAATGAGAAGAGAAAAGAGGACGAAGTTTGAAGTCCCTGGTATTCAAGATTAAGGTTCATTATTGTTTTGGGATTGGGTACATAAGAAAGAGCTAACAGAGAAAACTGAAGAGGAGTGACTAAATAAAAATATTTGAAAATTTAAACATTCCCTTCTTTGAATTCTCCTCTTTAGTGACAACTTAAACATTCCTGGTTTTCTTTCCTTGCACAAAGGAAGTAATTAGTCTTCAATAGGAAGAGATAAACTTTTTCCATGATAAGAAGCGGCAATCAGAAATAAGAATACTGATGTAGGTGAGTCTGTAGATTTGTTTGAGGTTAAATGATGCAGTTCTCTTCTGATGGCTTTTATGATCTCAGTAAGGTATATGCAGTAAAGTGATGCCATAAGTTAAGGGTGAAGATGGAATGTAGTACGGGAGAGAATTACTGAACATAATTAAGCAGGAATGATCTGAGAAGTAGGGTAAGAACCAAGAGATATTGTGGAAATTGGTAAAAAAAAAAAAGTTTCAAAGAGATAGGGACAATATGTGCCATCAAATGTTTTCTAGAAGTTAACATAAAAAAGATTTTACATCAGAAAATTATTCTTGTTCACAAAATCAGATTCAACAGAGTGGTAAAGGTAGAAGCCAGATTACAGTAGCTGGGAAGAGTGCAAGATCAAGAAATAGAAACTGTGAAGAAAGACAGACTTAAAGATTGGACAAGGAAAGAGGGAAGTGAAAATAGCAAAGATAAAAAGATTTCTTTGAAGAAGGAATTTATTTCATGTTATTGTTTAAATTAGAGATGCTTGAACAGGTGAGCATAGTTTATAGGAAAGTATTCTATAAAGAAAGAGAAATTGAAGGGAGAGAACGGAGAAGGGATAATCAATGGAGAGAAGTTCTGGGGAAAATTACCTGGAATGTGCTCAGAAACACAGGTGGAAGTGATTGTAAATTTGACACTGTGGTTATAGACTATTCTATGAACATTTATAAGAGAAGGTTGACTTCCTGATATTTTCTAAAGTTCCCCACTGGATAGACCCATAAGATATTTTGCATGCTTAGAAGTATTCATTAATATTTCAATGCAGCTGGATGTTTTTATGATTAGGTTGTCTTACCCAAAACTGCTTAAGTAACTCCTTATTCCTCAAAAATTTATTCATAAAGACATATCTGTCATTCTTTTTTAAAGATTCCTTCTTTAATTAGTATTCTTTCTTATTTCCTATTTATGTTATGAGGAATTAAATATTAACATATTGTCTTTGATTTAACCTAAAGTAAATATAAATGATAGTCTGATAAAAAATAAGAGCCTGACTTCAATTTTACTTGCTATGCCTCTGCTGAGTACCTCCTTAGTGTTTTAATTCATAAAGAAAAGGTTTAAAAGTGAGTGGGAAATATCAGGGAGGGAAACAGAACATGAGAGACTCCTAATGCTGGGAAACGAACTAGGGGTCGTGGAAGGGGAGGTGGGCGGGGGGTGGGGGTGACTGGGTGGCAGGCACTGAGGGGGGCACTTGATGGGATGAGCACTGGGTGTTATTCTATGTGTTGGCAAATTGAACAACGATAAAAAATAAATTTATAAAAAAAAAGTGACCATTCCCAAATGGAAAGCACTGTACTTCTGGTTCACTCTCACCATAAAGTTATAATAATTCTGGGGAAAGGAAAGTGCTGGGAAGGAATTGTCAGAGCTGGTAACTGAGTTGAGTTATCATGTGGCTTTCTGAGATGCAGAGACATCGGAAGCAAAAGGACCTGGATGAGTAGGATCACATTACTTCTCTGAGAAATAGATGAAATGGCTAGAGAGGATACTGTTATGTCCACTTTCACAGGCTCCTTTAGAACTTCTATACAATTGAAATATAACTTAAGAGACTATAACATGGCCTGGGCTTATAAATGCAAATTAAATTAAGAATTGAGGGAGTAGCTGCTTTTAATCCTCCTATCATCTGTTCTCTGGTTAGCTGCTTATGTTGACAACAATGGATCTCCTAAAGAACAACCAATGATGAGCAGATAACCCCATCTGCAAATTTAAGAAACAAACCCATTCCTTTTGCAGTCACATTTTTGCAAAGTCCAATCCTTTAAAATATTTTCTCTTTGAATTGTCTCTACCTGGCTTATGTGCATAGAGGCACATATTTCTTTTAAATAATTGTTCATCATTTACTCCTCATTATAAGTGTATTCAGTTAAATTTCAGTGTGATGATTATAATGAATAGATATATGTATATATATGTACATACACATATGCATCTGTATATTTATGGAAAGATGTATAAGAAGTGGTTAAAAGTAGAATTTGGGGGGGGCTTTTTAAGGTTTTATTTATTTATTCATGAAACACTTTGTTATAAGAAGCATGATTAAGAAGACATCCAATGAAAACTTTATCAATCTGGGCACTGAGTGGCAAACTTCTTATGTTTGCTTACAGAAATATTACAAAGTTTTAAGTATGTGAAAAATCTCAAATATCTAATGCTCTCTTTCCCTTTTCTTTTCTTCATAAATTATTTCATAGAACTTATAAACATCTAATTTTTTCTATACTAACCTCTGCTCACAATTTACTAAGTACATATGTTTGCATATAAAAGAAGCATTGTCACATGGAAAATAGCCAAGGCTTTGACCTACAGAGGTGGTATTGTTTAATTTGATTCTTGGCACTCATACAACTGTACAAGGATTATATACATACACATGCACACATACACACAGACAATTACAAACATGCAGTTAATATCCTTATAATCCTTATTTATACAGATGTCAAATGCATCTACATTTGCAATGTTAAGCAAACATTGATAGCATTCTAAATATTTGTATATAGGGAATTCAATAAATGTAATCCAGCATATAGGTAAACAGAACACTATAAACCTAAAAAAATAAATCTATATTTTCTGAAATGAAAAATTGTCCACAATTAGCTAAATATGATATTTTATATATATATATATGTATATACACATATGCATCTATATATTTATGGAAAGATGTATAAGAAGTGGTTAAAAGTAGGATTTTGGGGGGCTTTTTAAGGTTTTATTTATTTATTCATGAGAGACACAGAGAGAGAAAGAGAGGAAGAGACATAGGCAGAGGGAGAAGCAGGCTCCATTCAGGGAGCCATATGTGGGACTTGATCCTGGGACTCCAGAATCACGCCCTGAGCCAAAGGAAGGGGCTCAACAGCTGAGCCACCCAGGCATCCCTAAAGTAGTTATCTTAAGATTATGGTACAAATTCCAAATTCACTTAATAATTTATTTGTATTTATAGTACATAGGAATTATTTACTCAATAAGAAAAAATATATATAGAAAATAAAATGTGTAAATTGAAGAAGAGCTATGCATGGCATAATTTTACCTACATAAAACATGTACATATATGTTTCCATATGAATGAAAATACCAGGAGGATACACACCTAATTTTTAATAGATTCTCCATTACTATTAAGGGGTGGAGTCATGGTAAGAATTCCATTTTCTTTATATTTTTTAAATGTTTTACAATCATATGCATTATAGAATAATCTGTATGTAGTGATCTTAGATATTAAATGAATTTTGTATTGTTCACTATATATTAGCATTCTCCAGGCAATGGCAACTCTTTCCCCTCTAAATTTATGCTCATTAGAGAAATATGGTGCTCTAATATTGTAAGGAGTTGGATAACTTTCTAAAATAATATAATTACTAATTAAAATGTATTACCATTTCTGAGTAATAATAAGGTAGTGGTTATTATTTTGAAATTTGATTCAGAGCATATAATTTGTTCTTTAACAGTTAATATATATTTAAATATTTTATTTATTTGTCTGAGAGAAACATAGACAGAAAGAGAGAGCACAGGAGAGTGAAAGGGAGGAGCAGACTCCCCACTGAGCAGAGAGCCCAATGCAGGGCTAGATCCCAGGACCCTCAGATCATAACCTGAGCCAAAAGCAGACATTTAATCGATTGAGCCACCCAGGCACCCCAAACATGTACTGTTTTTAAATTGATTGTCATTTTGTCCAAATTATCTCTAAAACCAGTGACTAAAATTGGGAGGACAAGAAACAAGTATTGGCAAGGATGTGGAGAAAAAGGAACCCTCATGCACTGTTGGAAATATAAATTAGTACAGCTACTGTGGAAAACAGTATGGAATTCCTCAAAAAATTTAAAATAAAAATACTATATGTTCCAATAATTCTCTTATTGAGCATTTAACCAGGGAAAATAAACAGTTACTTGAAAATATATATGTACCACTAATGTTTATTGCATCATTAATAACAATAACCAAGACATGGAAGCAACCTATGTGTCTATCAATAGATGAATGGATAAGGAAAATCTATAATACACCCACATATACATGCACACACACACTCATACATAATGGAATAGCACACAACCATATAAAAGGATGGCATCATGCCATTTGAGACAACATGGATGGATCTAGAGCATGTTTTGCTAAGTGAACTAAGTCTTACTGAGAAAGAAATGTACCATTTTATTCCACTCATACATGGAAACTAAAAAGATGAATAAACCAAAAGTGATTAGAATCAGAACTATAAACATAGAGAACAAACAGATGGTTGACAGAGGGGAAGGGAGGGTTGGGCGAAATGGGTGAAAGGGAAAGGGAGATACAGGCCTCTAATTATGTAATGGGTAGTCAGGGGAATAAAAAGCAGAACATAAGGAATATAGTCAAGGATATTATAACAGTGATATAACAGGACAGATGGTAGCTACATTTGGTGGACATAGCATAATGTATAAACTTGTCAAATCACTAATTTGTTCACCTAAAAATAACAAAATGATGTGTCAACTATACTCAAATAATAGATAGATAGATGATAGATTGATAGATAGATGATAAAAAATTTAAGAAGATAGATAGATGATAGATGCAAGGGAATTAACAAAAACAGTCTCTAAAACCAAGACCTTACTCACTGTTTATAAATTTTCTCTCTCATGCACACCTAATAACAGAGAAATGAAGACACATCCCATAGGAGTTCCTAGAGGGAATCTGGTACAAACCAGCTCACAACAAATTCATCATTTTCTTGAATCTTTAGTGTCCTTTTAAAACTTCACATGATCTTGCATGCTAGTCCATAATATGTATTTGTTTAAATAAAAACTGATGAAGATTCTTTTAAATGATTTTTTTTGGTGCAATTGATGTTACAGTAAGATGTATCTTATTTATATTGTGACTTTGCATAACTTTGTACCAAAGTTAAGTTTTAGAAGCACAATGCTACAGAATGCCAGGGCCTGAAGTTGAGACTGAAAAGACAGTACCATGTAATTTCTCTTTAGAAGTATAAGAATGAGAAATTTGTGTGGTGTTTAATTTAAGAACCAAGATTTAAAAACACACGAAATATCTTTTATCGTAATGATATGAGATAGGATGGAGCTAGAGTGTAATGCTAAGCAAAATAATTCAATCAGAGAAAGACAAATACAATATTATTTCACTCATGTGGAATTTAAGAGACAAAACAAATGAGCAAAAGGAAAAAGAGAGAGAGAGAGAGAAATCAAGAAACAGACTCTTAAAAAAAACAAGAATTTATTTATTCATGAGAGACACAGAGAGAGAGAGGCAGAGACACAGAGGAAGAAGCAGGCTCCATGCAGGAAGCGCAATGTGGGACTCGATCCCCAGACCCGGGATCACGCCCTGAGACAAAGGCAGAGTCAACGCTGAGCCACCCAGGTGTCCCAAGAAATACACTCTTAGGTACAGAGAGCAAGCTGGGCAGCCTGGGTGGCTTAGCGGTTTAGTGCCCCTTCAGCCCAGCGCGGGATCCTGGAGACCCGGGATGGAATCCCACGTCCAGCTCCCTGCATGGAGCCTGCTTCTCCCTCTGCCTGTGTCTCTGCCTCTCTCTCTGTCACTCATGAATACATAAATAAAATCTTTAAAAAAAACTATAGAGAGCAAATTGATGGTTACCAGAGGATTACCAAACAGATTGGTAGGGGGATGGATGAAATAGGTGATGGGGATTGAGGAATATACTTATTGTGATGAGTACTGAGTAATGCATGGAATTGTTGAATCTCTATATTGCACACCTGAAACTAATATAACACTGTATGTTAACTATACTGGAATTAGAAAAAAGATATCGTGTCAAAATAAATACTGTTATATTGTTAAAAATGAATAAACAAAAAAAATCACCCATTTACCTGGGGATGTATATTTGTAGTTAAATCATCTTGACTGATTAAAGTAGTTTACTTAATCAAACATTGTATAGGAACTGTATAGGTGTTCTGTCATTGTCAGAATTGGTGCCTGGCAATATCTTCCATTATAAATTTCCTAGTGAAAGTGGCTTTTTTTGAGCAATTGCATACAAAGATTATATAAGAAACATGTCCAAATAACAACAGTAAAAACAACTGACAAACTGCCATATATTTAATACTTAATATATGTCAGGTACAGTGCCAGGGGCTTTAGATAAATTATTTTAGGTAATCATCACAACAACCACAGACTGAATATTTTTGTTTCTAGGGAACAGAGGAGAACAAGCTTGCCTAGAGTCACATAGCTACATAACACCTAATTAAATCAGAGTAGACCAAACTTGGCTTATAAAAGTTTTTGTCACTGTAATTGATCTATCTAAATATTAATAGTGGTTCTGCTGATTAAAGAGATTGAAGCTACTTCTTGTCATCTCCCTTATTCTTTTTTCTCTATTTTCCATTTTTTCTTCATTAAATCTATATTATATGTATAACTATTGGAACTATTTTAAATATTCCACTATTTATTGCATATAACATGGAAGTCTTGTAGAAGTATATTCTTTTAGTCTAATAATATTGCTTTCTGATAATATTTTTAACTAACCTCTTTCCATTTCATGTATATCTTATAGAACTATCTTTTATGGTACCAAAAGGTTTTTTGCCTCAGGTATAGACCTCTCACTAAAACCAAGATAATCAACAAATCCCACCTCACAGATAATAGCAATTGGTCCAGGAGTTGGCCATGTTACCAAGAGTCCTTCCCTAGAATTTATAGTATGATTCCAAAACAAAGAACCTTCTTTCTACTATGGTTACACAGTTGGGAGGATATGAATATGAGGCTACTGGTGGCTATCTTCCCTATAACATGGGGAGGACCTTTCTGTGAAAGGAAGCCAAGCAGAAGGAAGCAGAGATAGGAAATTGTCAAATTCATGGTAGCAAATCCCAACTTCAGTCCTTAAAGCCGTTGTTGTTGCTGTTATTCTATTGCCTTATACTCAGGTTGAGTCTAGGAATGTACTATAGTGTATTCCCTGATCTATGAAAATTTTTCACAAGATCTTTTGCTGAAACACCAGTTATTCAAATGCTCCACAGCAAAAAGTTTTTCACTGTTCATTAAAGAGCCTGAGAAATACTGCAGAAAGAAAACTGATTAATTGTTAAACCTAGTATTTTTCAATTACCATTTTTCACTAAGTAGTTATTAACATCCCACAAAACACATTTTTAGAAATGTTGATTGATATATTTATATATAATAATTATCTAATATTACATCTATTTTAGCAGCTAACTGGAAAGTTATTGTTTCATGCAAATTTCTCAAGCCTTCGTATGATTGATTAAATTCTTATCAGTGGATTATCCTGCATGTATTAACTAGTCATGATCATTTTTAATTTCAACTGGAATCCACCATGTTAGAATTCTTTCCCAGATTTGGGTCATTGGAATATTTGATAAGGAGAATTCTAAAGCTCCGTCAATGTCTTTGTTCACTATGTTGATCAGAAAGGGTTAAGGATATAATCTCGAGTTAATTTGCTAGAGAATATTTTCCAAGTTAATACTGGTTCATTATTTGATATCTTTGATAGGAGTTTATTCAACTGCTTATCTACCTAATACTTTGATCATTCAGACCACGTTTTTGCCTTTGAACTACAAGTATTCCACAAGAGACTTTGTTACTTGGCTTACTGAAATCAAACTTGATCTTCATATATAGTTTGTTATGGTATTTTAGTTGAATACCAAAGATATTTGCCCAAAATATTGAAGTTAGAAACTTTCAGTTGGGAGTACAGCCCAAGGACTCTTATCCTTAATTATGCTAAGATCAATCCAGGTTGAAAAAAATATATTAAACTTCATAGAAAACAAAACTCATTAATAAGAAAATTAGTGAATAAAACTTCAGTTATACTATATATTTCTAGAAAAGGTGGCTTATTACTCAAAATGCATTCTCTTCTAGGGGGTCCTGAGTTGCTCAGTCAGTCAAGCATCCAACTCTTGATTTTGGCTTGTGTCATGATCTCAGGGTTGTGAGATCAAGCCCTGCATTAGCCTCCACACTAGATGTGGAGCCTGCTTAAGATTCTTTCTCTCTGTCTGCCCCTCTCCCACAACGTGTGCTCAACTCTCTCTCTCTCTCTCTCTCTCTCTCTCTCTCTCTCCTTCTCTTAAAGAAATGCATTCTCTTCTAGATATTTAAATTTTCACAGTTAGAAATAAAATTTTTTGCTCACTTGTAAATACTCTTGGAAAATATTGAAAATAAAGTTTAAAGTATTTAAACTCTTTTTTTAGTATTTTTAACTCTTAAATTGATTTACTATATATTTAAAATTACATATCATAACTTTATAGCTTGAATTATTTTCACAAACGTGACATACATATGTAACTAGTACTCAGATAAATAGAGCCCCAACACTCAAAAACCTTCTTGTAGGCTCCCTTCTACTTCCTACCCCTCCAAGAGAAACCACTAACTTAACTTTTAACTCTATAGATCAATTCTGCCTTCTTGAATAGAGCACAAATCCAGGTTCATCAGATAGATTACAGTTCACAGAATTATTCTTAACAGAATTATTCTTAACAGAATAATCAGAATTATTCTGAATGTTCAAGTTGGGGAAATTCAATCTCGCTTCCAGAGTTAATAATATTTTGAATTTTCAGTTTCTTCATTATTACATTGGGGATAATAATAGAAATAACCTCACAGATTTGTGAATAGTAAATATTTTATACATACATATATGTATATCTATCTATATTTATATAAATATATGTACAGTATTTGTGTGTATATATATTCTGTAATGTGCAACCATGGTAGACCCTCAAAACATAATCATTGTAATTAAGTTGGAGTGCTTAGAAATACTCCAGTATATATTTTAAATTATTAATAGTTAATTGAAATAATTGCTAACTAAATCTACTTTGTTAAGAAACGGAATTTTTAAATTTTTTTCAACTAAAAAATGCTGTTTTTATTGACTCTCATTATAAATACTAGTATAGTGAATATCATGTTGTTGAATGATTAATTCACCTGTCATGCATTTCATTTTGGGGTTACAGTGATTAATTTTAGAGTGTTTGCAAGTTTATCTTCTATATTATGATGATTTAAAAATTCCTCACATTGACATGGAAGTATGTCAATAATCTGTCAGCACATTCATGCCTAACTTAAAGATGTATCTAAAAAGTCATCAGTAGTTCCAAAACATTTTAGAAAAATGTGTGAATGAAGCAATATACAGTGAGAGTTACTTTTAATTTTTCAATAGTTTCTGTATTTTTCTAATTATATCAGAATGAGTGTTCTATCATATTTTAGTAATAGATATCAAGAATTCAGGACTAAGTTAATTCAAGAGATATGGCATTATGAAATGAAGATGTGTCACAATTACATAAATATATATATAAATATATTAACATATATAAATATATGTATTTAAATATAAATATATGTATTTAAAAACATGTACTTTTTGTTTATTTTGTAACTGTTGTTTAGTTTTACTCTGTTTTCCTGATATAATAGATTGATTATCTCAAGGATGTATTTCACTAAAATACTAGAAGTCCATGCTTTAATTGACATGGACCTTTTTTTAACTTCATTGAAGAAAAATTTACATACCATGCAATTTTCTCATTTTAAGTGTGCAACTCAATGATTTTTAGCATATTTAGAGAGTTATACAAAAATTACTGCAATCCAGATGTAAAATCTGTCCATAACCCCAAAAGATCTATCTTCATTCTTTCCAGTCAATCTGTGTTTTCTACCACTAGATGTAGGTAACAAGTAATTTACTTTCTTGTTTTTTTAGACTTTCCTTTCTTGGCCATTCCATATAAGTGGTATAATACAGTAGCAAACTAGTAGATCAAGTGGTTTTATAATGTTAAGTCTCCTTTGACCTTGCGGACTTTCTGTCTAGGTGTCCTATCCACTAAGAAGAGTGGGTCACTGAGATCTCCTAGTACAATTGTAAATTGATTATTTCTCCCTTAGGTTCTATCATACTTTGCTTTATGTGTTTGGGACAGTGTTGCCAGTAGAGACATTGGATTGTAAAATTATACTTAATTCAACAAGGACTTCCAGAAGGGTAATGACCTGAAAAAAAAAATCCACTCCCCCATGAAAGCAAGAAAATCAACAGCAAAAACTGTCAAAATCAACTTTTTCAAATATCTGGAAATTAACCAAAATCATGGGAAAATGTGAAGATTGTTTATTCAAAAATATGGCTAAATCTCAGTAAGAACAGTAACATTTTTTACATATTAATATGTCCTATTTCTATCCCCTTCTCCCTAGTTCTGAGATAAACTTGAAAACCAACAGCATCACACTGAGGTTAGCTATGAAAAGCAGCACATTAGTGGGCATAACAGGTTTAAAGCTTCCAAAAATTCCCATCCATAGAGAATGGTCACTATTCAATCTGTTTCACAGCTTCCCCCCCCGCCCCCCCCCCCCACCAAGCTCTATTCTCAGTACTCATTTATATTTGGTCTAGCACAGAGTTCACTCTTCATGATCATTCCTAGGATATGGCAAACAATTAGTAGCAACTGTTTAACATTTCAGCTGATTGAAATAATAGTACCAGTTGGGATAACTAGAGGCTAACCAAAGAATTCAAAGAAAAGGCTAGAGAATCAGAAAATCATAAAAAAAAATTTAAAATTCTGACATATTCCTGAAACTCTAGAAGGCCAAGTACTTGTGCTCAGTTGTTTGCATACCCAGGAAAGACCAGAGACCAAAAAAAAAAAAAAAAAAGAAAGAAAGAAAGAATGAAAGAAAGACCAGAGACAGCATTTGGCCAGCCTTGAGTCTCTGTAAAAGTAGAAAATAAAGGCCAAGGCAGAGTCCTAAATTGTCTATCTAAGCATTGGAAGCATGTCCCAACATAAAAACAGAGGCTCTTGGTAAAGATATAAGAATTATCAGACAGAGATACACGTACAATAATTGAATACTAAACTAAATGTGCCAACACTTCAGTGGCCACACACTACATACTCTGCAGAATCATTTAAGGATATCACAGAACGAATAAACAGGAGAGGAACAACAACTGATTTACAGGTTGGCTACATTATTGTATTTAAAATGTCCAGTTTTAAAGAAAAATTTAGGAGACATACAAAGAATCAGAAAAATCTGACTCATATTAAGGAAAACGGAATGAATATAAATTGTTCTTGAGGAATCACAGAACTTGATAAAGTCTCTAAAGACATTAAATCATTTGTAATAAATGTGTTCAAAAATTAAAGAAACAATGTCTAGATAAATAAAAGATATTGTGAGAATGATGTTTCATCAAATAGAGCATGTCAATAAAGACATGGAAGGTATATAAAAAATAAAGAAAATTCTGACGTTGGAAAGTACAATAACTAAATTAAAAATGCACCAAAGGGACTCAACATCAGATATGAGCAGCCACAAGAAACTCTGAATTTTAGATAAGTCAAGTGAAATTATATACTCTGAGGAAGAGAAAGAACATAATGAAGAAAAATAAAGAGCCAAAGAAACTTTTAGGATATCATCATCAAGGATATCAATATAGGAGTACCTGGGTGGCTCAGTAGGTTAGGTATCTGACTCTTGATTTTGGTTCAGGTCATGACCTCAATGAGTTCATGACATCAAGCCCAATGTCAGGCTCCAGGCTCATTGTGGAGGCTGCTTGAGATTCTCTCCCTCTTCCTTTGCCCCTCCCCCACTCTGTCTCTCAAACAAATAAATAAATAAAAAAAAAAGAATATCAATATAGGCATAATAGGTACCTTAGAAGGAGAGGAGAGAGAAAAACAGGCACATGATAGTTAAATAAATAATGGCTGTAAGGATTCGGAATTTGCTGAAAAAAATAATCTACAAATTCAATAAGCTCAATGAACTCCAACCTAGATAAATGTAAAGAAATACACACCTAAACACATGATGATCAAACTGCTGAGACAAAGCAGTTTTGGCGTGTTCAGTTTTATAAGTTCTTTATGTATTTTGGATACTAACCTTTTATCGGATATGTCATTTGCACATAACTTCTCCCATTGTGTAGGTTGTCTTTTAGTTTTGTTGATTGTTTTTTCCACTATGCAGAAGCTTTTTACTTTCATGAAATCGCAATAGTTCATTTTTGTTTCCCTTGCCTCAGGAGATATATATATATACATATATATATATACATACACATATATATATTAAGAAGTTACTATATATATATATAATACTATACTATATCTATTATATATATATATATATTAAGAAGTTACTATAGCTGATGTCAAAGAGGCTACTGCTTATATTCTCCTCTAGGATTTTGATGGTTTCCTGCCCCACATTTAGGTCTTTCATTCATTTGGAATTTATTTTTGTGTTTGGTGTAAGAAAGTGTTCCAATTTCATTCTTTTGAATGTAGCTGTCCATTTTTTCCAACACCATTTGTTGAAGACACTTTTCCCCCCATTGGATATTCTCCCCTGCTTTGTTGAAGATTAATTGACCATATAATTGTGGGTTTATTTCTGAGTTTTCTATTCTTTTCTATTGATCTATATGTCTGTTTTATGCCAGTACCATACTATCTTGATCACTACAGATTTGTAATACTGCTTAAAGTCTGGAATTCTGATGCCTCCAGCTTTGCTATCCTTTTTCAAGATTGCTTCAACTGTTCAGGATCTTTTGTAGTTCCATACAAATTTTAGGATTTTTTGTTCTAGCTTTGTGAAACATGCTGGTGTTATTTTGACAGTATGCATTGCTTTGGTAATACAGACATTTAAAAAATATTTGTTCTTCCAATCTATGAGCATGGGATGTTTATCCACTTTTTGTGTCCTCTTCTATTTCTTTCATCATTATTTTATAGTTTTACGAGCACAGATCTTATACCTCTTTGGTTCAGTTTATTCCTAGGCATCTTATAGGTTTTGGCACAATTGTAAATGGGATCAAATCCTTGATTTCTCTTTATGCTGCTTCACTGTTGGTGTATAGAAATGCAACAAAATTCTGTATGTTAGTTTTATATCTTCTGATGTTACTGAATTCATCTATCAGTTCTAGCAATTTTTTGGTGGAGTCTTTTGGGTTTTCTATAGAGAGTATCACGTAATCTGCAAATAGTGGAATTTTTACTTCTTCCTTGCCGATATGGATGGCTTTTATTTATTTTTGTTATCTGATTACCGAAGTTAGGTCTTCCAGCACTAGGTTAAATAACAATGGTGAGAGTGGACATCCCTGTCTTGTTCCTGACCATAGAGGAAAATCTTTCAGTTTTTTCCTGTTGAGAGTGGTATTAGTTGTGGGTTTTTCATATACAGCCTTTATTATGTTAAAGTATATTCCCTTTAACCCTACTTTGTTGAGGTTTTTTGAATGGATGTTGTACTTTATCAAATTCTTTTTCTGCATCTATTAAAAGGATCACATGGTTCTAAAAGAATGTGTATTCTTTTATTAATGTGGTGTACCCTGTTGATTGATTTGTAAATTTTGAACCATCCTTGCAGTGCAAGAAAAAAATCCCACTTCATCATTCTTGCACTGTTGGATTTGATTCATTAGTATTCTACTGAGAATTTGTGGATCCACATTCATCAGGGATATTGACTTGTAGTTCTCTTTTTTAGTGGAGCCTTTGGTTTTGATATCAGTAATGCTGACATCATAGAATATCTTGAGAAGCTTTACCTCCATTCATATTTTTTGGAATAGTTTGACAAGAATAGTTATTAACTCTTCTTTAAGTGTCTGATACAATTCACTAGTGAAGCCAACTGGTCCTGTGCTTTCATTTTTTGGGAGATATTTGATTACTGATTCAATTTCTTTGCTGGATGCTGAACTGTTCAAGTTTTCTATATCTTCCTGTTTCAGTTTTGGTAGTTTGTATGTTTCTAGGAATTTATCCATTCTTTCAGATTATCCCATTTTTTGGTATATAATATTTTATAATATACTCTTATAATTCTTTGTATTTCTGTGGTGTTGGTTGTGATCTCTCCTCTCTCATTTGTGACTTTATTTATCTGAGTCCTTTCCATTTCCTTTTTGATAAGTCTAGCTAGCGTTTATGAATTTTATTATTTTTTAAAAACAACCAGCCCCTGGTTTCATTGATCTGTTCTATTGTTTTTTAGTTCCTATATCATTTATTTCTGCTCTAATCTTTATTATTTCCCTTCATCTGCTGGATTTAGGCTTCAATTGCTCTTTTTCTAACTTCTTTAGGTGTAAGGTTAGATCATGTATTTGAGATTTTTCTTGCTTCTTGAGGTAGACCTGTATTGCTATGTACTTGCCTCCTAGAACCACTTTTACTGCATCCCAAAGGATTTGGACTATCATGTTTTTATTTTCATCTGTTTCTATGTATTTCTTTTAAATTTCTGCTATGATTTCCTTGTTGATACATTCATTCTTTTTTTTATTGGAGTTCAATTTGCCAACATATAGCATAACATCCAGTGCTCATCCCATCAAGTGCCCCCCTCAGTACCCGTCACCCAGTCACCCCCACCCCGCGCCCACCTCCCTTTCCACCACCCCTTGTTCGTTTCCCAGAGTGAGGAATCTCTCATGTTCTGTCTCCCTTTCTGATATTGGAGGGGGCAAGATGGCAGAAGAGTAGGGTCCCCAAGTCACCTGTCCCCACCAAATTACCTAGATAACTTTCAAATCATCCTGAAAACCTATGAATTTGGCCTGAGATTTAAAGAGAGAACAACTGGAATGCTACAGTGAGAAGAATTCACGTTTCTATCAAGGTAGGAAGACGGAAAAAAAATAAAGAAATAAAAAGCATCCAAGGGGGAGGGGCCCCATGAGGAGCCAGGCTAAGGCCGGGGCAAGTGTCCCCAGGACAGGAAAGCTCCCTCCCGGAGAAGCAGGAGCTTCACCAATCTTCCCGGGGAAGGTGCTCTCAGGGAGTTGGAGCAGGATCCCAGGAGAGGTGACGATGCCCTCAGGCTCCCAGGGGCACTAACAGAGGACCTGCACCCTGGGGGAGAGCGCGCCACACATTTATTCTTTAATAGCATGTTGTCAGAGAAGAGTTGCGCTTCTATCAAGGTAGGAAGACGGGGAAAAAGAAATAAAGACACAAAAGGCCTCCAAGGGGGAGGGGCCCCGCGATGAGCCGGGCTGAGGCCGGGGCGAGTGTCCCCAGGACAGGAGAGCCCCGTCCCGGAGGAGCAGGAGCTGCACCAACCATCCCGGGGGAAAGGCCTCCCGGGGAATTGGAGCAGGATCCCCAGAAAGGCGGGGACGCCCTCAGGCTCCCTGGGACAGTAACAGAGGAACTGCACCCCGGGAGAGTGCGCCGAGCTCCCTAAGGGCTGCAGCGCTCGGCGGGCCCGGAGCAGCTCCGAGGGGCTCGCGCGGCGGCTCCGCGGAGGGGGCTGCGTGGCTCCGGGAACAGCTCGGCGGCAGCGGCTCGGGCGGAAGAAGAAGCTCTGCGCGGAGGGGGCGGCGCGGCTCCGGGAACAGCTCGGAGGGGCTCGGGCGGCGGCTCCGCGGAGGGGCTGCGGGGCGGGAGCGCGAATCCAACAGCGCAGGCCCCGGAGCACAGGGCGCCGGGACACAGCCCAGGATCCGGCCTCCCCCAGGACAGGCAGAGGCCGGGAGGGCCCAGGACAGCGAGGATGCTCCTGCCTGGAACTGAGCAGATCAGCGGCCCCGCCCAGGAGCCCCCAGGCCCTGCAGACGGAGAGCCCCGGAGCTACTGCGGGGACTGAATCCAGGGTCCCAGAGCTGCCCCCGCCACTGTGGCTTCCTCCCGGGGCCTCACGGGGTGAACAACCCCACTGAGCCCTGCACCAGGCAGGGGCAGAGCAGCTCCCCCAAGTGCTAACACCTGAGAATCAACACAGCAGGCCCCTCCCCCAGAAGACCAGCGACTCAGACCAGTTCCAAGGGAAGTCAAGGGACTTAAAGTATACAGAATCGGAAGATACTCCCCCGTGTTTTTTGTTTTTCTTTGTTTGTTTGTTTGTTTTTGGTTTTTTGTTTTGTTTTTTTTTTGTTTTGTTTTGTTTTGTGCTTTTTCTTTTCTTTCTTTCTTCTTGATTTCGGATTGCTTCCCCCACCCCACCCCACCCCCCCTTTTTTTTTCTTTTTTCTCCTTTCTTTCTTTTTCTTTCTTTTTCTTCTCTTTTTCCCCTTTTTTTTCTTCTTTCTCTTTTTTTCTTTTACTCTTTTCTTTCCTTCTCTCTCTTTTTCTCCTTTTCCCAGTACAACTTGTTTTTGGCCACTCTGCACTGAGCAAAATGACTAGAAGGAAAACCTCACCTCAAAAAAAAGAATCAGAAACAGCCCACTCTCCCACAGAGTTACAAAATATGGATTACAATTCAATGTCAGAAAGCCAATTCAGAAGCACTATTATACAGCTACTGGTGGCTCTAGAAAAAACCATAAAGGACTCAAGAGACTTCATGACTGCAGAATTTACATCCAATCAGGCAGAAATTAAAAATCAATTAAATGAGATGCAATCCAAGCTAGAAGTCCTAACGACGAGGCTAGACGAGGTGGAAGAACGAGTGAGTGACATAGAAGACAAGTTGATGGCAAAGAGGGAAACTGAGGAAAAAAGAGACAAGCAATTAAAAGATCATGAGGATAGATTAAGGGAAATAAATGACAGCCTGAGGAAGAAAAACCTACGTTTAATTGGGGTTCCTGAGGGCGCCGAAAGGGCCAGAGGGCCAGAATATGTATTTGAACAAATCCTAGCTGAAAACTTTCCTAATCTGGGAAGGGAAACAGGCATTCAGATCCAGGAAATAGAGAGATCCCACCCTAAAATCAACAAAAACCGTTCAACACCTCGACATTTAATAGTGAAGCTTGCAAATTCCAAAGATAAGGAGAAGATCCTTAAAGCAGCAAGAGAAAAAAAGTCCCTGACTTTTATGGGGAGGAATATTAGGGTAACAGCAGACCTCTCCACAGAGACCTGGCAGGCCAGAAAGGGCTGGCAGGATATATTCAGGGTCCTAAATGAAAAGAACATGCAACCAAGAATACTTTATCCAGCAAGGCTTTCATTCAAAATGGAAGGAGAGATAAAGAGCTTCCAAGACAGGCACGAACTGAAAGAATATGTGACCTCCAAACCAGCTCTGCAAGAAATTTAAAGGGGGACTCTTAAAATTCCCCTTTAAGAAGAAGTTCAGTGGAACAATCCACAAAAACAAGGACTGAATAGATATGATGACACTAAACTCATATCTATCAATAGTAACTCTGAACTGAACGGGCTTAATGACCCCATCAAAAGGTGCAGGGTTTCAGACTGGATAAAAAAGCAGGACCCATCTATTTGCTGTCTACAAGAGACTCATTTTAGACAGAAGGACACCTACAACCTGAAAATAAAAGGTTGGAGAACCATTTACCATTCAAATGGTCCTCAAAAGAAAGCAGGGGTTGCCATCCTTATATCAGATAAATTAAAATTTACCCCAAAGACTATAGTGTGAGATGAAGAGGGACACTATCTCATACTCAAAGGATCTATCCAACAAGAGGACTTAACAATCCTCAATATATATGCCCCGAATGTGGGAGCTGCCAAATATTTAAACCAATTAATAACCAAACTCAAGAAATACCTTGATAATAATACACTTATACTTGGTGACTTCAATCTAGCTCTTTCTACCCTGGATAGGTCTTCTAAGCACAACATCTCCAAAGAAACGAGAGCTTTAAATGATACACTGGACCAGATGGATTTCACAGATATCTACAGAACTTTACCTCCAAACTCAACTGAATACACATTCTTCTCAAGTGCACATGGAACTTTCTCCAGAATAGACCACATACTGGGTCACAAATCGGGTCTGAACTGATACCAAAAGATCGGGATAGTCCCCTGTATATTCTCAGACCATAATGCCTTGAAATTAGAACTTAATCACAACAAAAAGTATGGAAGGACCACAAACACGTGGAGGTTAAGGACGATCCTGCTAAAAGATGAAAAGGTCAACCAGGAAATTAAGGAAGAATTAAAAAGATTCATGGAAACTAATGAGAATGAAGATACAACTGTTCAAAATCTTTGGGATGCAGCAAAAGCAGTCCTGAGGGGGAAATACATTGCAATACAAGCATCCATTCAAAAACTGGAAAGATCTCAAATTCAAAAGCTCACCTTACACATAAAGGAACTAGAGAAAAAGCAACAAATAGACCCCACCCCCAGCAGAAGAAGACAGTTAATTAAAATTCGAGCAGAACTCAATGATATCGAGACCAAAAGAACTGTGGAACAGATCAACAGAACCAGGAGTTGGTTCTTTGAAAGAATTATAATAAGATAGATAAACCATTAGCGAACCTTATTAAAAAGAAGAGAGAGAAGACTCAAATTAATAAAATCATGAATGAGAAAGGAGAGATCACTACCAACACCAAGGAAATACAAACGGTTTTAAAAACATATTATGAACAGCTGTACGCCAATAAATTAGGCAATCTAGAAGAAATGGACGCATTCCTGGAAAGCCACAAACTACCAAAACTGGAGCAGGAAGAAATAGAAAACCTGAACAGGCCAATAACCAGGGAGGAAATTGAAGCAGTCATCAAAAACCTCCCAAGACACAAGAGTCCAGGGCCAGATGGCTTCCCAGGGGAATTCTATCAAACGTTTAAAGAAGAAATCATACCTATTCTACTAAAGCTGTTTGGAAAGATAGAAAGAGATGGAGTACTTCCAAATTCATTCTATGAGGCCAGCATCACCTTAATTCCAAAACCAGACAAAGACCCCACCAAAAAGGAGAATTACAGACCAATATCCCTGATGAACATGGATGCAAAAATTCTCAACAAGATACTAGCCAATAGGATCCAACAACACATTAAGAAAATTATTCACCATGACCAAGTAGGATTTATCCCTGGGACACAAGGCTGGTTCAACACTCGTAAAACCATCAATGTGATTCATCATATCAGCAAGAGAAAAACCAAGAACCATATGATACTCTCATTAGATGCAGAGAAAGCATTTGACAAAATACAGCATCCATTCCTGATCAAAACCCTTCAGAGTGTTGGGATAGAGGGAACTTTCCTCGACATCTTAAAAGCCATTTACGAAAAGCCCACAGCAAATATCATTCTCAATGGGGGAAGCACTGGGAGCCTTTCCCCTAAGATCAGGAACAAGACAGGGATGTCCACTCTCACCACTGCTGTTCAACATAGTTCTGGAAGTCCTCGCCTCAGCAATCAGACAACAAAAAGACATTAAAGGCATTCAAATTGTCAACGAAGAAGTCAAACTCTCCCTCTTCACCGATGACATGATACTCTACATAGAAAACCCAAAAGCCTCCACCCCAAGATTGCTAGAACTCATACAGCAATTTGGTAGCGTGGCAGGATACAAAATCAATGCCCAGAAATCAATGGCATTTCTATACACTAACAATGAGACTGAAGAAAGAGAAATTAAGGAGTCAATTCCATTTACAATTGCACCCAAAAGCATAAGATACCTAGGAATAAACCTAACCAAAGAGGTAAAAGATCTATACCCTAAAAACTATAGAACACTTCTGAAAGAAATTGAGGAAGACACAAAGAGATGGAAAAATATTCCATGCTCATGGATTGGCAGAATTAATATTGTAAAAATGTCAATGTTACCCAGGGCAATTTACACGTTTAATGCAATCCCTATCAAAATACCATGGACTTTCTTCAGAGAGTTAGAACAAATTATTTTAAGATTTGTGTGGAATCAGAAAAGACCCCGAATAGCCAGGGGAATTTTAAAAAAGGAAACCATAGCTGGGGGCATCACAATGCCAGATTTCAGGTTGTACTACAAAGCTGCGGTCATCAAGACAGTGTGGTACTGGCACAAAAACAGACACATAGATCAATGGAACAGAATAGAGAACCCAGAAGTGGACCCTGAAATGTACGGTCATCTAATATTCGATAAAGGAGGAAAGACTATCCATTGGAAGAAAGACAGTCTCTTCAATAAATGGTGCTGGGAAAATTGGACATCCACATGCAGAAGAATGAAACTGGACCACTCTCTTGCACCATACACAAAGATAAACTCAAAATGGATGAGAGATCTAAATGTGAGACAAGATTCCATCAAAATCCTAGAGGAGAACACAGGCAACACCCTTTTTGAACTTGGCCACAGTAACTTCTTGCAAGATACATCCACAAAGGCAGAAGAAACAAAAGCAAAAATGAACTATTGGGACTTCATCAAGATAAGAAGCTTTTGCACAGCAAAGGATACAGTCAACAAAACTAAAAGACAACCTACAGAATGGGAGAAGATATTTGCAAATGACATATCAGATAAAGGGCTAGTTTCCAAAATCTATAAAGAACTTATTAAACTCAACACCAAAGAAACAAACAATCCAATCATGAAATGGGCAAAAGACATGAAGAGAAATCTCACAGAGGAAGACATGGCCATGGCCAACAAGCACATGAGAAAATGCTCTGCATCACTTGCCATCAGGGAAATACAAATCAAAACCACAATGAGATACCACCTCACACCAGTGAGAATGGGGAAAATTAACAAGGCAGGAGACCACAAATGTTGGAGAGGATGCGGAGAAAAGGGAACCCTCTTACACTGTTGGTGGGAATGTGAACTGGTGCAGCCACTCTGGAAAACTGTGTGGAGGTTCCTCAAAGAGTTAAAAATAGACCTGCCCTACGACCCAGCAATTGCACTGTTGGGGATTTACCCCAAAGATTCAGATGCAATGAAACGTCGGGACACCTGCACCCGATGTTTCTATCAGCATTGGCCACAATAGCCAAACTGTGGAAGGAGCCTCGGTGTCCCATCAAAAGATGAATGGATAAAGAAGATGTGGTTTATATATACAATGGAATATTACTCAGCAATTAGAAACGACAAATACCCACCCTTTGCTTCAACGTGGATGGAACTGGAGGGTATTATGCTGAGTGAAATAAGTCAACCGGAGAAGGACAAACAGTGTATGTTCTCATTCATTTGGGGAATATGAATAATAGTGAAAGGGAATATAAAGGAAGGGAAAAGAAATGTTGGGAAATATCAGGAAGGGAGACAGAACATAAAGACTCCTAACTCTGGGAAACGAACTAGGGGTGGTGGAAGGGGGAGGAGGGCGGGTGTTGGAGGGGAATGGGTGACGGGCACTGAGGTGGACACTTGACGGGATGAGCACTGGGTGTTTTTCTGTATGTTGGTAAATTGAACACCAATAAAAATTAATTAAAAAAATAAAATAAAAAAAAAAATAATAGCATGTTGTCTCATCTCCATATATTTGTGGGTGGCCTTTCCAATTTTTTTTCTTGTGACTAACTCCATGCTTCATAGCATTGTGATCAGAAAATATACATGATATGATTTCAGTCTTTTGTATTTGTTGAAGCCTGACCTAGTATGTGATATATTCTGGAGCATGTCCCATGTGCCCTTGAAAACAGTCTGTATTCTGATGCTTTATGATTAAATGTTCTGAATATATCTGTTAAGTCCATCTGGTCCAGAGTGTCATTCAAAGTCATTGTTTCTTTGTTGATTTTCTGCTTTCATGATCTGTCCATTGATATAAGTGGGTGTTACAGTCCCTTACTAGTATTGTATTAATATCAGTAAGTTCCTTTATGCTTGTTATTGTTTTCTATCTTTGGGTGCTCCCAAGATGGGGCATAAATATTTACAATTGTTAGATCTTCTTGTTGGACAGTCCCCTTTATTATGATATATTGCCCTTCATCATATCTTGTTACAGTCTTTGGTTTCAAATCTAGTTTTTCTGATATAAATGTTGCTACTCTCACTTTCTTTTGTTGTCCATTAGCATGATAAATGGCTCTCCATCACCATACTTTCTATCTGCAGGTGTCTTTCAGTCCAAAATGAGTCTCTTGTAGGCAGCATACTGATGGGGCCTTGATTTTTTATGCATTCTGGAACCCTATGCTTTTAATTGGAGCATTCAATCTGTTTACTTTCAGAGTGATCATTGATATGGATTCAGTGCCATTTTATTACTTGTTTTGCTGTTTCTGGAGATTTTTCTCTCTTCCTTTCTAGTCTTTCTGACTTTCATCTTTCCTTTCCACCCAAGGAATCCCCTTTAATGTTTCTTGCAGGGCTGGTTTAGTTGTTACAAACTTCATTAGCTTTTGTTTGTCTGGAAAACTCTCCTTCCATTCTGAATGAGAGCCTTGCTGGATAGACTATTCTTGACTACAGTTTTCTTTTTTTCCTTTCAACACATTGGGTATACCTTGAATATATCATGCCACTCTCTTCTGGCTTCCCAAGTTTCTGTGGAGACATCTGTAGCTAACTTTATGGGTCCTGCCTTGTAAATGCTGGACTACTTTTATCTTGCTGCTTTTATGATTTTTGTCTTTATTTGTATATTTTGCAAATTTAATAACAATATTTCTTGGTGTTGGTTTGATTTTGTTGATTTTAATGGGACATCTCTATGCCTCCTGAATTTGGATGTTTGTTTCCTTCCCCAGATTAGGAAAGTTTTCTACTATTATTTCCTCAAATAAATTTTCTTGCCCCCCCTTTGTCTCTCTTTTCCTGGGACTCCTATGATAAGAATGTTAATTTGCTTGATGGTCACTGAGTCCCTAAATCTATTCTCATGATCCATAATTATTTCTCTCTTTCTTACAGCTTCATTATTTTCTAATAGTCTGTCTTCTATATCACTTATTTGTTCCTCTCTTTCTTCTATCCATGTATTCATTACATCTAGTCTGTTTTGAATCTCAATTATTGAATTTTTCATTTCTTCCTGTTTTTAACTTCTTTATATCTGTAAGGGCTTCTCTGAAGTGTTCCATTGTCATCTGAAGCCCAGCAAGTATCCTTATGATTGTTACTTTAAATTTTCCCCCAGGAATATTACTTATATGTATTTTGGTTAGATCTCTGGCCATGACCTTTTCTTGTTCTTTCTTTGAGATGAATTTCTCCATCTTGGCATTTGCCTAAGTCTATGTCTTCTTCTCAGTGTTGGAAAAGCCAGTAATGTATCCTACTCCTGAGCATAATGCCTTTATGAAGAAGAGATCTTATGGTGTCCAGAGCCTGGTGCTTCAGGAAGTGTCTCTGCAGTTTGCTGTGTCCTCTGCTGCTGCTGTATTTTGGTTGCTCTCTCCTTTAGGCCAGTCATCTACAGAAGTTCTCCTTGCCTGCAGTTGACAGTGTTTGGTCCTTAACCAGAATGAGCAAGTTTTAACTAAGTATGCTCTTGTTGGCTTGTTGAATATGACCTGATGGTGCTTCCCAAAGAACTCTCTGGTCAGAAGATATAGTGTATGTGTGTGTGTCTGTGTGTGTGTTTCTGTTGGTCTTCTGGGCAAGGGGGCCATTTTACTGGAATGAAGACACACTTACCAGAGAAAGGGGATTCTGGCAGTGTGTAAGGGGGCAGGACTTGGTTTAAGCAAGTTAGGCAGCCAGTGTTGGGTCTGTGCTGTTTACTGAAGTTGCTTTATGCTGAGGGATGGGGGATGGACATTGCACCAGCCTGTTACTTTGTCCCCAGAGAGGGGTTTTCATGCTTGCTGCTCTCAGGGATGCACTCCCAGAAGAGCAAATATCCCCCCCATATGTCCCAAGTGTTTTTCAGATTGTCATTTCCACACTCTCTGTCTCTAGGTTATTTACCTGCCAGAAGCAGCACAGTGCATGTTGGGCTCTATCCCAAACAAGTGTGCTGACTTTTAAAACTCCAAAATTTAGGGATATGCTGTGGCATGGCTCTGTGCTTATCTTCTGGGGCAGGGTGTTACCACACTGGGACTGATGCCAGTCTAACTGAGAAGGGCAGGTTCCCCAGAGCACAATAGCATGGTATTTAGAGCAAGCATGCTGGGCAGACAGTTTTGGGGTGAGCCACCCTCAGCAGGTGGTTCTGTGTCTATGCTGAGGAACAAAGAAGCAAAATGGTGCCTACCAGCTCCTTTGTCCCTATTCAGGTGACTCTGCAAATGCAACTTCTCACAGATGTACCCCAAGAAGTATGAACAATTTCTCCCCTGTGAGCTGTAGGTATTCCTCAGATCATGTTGCCTGCCCCCAGATTGCTTGCTTGCCTTATCTAAGGAAGTAGGGTAACTCCCTCAGAGATCTATCCCAGCCAAGCCTGGGGACCTCTAAAACTCCAGTTTTTGAGCCCCAATGGTTGGAAAAGTTCATGAACATCAGCCCTTCTCCTTTTCCCTGCCAATGGCTTGGGAAAGTGTTATCCCTGTGTGATTCACTGTGTGTTTTTCTCTCTCTCACCTTTCCCTGAAACCAGAGCTCCTTCCCCTCTGCAGCACACATGATCTGTTTCTCCTCAAACTAGGTCTCTGCACTTCCTACCTTCCTCAAGGTAGCCTCTTCTCTCCCTGTTATTGTGGCTTTTATTCTATCAGTCCTCAGGCCAACTTCTTGGATATTCAGAATGATTTGATAGTTATATAGTTGTTTTCCAGAGGGGGAGAAAAACCTAGGGTCCTCCTACTACAGAGCCATCTTAGCTCCCCCTAAAGGGAAGCTCTTTAGATTTAAAGATGCAAGTAGATTAAGAGTAAAAGGATGAAAATCAAAGGAAATAAAATGAAAACTCTATCATGGTAAAGCTGGAGTGCTTATTCTGGTAGAAGAAAAAAAAAAGACAATAAGATAATTGGTACTAGAAACAAGGAATTTTTTATAATAAAAGACTAAATGCATTAGGAAGACATAACAATTATAAACTTATATGCACTTAACAGAGATCCAAAATACATTAAACACATATGACAGACTTGAATGGAGAAATAGACAATTCAACAATAAGAGTTGGTGACTTCAATACTTCACTTTAAATAATGGATAAAACAGGGGCGCCTGAGTGGATCAGTAGGTTAAGTGTCCAACTTGATTACAGCCCAGGTCATGATCTCAAGGTCCTGGGAAGGAGCTCTGCTTCAGGTTCCCCTGCTCATCAGGGAGTCTGCTTGGTATTCTCCTTCTCCCTCTGCCCCTCCCCCTACTCACTCTCTCTCTCCAAAATAATTAATAAATCTTTTTAAATAAATAAATACTGGATAAAACCACTAGATAGAATATCAACGAGGAAATAGAAGACGTGAACTACAATATAAACCATCTAGACCAAAGAATATTTTTAGAAAATTCTACCCCAACAACAGAACATTCTTCTTAAGTGCACATGGAACATTTTCCTGGATAACCCACATTTTTGCTCACAAAATAAGTCTCAACAAATTTAAAAGGATGCGATCTTACAAAGTATATTCTCTGATCATGTGGAATGAAAATAGAAATCATTAATAGAAGGAAAGTTTGAAATTCACAAATATGTGGGAATTAAACAGCACATTCTTAAATAACCAATGCATCAAAGAAGAAATGACAAAGGAAATAAAAAAAAAAAAACGCTATGAGATGAATGAAGATGGAAACACAACATACCAAAACTTATGGTATAGTACTGAAGCAATGCTTAGAAGGAAATTTATAACCATAAACACCAACATTAGGAAAAATGAAAGATGTCAAGTCAATAATTTAAGTGTACATGTTAAGAAACTAAAAACAAAAGAATAAATAAAAGCCAAGCAAGAAAGAAGGAAAAAAACCCTGAAATTAATGAAATAGAAGACCGATAAATAATAATGATTTATAAATGGAAACAAAAGTTGGTTCTTTGAAGAAAGCAACAAAATTGTCCAACCTTTAGCTACAATGAGCAACAAAGAAAAGGGTATTACAAATTGCTTAAATTAAGCATGAATGAAGGTTCATCACTGCAGACTTTACAGAAAAATTATTCTAAATGAATATTATGAACAAATGAATGCCAAATAGCTATATAACTAGGATGAAATGGACATCTTCCTACAAAGACATGAAGTACTGAGACTGGCATAAGAAGAAATAAAAAATCTGAATACAACCATAACAAGTAAGAAGATAGAATTAGTACTTTATAAAACAAACAAGAATGAAAAAAAAAAACTTGGAGCAAAGAAAATATCAATCTTTAATAGACTCACTGGTAAATTCTGCCAAATATTTAAAGAAGAATTAACACCAATCTTTCACAAGATCTTACAAAAATTTAAAGTAGGAGACTACACTTTTAAACTCTTTAAATAAGGCCAGTGATATACTGATATAAAACCAGACAGACATCCTGTGAAAAGAAAAGTACAAGTCAATATTCCATATGAATATAAATAAAAAAGTTCTCAAGAAAATACTAGCAAACTGAATCCAGCAATATATGAATGTAATTATACATTTTGATCATTGGGATTTTCATAGGAGATGCAAGGCTGGCTCAACATGAAGATGTATCAGTGTAAACACCATATTAATAGGTTAAAGGAAAAATACCACATGATCATCTCAACAGGTGCAGAAAGAACACTATACAATCCAGTATCCTTTCATGATAAAAACTTTGAAGATAGGAATAGAAATAAACTTCAACCTGATAAAGGCCATCTAAAAAAAACTCATAATACACATCATACTTAATTGTGAAAGAGTGAATGTTTTTTCCTAATATCATGATCAAAATAAAGGTGTCCACTTTGTGCTTTCTTTGCAAAATTGTTGTAGAGACATCAATCAGAGCCATAGAGAGCAAAAAGTTGTAAGTCATTAGGTATAATGATATTGGTATAAGTCAGGGTTGCAGCATGCTGAATCTTGAAGGTCATATTAAGAACATTTGGATTTATTCTAAGAACAATGAGAATAGAACAGAAATAGTGATATTCAAATGGAGAAGGCATTGTTTTGCATTTCACTATTCAAAAATACTATGTGTTCCTTTTCATTGTAGTTAATCACGTTTAAATTCTAAAATTCTGAAATAATTTAAATTTAAGATTGCATTTAAAAGTGACTATGTGTTCATCATAATATAGGTTTAAAATCTGATTTGAATCAAAAGCATTCAAACTAGATTTTTCTTTTTGTTACTCCTAGAAACTCATACTCA
The DNA here is from genome assembly GCF_048418805.1 of Vulpes vulpes. Taxonomy (NCBI): domain Eukaryota; kingdom Metazoa; phylum Chordata; class Mammalia; order Carnivora; family Canidae; genus Vulpes; species Vulpes vulpes. Next base: position 94,404,771 of record NC_132796.1, on the reverse strand, counting down.
GCATGAAAGAAAGGTCCCTGGGAAATTCTCACCTCCTCATTTTAATTTAAATTGAAAATTCAGTGCATGGTCAAAAAATATCTATGGCGATTATTTTTTCATCCTGTGCCCAGAATTCTCCATTAAATACTATGCTCTGAGGGTTAATTCTAGCAGGCTTAGAATTGGCCTGGGCTGTTTTACTGAAATAAGAAATATACTTGCCTACCACTGATCTCTGGTCAAGACATGTATTTTTTATGATTGTAGATCCAAGGAGTTTCTGGGAGATTTGTTTCTACTTTTCAGCATTGTTTATTGTTAACAGTAAAATTGATGACTTGCACCTGTCTCAGTGAGGACCTCAGGGTCTTTGTCACTGGGGGTCTTTGTCATTTGTCAACAGCAAAAATTGGTCTCAAAAGGGAACACAATTGATACTTGTATCCAATCTTTCCAGACCTAATGCTGTGAGACAGTCTTTAAATGTAATTCCTGCATTAACTTTACTGTGGTTTCTATATTGTATCATATTTATGCAATACACCATGTGTTTGTAGGTGTTGTCATTTTGGATTCTGTTGGCATTATTTAGCAAAGGAGCCCTATAACTATCACTTTCAGTGCACATACTTATTTTCTGTGGCATGACTTCAGCCGTATCAGTGCAATTAACAGAGTCCTTCCTAGTATTGTCTGATTTACCTTTCCAAATGTATATGCGTCCCTCCTGCTAGCTCCTCTCCCAATATAATTTTATTCTCTCTTTTGTATTTTTATATAAAGTGGTTCATCTCACCATTGTAATACTACTGGATTGAATCTTGACCATCTGTTAATATTTTTGTATCCACCCATCTTTAATACACTGACACACAGTGAGGGTTCAATAAATTTTGGATGGATACACACATGAATGAAAGACTGTCCTTAGGTTTGGCCTTACTGATTTTGAAATAACATTTATCTAATAAAAATTACACAAAGTGACAAAAACACTGTGTTTGTAAAAATTTATAAAATCATGAAATCAAATAATATTTATATCTATCTGACCTTCTAGTGTTCATAACTGGTTCTACTACTAGCTAGTTCTATCCTATTGTTCATTTATTACCATAATTTAACTTGGTCGTCACATACAGTAGAAGGCTTCATTGAACTGCACTGAAACTATGGCTCTAGATGTGCCAGGGATAGTTAAATGAATTATAATGTGAAGTTGGCCCAGGGGCTCAGCCTAAAAAATACCGAATGGACAGTTAGCTTATCTTAAAGGAGAGTACAATGGAAATTTAAACAATTCACTGATAATCACCCAGGAGGGATTTGGAAAGTATGCTTTTATAGATAACATTCACAAAAAATATTTAAAATTAATGCTTGAAAACCTTCAGCCAAATTTGTTTTAATCCCTATAATGTGCAGAGTATTACAGTTTTCTTTTTTAACTGTTAGGCTTTGCATTAGGCTTTCATGTTCACATAAAGTACTAAAATGGGATGGAAATTTATACAATCACTTGTGTAAGAATAATTTCAAGATGTTAACCTGGCCAAAAAATGACTATTTTCAGCCAGTGAATACACTCTTGGAGTTATAATTTGATACAATCATTGACCAAGAAGTCATGTTCCATTAAAAAATGTTTTTTCTTCCCATTGTACAGCAGTCTGATTTTTAAAACAATAAAGATATTAAAAGTAAAAGAGTTTTAACCTCTTACAAAACAGCAGCAGCAACAACAAAAATGTTTACAAACTACTCTGTTATCACAGGAGATTAAAATTAAAGGTGCTGTTGCAGAAAGCATAATAAGAAACTGTACAATACTGTACAAACTTAATAAAATTTAACAAGTTCTATTGATAAATCAAGGACTTGTTGATAAAATGTTACTTTTTAATCTCATAAATTAACTTGGGTGTGTTTATTTCATTACTATAACACTTTGAAAACTACAATTCAGTTTTACTAAGTGCAGTTCTTGTGGTTTTCATGATGTATTCTAAAGAAATATGTACATGCTTTTTTCCCTCTGAATCCTTGTAATACATAAGTTTAATTTTGTTTCTATCTTCTGTAATTTATTACAATACATAAGAGAATAATACAATTAAATATTGTATTCAATATTCAATGCAATACATAAGAGAATAATATAGGATTTTGTTTTATCATGGTACTAGTTATCTTTCTTTCAAGTAATGGGGAATAACATATCAAACCACTGAATATTCCTTCTTTGTATATATGCATCTTATTTGTACTATCCAATTTTTAATATTTTATTACACTTTTATTTTAATTCCAGTATAGTTAATATACAGTGTTATATTAGTTTTAGGTGTACAATATAGTAATTCAACAATTCTATACATCACCAATTGTTTCTCATGGTAAGTGTACTCTTTAATCTTCATCGTCTATTTCCCCCATCCTCCCACCCACCTCCCCTCTGGTGACCATCAAGTTTGTTCTCTGTAGTTAAGAGTCTGTTTCTTAGTTTGCCTCTCTTTTTTTCTTCTGTTTGTTTTGTTTCCTAAATTCCACATATGACTAAAATCATATGGTATTCTCTGCCTGACTTCACTTAGCATGATATCCTCTAGGTCCATCCATGTTGTTGCAAATGACAAGTTCTCATTCTTCTATGGTTGAGTAATATAATATAATGTAATATAATACTCAATATATATGTAATATATATATTAATTCTAAGGTTGAGTAATAGATATAGATAGATATGTGTGTGTGTGTGTGTGTGTGTATATATATATATCTCACATCCTCTTTATCTCTCCCTTTGTTTAATGAGTCTGACCTATGATTTATCCATTTTGTTGATCTTTTCAAAGAAGATCATTGGTTCCAATGATCTGATCTATTGGGGTTTTTAGTTACTATTTTGTTATTTCTGCTCTAATCTTTATTATTTCCTTCCTTCTACTTCTTTTTCTAGCTCCTTTAGGTGCAAGATTAAGTTGTTTGAGGTGGTTTTTTTTCTTCTTGAGGTAGGCCTGTATTCTATAAACTTCCCTCTTAGAACAACTTTTGCTTTATCCCAAAAAATTTGGTTCATTATATTTTCATTTGTCATCGTGTATTTTTTTATTACTTCTTCAGTTTCTTGGTTGACTCATTGTTTAGTAGCATGTCGTTTAACCTCCATGTATTTGTGCTTTTTCCAGATTTTTTCTTGGGGTTGATTTCAGTTATATCTGATACCTAAAATAATATATAAATTATAAGTTATATATGATATATATATAATTAATAATATAATAAATATATATATATATATATTATGTGATTTCTAGTTTCATAGTGTTGTGGTCAGAAAGGATGAATTGGATGACTTTGATCTTTTTGAATTTGTCCAGACTTGTTTTGTAGCCTGATATGTGATCTATTCTGAAGAATATTCCATGTACAGTTGAAAAGAATGTGTATTCTGCTGTTTTAGGATGGAATGTTCTGAATATATCTATTATATCCATGTGGTCCAATGTGTCATTTAAAGCCAGTTCTTTCCTTGTTGATTTTCTGTTTGGATTAACTGTCCATCCATGTATGTAGGATGTTGGAGTCTCCTACTGTTATTGTATTACTTCCTTTATGTTTGCTATTGGCTACTTTATTTGGGTGCTCCCACATTTGTTGGTGCATAATTATTTGCAATTGTTCTATCTTCTTGTTGGAATATCCCCTTCATTATTTTTTTTGTAAATATTTTAAAAGTTATTTTATTTTTAGCAATAGAAGAAGAGAAAGAGAAAGTAGAGGAGGGACAGAGAGAAAGAATCCCCAAGCAGACTCCCTGCTGAGCACAGAGCCTGATATGGGGCTTGATCCCAGGACCCTAAGATCATGACCTGAACCAAAATCAAGAGTCAGACACTTAACCAACTGAACCACACAGGCACCCTGTCCCCTTTATTATTATATAGTGTCCTTTGTCTCTTTTTACGACCTTTGTTTTAAAGCCTATATTGTCCAATGTAAATATTAGCATCCAGACTTTCTTTTGATATCCATTTGCACTTTAAATACTTCTCTACCCCTTCACTTTCAATCTGCATGTGTCTTTAAGTCTGAAATAAGTCTTTTCTAGGCAGCATATGGATGGATCTTTCTTTTTTATCCATTTTGTCACCCTACATATTTTGATTGGAGCACTTAGTCCATTTACATTCAAAGTAATTTTGATAAGAGTATATTTATTGCTATTCTTTACTTGTTTGTGGTTGTTTTTGTAGTTTTATTTCATTGCCTTTTTCCCCTGCTCTTTTCTCCCAGGATTAGTTACCTTTCTTTAGCAATATACTTGGATTATTTTTTTCCCGCATATCTATTACTGGTTTTTGATTTGTGGTTACCATTCAGTTTGTTTATAACATTTTCTGTATATAGCAATCTATACTAAGTTGATGTTCGCTTAAGTTTGAACCCATTCTTAACTCCTCTCCTCCCCATATTTTAGGTATATGGTGTCGTAGTGTATATTCTTGTATTTTGTGAGTCCCTTGAGTGATTTTTACAAATACACTTATTCTTACTGGTTTTTTTTTTCTTCCTACTTTCCTTAAGCTTGCTTATGATCTTTTTCTCTCAAAAAGTCTCCTTTAACATTTCTTATAGGGTTGCTGTAGTGGTCATAAATTCTTTTAACTTTTATTTGGGAATATCTCTGCCCAACCATGTCTCCTTTCCTACCCTCTTCATTGTGGTCTTCTCTCTACATTTAGTTGTGGATTTTATCCTGTCAGTCTTTGGTCATTTGGGGGGTTATTTGCACTGATGTGAGTGTTATCTAGTTTATACTCTCCAATATTTAAATACAACTAGAGTTAGTCATGGCTATTTTACTTCTATTATGTAAACAGTCAACTTAAAAATCTAGGTACTGTATTTCCTTTTCTTGAAAGAGAGAACACGAGTGGAGAGGGGAAGAGGAAGAGGGAGAGAGACAATTTTAAGCAGATTCCATGTTTAGTGTGGAGATTGATGCAGGACTCAATCTCACAATCCTGAGATCATTAGCTGAGCTGAAATCAAGAGCTGGATGCTCAACTGAGCCACTTGGGTTCCCCTAACTACTGTTTATAATAGCTTACTTCATTTCTGCCATTTAAAATTTTCTGATTGACTACTCTATCAGCATCTATAACATATTGAATCAATGATCTCTTCATTCATCTGTGTCCCATACTGAGGAAACTTTCACAGGGAAAAAAGCATGCCATATCTGTTTTGTTGTTGTTGTTGTTAAATTCCCATTACTTAGAGAAAATTTGACAAATGATAGCTACCTTCTAAATGGAATTGGTAATTAAAATTATTATTTATTTGCAAAACTGTATACATTTATTTTAAGTTCATTTTAAGTACATTTGCAAGAGTTATACCTATAATAATCAATGTTTGATTTGTAGAAATGTATAGAAAATTAATTAAATTAATTAAAGAGATGAAATAAGCTTTTTGTTACAATTACAAATTTAGAGAATTTTTGCCCAAAATGTAATAAAACTTATTGCTTTTATCTCAATTACATTGGACTTGTTTTGACAATTATTAGTAGATTATAGATATTCATTCATTATATGATAACTTTTTGAAAAGTGGTATAAATATAAATTTAAGAAAACAAATTCTTTCCATAGGTCAAATAGCTCTCAATATTTATATATTCACTATATGATTATTCTAAAGTAAAGAATCAACACATTTTAAATTATCTTAAATAACTGAGACATACTTTTACCTCTTCAAAATGACCAAAGTTTTATTTTAAAGTGCTAACTGCATGTGCATAAAATTCTGAATTTGTTATTACAAGTACACATCTCAGAGAGAACTGGAAAATGTAATCTTATAGTGTGGTTGGCAGAATAATGCTCCTCTCACCCCAAGTATGTCCATGTGTTAACCACCAGACATGTAAATTTTTTATGTTACATGGCAAATGAAACTGAAAAAAAATGGAGTTTAGGTGAACAGCCTCGAATATAGGGAGATTATATCCTGCTTTATACAGGTAGGCCCAATGTAATCACAATGGTCCTTAAAAGTGGAAAAGGAAGGCTGATGAGTCAATCAGAGATGTGATGGAAGGATAGCAGGAGAGATTTAGAGTGTAAGAAAGACAGCCCACTATTGCTGACCTTGAGAATGGTGGTAGCAGTCTACAAACCAAGGAATACTGGTGATCCATGGAAGCAGGAATGTCTCTAGGCTGATAGCCAATGAGGAAACAGGATGCTCAGTCTTATAACCACAGTGAACTGAATTTACCAATAATCTGAATGAAATTGAAAAATAATTCTCCCCAGAGCTTCAGAAGAGACCATAGCCCTATTAATACCTTGATTTGAGCCCAGTGAGACACATGTCAGACTATAAAATTGTAAGAAAATAAACTTGTGTTAAGTCACCCAATTTGTGGTGATTTGGTATGGGAGAAATGAAATTAATACAGATGGACTTTGTTGAGGGAAGAATAATAATAGCTAGTACTTATTAAATAGTTACTATGAACAAGGAAAATTATACATATTGTCTAATTTAATAGTTATAATGATAACATCTTCATTTGTTTAAATGAGGAAATTGAAGCACATAAAGTCTAAATAATTGTCCAAACTCAGCCAACTAGAAAATGATAGATCCTAGACTGCTCAAACAGTCTGTCTAACTGTAAGCCATATTTTGACCAGTATGCTACTCTATTTCTCTACAGGACTATAGGAACTATATAAGAAAATCATACCAAGTAATGCTAAAATTATAAAAATAGTCATTTACTGAAATTATAATTATCTATATGCATATACTCAAATGTTCTACTATATAGTTTTCCAATGATGTTTGTATATTTTATAGAAATAAGCTTAGAAATAATATTTCAGGGATCCCTGGGTGGCGCAGCGGTTTGGCGCCTGCCTTTGGCCCAGGGCGCGATCCTGGAGACCCGGGATCGAATCCCACATCGGGCTCCCGGTGCATGGAGCCTGCTTCTCCCTCTGCCTGTGTCTCTGCCTCTCTCTCTCTCTCTGTGACTATCATAAATAAATAAAAATTAAAAAAAAAAAGAACCTTTTAATAAAAAAAAAAAAGAAATAATATTTCACATATGTTTTGGTAAAAATATAAAATATATTATTTTCAGGTATTGAGCACTTACTATGAGTAAGGTGCTATATTTAGTATGTTGCACGCATCATCTCCTTTTAACTCTGTGATGTAAGCTTTATTATATAATCTCTATTTTACAGATTAAGAATCTGAGTTTCAGAAAAGTTAAAAAAAAAAAAACCCAAACCAGGCTTGCTCCAAAAAGTGGCAGAAGAAAGCCTGGTTTCCAGTAATATGATGCTCCAAAGTATACTACCTCTTCATGGATAAGTCAGTGTGAAATGTTATCTAGTAAAAGTTTACCTGTTCAGTAGAATGGGATAATAATACAATGTTTGCCTAGTGTAGTTGCAGAAATGATTAATGAGATAGTGCATCATATGTAATGTCCTTAACTTAGTGATTTATGGTTTCCAAGACAGAGGCCTAGTGCATTGCACCACTCTTAGCCTGGTGACCTCTTGTGGCATCCTGGGGTATCTTTAGACATGCTTTGCTCCCAAGAGAAGCCTGAGAAGTTGTGGAACTTGAAGGTGGAAGTAGAAGGTAAGAATGTGACAGGGAGCCAATTAATCACTAAAATGCAATCTCCACTGAGCTTCAATCATTGTTAATTCCCTCAAAAGTTTTTTAGATGCCTTTATGTAGCTCCTCTTGGCAATATTTCTACCTACTGATTGCTATTTTTAGTATTTACCCTCTTGACTTTGAGTAGCCAGTTGCCTCTACTCATTCATAACCAATTAGCTGTAACCCCCCCTTGGCTCCTGATTGAACTCCAAATCAAATGTTAGTTCCCTTCCCTTCTCCAACCTCATTATATTAAGTTTTAAACATAAGCATATTGACAATTTTGTTGCATACAGTTCATTTATATGGTAACTAAAAACTCACTCTCCATCTAAACCATTTTAAGGTCATTGGGTGAGCTGCATATCTAACTTATTTAAAATACAGAAAATTATAGTAACTATATGTGTTTTGAAGGCACTCTGAATAATTTTAATTGAAGTTGTTAAGAATTCTCTAAATTTTTAACACATACCTAGCTTCTTAAAAGCATATGTTTGAAAAAGTAGAAAAGTTTTTTTTTTAAGTAGAAAAGTTTAAATGAAAAGTTTCCTTCATCATTAATACCTTTGTTAGGCTTATTTAAATAAGTGCTCTATGAATTTCCTCAGGAAAATGAAAATGGCAATTAATTATCTTGCTTGTAACCTTGCTTACCCCAAAGTTTAAAAGAGCAAAGGCTTTACATATCCCACATGTGCAGTGTTTTGAATTAAGCTATATACTGCCATTCTTTTTACAACCTTAATATAAAGATAACTTCTTGGTCTTCTTTGGGAAAAGTGGGGTTCTGATAGTATGTACATTACTTTTCCTCATAAGAATATCTGTCATGTAATGCACAGAAAAAAAGAGCAGATTTCAGTAGTCTTCCTCAACTACTAAACTGACCTATACTTGCAAGATCAGAAGTAAATAAAACAAAAAAATCCAAATAAACAAAAAACGCAATAGTTTCCTTTGTAGCCAGAATTACAAGATAAAGCTTTAGTTCATTTCCCAATCAAGGTATAACATTAAACGACATCTAAGTCTGAAATAGTACATATCAGTTAGTACACAATATCAGCCATAATATTATACTTTCTAATATTGTAAACTTTATTATATTATAAACTATCTTGTGTTTCATTTTCTTATGTTCATCACTAATATTCCAATATATGTTGTTTTATTTTTCTATGACTATTTTAAGCCAGTATGATCATTTGAAAAGTGAAAACATTAGCTATTCCAGCTTACTATCAACCAACTTGGTTAGCCATCCAAATTTCCTACTCACCAACCCCTGAAGACCACTGCATTATCTGATTACATTGATATTATATGAAAATTGTTCAGATTTTCATCTATAACTAAATATAAAAGATTTACTTCATTGAACCTAATCAGTTGGGTTAATTTTCTTTAGTCATTGTAGAAGACTTGTTGAAGGTGCTTCACCTGGAGATTGGGAAACTATTTCTCACCAAACTTGTTATATGAATTTACATTTTTAGCTATGGATTAACATAAATATTTGATACACTGGTTTAAAGAAAAAATACAATTCTCATATATATATATTCAGAGAGTATAATGTGATAATTTAATATACATATACATTATGAAATGATCACCATAATAAAGCTAATTAATATACCCATTACCGTACATAGTTACCTCTTTGTGTGTATATATGTGTGTGTGAAACACTTAAGATCTATGCTCTTAGCAAATTTCAAGTATACAGAATGGTATAATTAACTATAGTCGCTAAAGATTCTGGTCATTGATTCCAATGTGTGGATGTGTGTGTGAGGTGGGAGGTGGGAGGATTCCTCACACCAACAAACAATCCTTTGGTACCCACTGAGTGTCCTACAATTTAACTCAATCCTGACACTGTCTACCTGGAAATTGTGTCATATCCCATATGTGAAGGAGTCAGCTCTAAAAGATTGCCGCCCCCATCCCTCCACCCAAGTCCAGATGCCAATTCCAAGATGAGGTCATCACCTGTGTTTCTGACTGACCGCTTATAGACTGTAAGTTCCAATGACTTCCTCCTTGGTTTGATTAATTGGCTAGAGCAGTTCACAGAACTCAGAAAAACATTATGCTTACTAAGCCATTAATTTATTGCAAAAAGACATAACTCAGGAATAACCAGATGGAAGAAAGGGTGTAGAGCTTCTCATGCCCTCTCCAGGTATTTTATTCTCCCTGCACCTCCATGCGTTCACCAACCTAAAAGCTCTTCAAACCCAGTTCTTTAGGGTGTTTATGGAGGTATCATTACATAACCATTATTATTAAATCTTTGTCCATTGGTTATCAATTAAACCTCCAGCCCCTCTCCCTTCCCTGGAGATCAATGGATGGGACTGAAATTTCCAAACTTTCAATCACAGGGTTGGTTCCCTTGGCAACCAGCCTCCTTCTTTAGGTGACCTAGAGGCATTCCAAAACCACCTCACTTACATAACAAAAGAAACCTATATCACCATAAACCAGTATTTCACAATAAGCAATTCATAGATCACTTATTAAAATAAATATTTTTTTAAAAAATATTTTATTTATTTGAGGGAGAGTGAGAGAGATCACAGAGGGAGAGGAAGAGAGAGAGAAGCAGACTCTCTGCTGAGCTGGCAGCCCAGTGCGGGGCTCCTTCCCAGGACCCTGGAATCATGACCTGAGCCAAAAGCAGACAGACACTTAACTGACTGAGCCACCCAGGTGCCCCTAAAATTTTTCACCACTTAGGAAATTCCAAGGGTTTTAGAAGCTCTGTGCTAGAAACAGAACCAGAGACAAGTATATATTTTTTTATTATAAATCACATCATACGTTAGATCCCCAGAACTCGTTCATCTTATAATTGAAAGTTTGTCTCCTTTGACCAATTTCCCTAATTCCCAATGTCTGGCAACCACCATTATACTCTTTGCTTCTATGAGTTCTCCTTTTTTAGATTCCACATAAAGGTGAAATTATACAGTATTTGTCTTTGGCTTATTTCACTTAGCATAATGTTCTCCAGAAACATTCATTTTGTCACAAATGCAAGATTTACTTATTTTTTTGCGGCTGAATAATATTTCGTTACATATATATGTCACATTTTCTTTATCTAGTCATTCATCAATGAACATTTACGGTTATAAATATGTTACCATATGTTAGGTATTGTGAATAATGCTGCAATGAACATGATAGCAGAGATATCTCTTTGAGATCTTTATTTAATTTCCTTTGGATATATATTCCTAGAAGTGGAATTACTGGATCATATGGTAGTTCTATTTTTAATTTTGGTGGAACCTCCATACTGTTTTCCATAATGGCTGTACCAATTTACATTCCTACCAATAGTACACAAAGATTCCCTTTTCTCCACATTCTCTCAATAACACTAATTACCTTTTGTCTTTTTAGATAATAGTCATCCTAATAGGTATAGGGTGATATCACACTATAGTTTTTTATTTTAATCTCCTTAATAATCAGTGAACATGAAACTCATTCATACAACTCAATAGCAAAACAAAACAAATAATTCTATTTAAAAATGGGTAAAGGACTTGAATAGATATTTTTTCCAAAGAAGACATACATACAAACGACCAACACATATATAAAAGGTATCAAACACCAGTAATAATAAATCCAATAATATTAAGCATTGTAAACCCATTTATTCAATTTTTTAGAAACACAGCATATATATAGAAAATTATTAAAATGTGTTTTCTTTAGAATAATCTGCATCCTTCAAGAAAAATAATACATGCACAAAATCTAAGATGTATAGAACTGATCAAGTTCCTTATTTGATTTCTCTTTCATTAACTTGGTGGCATTATAAAGTGATGACATTAGAAATACCTGAATAATTATATTATTAAAAATGAGTTACATATTACTGCAAAGGTTTTGACAAGCAGTCTAGTTCTGGGATAAGCAGTACCATTTAATGGGCTAGGCCAGCATTTCTTAAATCATGCTGCCTGGATCACTAATTTTGTGGGATGCTAACAGGTATTACATGGGAAAAAGTAGTTATACAGGAGTATTTTATGTTTTTAACGAATTTCATTCCCTTCAAGTTTACACAAAGCTTTTAGTACGCTAATGTTCATTGTGAATCTCTAAGAATGTGATATACCTTGTAGCATCTCTCCAACTTATTTGGCTATCGAACACTTTGTTACTCAGCACTTGTAAAAAAATAACTGATTCATAAATTGCTTGTTGCAAAATACGTGTTTATGCATAGTTGAAAAAGAAGCTGCAAGTTAAAAGGAAAAAAATGAGAGTATGAAGATAGAATTGCCAGTAAGCCAACAACTAGCATCCTAGAAACAACTTGGTGCCTAACATAATGCTTGATATACAGGGTATGTGTTTGTAAATATTCATAAATTGAATGGAAAGATGATTACATGACTGAATTAATCCTGTAATCGCTCTTCTTTTGTGATCAGAGTTTTACAGTTAAGAAATCAAAGTCCAGTGTTATAGTGAAAAAAAGCATTGGTTTTGTAGTTAGACATATCCAAGCCTAACTCCACAAGATGCCTCAAGCAAATTATTTAATGACCTCAATTAATCATTCTCAGCTTTAGTTTAGCTATGAACTGTAAATATTATCTAATTTGCCACTTCTCATAAAAATTAAATTTACTATTATACTTTAAAATTTCTTAATGCATAGTAGGTATTAAACAAATGTTGGTTTCCTTCCCTCCCAAGGAATTGAACCTTTGTTCCTAATTATCATGGAGGAAAATCTTACAGGTATGGGAGCCACACTGAATTTGATACCAATCTCTATTTATGTACTTGCCAGCAGCTGTGTAACCCTGTGTAGTCCTTAATTTCTCTAAGACTTTTTTTATACATAAAATGATATAAAAATATTAAGTTTAAAACGTTATTATGATGATTAAAATATAAAGTGCCTAACAAGTAGACTGCACAAAGTAGGCCCTCATAATTAACACCCATTACTCTTGGCTCCTGAGAGACTTAACAGTGGAAACCCTACTTAATAAGCAGCCAACCCATTGTAAAAATCTTTGAGGACTTTTGTAGCTCATGCAGACAACAGGCTTTCAACCCATAAAGTCTATTCAAAGAAAAAAATAGGAAGATTATGACCACATAATAAGAGAGATATCAAACTATTTTCTAGATCTTGCAAGAAATTTACTACCATTGAGAATGTAGTCAAATTAGAATCCATTTCTCTGTTTTACTAACCAAAATAACAATATAATGTTTTAAAAGTATAGTAATCATAGTTAGATTATCTGAACCAGAAATGAGGACAGTTGGATAAAAGGCAAGCACCGAGATGTGATGATGATTATAAAGCTATAATTTAGATCACATTTTCTCTGTCTCTTCTCCTTTGCTTCCTAAACTTTCATGTTTTTAAAAATACTCATTATTTTCTTCTCCTTCAAAGCAAGTCCCATAAGGTAAAATCACATCCCTCTGTATACACACACACGCACGCACACGCACAATCTTTTACATTAGCTTAATAGCCAAATAATAGATTTTATTTAGTATTTATCAGGTTTTAAAACAAAGTCTGAAAGACTGATACTTTCTCAGCTACTCTATTGACTGTAAGGCAAATTCTCTCCATTGAGTTATAAAGTGCAGGAAATAGACACTTATAATGGCAAAGATGACAGACTTAACTAGAATGGCTCCAGCACACCACTATAATTTTACTTTTTGTTTAATTCTGACAAAAGCCTCAGTAGATCATGGTTAATGACACTCTGGGGCTTCAACATTTCTGAGAGGGGCCACATAATTCAGTGAGTGTCTGCTGAGTATTCAGTATACATGTCAGAGAGGGAGGAAAGGGAGGAGCTGGCATTTTCTTCAAATGCCACCAGTCAGATCTGTACTGAGAACAAGACAGAAACACTAAGAACAAAACAATGGCCAGTGGCATAGCACTCCATGTAGAACATTTTTCTGGCTGGTTTGTCTCTTTGGCTGTAATATCAATTGTGGGTTGTGGTTGATTTATCTAAAATTTTCTCCTATCAGGTCCTTCAACTTTTTTTGGTCACACAGTTTTCCTGAATACAAAGGACAATGGGCACTAGGGGATAAAATAAAATATGGTTTATTGATATTTGAGGTGTTGGCTTCATTAGCATTGTTCTTCAAAGCTGTCCTTACTTTACCAATGTATTGTTGTGTCATTCTTCTACAAGAGAGGTAAATAATGAAGCATAGCATGAGGGAATTGAATGGTTATCTGTGTTCTTTTTTCCTCTTGAGTGTCTCCCAAAGTAGAAAATAGCTTCCAGGGAATATGTAAGTTTACTTGACACTTTGTCCCAAAAATGATAGGCAAAGCATTCAAGGTAGCAAGTCAGGAAGCTTGGTATCCAGAAGAAATGAAGTTTGTTGGATTTTTTATTTCACCTTCTTCTCTAAAGAATAATCAAAGAATTATTGTCTCAGAGTTCCCCAAATCCAATAATAATAAAGGATTTTTGGACTTTGATTAGTGGTTTATCAGACAAATAAAAGTTCTTTTCTGATATACAGGTGTTAATATCTCTGATAACTAACTATGTTTAAATTTTATAAAAGTCTCATGAGTTGAGCGAATTCTTCATTTAAAGTTTTAATGAATGTCAAGTTTTTGCATTGCCATTCCCTCTCTAGATCGTAGGACATGTCATTTAGGCTGGCATTTCATTTCTCAACCTCTATATCATGGCATAGTTGTGTCTTACAAGTAATTTGTTACTGACCAATTTAAAATACACAGTTTACAAACATTTTACCTTACATAGTCTATTCAATATTACACTTATGCTATTTTTTAATTGTGTTTTCCCTTATGCTTTCTTGAGTGAAAGAGAGAGAACACACTAGAAATAGCACATGACTGACAGACTATTTTATGTATTTCATCACCCATTACTGAAAACAGAATCTGTCTATGGAAATGAGTTTAGTATGCAATTTTTACACATTCCATGAGACACATAGAATAACAACAACAACAAATTTTGACAATTACTGCTTTAAATCACAACCAGAGAATGTAGTTGGGGCCTGGCCTTGGAAAATAGAACTGAGAGCTCATTAGAATCGTTGGCTCCAATCTATGGTTTCCTTATTCATATTATCATTAGAGCCAAGTCCCACATCTTGATAGAAAACCCAGTTATGTTCCATGTCATTAGTGAGGCCATAGAGATCCATTCCATAGTGATATCTCATCTAAAATCTTTGAGATATCTGAAGAAAAAGAATCAAGGTTAATAGAGTACAGGAATAAATTATGACACTTTAAAGAAGCATATGTGTATGCCCAATTAATATGGTCAAATTCAATCATGCTTGTAAGAGGAAATTACAGAACAGTCAGTATTATGTTTATGTTTCTATCATGAAAAATATTTTTAGCTTATAAAATGTAAGTTTGACTCACATCTGGAATTGATTGTGTCTGGATGCCTGCTCTGAAATCTTATACATGCAAAACTCAGACATACCCACAGATATTCAAGTATAGTTTGAGTTTCAAAGCCCTCACCAGTTTCTAGGAATAGATGAGGTAACCTATTAACAAGAATTAAAATTCCATTAGCTCTTGTCCCCACCAGCTTACAGTACCTCAGGACCTCAGCTTTCTGTAGAATCCCTTAAGTATTTCTGGGAATTCTTGGGAAATATCTCACATGTAGTTACAGAAAAAAAAAAGTGATCTTGCTGGACTAACAGGCTCAAAAATCTCTGCTAGCTTCACTATTTCTCACTCAGCAAAACAGATTCCTGCTAGTTCTCACTGCTGCTCCAGTATCTTGCTAACCTTACCATTTCCCTATCAAGAACTAGGTCCCTGCTTGAGGCACAACCACCAAATTCACTGGCATTCTTAGCAGGCCAAAGTTGACCACTATTTTGTGGTGATGTATAAAAGAAAGCTTCTCTCAGTCCCATTTTTCTATTATAGAAGTGTGAATCATGTGGAGGAGAGAACTCTCCAGAGGAAGAGGGAGAGAAAGAATCTTAAGCAAATTACACACCCAGAACAAAGCTGGACTTGGGGCTCTGTCTCACAATGCTGACTGAGATCATGACCTGAGCCAAAATCAAGAGTCAGAGTCTAAACGGACTAAGCCACTCGGGTCTGTCTCTCTCTCTGTCTCTCTCTCTCTCTCTCTCTCTCTTAATGGAGATTTTAGCAGACAGTAATTTTGAGTTTTAATTATAATTGTTGCAGAGGACTCTGACACAATCCAAAGTAGACATGAAAGCATCATGAGGGAAGAAATGTATTTCATTCATCATAATGTTCATTAATTATTTACTTAAAAATAAATGAGCCCTAGAACAAGGAACAATGAAGTCAAGACTGCTTTGCTTTCAGATGCACTGCTCTTCCCTGTGATGACCAACGTTTTATTACAATCCCGATTTCATGCTGGGCTCTCTTTTCCTTACAGTTAGTTATCTCCCAGAAAGCTTCTCAGATATCATACCAAAAATTTCTGCCTCATTTTTTCACCACATATTTCTGATTCCCACGGAGATTCAATCTGGGCTGTATCTTTATGCCTACATAATTTTAAAATAATGCCAAAATATCAGTTACAAGAAACGGATGCTTTTATATCACTTTATGTGTAGTGTAAGAACATCGTAATAGTATGCTTCAATTTCTCTCCTCCTGGCCTTTAAGCTTTTGTTTTCAGTCATTTGATTAGGTGTGTCTTGGTATTTATTCTTTTACAGTTCACTGAGCAAAACTTGTAAATTTATGTCTTCCACTAAATTGGGGAAATTTTCAGACATTATTTTTCTAAATATTTGTGTTACCAATATTTTTCTCCCTCTTTCAGAGACTTCAATGACATATGTGTTTGAGTTTTGATATTGTTCAGAGGATCTGTTCATTTTTTTTTCATTCTTTTTTCTGTTCCTCAAATTGGGTAATTGCTCTTGATCTATGTTCTATTTACAGACTCTTTATCAACTCCTTTCTGATAATGAGCTCATCCAGCCAGTATTTTTTTTTCAGCCAGTATTTTTATTTAAGATATTGTATCATTCAGTTCTCAAATTTATAGTTGGTTCTTTTTATAATTTATGTTTTCTGCTAAGAATGTCTATCTTGACATTAATTTCAAAGATGTTTACCTCATAGAGAAATATTTTATTAGCTGCTTTAAAGTTCTTGTCTGGTGATTCCAGCATATTAAAACTGACATCCATTAATTGTTTTATTTTGTTTTCCTTATGAATTGGTAGAGGGTGCCTGGGTGGCTCAGTCAATTATATGTCTGCTTTCAGCTCAGGTCATGATCCCAAGGTCTTGGGATCAAGCCCCACATCAGAGTCCTTACTCAGTGAGGAGTCTGCTTCTCTCTCTCCCTTTACCCTCCCATCCTCACCCACCCTACCCCACCTCTCTCTCTCTCTCAAATAAATAAATAAAATTTAAAAAAAGAATTGGTCAAAGGTTCCTTTTTTAACTAGTATTTTTTAAACATTTTATCATGGGCATTTAAAATAGTAAGTTCTGGGACTTTGGGTCATATAAATTCCTCTGGAGAAATTTTATTTGCTTTTGTTTTAGCAAGCAACTGACTGGTTGATACCAGAAGTTCTGTCTTTCTGCAGGTGGTGATACCAATGTCCTTTGCTAGGCCATGTATACCCCTTACATAATCCACTGGTAGGGTTAATCTGAGACCTGGGTGGTAGTTTATATAACACATCCAATGACAAAGCCTTTGCTATGCTTCTTTGAGTGTGTTCCACACATCTGCAGCTTGAGGTTGATACTGGAGCTTGTGTCAGTTCACACACAAATTTAGGGGATTCAATCTCCAAGTTTGTAAATTCCTCACATTCCAGGGACCCTTTAAGTCTTTCCTCTGAGTAGAAGAATGAAGTTCTCTCAGAATTTTAGCTACCTGTATAGGTTCATACTTCAGATGCCCCCATATGCAGAACAGAGTCTTTATTTCCTGGTTCCTTTGTCCAGAGAAGATGGGTTATCTCTTAGAGTTTTAGATACCTTCGATGAAGCAGCAAGAGTTCAGCAGCCAATGTTGGCCTCAGGACGGACAACAGAGAAAGAAGAAAATGAGATTTTCCTTCTACTCTGTGGCTTGAAGAGATCCCTTTTCCTGGTGTGGTGGTCAAAAAGAAAGATTCCTTTTGAATTTTCAGCTGCCTGTACCCACAACACAATTCCCCAATATGGCTTTGTCTCCTGATCAGAGCCTGGAGTTTAAAAGGAGAAAAAAAATAGAAAAGGAAACTTCACTGCTGGTCTGCCTTCAGATTTTTACTTTATAGTCCAATCTACCTGTTATTATTTACATTTCAGAGACCTCAAATCTTTCTTTTTCATGTTTTGTCCAGTTTTCAGTTGTTAGCAGTTGGAAAGGTAGGTTGTAGCAGGCTTATTTTATACCTAAGCCAGCACCAGAAGACTTCTCACTCTCTTTAAAAAAAAAAGTAATGAGATAACATTAGTTCAAGATCTAATGTTTACCAGATTCTTTATTTTATTTTTTTAATACTAATTTATTTTTATGGGTGTTCAATTTGCCAACATACAGAATAACACCCAGGGCTCATCCCGTCAAGTGCCCCGCTCAGTGCCTGTCACCCATTCACCCCCACCCCCCACCCTCCTCCCCTTCCACCACCCCTAGTAAGTTTTGCAGAGTTACGAGTCTTCATGTTTCTGTCTCCTTTTCTGATATTTCCTACCCATTTCTTCTCCCTTCCCTTCTATTCCCTTTCACTATTATTTATATTCCCCAAATGAATGAGACCATGTAATGTTTGTCCTTCTCCGATTAACTTATTTCACTCAGCATAATACCCTCCAGTTCCATCCACATTGAAGCAAATGGTGGGTATTTGTCATTTCTAATGGCTGAGTAATATTCCATTGTATACATAGACCACATCTTCTCTATCCATTCATCTTTCGATGGACACCGAGGCTCCTTCCACAGTTTGGCTATTGTGGACATTGCTGCTAGAAACATTGGGGTACAGGTGTCCCGGCATTTCATTGCATCTGTATCTTTGGGGTAAATCACCAGCAGTGCAATTGCTGGGTCGTAGGGCAGGTCTATTTTTAACTCTTTGAGGAACCTCCACACAGTTTTCCAGAGGGGTTGCACCAGTTCACATTCTCACCAAAAACGTAGGAGGGTTCCCTTTTCTGCCCATCCTCTCCAACATTTGTGGTTTCCTGCCTTATTAATTTTCCCCATTCTCACTGGTGTGAGGTGGTATCTCCTTGTGGTTTTGATTTGTATTTCCCTGATGGCAAGTGATGCAGAGCATTTTCTCCTGTGCATGTTGGCCATGTCTATGTCTTCCTCTGCGAGATTTCTCTTCATGTCTTTTGCCCATTTCATGATTGGATTGTTTGTCTCTTTGGTGTTGAGTTTAAGAAGTTCTTTATAGATCTTGGAAACTAGCCCTTTATCTGATACGTCATTTGCAAATATCTTCTCCCATTCTGTAGGTTGTCTTTGAGTTTTGTTGACTGTATCCTTTGCTGTGCAAAAGCTTCTTATCTTGATGAAGTCCCAATAGTTCATTTTTGCTTTTGTTTCTCTTGCCTTCATGGATGTATCTTGCAAGAAGTTACTGTGGCCAAGTTCAAAAAGGGTGTTGCCTGTGTTCTCCTCTAGTATTTTGATGGATTCTTGTCTCTCATTTAGATCTTTCATCCATTTTGCTTTTATCTTTGGGTATGGTGTAAGAGAATGGTCTAGTTTCATTCTTCTGCATGTGGATGTCCAATTTTCCCAGCACCATTTATTGAAGAGACTGTCTTTCTTCCAGTAGATAGTCTTTCCTGCTTTGTCAAATATTAGTTGACCATAGAGTTGAGGGTCCACTTCTGGATTCTCTATTCTGTTCCATTGATCTATGTGTCTGTTTTTGTGCCAGTACCACACTGTCTTGATGACCACAGCTTTGTAGTACAACCTGAAATCTGGCTTTGTGATGGTCTGGGCTATGGTTTTCTTTTTCAATATTCCCCTGGCTATTCGGGGTCTTTTCCGATTCCACACAAATCTTAAGATTATTTGTTCCAACTCTCTGAAGAAAGTCTGTGGTATTTTTATAGGGATTGCATTAAATGTGTAAATGGCCCTCATTTTGAAAGAATGATACAATTATACACAATTTAATTCCTGCCTGTCTTGGAAGCTCTTTATCTCTCCTTCCATTCTGAATGAGAGCCTTGCTGGATAAAGTATTCTTGGTTACATGTTCTTCTCATTTAGGACCCTGAATATATCCTGCCAGCCATTTCTGGCCTGCCAGGTCTCTGTGGAGAGGTCTGCTGTTACCCTAATACTCCTCCCCATGAAAGTCAGGGATTTCTTGTCTCTTGCTGCTTTAGGATCTTCTCTTTATCTTTGGAATTTGCAAGCTTTAACTATGAAATGTCGAGGTGTTGAACGTTTTTTATTGATTTGCGGGGGGGGGTCTCTCTATTTCCTGAATCCGAATGCCTGTTTCCCTTCCCAGATTGGGAAAGTTTTCAGCTAGGATTTGTTCAAATACATATTCTGGCCCTCTGTCCCTTTCGGCGTCCTCTGGAACCCCAATTAAATGTAGGTTTTTCTTCCTCAGGCTGTCATTTATTTCCCTTAATCAATCCTCATGGTCTTTTAATTGTTTGTCTCTTTTTTCCTCAGTTTCCTTCTTTGCCATCAACTTGTCTTCTACGTCACTCACTCCTTCCACCTCGTTAGGACTTCTAGTTTGGATTGCATCTCATTCAATTGATTTTTAATTTCTGCCTGATTGGATGTAAATTCTGCAGTCATGAAGTCTCTTGAGTTCTTTATGCTTTTTTCTAGAGCCACCAGTAGCTGTATAATAGTGCTTCTGAATTGGCTTTCTGACATTGAATTGTAATCCAGATTTTGCAACTCTGTGGAAGAGAGGACTGTTTCTGATTCTTTCTTTTGAGGTGAGGTTTTCCTTCTAGTCATTTTGCTCAGTGCAGAGTGGCTAAAAACAAGTTGTATTGGGAAAAGGAGACAAAGAGAGGAGAGAAATAAGGAAGGAAAAGAAAAAAAAAAGAAAAAAAGAAAAAAGAAAAAAAGGAAAGAAAGGAAAAAAAAGGGGTGGGGAAGCAAACAGAAATCAAAAAGCAAAAAACAAAACAAAACAAAAGAAAACACGGGGGCAGGGGAGTATCTTCTGATTCTGTATACTTTCAGTCCCTTGACTTCCCCTAGCTGGTCTAGCTGGTGTTCTGGGGGAGGGGCCTGCTGTGCTGATTTTCAGGTGTTTCAGGTGTTAGCACTTGGGGGAGCTGCTCTGCCCCCTGCCTGGTGCAGGGCTCAGTGGGGGTTGTTTACTCCGTGAGGCCCCAGGAGGAACAACCCCAGTGGCGGGGCCAGCTCTGCAGCCCTAGAGTCAGCCCCCGCAGTAACTCCGGGGCTCTCCGTCTGCAGGGCCTGGAGGCTCCCGGGCGGGGCCACTGATCTGCTCAGCTCGGGGCAGGAGCGTCCTTGCAGTCCTAGGCCCTCCTGGCTTCTGCCTGTCCGGGGGGTGGCCGGATCCTGGGCTGTGTCCCTGGCGCTCTGTGCTCCTGGGCCTGCACTGTTGGATTCGAGCTCCCGGTGGCGCAACCCCCTCCGGGGAGCCACCGCCCAAGCCCCCGAGCTGCTCCCGGGTCAATGCATGTGCACACGCTGCAGCCCTTTAGGGAGCTCCGCCGCGGCGTATGGTGCACTCTCCTGGGCGCGCAGGTGCCTGTTAGTGTCCCAGGGATCCCGAGGGCATCCCTGCCCTCCTGGGTCCTGCTCTAACTCCCTGCGGGCCCCTTTCCGCCCCGTAAGATTGGTGCAGCTCCTGCTCCTCCAGGACGGGGCTCTCCTGTCCTGGGGACACTCGCCCCGGCCTTAGCCCGGCTCCTCGTGGGGCCCCTCCCCCTTGGATGCCTTTTGTTTCTTTATTTCTTTTTTCCCGCCGTCTTCCTACCTTGATGGAAGCTTGAACTCTTCTCACTGTAGCGTTCCAGCTGTTCTCTCTTTAAATCTCAGGCTGAATTCGTAGATTTTCAGGATGATTTGAAGGTTATCTAGGTAATTTGGTGCGGACAGGTGACTGGAAGACCCTACTCTTCCGCCATCCTGCCCCTCCCCCCAATTCTTCCTACCAGGTTCTTTAGCATGCCCCCTAGGTGCTGCTATTCCAGTTTTATATGCTTGTAGACATTAGGATCTCATAGTTGGTCAGGAAAGCAGCTAGGGTTTAAACACAGATCTTTTAAATTCAAATGGCTCTCTCATTTGCTATTGGAGAAAGAATACCTCATAATGGTCAGTGGAATAAAATACATCAAACACACATTTTTTTATACATTTTCAAGTTAGCAGAGATGTTTTATGAATCGCAAGTGACACATTACAATAATACTCAGTATCTAGATGTACTCATCAATTCAAAAATATTCTTAATACATAAGACATCACTAAGTTCTCGGTTTCTTATTGATGATTTCACCAACTATCTTTCTGTCCTCACTCAAAATATGGTTGTGGAAAATTTGCTTTGGTTTTTCTCTCCCCATAAAATTAACTTTACTTCTCAGCGTCCTGTTCTCCTTCTTCTACCTTCCCCCACTTTCTACTGACCTAAATTCAGCCCACAGGGAAATATAAGAATCTTTGAGTTTCTTTCCAATTTTTAGAGTACATTTTCTTGGCAGAAAACTATAATTCTTGTTTATATGGAAAATAATTTAGCCAAATGAATATTCCTAACCCATTCTATAAAAACAGGACCTTTTTGCTAATACTTTTTGGAGGATTAATTTCTATATGTTAAAATTAAGGAACGATCCCTGAAAATGTCTCACAATTACAAATTTAAGTTTACACCATTATAATCTTAGTAAGTTGACTTATTTTTAAATGAAGTTTAAAAGACTTATAATACACAAAATATTCTACAGTTCAATGAATTATCACATAAGTGAACACCCATGTAACTACTACTCAGGTTAAGAAATAGAATATTGCCAGAACATCAAGTGATTTGGCTTTTAATGTTTTTTTTTTAGAGATTGTTCTAGCCTTTCAGTAGCCATCTAGTAGCAAACCATCATTTAAATTAAGTGCAATGAATTTACACACTTCTAAAATATCTACAGAAGAAGATCGAACATCTACATGTGATTGTCCTTCATAGCTTTTACAGTCCATGTAAATATATGAGTGACTTGTTTTATCCCATAAATCTCTTCCTAAATATTGTGTGTAAGTGAATTTTACCATTTAAATGCTATAAGCGAGGAAATGGAATTATTTCAAAGCTGTTGTAAATCTTTTGGAATAGGGCTATTCTCTTTAAGAAATAAATAGCCACCACTAATCTATTTTAAAACTGGATTTGTGTACTTTTAAGTTTCCTTAAAGTGGAATATATATACTTCTAAGAAGGCAAATTTAACAAACCTTCAGTAAGTAGCTCTGATGAAATTGGAAGTTCCATATTATTAAAACTTGAGCTTGTTGTGGCTCTAAGAAAATATAGAACAGATGTGCTAGATTTTTTTTTGACTCTTACTCATGCCACTCAAGAAGTGATTATAAGTTTCCTCACTTTTAGCCCACTTAAACGAGTGTCGAATTTAGATCCTATAACAACCCATTTTTTTCTATTTGTCCTTATACATCTCAGTAAAGATTTGAACATGTAGTGTAACTTTGAATAGAAGTACTTTTGAGCATTTAACTTGCAATCTAAATCCGACAGTATCTTGAGCTTTGCCTCATGCTTATGATTTCTACTGAGAGTATGGCAGATCACTGTAGAAGAAATGTATTTAGTTGCCTTATATTTTCATAGGCTCATGTATAAATCTTAATAAACAAAATCCCTCTCTAAGAATTGGCTGTAGCACCCTGTATGCTACATAAGCATTATTTTAAACATTGAAAATTCTTGTCTGGTCTGAAAAGTCCACATATGAAATATCCAGCAAAGTTTTTTATTGTGAAAAAAATCCTGATTTTTCTCTCTAAACTTACATATGGATTCACATAATGTTTTTTTTTCCTTTAATGATGTGAAGATTTTTTCCCCTCAAAGGATTTTTAATTAGGCATTTATCTAAGACAAGATAAGCATAATTTTACACATCCATTAGCTAATATGCATTTAAAAATCTGTGATTAACATCTTGAAATTGTGCCAGTTCTCTGTGCACCAATTAAATATTCACAAGTAAATGTGCAATGGCCTTCCTTAATTTTGATAACTTTTCCTTGAAGTTAAATTGTTCCCACCTACTGAAACTAAAAATAGATCACCTTTTTTTTTTATTGAAGATGGCAATCACTCTCTATTCTTTTTTCTTTTAAAAGTCCTAGTCTAGCTAGTGTTCCCTTAGTCTAGATTTTAGAATGCAAATTCAGTTAGTGTTAATGTCAGTATGTATATTTCACGTGGTTAAGATGATCTTAACAGAATTGTAAAGCCTGTTTTAAAATAAAATGAAAGGTATTTTATTATTTTTATAATGCATATTTTATCATAAATATTAAAACTTGTGAAATGCAATTTATAGTATGCATATGCCAAAATTATGTAAAAATAAATTTTTGAAGTATATCTTTGCTCATTCTGTGAAAGGCATTTTCTCTCATACAAGTAATTCAGTTGTCATTTTCTGTCTTAATCTTGATAAAAATATCAAATTATGCATTTTTCATGATTTGAAAATAATTTCTTATGGGATCCTTATAACTTTTGCATTAATTGATTTGTGTCTTTCTTGATATCTGAATGCACTATCCTATGCCATGGTAACTTATAGAAAATATATTAGTGTGACAGATTTTGGAAGAAATAATATCTTGCAAAAATATACTACTTTAAAATTGTCAAAGTGTCTGAGGATCCTTGGGTGGCTCAGCAGTTTAGCGCCTGCTTTCGGCCCAGGGCATGATCCTGTAGTCCCAGAATGGAGTCCCACATCAGGCTCCCTGCATGAAGCCTGCTTCTCCCTCTGCCTGTGTCTCTGTCTCTGTCTCTCTCTCTCTCTCCCTCTGTGTTTCTCATCCATAAATAAATAAAATATTTTTAAAAAATTGTTAAAGTGTCTTCACAACCATTATTCATTTGATACTCCTAAAAGTGTTGTGGAAGAGTTATGGCACATGTTACTTCTCACATTTCAAAGATGGGAAAACAAAAGTCTGAAATTACTTGACAAATTAGTGTCAGAATTTAGGATTTCCCATCCTCAGGGTCCACTATCAAAGCATCAGAGTTTGTTCAGTGATTTGGAGAAGGCAATAAAGTCTTTTTTTAGATTGTTACTTGCCCTCCCATTTCCTTTTTTCAATGCATCTAATCTTTTAGAGATGGACTACACTTTGTTTTATATTCTGCTAAATCACTGTTCAGTGAAGTAGAAGTCCTAATCTACAAACATAAACTATGTATACACATAATTATTAGTAATGTCTCAATTATTGTAAAAAAGTGATTGGAGTTTATAAACAATTTCTTAGATGAGCCATTGAATTCCCCATCATAATTTTCCAAATAAATATTATTTTATCAAACATTAATAACTAGTGTAAACAATTACTCAGCAAAGCTGTTGAGATCAAAATTACCTTACAAAAATAAACTCTAAATTATCAAGAATGCCAAGAAATTTTACCAATCCTTTTCAAATGTACTTTTAAGAGTAATAATTTAATAAGGTCCTGGGTTACTGTATTTAAAACTCATCTATCAATGAAAATCCTTATTTTGTACTTATAAATGCTTCTTTTTGGAGGGGAGAGTGGAAACTAAATCTTTTAAAAACATATTTTTATGAAACTAAATCTTTTCTTTAAAGATCTGAGATGTTTTCCCCACTAGATGAAGGCTCCCTGGCTTTGCCACTGTTAACATCTTTTTTAAAATTTTTAAAGATTTTATTTATTTATTCCTGAGAGACACACACACAGAGAGGCAACGACACAGGCAGAAGGAGAAGCAGTCTCCATGCAGGGAGCCCGACATGGGACTCGATTCCAGGACCCAGGGATCACATCCAGAGCGGAAGGCAGACGCTCAACCACTGAGCCACCCAAGCATCCCAGAAACTAAATCTTATAATTACATAAAATAAGAACTTATAATATGTCAGAAATCATGTAATATTTTAGTGGCCTGGGAGCAAGGACATTACAAAAACGGGATTGGGAGTGAAAAGCAACTGAAATAATGGGCTATTTTTAAACAAAATTCCTTCAAGTCTTTGTTCTTGCATACTCTTGTTCTTATCTATTCTTTCTTCTTGCATATTTCCTTATTTTTTTAAGGTTTATTTATTTATTCATGAGAGACACACAAGGGGAGAGAGAAACAGAGGCAGAGTCACAAGCAGAGGGAGAAGCAGGTCCATGCAGGAAGCCCAATGTGGGACTCGATCCCAGGACTCCGGGATCATGCCCTGAGCCAAAGGCAGCTGCTTAACCACTGAGCCACCCAGGCATCCTTCTTTCCTTCTTTCTGTATTAATTCATCTGAGTTTTGGATCATTTAAACTTACTTGTAGTTCACACTATACGTTGACTCAGTGCCAATGTGAACTTGTGATGACTGGATTTACCCTTAATATTTGACAGTAAACTGTATATTTATCATTTATCCCGTTACTAATCTCATTCATCCTGACCTTCCAAGTTTTATTTCCTACTATTCTCCCAAGACCTTCAAAGTTGACTGAAAAGGTGCTTACTCCTTTTCAATGCCCACAATCTCGAAGAAATTCTGACCTATTTATGACCTAAAATAATGGAAATATTAATTTTTCTGCATTCTTTTGTGGAAGGTGATAAACCATGGTCTTTTAACCTGAATGTGGTTCATTTTGATTACAGTTAAGTGGCTGATGAGGTCTAGGTGGCAGGTGGAATCCTCAAATAATCTATTAATTTCTCTATTGGAAGAAATATTTATCTTTGTTTATGTATTATTGATCCCAGTTATTTTTCTTTTCATTAGAAGGAGAAACAGAATAAAATTGAAAAAATAAGATCTCTCTCAATTTATAGAATTCATATGAAGAATATGTCATCTTCATATTGTTAGGCAAGAAATTTAAAGTTTCCAGCTGAGCTTCTAAGGTAGCATAAATCAGCTATTACATACTGTTCAAACTGAACATCTATATAAAGAAATAAGAGGGGAAAAGTTAGACTTGAAGCCTGCAAAACAGATAAGAAAAACAAGACGAAGCCTAGAATTCACACCAAAAATGTGTTGCCACATAACAGAGGCAGAATACTTTGGAAGGTACCAATGAGCAAATGCACAACCCAAAATATCTTAACTACAGACATGAAACACCTATGGAGAGAAAAGAATTTAGGGCTCTTAAATATTGCCATATTTTGTAAGTTGGTAATCTTTCCAGAAACACATTTGGCAGGAGACATAAAATGTTGAAATGCTTTGATCCAACAATCCCATTTTCAGAAATTTACCATAGAGAAATGATGCACAAATGCAGAGAAATGATCATTGTGTTAGAATTTATATTTATGAAAAAAAAGAATTTATATTTATGAAAAAATTATTAACAAAAATCTTCAATATTATAGGAATGGTTAAGTAAGTGATATTTTATACATGCTATGGAATCAGTAAAATAATATTATGATCCTTTAACAACAGAAAAAAATGTTAAATGAAAAATATACATAATATTATGCACGCTATGCTTGCTACTGAGCAAATACACATGATTATGAAACTGGATTGGAAAACCAATGATTTCATTAGGGTTCTGGACATGTAGCAAAATATATTTTTCTCCTTTCTTGATGAACTTTTTATAATAATATTTGTATATTTTAACATAGGATTTAAAAGCTTCCTATACTGTTGGTGCTTCCACATGATCTTTACCTAAGTTATAACTGCAGTGCCACAGAAGAGAAATATTGGAACCAGTGAATCATCATAAAAATCCTCGGTATTATCTAAGAATTATGATGTAGTCTATACATAATCTCCTGTTCTTGCCAAAATCATTCTAAGAACATCTGTTATACCCATTGACTCTGTTTCTGCTTGATAATGGTATGGAAAGCTGTCATATTAAAAGTCACAAACTTTCCTTCAGTTACCCAATAATGGAGTTTAATTCCTATCTCTTAGCTGTTTATTGGGTCTTCATGATGCAATTCTATGAGAAACCCCACTCTGTATAGAATGCTTTAGGTATTTTACATTTATTATCATTTAATCCTCATCATAATCCTATGAAGACTAAATTCTTGTCATTAGTAGAAAGAAGCTAAAGCTCAAGAAAGTAAAATAAATTACTTAAAACTACACAGTTTAGTAGAACTATTTTTTAAAACTGAGAACTGCCCGAGTTCCAAATCAGTTTTCTTTCTAATATATCATGCTGGGTAACCCTTAAATCCCCTCCTAATCTTCATCTATTTACCAAGCATCTACTATGTAATAGACACTGTGGTAAGCTCAGGATATGTGAGTAAATGAAACAATCTTGTTCTCAAGGATGTTTAGCTTATTCTGTCCTTTGTGATTCATTCATTCTTTCATGCATTCACAAATTATATAATAAGCACCTACTCTGTGACTGGTACTTTTTATAGGAAAGATAAAGTATAACATAGCATAAACTATTGCTTAATTATAACAGAAGATAAAACAGTAAAAGGTATGTATTCACAATAAAGACACAAACGTGGATAAAGCTGTTCTAATGCCAGACAAGATCCTTAAAATGAATTAGAAATGCCTAAAAACAGTATAACATGTACTTGCAGAGAAACATTCTTAGAAGAAAATGTGAGGCAAGGTTGATAATAATTCCAAGTAGGAAAACCTAAAAGCAGAAAGTTCTACAATTCATATCACTGACATAGGACTTCATTAACGTTTATTACAGCAAAACATAGCTATTATCAATACACAGGCAATGACTTCAACTCTGTCTCATGTTTGTTTTTATAAGATCTTATTCATTTATTTATCTGAGAGAGAGAGAGCAAAGAACTAGTGGGGAGAAGAACAGAGGGACAAGCAAATTCCATGCTGAGTATGGAGTCCAACAAGGGGCTTGATCTCACAAACCTGAGATCATGACCTGAACCAAAATCATGAGTCAGCCACTTAACTGAGCCAGCCAGGTGCCCTGTCCCATGTTCTCCTTAGCTTATGCTCCTTCCCTCACTTCCTTCAAACATTTGTCTTAAACTTTAAATTTTACTTTATTAAAATAATTACAGTATTATACTTTATGAAATCAGAAGTCTAACTTTTAAGCATATGTGATCTTCTTATTGTATTTCATTATCACCAGAGAAAATTTATATACAGAAAAATTATTATAAACAACAGTTTCTCATCAGAGTGGTTAAGCTGTGATTTTTGTGTTCCTTGTCTGCTTACAAGTGAAAAAGAAAAATAGAAAAAAAAGAAAAATAGGCTGAGCAGTATGAGTTAAATTCTCTCATTTACACACAGCTGGCTGTAGGTGGAATATCTCATCAGTAGCAATGGGCCATAATGTTTTTTATGATCATATAGGAAACATAAAAATTTTAAAATTTTTTCAGAAGTATTGCAACAACAAATGTATTGTCATAGTGCTGAATAACAGAAGCTATACAAGAATCTATCTCTCCTGTATGTGAATGTTCAAAAATGAATCTTTCTCTTGCTCACTCTTACTCTCTTGCTCTCCAATACTATGGTAATTTAGTAGACAAGATCAAAATGAACTGATAGAAGTAATAACTGGTTTAATTTTTTGGGTAATGTGATAAAGATTGTTAGAAGTGAGGATTAGTCCAACTCTAGATAATGTAGGACAATTTTGTTATGATGTTTACTTCTCAAAATTTAATTGTTACCAGACCTAATATGACTCCGTCGCAATTGGATTATTCCGCCTATTTTTCCTAGATTATTGTTTTTAAATCAGTCATAAGTTTTCATGTTGTTCAGGTGTAACCACTTCATATTACGTTTGATACAGTGTCTAGACTGATCTAGTTTAGCACTGAGACACAGTTTGGTACATTGGGAAGAGCTTCAGAGTCTTAGACAGTTTAGGTTTCAAATCCTGTTTCTACCATCATCATCTGTGTTTTTAAACAAGTGGGTCAGAGATAGCATGACTGTCTTCCAAAGACGGATGCAATGTCTCCTGTTACTTCTTGTTTCCTCGACTGGGGGAATATGAAAACATCTTTGGTTTTATGAAGGATAATTGCATCATGTTAGTGCTAGAAATGCAGTTTTTAGTGTATAGAATTCAAATATATGTACAAGGGTGTTTATAATTGCCTAAACACTAAGTTACTAAAAAGCAGGGCTGGGCCACTTATTAAGCTATTATCTCTCAGCTTCAAAACACCCTTCTAGGGATGTCCGGGTGGCTCAGCAGTTGAGCTTCTGCCTTTGGCTCAGGGCATGATCCCGGAGTCCCGGGATCGAGTTCCACATTGGGCTTCCCGCGTGGACCCTGCTTCTCCCTCTGCCTGCGTCTCTGCCTGCGTCTCTGCCTCTCTTTGTGTGTCTCTCATGAATAAATAAATAAAATCTTTAATAAAACAAAACAAAACACCCTTTTGTACTCTGTGATGCTCATGCCAGGACTCTGCAAATCACATTTCTGCTTTGGTAGCTGTTGAGTTGAGTTTTGTCAATATGGGGCATGATTGGGAGACTACAAGGCTGGAGGAGCACAAAGTGACATGCTCCTTCCTGCTTAGTCTCTGCTGGTTTCATATTGATTTCCTGTTCCTTTGAGGCTCATGTCTCTTTCCATCAAGTTTCTCTACCTTGGAAGCAGCAGGTCTTTTCCATAGTCACAGTTAGAACCAGTATGCCATTTTCCCCCCAAAACTTACAGAACCAGCCTCATCTTACCTGCTTCCTTTTCCCCTCAAGTCACTAGTGCCTGCTCTTCAGAGGTCTGAGAATTGGTACCATGAATCCCTTCTTCTAGGTTTTTAATTTTAATCATCTCAACCTCTTCTCTTTGTCCATCTCTAGGTGTGGTAACTGTTTCCTGCAGTTGCTAAACCCATGATAATTTATTGTTCTTTTTATTTTTCAGTTAGCAAGTTAATAGACTTTATATATTTATATATTGCTACTTCTTATATTCCTTATATTAAGTTGACTCTGCTCAAATAAGTAGTGTGTGTTTTATCCCTTTACTGGACTCTGACTGCTACGGCAAGCTACTATGTTTTCCTGAAATTCAGTCTCCTCAGATAAACATAGGGATAATAATTGATGAAGTCCTCATTATCTGAGAGTAATTAGTTCCAGAAAAGTCCATTCAAGTGAATGTACTTTAAAAGAGGACCAAAAATAAATAAATACATACATACATAAAAATAAAAGGACCAAAAATACATTGTACATTGTGAATAAAAGGTTTGATTGAGACTAATGTTTGAAAAAATCATCAAAATTATATAAAGCATTTACTTTACATTTAACAAAGATGTATGTATAACTAGAACTATGCACTTCTTCTCAGAATGAAGATAGATTTGCTGTTGATTTTGACTTTTCTTGTACGTATGTGTAATTTTTCTGAACATTTTCTGAACATTTAAAAACTTTTTTGTATACTCATTAATAGCATCATTTCTAAATTTTTTTAGATTTTATTTATTCATGAGAGAGAGGCAGAGACACAAACAGAGAGAGAAGTAGGCTCCATGCAAGGAGCCCAATGTGGGACTCAATCCCAGGCCTCAGAATCATGCCCTGAGCCAAAGGCGGACTCTCAACTGCTGAGCCACCCAGGCGTCCCTCATTTCTGAAATTTATTCAAGGGTTTCATCAGTCTTCTAAAGGACTCTGTGTTTACTGTTCTGGCTAATGTTCCCTTAATCAACTGTTAACTGGTCTACCTCTGCAAGATTCCCACTTGTCATTAGTTTCAAAAATAAAATAATTCCCCGTATCATTTTCATTCATTTCATGAAATTCTGTATCTCTTCTAAAATTTAAATTTTACATTGTGATAAATTTGAATATGACTTCATTAAAATACTGGATTATGACTAGGATATAATGGAAAGAGAGGGATGCTAGTATTTATCATGAAAGGATAATTGAGTAGGTATTAATTTTTTAAAGGTTTTATTTATTCATGAGAGACACACAGGGAGAGAGAGGTAGAGACAGAGGCAGAGGGAGAAGCAGGCTCCATGCAAGGATCCCAATGCGGGACTTAATCCCAGGACCCTGGGATCATGTCCTGATCCAAAGGCAGACACTCAACCGCTGAGCCACCCAGGGTCCCCTAGTAGGTATTAATTTATGTTATTAGTTTATTAGGGAATATTTTTCATTTTGATTAAGTTTGCTTCTCAGGAAAACTTGAATTCCAGGCTAGCAAGGATTACCTATATATAATCAGTAGAAATGTTGTTTCAAAAGAGATCATGTATAGGGGTTTCTGGGTGTCTCAGTCAGTTAAGCATCTGACTCTTGATTTTGGCTCAGGTCATGATCTCAGGGTGTGGGATAGAGCCCCACATCCAGCTCTGCACTGGGCATGGAGACAGCTTAGATTATCTTTCTCCATCTCTCTCTCTCTCTCTCTCTCTCTCTCCTTTTGCTCCTTCCCCCCAATTTAAAAGAATCTTTAAAAAAATAAAAGATCATGTATAAAAAGTGTTTATCACACGGACACTTGGGTGGCTCAGTTGGTTAAGCATCCAACTCTTGATTTCAGCTCAGTTCATCATCTCAGGGTCATGAAATCAAGCCCTTCACTGGCTCTGTGCTCAGCATGAATCTGCTTGAAGGTTTTTCCCTCCTCCTCGGCCCCTCCCCCTCTCTTTCTCAAATACACAAATAAATCCTTTACAGTGGGGGAGGGGCAGAAGGAGAGAGAGAAGCAGACTCCCCATTGAGCAGGGAGCTGGGCATGGGGCTCCATCCCCAACCCTGAGATAATAACCTGAGCCAAAGACAGACACTTAACCAGCTGAGCTGCCCAGGAGCCCCAGTAAATAAGTCTTTAAGAAAGTATTTATCACAGTGCCTGAACCATAGTAGGTCATAATTGTTACCATTATTAAATTTTAACATTTTAACAAATGTATATGTTATCATATTCTTTTAATCTTTATAAGCTATTATACTTGATTTGATTCTTTAATAAGAACAAGTTTAGATAAGAAGACAGAATAAAACATGACCATACCAACCTCCATCAAGAAATAGAAAATAACATTTTATTGGATATATGCTGTGTTTGCTTCTTCACTTTTAAAATAAAATAAGACCCTATTTGAAAAGCCAGTTTTAGAGAGAAACAGTGTCAGGGTATTTTGTTGTAAAGATGTATCAGTTTTTGGAAACTGAATGTCCTACAAGGACACTTTAGACTATATTTTCAATTCATGGATGGAGGAAAAGAGAAGTAGCAAGGTAATAAAATGGGGTTAGAAACATATTGCCCAATGTTCTATCTGAGAGAAACTAAAGTGAGCCATAATGTTTTGACTTTGTTTTTAAATGGAAACAGCTCTGCTTGACCTTTTGACATAAAAACACTTACTATACTTATTGCAATACTAAGGGTTTGCTCATGGCTCGCTGCTACCTAATCAGAAGAGGTTGAAGCAAATTCAAATATGAATCTCAGGAAATGAATATAAATGCCAGGTGTGTTGAGTTGAATTTGTGTCTCTGTCAATAAAAATACATTAGCACATGTAAATGATTTCTTATATCTAAAATTTTTCTTGATGTTTTTGAAACAGAGTTGATCTCTGTGAGTAACAGCTTCAGCCTGGTATTTTTAAAAAAGATTTTGATATGATACAATACTAAAATATTGTATGTTACTAATTCCAGTTTGTAATCATTGTGATTTGTTTTGTTCTCATTTTATAATAGAAAACGTGCAGATCAGGTTTACTACTAAGTGGCAGACATCGAGCTTTGACAATGTAGCATATTTTGACAATATCAAACTTTGACAATATAGCATATTTATCATTCATTTTATTCTAAATGCATGTAGTATTCTTAATTTTAAATTGGTTGTTTTCAAGATTAGACTTAAAAACTGAGGTTGTATTTATATGATTAAAGTACCACAAGACAAATTAACTTGGTCAAATAAGTCATATGTACTTCAAGAACATGAAAGAATAAACCATAGGCAGAACCACATTAAAAATTATAAAAGTAAAAAAAAATTATAAAAGTATCAACACAATACCAAGGACATTCCACAAAAATTTGCATAATGACACTCAGAAATAACCAAAAAATATAATGAGTTTAATTATTTCTTCAAAATCAATTTCCCTTCTGGATATAAGTATATTTTTAATGAAATTATCCTTTAACTCTATCCTCAGGCTTAAATCATCAAATTATTCTTGATTCTTTTCTTCCTGTAGAGGCTCAAAGATAATCTGGTTATGAAATTCATGACTTTACTTATCACTTATCATGTTGATTCACATCATCTCTCCTTCACATTCCATCAATCACCAAGTCCTTCTCCTTTATTCCCTTTGTCACAACCTCTGTTCAGACCCTCACTACTGCTTCCCTAGATAGTTGTCATGATCTCTTTCTCTCTTTTTTAAAGATTTTATTTATTTATTTGAGAGAGAGAGAGCATGAGAGCTGACTGAAGGGTAGAGGGAGAAGCAGACTACTTGCTGAGCAGGAAGCCTGATGTAGGGCTCAATCCTGGGACCCTAGGATCATGACCTGAACCAAAGACAGATACTTAACTGACTGGGCCACTCACCCCTTGTTGTGATCTCTTAACCAGTTTGTTTACCTTCAGTCTTTCCCCATTAGCTGGTCAGTAAATCTTCATAAAACACTATTCTGTACACATTACTCTCTCTTCAAATCCTTCAGCAGCCCCTAATTGCAAAACAAATAAACCTGTAATTCCTCAGTTTCGCATTTAAGGTCTCTCACAATCTGGTCAGAATCTTCCTACATTCCTGCTTTGCAGAAATGCTCTTCTCTGTTCTCTTCCTATCTAACTTCTACCCTAAATTCAAACCTGTACTGAAAGCACAAAGATTCTGTGAAGACTAACCTGTTTGCACCACTGCATAGGTTCTCCCCACTTGCCTCTCAGCAACTACAAGTAATGCTGTCAAATCCTATTATAAAATTAACACTTACTGCCTAGCACATTTGTGAAGTTTTGTATGATATTTAATTCAATATATCACTTCAATACAATTACTTGCTAAAGATGCACAAGTAGTTTTGTCAGTGGCTGTCAATAACAATTGTCACACCATTGATTATTTTAAGCTCTATAAAACCTTGATACAGTGAGTGCCCTTTGGTTCAAGGAAATATACTGAATTTCAGAAATGTTTTTCATGGCACTGTAGCAAATGCACTTCATGGCACTGTATCAAATGTACCTCTGTTCTGTTCTGTTCTTTGTCATTTCTAGTGCCAAGTTGGAAAGCCAAACTGTTATTTTATAGATTTCTTCCTACCAAGTAGTGTCATAATCTTCTTTCTTTATGAATTATGCTGCACCTTTCTTGAAGGCAAAATTAGTATGAGTTTTCATGCTCATCAGTAGTATCAACACAGTCTAACCAAAGTTGTATCTCCTCTGATGCATAGTAGTCTTTATAGCAATCCGGCTCTGCAACAGTCTTATAAATGATAGTGGTTGTGTTTTATTATGATTTCTCCAGTCCAGATTGATTATTTAATATCCAAAATTGACAATGAAAGTGAATCACTTAAAAGTAAGCTGACTGTTCAATGCATGTTCACTATTATCTTTAAATATAGCTTGGTGTAAATTTTTCCACAAACTGTCAAATATACAATATTGAAGTGAAAAAAATAATTTTCTCTGTGCTGTTAAGATATTGTTTCCTCAGACTAGAACACTAGGAGCCTTACTTTTTTTTTCTTCTTTCACTTCATAAAACAGTGAGAACAAAAACAGGATAAAGCCCATAGCAACAAGATATTTCTTTTACCATCTGTTTGATTTATGATGAGTTTAAACTGCTTGTATTTTAGAAAGGAATCTGTTTTCTATCTTCAAAAGGATGCAATCCAACATCTCTCAGCTGCTAATTTTTAGCACTTAGAGGTCCCCTTGGGCTGCTGTCAACTACAACTTATTGCACAGGTACTTTTCACTGAACTCATTATAAAGTGATTAGCCTCCAGCAAGATAGTGCAATGCTACAGCCTGCTTGCATTATATGTGGCTTTGCAACTGAATTCTGTACTGTCAAATCTCATCAGATAGTGAGTACAGAATGACTCTTGGGATTCAATACATAGAATGTGCAGAGGGAGCTTGTCACTTCTCTTTTAAAACATACTTTTCCAAAAAGATATGCACACACATACATGCACATGTGTGCACAAACAATACACTGTACAAAATGTATGTCATTAGTTTAAAGTAAGACACCAGGGGTGCCTGGGTAGCTTAGTTGTTTAGGCGGCTAGGTATCTGACTTTGGCTCAGGTCCCCATCTCAGGTTCCTAGGATGGAGCCTGCATCAGGCTCCCTGCTCAATGGGGAATCTGCTTTTCCCTTTCCCTCTATCCTTTCCCCTCCCCTTGCTCCTGCTCTCTCTCAAATAAATAAATAAAACATTAAAAAATTAAGATACCAATCTCAGCTCAAACACACTTTTAAAATCTATGAATTGTTTTTCACTTTATTATTTAAATCCAAAAGCTAATTAAGTAGCCTTGATTCTATGAGCAGTTATCAATATATGTAAGAGTGCTGCTTTTTCATTAGCACATTTAATTTGACAGTGCTCCTTACCTTATGGTTCCAGCATTAGTCAATATTTTTGGATCTGATAGGCTGTTTCAGTTTCTCCATTGAAACTAAAATTAGACTAGTTATGTAGATACACAGATTATCAGAATTAGGTGGTTTATTTGGTTATTTATTTCCAAGCCTCCCTAGTGAGATAGATGTCATCCCAGCTCCCATATTCACCATTGCCTGAAACTAGCTCTACAGTATATTTAATACTGAATAGTCTATTCTATAAGGTACCTCAACGACATTGTCCAGCTCATATTCCTGAATTTCTGTCCAGTTCATTTGGCAGGGTTTAGCTTATAATGCACCTGTAAAAGTTTTCAAACATAAAGAAGAATTTGTACAGTCCTTGGGGGAAAAAACACAGAACATCACATTCCAAAATTTTTTATGCTATAAACAATCTCAAGTATAAAGGCTAACTCAAAACAAATGATCTACTTTGAATACAAAGTCTAAAATTATTTCATTATTTGCTAATTTTTCTGTTGTTTAATCTAAGCTACTATTTATTCTAACAATGGGATTGATTTTTTAATGGATAGATGATTTGCATATATATTTCATTTTCCAACAAAACTCATTTGCATATGGAATTCATCGTGCAATGAATGGGTTGCATTTTGCAATCTCTCACCCTTGCGCAAAGATTCTGGCTCACCAGAAAATTCTCAGACACTGTCTTTTGCAGGGTACTATGTGGACACAGCAGGATGTGGTAGATTAAATCAGACATTTCTTTGGGCCTTTATTTGTCTTTAATATAAAGATAATGCAACTAAGATAGTTTTACTGTGAGGTTTTATTATATATATTTATTTCAACATCTATAAGTGTGCATATTATGTGTATGTTTTTTCCTGGCACACAAGAATACAAATACTCTTCATTATTATTACATATTAATATTAAATTCGACTTTTTATTAATATTTATAATCAATATGAAATATATTAATCCAATAAGAAATAATTAATGATTTAATTCATGTGTAAAATGCATCCTAGATACAGTATGTATTTTTATTCTCTACACTTCTGGTACACACATGTTCACATTTTCATTCATTTTTATGCCACTAATAATGTTTTGACGCCTATAAAAAGTGAACTATGGGAATAATTGTTTATTAAATGAAATAGAATATTACTACTCTTCTAATATGAAAAATGAAATAAAAGTAGAATTTAACTCTCCTTCTGTTGGATAGAATCACAGGGTTTTTTTGGCATTGGGTATAAATTCTTTCACTCTTTCATAGGGTTCCAATCTATCTTGCCAACCTTAGTATCTGTCATCTCTAAATTTACCCTAGGCTAAAGCCGCACTTCTTTTTTTCATTTATGAAATATTTATTCTATTCTTATAACTTGTTTCTCTTTAATATTTTATTTAAATATGATTTGCCTATATATAATATAACACCCAGTGCTCATCTCCTCATTTGCCCTCAGTGCCCATCACACAGTTACCCCATTCCTCCACCCTCCTCCCCTTCTGTAACCATATGTTTCTTTCCCAGAGTTCGGAGTCTCAAGGTTTGTCTTCCTCTCTAACTTTTCCCCACTCAGTTCCCCTCCTTTCCCTTATAGTCCTTTTCACTATTTCTTACATTTCACATATGAGTGAAACCATATGATGATTATCTTTTGCTGATTGACTTATTATACTCAGCATAATACCCTCCTGTTCCATCCACATCAATGTAAATGGTAGGAATTCATCCTTTCTGGTGACTAATATTCTGACATTTTATATATATATATATATATATATATATATATACATATATATATATATACAAACACACACTCACACACATATATATACATATCTGATGTATATACATATATACATACATATATATCTGATGTATATATATATATATTACATTGAGGGATATTGTGGATCCTTCCACAGTTTGGCTATTGTGGATATTGTTGCTATGAAAATCAGGTTGCAGATGTCCCATCATTTCATTATATCTCCATCTTTGGGGTAAACACTCAGTAGTGCAATTGCTGGGTCATAGGATAGCTCTACATTTAACTTCTTGAGGAACCTCCATACTATTTTCCAGAGTGACTGCATCAGGTTGTATTCCTACCAACAGTGCAAGAGGGTTTTCCCTTTCTCCACATCCTCGCCAACATTTGTTGTTCCCTGTCTTGTTCATTTTTGCCATTCTCACTGGTGTGAGGGGGTATCTCATTGTGGATTTGATTTGTATTTCACTGATGGCAAATGATGTGGAACTTTTTTTTTTCATGTGCTTATTGGCCAAGTGTAGGTCTTCGTGGAGAAATGTCTGTTCATGTCTTCTGCCCATTTCATGACTGGATTTGTTGTTTATTGGGTGTTGATTTTGAAAAGTTCTTTATAGATCTTGGATACTAGCCCTTTATCCGATATGTCATTTGCAAATATGTCATTTGCAAATTTCTTCTCCCAATCTGTAGGTTGCCTTTTAGTTTTGTTGACAGTTTCTTCTGTTGTGCAGAAGTTTTTTATCTTGATGAAGTCTCAATAGTTCATTTTTGCTTTTGTTTCTCTTGCCTTCATAGATGTGTCTTGTAAGAAGTTGCTGTGGCCAAGTTCAAAAAGGTTGTTGCCTGTATTATCCTCCAGGATTTTGATGGATTCTTGTCTCATATTTAGAACTTTCAACTATTTTGAGTTTATCTTTGTGTATGGTGTAAGAGAATGGTCTAGTTTCATTCTTCACATGTGGCTGCCCAATTTTCCCAGCACCATTTATTGAAGAGACTGTCCTTTTTCCAGTGAGTATTCTTTCCTGCTTTGTCAAATATGAGTTGACAACAGAGTTGAGGGCCCATTTCTGGGTTCTGTATTCTGTTTCATTGATCTATGTGTCTGTTTTTGTGCCAGTACCATACTGTCTTGATGTTTATAGCATTGCAATACAGCTTGAAGTCAGGCCCTGTGATGCCCCCAGCTTTGGTTTTCTTTTTCAAAATTCCTCTTGCTATTTGGGGACTTTTCTGATTTCATACAAATTGTAAGATATTTGTTCAAACTTCTTAAAAAAAAGTCCATTTTTTTAATAGGGCTTGCAATGCGTGTGTAAATTGCTTTGGGAAGAACAGAAAATTTCACAGTATTTATTCTTCTAATCCATAAACATGGAATATTTTTCTGTCTCTTCATGTCTTCCTCAATTTCTTTCAGAAGTTTTCTATAGTTTTTAGAGTATATATCCTTGATCACTTTGGTTAGGTTTATCCCTAGATATCTTATGGTATTTTTGTGTAATTGTAAATGTGCTCCATTCCTTAATTTCTCTTTCTTCAGTCTCATTGTTAGTGATAGAAATGCAACTGGTTTCTATGCATTGATTTTGTATCCTGCCACATTGCTGAATTGCTATATGAGTTCTAGCAAGTTTGGGGTGAGTCTTTTGTGTTTTCTATATACAGTATCATGTCATCTGCGAAGAGTGACAGTTTGACATCTTCTTTGCCAATTTGAATGCCTTTTATTTCTTTTTGTTGTCTCATTGCTGAGGCTAGGACTTCTAGAACTATGTTGAATAACAGTGGTTAGAGTGGACATCGCTGTCGTGTTCCTGATCATAGGGGAAAGGCTCCCAGTTTTTCCCCATTGAGAATGATATTCGCTGTGGGGTTTTCACAAATGGCTTTTAAGATATTGAAGAATGCTCCCTCTATCCCTACACTTTGAAGAATTTTGATCAGGAATGGATGCTGTATTTTGTCAAATGCTTTCTCTGTCTCTGTTGAGAGGATTGTATGGTTCTTGACTTTTATTGATGTGATCTATCACATTGATTGTTTTATGAGTGTTGAACCACCCTTGCATCCCAGGGATAAATCCCACTTGGTCTTGGTGAATAATCCTCTTAATGCACCTTTGGATCCTTTTGACTAGTATCTTGGTGAGAATTTTTGCATCCATGTTCATCAGGGATATTGGTCTATAATTCTCCATTTTGGCGAGGTCTTTGATTCGTTTTCAGATCAAAGTAATGCTGGTCACATAGAACAAGTTTGGAAATATTCCCTCAATTTCTATCCTTTGAAACAGATTTGGTAGAATAGGTATTATTTCCTCTTTAAATGTTTGGTAGAATTCCCCTGGGTAGCTATCTGACCTTGGACTTTTGTGTTGTGGGAGGTTTCTGATGACTGCATTAATATCCTCGCTTGTTTTTGGCTAGTTCAGGTTTTGTATTTCTTCCTGTTTCGGTTTTGGTAATTTGTAGGTTTCCTTGAGTGCATCCATTTCTTCCAGATAGCCTTGTTTTTTTTTTAACAAATTTGCTCATAATATGCTTTTAAAATTGTTTCTATTTCTTTGATATTTACTGTGATCTCTCCTCTTTCCTTCATGATGTTATTAATTTGAATCTTTCCTCTTTCCATTTTAATAAGACTGGCTAGGGGTTTATCTATCTTATTAATTCTTTAAAAGAACCAGCTCCTGATTTTGTTTGATCTGTTCTGGTCTCTATTTCATTGAGTTCTGCTCGCACCTTTATTATCTCTCTTCTTCTGCTTGGTTTAGGCTTTATTTGCTGTTCTTTCTCCAGTTCCTTTAGGTGCAAGGTTGGCTTGTGTATTTGAGATTTTTCTAATTTTCTGAGGGAGGATTGTATTTTGATTTATTCCCTCTTAGAACCTCCTTTGCTGTATCCCAAAGATTTTGAGTAGTTGCGCTTTCATTTTTGTTAGTTTCTATGAATCTATTTAATTCTTCTCTAATTTCCTGATTGACCCATTCATCTTTTAGTAGGATGTTCTTTAACCTCCAATTGTTTGAATTCCTTCCAAATTTCTTTTTGTGATTGAGTTCTAGTTTCAAAGCATTGTGTTCTGAAAATACGCAGGTTACAATCCCAATCTATTCATATCTTTTGAGACTTGATTTGTAACTCAGTATGTGGTCTATTCTGGAGAAAATTCCATGTGCCCTTGAGGAGAATGTGTATTCAGTTGCATTAGGATGTAATGTAATGTTCTGTATATACTTGCAAAATCCATTTGATCCAGTGTATCATTCAAGGCCCTTGTTTCTTTGGTGATGTTTTGCTTAGAAAATCTGTCATTTGCAGAGAGTGCCGTGTTGAAGTCTCCTACTATTAATGTATTATTCTCTTTACTTTGATTTTTAATTGATATCATTGGGCTGCTTCCACATTAGGGGCATAAATATTCATAATTGTTAGGTCTTTCTGTTAGATAGACCCTTTAAGTATGATATAATGTCCCTCTTCATCTCTTACTACAGTCTTTGTAATAAACTTTAATTTATCTGATATGGGGATTGCTACCCTAGCTTTCTTTT
Source organism: Vulpes vulpes (assembly GCF_048418805.1). Classification (NCBI taxonomy): domain Eukaryota; kingdom Metazoa; phylum Chordata; class Mammalia; order Carnivora; family Canidae; genus Vulpes; species Vulpes vulpes. The sequence goes on along the minus strand of NC_132796.1, from coordinate 94,362,884 downwards.
GAGGACCATGTGAATGGCAAATAGTTCTCCACCCCTTCATTTTCAGGCTGGAGATGTCCTTAGGTCTAAAACGAATCTCTTGTAGACAGCATATGGATGGGTACTGCTTTTTTATGCAATCTGACACCCTGCAGCTTTTGACGGGATAATTTAGCCCTTTCATGACCAGAGTAACTATTGAAATATATGAATTTAGTGTCATCATATGATCTATATGGTCCTTGTTTTTGTGAATTGTTTCTTTGGGTTCCTTCTTTCTTTTACAGAGTCCCCCTTACTCTTTCTTGTAGAGCCAGTTTGATGGTCACATAATCTGTCAGTTTCTGTCTCTCCTAGAAGCGCTTTATCTCTCCTTCAATTCTGAATGAGAGCCTTGCTGGATAACATATTCTTGGCTGCATGTTTTTCTTGTTTATTACCCTGAATATATCATGCCAGCCCTTTCTGGCCTGCCAGGTCTCTGTGGAGAGGTCTGCTGTTAATCTAATATTTCTACCCATATAATTTAGGAATCTCTTTTCTGGAGCTACTTTTAGGATTTTTTTCTCTATCTCTGAAATTTACAAGCTTCACTATTATATGTCAGGGTGTTGATTGGATTTTGTTGATTTGGGGGAGAAGGTCCTCTCTGTCTCTTGGATATGTATGCCTATTTTCTTTCCCAGTTTAGGGAAGTTCTCAGCTATGATTCCTTCATGTATACTTTGTGGTCCTCTCTCTCTCTCCTCATCTTCTGAAATCCCAATAAGATGAATGTTAGTCCTTCTCAAACTATCATTTATTTTCCAAAGACTCTCCTCATTGGTTCTTAAATGCTTTTCTCTTTTTTCATCAACCTCCTTCCTTTCTATCAACTTCTCTTCTATCCAGCCACACTTGTATAATTTATCTTCCCAGTATACTACTTAGAGCAAATTATCTTAACTATTTTCTTATAGTGAACCATCCTTATATTCCTAAAATGAACCCTGGATTTGATGGCTAATTCATAACTGACTTAATTTGATTTTTAATGATTTTGCTTCAATATTTGTCAGATGAAGCTATCATTTTCTTTACCAAGCTCTCCTTGTGAGTTTTTAAGCATTACCATGTGTTGTTTAAAAAAAGAGGGGAAAAATGTGGAAACTTTCCTCTTGTTTTATTTTTGGGACAGTGTAATAGCTTTGGAATTTTTTTGCCCTTATACTGTTAGTAGAATTCACCCTTTGAAGCTATCTTCACTGACTTTTTTGGAGAAAGGATAAGTAATCTGACAATATTCTCCATTTATAACATCATTATGTCTCATAGTTTTTAGTAGGGATTTATAGGTATATATTTGTAGTTCAAATGGAAACTTCAAAAGTATTAAAACCAAGAAAATTATTAATAATTGTGCCCCAACCAAGTGGAATTGAAGGTAGAGGATCAGACAGTGGGATGGATACTTGCTTTTTATTCAAATACTTTTCTTTTTTTTTCTTTTTTTTATAACTGTACTCTTTTTTTAAATTTTTATTTATTTATGATAGTCACACAGAGAGAGAGAGAGAGAGAGAGAGAGACAGAGACATAGGCAGAGGGAGAAGCAGGCTCCATGCCCCGGGAGCCCGACGTCGGATTAGATCCCGGGTCTCCAGGATCGCGCCCTGGGCCAAAGGCAGGCACCAAACCACTGCGCCACCCAGGGATCCCTCAAATACTTTTCTATCCTTTACTGTTTTTATATATAAAGTGAAAACCACTATTTTAATTTTAATAAAATTACACATCTTTAAAAGGTAGTATCACCAGTTGTATTAAAATACTTATGAAATTGGATGCACTCATTTTTTACTTTCTATACATCAGTATTATTTGAATGTTTATGGTGAATTTTAATTAATTTTCTAGAATACAAAATTCTGTTATCTAGCATTACACCCCCCCACCCCCTTATTTCCATCTCTTCCCTATACTCAACCTCATCCTGGCCATGTTTACCTATATGCATGCAGTTTAACATTGAAAATCTTCACAACCTCACACAATATGTTTCTTTTACCTGAAATGCCTTCCCTAATCTCCCTGTTTTTCATTCTAGTTAACTCTTATCCAGCCTTGAAACCTCAGGTCTAGAGGTAGCTGTCTAGAAACTGAGCTACTATAAACCTCTTTCTCTGTGTTCCCCTAGAATCCAATATCCTAACAGATTACCAGACTATGCAATTATCTGTTTGCTTCTCTGGCACTCATTTGATTTTGATTGTATGTAGTCTGGTTCTAGAACACAGAGATAAATATTTGTTTAATCAATGATTCATGTTGGTTTTATACACATACTTACATGTATGTATGTATATATATATATTTCTATACCTTGTTCCAATAGAATCTTTATTTTTATATTGTTACGTGTTTCTCTATTTCTTACACTAGTTGATAAAAAAGCAATTTCTTGTATGGCTTTGCATTTTCTAAGCCCATAGCACAATTATTTTCACATATTAAAATTTTTTGAAATAAATATATATATAATATTTTAGCCATCATTGCACATCTTGATTCTCCATTGTATATTTATATCTCATAAATGATTAAAAGTTTATCATTTTACTGTGAAACAGACCCTAAAATTCACCAGTAATGAATATTTAGTCAGTCCTTATTCCAAGTCCTTATAGGAATGTTACAGTATTATAAAATATTCCTTGGTCTTCACTCAGGAAACAATTATAGAGTGAGTTTTGAGAAGGTTCAATGCTTCCTTGGAGAGAAGAAAAATACATAATGACAATGTAATTCTGTGAATTGATCCTTCAGAAGTGGGGACTATTTTCCAATGAATTTTCAATACTGTCCTATTGTTTCTCATGTAAGAAAGAACATTCATTCATTCAATTCACATTGAGCATCAACTATGTGTTAGGCTGTACTAAGCCCTGAATATTTACTATTGAACATTAAAGATCATTTATAAAGTACAGATCAGCAGTATTGATGCAGTCTTTTGCTATAAGTTATATAGCAACAGCAGCAGAAATATTAGCAGCTAAAAATATGGAGTATTTAATACATGCAGAGCACTATTTATAACAGTCTAAAAATAAATTTGGCACTGCTTTCATTGAAACACACGTGAGGAGATCCATCCAGAGTCTCTGCCATCCTCCCCATCTCATAAAAACTCTCAGTTACCATCTTTGACATGTTTAGGCTCCCTACATTTAAAACAAGATTACAATCCTTATTTTTCAAGTTGCTTAATTTTGAATACAGAGTTTCCTTGAACTATTAGAAATGTTAGGACCAAAGGATAGGGACCAGGCTTACATACACCAATTATATGGAATAAGCCAAAGATAACTCAGACATTCATCCAAGATTAGCTTTCTATTTCAAACTCAAATAACATATTGCTCAAGGCAAGGCAAATTTTGCAAGTACTTACTAAAATCTGTGTAATGGAAGATATCCTGTTTGAAGAGAGAACAAGAAAGTGGAAACAAATTACAATCAAAGATAAAATAGATTTTCCTCAATCTAGTAGAATATGGAAAGGGAGAGGCAATGTTTAAAATTATTTCAGTAGTAACTCTTTAACCTTGCTAATAATAATCAGGAACATGTGATTGACATCTTAAAATATTTAAAGGACTAGGCTTTTTCCACTTAAATTTATTTTTGTTGTTCAGAAGTTTCCAGGTTCCCTGAGTTTTTATTAAGAATTTTGAATATATATAATATATTATATAATCATGTTATATTAATAATATATGATATCATTGTTACCAAAAGCCAAGTTCAGCTGCCTGTCACGCAAAAGACCAATACTTTTTTTTTTGCACTCAAATTCTTAACTTTATGACAAAAACAATTATACTTATCAGCATAAAGAAATATTTTCTCATTTTTAAACAATTATAAATACATATTGAACTTCCCAAATGTTACAAGATAATTAAAAGAAATATTCCCTAGCATGTCTAAAGCACATGGCTTCTTCCACTCCTGTGTTCTCTCTTTGGGGGCATCTTGATCCCTTTCCCAAAATCTAAGTTCTTGATCTAGATAACTTTCAAATCATCCCAAAAACATATAAATTCGATCTGAGATTCAAAGAGAGAACAGCTGGAACGTGACAGAGAGAAGAATTTTCTCTTCTTTTTTTTTTTTTTAATTTTTTTTTTTTGAGTTCAATTTTCCAACATATAGCATAACACCCAGTGCTCATCCCACCAAGTGCCCCCCTCAGTGCCTATCACCCAGTCACCCCAACCCCCCACCCACCTCCCCTTCCACTACGCCTTGTTCATTTCCCAGAGTTAGGTGTCTCTCATGTTTTGTCACCCTCACTGATATTTTCACTCATTTTCTCTCCTTTCCCTTTATTCCCTTTCACTAATTTTTATATTCCCCAAATGAAAAAGACCATATAATGTTTGTCCTTTTCCGATTGACTTATTTCACTCAGCATAATACCCTCCAGGTCCATCCACGAAAAGACCAATACTTAAGAGATCAGATTTAATTGGAAAAGATTATATTTCACTCAGGAGGCCAAACACCTGGGGAGAAGGCTTATGTGGAACAGAAGGCTAGCTGAGGACAAAGCATAAGCTGACACCCCATAAAGGAACCCCTCCCCAGAGTGTCCCCCAAGGTAGGATATGTGTGATATTCCTCCAGGAGGCTCCCAACTATCTCAATATCAATGCCTTACTTGAGGGTTAAAATAACCTTTAACTTGACAACTGCAAGGCCTTTAATATCTTCTAGGTCCTCTTCAGCATATGAAATTTCTTTTGAAATTTCCCTTTTCCTTACCTCCCCCAACTACCAGGTATATAATCTGCCACCTCTCACAAGCCTGGGGCAGCAGCTCTTCCTGCCCATGGGTCCTGTCCCATCCACCATTTTGTACCACCATTTTGCACCAAAGATGTCTCAAGAATTCTTTCTTGGTCATTAGCTCCATACCTCACCCCAGCAAACCTCACCTATATTCTAAAACTACATCAAGGTGGAACACCTGGATGGCTCAATTGTTTAAGTGTCTGCCTTTGGTTCAGGTTATGATCCCAGGATCCTGGGATCAAGTCTCACATTGGGCTCCTATGCTTCTCCCTCTGCCTGCTGCTCCTCCTGCTTGTACATTCTCTCTCTCTGACAAAGAAATAAACAAAATCTTAAAAAAAAAACTACATCAAGGTGATTCTTGCCCAAAGGCCAACTCCGAGGTTTCTGCTTCACCCATGGGTTTTTTAAGTTTAAGGTAGTTAATCAATAAAAGGAGTACAGTGGTCTGTAACATTTCTTGATTATGTGCCGCCTTAATGGTGCCAGCTATAGATGTTATCTCAGTGCTCAGATGTTGTGCAAGGTAGTCTGATTCCTTAATGCCTGAGGGTTGTGCATAGTGCTCTGTTCTTTCTATGAAAGAATGCATGACCTAGAGACATAAAAAGAAAAGTTAATCAATCATGCAGGGCAAGGGTGTTGGCCTAAGCTTAAAAGATTATCAGGTTGGCCAGGGGACCTAAGTGGCTTCATCATTATATATCATTAAATAGAATATAATATTAAAATATAATATTTAATCAATCTATAAGGAAATTGGTTCTTCCACAGCACCATGGGCCAGGGAAGGATGTAGATCAAAACCTGTTTCAGGGTTCCAAGGAGTTTGCTTCTAGGCACCCATTGATAACAGCTTCAAGATCCCAGCACTCACTCAGAGACTTGGTGCTGCTCTGAGGTTCTATAAAAAAATCCAAACACTGCGAGGCTTCACCCAGAAGCAGCCACAGGGTCACTCCTGCCATGGTCCCCAACCAGGTCTGGGCCCTTGGGGAAGCCAGTTCACAAGGCCAGTGGACTGGGCTTGGCATCCTAGCCTCAATGCCAGCAATGTGAGGTCTCAACTCACAGTGAAAGTAAAACCCCAGGCCTTTCCATACCACCCAGAACAAATCGGGAGCTATCTGGCTTTCTGGAGTCACCAAGAAAACCAGAGTCCATGAGAAGGACCTCACATGTTTTGGCGGGTCCCCCAGGGATTTGGGGTATTTTGCTAACAGTTTTCAAATCAGCAATCTCTCAGTGGCATGAGGCTGGGAGTAGTTACTTCAGGAAGATTGTGAATATAGAACAAACATTATCGGGGATCCCTGGGTGGCGCAGCAGTTTGGCGCCTGCCTTTGGCTCAGGGCGCGATCCTGGAGACCCGGGATCGAATCCCACGTCGGGCACCCGGTGCATGGAGCCTGCTTCTCCCTCTGCCTGTGTCTCTGCCTCTCTCTCTCTCTCTGTGACTATCATAAAAAAAAAAAAAAAGAACAAACATTATCTTGCCATGAGGCAGAATTACAGATTCAACACTGGACTGAATCAAACACAATGAGTAGTAACATTTCTGTACAAAGGGGGAGAAAAACAACAAAAAAAATCTTGACTGAAAAGAAAAATAAACTTCAAACTTGAGCTTTCTGCTGGGCTATAGTGATCTCATTAGCTGAGCAGTTAGTTGCACTTTAAAGTAGATGAAAATGCAAAAAGTCTACAGGCTGGTTACCTGCTGACTGAGAAATAACACTGATACTTGAAGACAATTGAATTGACATACATATGCAATTTTATTTAAATGACAATGAGGCTGGTAATTCCCAGGGAGTCCATTTTATCTGGGTAAGAATGTTGCTGTTCTGGGATTTAATGAAAGCTAGTGTCAGGAATATGGAGAGAGAGAATGTACTTTGAGTGTTTTTGCAAGACAGAGAGAAGGAAAAATTCTGCACCAAAGGATCAAATAGGGTTGCAATTTTTATTTTTTATCAAACAGGATTTCCATGAAGGGCTTGGGAAAATAATGAAATATGTGTTATAGTAGGTACTCTGCTGGTCCAAATGGGCTCTATATAGTTCATCTCCTATCAGATCTCTGTGGTGAGATCAATATTTGGTTGTATTGTAAGGCAAGAAACTAAAAGGCTAAAATAATTTTGGACAATCTGTCCTCTGAAAATTGAAGAATAACCCAACATCAGTTGATACCTATATTTTTTAAGAGTAATATTGAGTTACCAAATACACAGAGAATGGGTCTCTCCTCAGGCATGATTTTAAGAGGTACCAGATACACCTCTTTTGTAAAACAATCCCTCGGTTATCTTTTAAAGCAATTGTTTTAAATATTTTTCTAGTAAGCATCATTTTCCTGATTCTAAAGTTAAAAGTTTCTCAATATCTTTAGAAGATACAAAATATTTGTTTTAAGATTTTATTTATTCATGACAGACACAGAGAGAGGCAGAGACAGGGAGAGGGAGAAGCAATCCCAGGACCCCAAGATCATGCCCTGAGCCAAAGACAGCGTCTGAACCACTGAGCCACCCAGGCGTCCTGAAGATACAAAATATTTTAAAAGGCATATAATCATTCATTACCACTCACAATATACTACTTTCCTTTAAGATTTCCTTTGTGGTTGCTTCAAGAGGTCTTCCTCACTTTGATACTGCAACTAATTTTTTACATTTTCTTTTTAAGATTAGTTATTAAACATTTGACTTTTTAATCCATATTTTGGTGACATGATAAGTGACTCTCTAAAATTTGGTAAATAAGCAATTTGTTATTTGTTTGTACTTACATTGGAGGCTATTGGGAACTATTTTTCCCATTATATTATATTCTTGCATTAGTAATAAACTGTTCTAATTTGTTAAGCATTGTAGTGTATTTCCTCAGCTATTACAACAGTTTACTCTTTTACGTGAATGTTAATATCATATTCTCACAGCCCCTTCACCCTTCAAAATAATCATTGTTAGTCATTGTTATTTTCACAGCAATTATCCATAAACTAATTTGAAAATAATTGAGATCTTTATAATATTGAGGAATTCTGTGGTTTTTTTTTTCTCACTCTGTATAAAGGATACCACCATCCCCCCACCTAAGTCTTTATGTTACTGCTTCAGCTTAAAGCATCCTTTCTTCTATTCTTCTATGGCTCATTTTAAATTCCTCAATGGCTCAGTTTAAATATTTCATTGCACATATTCAAGTCTCAGTTTAAATGTCACCTCTTCAGAGAGGAAACCCTTCTTTGATCACTCAATCTAAAGTAACTCCAACCCCCAACATCTACACACTGAATCACATTGCCCTGGGTTGTTTCATTTGTAGTACATATAACTTTTAAAAATTATTTTATTTCTATATTTGTATACTTGTTTCCCCAGCCAAATATATAAAAATAATGAAGGAAAGGATTTTATCTCTCCTTTTCATTCCTTTTCTGGTACACATTGATATTCAATAATTATTTGCTGAATGGACAATGAATGAGTGAATAAAGTCAGCTCAGACATAACTCCCTCTGCTCTATGCTTGATGTATACTCTCAGTGCTGTCAATGCTATCATTAGTTGTTCGGTAGAGTTACATGCGGTAACTATTGGAGTAGCATCCAGATTTCAATTGGCTTTCCACTCCCCAAGTCAGACTCTGTTATTGACACTAACAAATCATGATTATGATCTGGCCCTTCGTGAGGTCCTTCAATCTTTTCCCATTTCAAGATATTTCACAGAAATCTTTCAAGATTTGTGCTCCTTAGATGTGAAGGATTCCCCCCCCCCCCACCACACACACCATTTTGTTTTTCTTTCATATCAGTTGAATTCTAGAAAGATGGTTCCTGGGCCATCTTTCTGAAAAGACAACTTATTAATTATAACATTAAACTCCTCTATATTCTGATTATTTATTTATTTATTTATTTATTTATTTATTTATTCTTTTTATGTGATCTATAAAATACTTGCAGGGCATTTTAAAGTGCCTTGCTGAGGAGGGGCAGGATGGTGGAAGAGTAGGGTCCCCAAATCACCTGTCCTCACCAAATTACCTAGATAACCTTCCAATCATCCTGAAAATCTACGAATTCGGCCTGAGATTTAAAGAGAGACCAGCTTGAATGCTACAATGAGAAGAGTTCGTGCTTCTATCAAGGTAGGAAGACGGGGAAAAAAGAAATAAAGAAATAAAAGGAATCCAAGGGGGAGGGGCCCCGCGAGGAGCCGGGCTGAGGCCGGGGCGAGTGTCCCCAGGACAGGAGAGCCCCGTCCCGGAGAAGCAGGAGCTGCACCAACATTCCCGGGCGGAAAGGGGCCCGCAGGGAGTTAGAGCAGGACCCAGAAAGGCGGGGATGCTCTCCGTCTCCCTGGGACGCTAACAGGCACCTGCGCCCCAGGAGAGTGCGCCGAGCTCCCTAAGGTCTGCAGCGCCCACGGCGGGACCCAGAGCACCTCGGCAGAGCTCGGGCGGGGGCTCCACGGAGGGGGCTGTGCGGCCCCGGGAGCAGCTCAGCGGCGGCGGCTCCAGCAGAGGAATCGCCTCCGTGCGGAGGGGGCTGCGCACTCCGGAAGCAGTTCGGAGGGGCTCGGGCGGCGGCCCCGCGGAGAGGGGATGGCATCTCCCAGGACCGCAAATCCAACAGCGCAGGCCCAGAAGCACAGGGCGCTGGGACACAGTCCAGGATCCTACCTCCTTCAGAACAGGCAGAGGCTGGGAGGGCCCAGGACAGCAAGGAAGCTCCTACCCCGAGCTGAGCAGAGCAGCGGCCCTGCCCCGGTGCCTCCAGGCGCTGCAGATGGAGAGCCCCGGAGTTACTGCGGGGACTGAATCCAGGGCTCCAGGGCTGGCCGCCGCCACTGCGGTTGTTCCTCCTGGGGCCTCACGGGGTAAACAACCCCCACTGAGCCCTGCACCAGGCAGGGGGCAGAGCAGCTCCCCCAAGGGCTAACACCTGAGAATCAGTGCAACATGCCGCTCCCCCAGAAGACCAGCTAGACCGACAAGTTCCAGGGGAAGTCAAGGGACTGAAAGTATACAGAATCAGAAGGCACTCCCCTGTGTTTTTTGTTTTTGTTCTTTTTGTTTGTTTTTGTTTTTGTTTTCTTTTTGATTTCTGAATGCTTCCCCCACCGCTTTTTTCCCCTTTATTTCTTTTTCTTTATCTTTTTCTTCGCTTTTTCCTTTTTTTCTTCCTTTTTCCTTTTTTCTTTTTTCCTTTTCTTTTCTTCTTTCTCTCCTCTCTTTTTCTACTTTTCCCAATACAACTTGTTTTTGGCCACTCTGCACTGAGCAAAATGACTAGAAGGAAAACCTCACCTCAAAAGAAAGAATCAGAAACAGTCTTCTCTCCCAAAGAGTTACAAAATTTGGATTACAATTCAATGTCAGAAAGCCAATTCAGAAGCACTATTATACAGCTACTGGTGGCTCTAGAAAAAAGCATAAAGGACTCAAGAGACTTCAGGACTGCAGAATTTACATCTAATCAGGCAGAAATTAAAAATCAATTGAATGAGATGCAATCCAAACTAGAAGTCCTAACGACGCGGGTTAACGAGGTCGAAGAAGGAGTGAGTGACATAGAAGAGAAGTTGATGGCAAAGAGGGAAACTGAGGAAAAAAGAGACAATTAAAAGACCATGAAGACAGATTAAGGGAAATAAATGACAGCCTGAGGAAGAAAAACCTACGTTTATTTGGGGTTCCCAAGGGCGCCGAAAGGGCCAGAGGGCCAGGATATGTATTTGAACAAATCCTAGCTGAAAACTTTCCGAATCTGGGAAGGGAAACAGGCATTCAGATCCAGGAAATAGAGAGATCCCCCCTAAAATCAATAAAAACCCTTCAACACGTCGACATTTAATAGTTAAGCTTGCAAATTCCAAAGATAAGGAGAAGATCCTTAAAGCAGCAAGAGAAAAGAAATCCCTGACTTTTATGGGGAGGAGTATTAGGGTAACAGCAGACCTCTCCACAGAGACCTGGCAGGCCACAGGGCTGGCAGGATATATTCAGGGTCCTAAATGAGAAGAACATGCAACCAAGAATACTTTATCCAGCAAGGCTCTCATTCAGAACGGAAGGAGAGATAAAGAGCTTCCAAGACAGGCAGGAACTGAAAGAATATGTGACCTCCAAACCAGCTCTGCAAGAAATTTTAAGGGGGACTCTTAAAATTCCCCTTTAAGAAGAAGTTCAGTGGAACAATCCACAAAAACAAGGACTGAATAGATATCATGATGACACTAAACTCATATCTGTCAATAGTAAGTCTGAACGTGAACGGGCTTAATGACCCCATCAAAAGGCGCAGGGTTTCAGACTGGATAAAAAAGTAGGACCCATCTATTTGCTGTCTACAAGAGACTCATTATAGACAGAAGGACACCTACAACCTGAATATAAAAGGTTGGAGAACCATTTACTATTCAAATGGTCCTCAAAAGAAAGCAGGGGTACCCATCCTTATATCAGATAAACTAAAATTTACCCCGAAGACTGTAGTGAGAAATGAAGAGGGACACTATATCATACTTAAAGGATCTATCCAACAAGAGGACTTAACAATCCTCAATATATATGCCCCGAATGTGGGAGCTGCCAAATATTTAAACCAATTAATAACCAAACTCAAGAAATACCTTGATAATAATACACTTATACTTGGTGACTTCAATCTAGCTCTTTCTACCCTGGATAGGTCTTCTAAGCACAACATCTCCAAAGAAACGAGAGCTTTAAATGATACACTGGACCAGATAGATTTCACAGATATCTACAGAACTTTACATCCAAACTTAACTGAATACACATTCTTCTCAAGTAAGTGCACATGGAACTTTCTCAAGAATAGACCGCATACTGGGTCACAAATTGGGTCTGAACCGATACCAAACATTGGGATCGTCCCCTCCATATTCTCAGACGATAATGCTTTGAAATTAGAACTAAATCACAACAAGAAGTTTGGAAGGACCACAAACACGTGGAGCTTAAGGGCCATTCTGCTAAAAGATGAAAGGGTCAACCAGGAAATTAAGGAAGAATTAAAAAGATTCATGGAAACTAATGACAATGAAGATACAACTGTTCAAAATCCTTGGGATGCAGCAAAAGCAGTCCTGAGGGGGCAACGCATCGCAATACAAGCATCCATTCAAAAACTGGAAGAACTCAAATGCAAAAGCTAACCTCACACATAAAGGAGCTAGTGAAAAAAAAAGCAGATAGATCCTACACCCAGCAGAAGAAGAGAGTTAGTTAATATTCAAGCAGAACTCAATGAAATCGAAACCAGAAGAACTGTGGAACAGATCAACAGAACCAGGAGTTGGTTCTTTGAAAGAATTAATAAGATAGATAAACCATTAGCCAATCTTATTAAAAAGAAGACAGAGAAGACTCAAGTTAATAAAATCATGAATGAGAAAGGAGAGATCACTACCAACAGCAAGGAAATACAAACCATTTTAAAAACATATTATGAACAGCTATACATCAATAAATTCGGCAATCTAGAAGAAATGGACGCATTCCTGGAAAGCCACAAACTACCATAACTGGAACAGGAGGAAATAGAAAACCTCAACAGGCCAATAACCAGGGAGGAAATTGAAGCAGTGTTCAAAAACCTCCCAAGACACAAAAGTCCAGGGCCAGATGGCTTCCCAGGGGAATTCTATCAAACTTTTAAAGAAGAAAGCATACCTATACTACTAAAGCTATTTGGAAAGATAGAAAGAGTTGGAGTACTTCCAAATTCATTCTATGAGGCCAGCATCACCTTAATTCCAAAACCAGACAAAGACCCCACCAAAAAGGAGAATTACAGACCAATATCCCTGATGAACATGGATGCAAAAATTCTCAACAAGATACTAGCCAATAGGATCCAACAATACATTAAGAAAATTATTCATCATGACCAAGTAGGATTTACCCTCGGGACACAAGGCTGGTTCAACCCTCGTAAAACAATCAATGTGATTCATCATATCAGCAAGAGAAAAACCAAGAACCATATGATCCTCTCTTAGATGCAGAGAAAGCATTTGACAAACTACAGCATCCATTCCTGATCAAAACTCTTCAGAGTGTAGGAATAGAGGGAACATTCCTCGACATATTAAAAGCCACCTACAAAAAGCCCACAGCAAATATCATTCTCAATGGGGAAGCACTGGGAGCCTTTCCCCTAAGATCAGGAACAAGACAGGGATGTCCACTCTCACCACTGCTATTCAATGTAGTACTGGAAGTCCTTGCCTCAGCAATCAGACAACAAAAAGACATTAAAGGCATTCAAATTGGCAAAGAAGAAGTCAAACTCTCCCTCTTCGCAGATGACATGATACTCTACATAGAAAACCCAAAAGCCTCCACCCCAACATTGCTAGAACTCATAAAGCAATTTGACAGTGTGGCAGGATACAAAATCAATGCCCAGAAATCAATGGCATTTCTATACACTAACAATGAGACTGAAGAAAGAGAAATTAAGGAGTCAATCCCATTGACAATTGTACCCAGAAGCATAAGATACCTAGGAATAAACCTAACCAAAGATATAATGGATCTATAGCCTAAAAACGATAGAACCCTTCTGAAAGAAATTGAGGAAGACACACAAAGATGGAAATATATTCCATGTTTATGGATTGGCCGAATTAATATTGTGAAAATGTCAATGTTACCCAGGGCAATTTACACGTTTAATGCAATCCCTATCAAAATACCATGGACTTTCTTCAGAGAGTTAGAACAAATTATTTTAAGATTTGTGTGGAATCAGAAAAGACCCCGAATAGCCAGGGGAATATTGAAAAAGAAAACCATAGCTTGGACCATCACAGAGCAGATTTCAGGTTGTACTACAAAGCTGTGGTCATCAAGACAGTGTGGTACTGGCACAGAAACAGACACATAGATCAATGGAACAGAGTAGAGAATCCAGAAGTGGCCCCTGAACTTTATGGTCAACTAATATTCGATAAAGGAGGAAAGACTCTCCATTGGAAGAAAGACAGTCTCTTCAATAAATGGTGCTGGGAAAACTGGACATCCACATGCAGAAGAATGAAACTAGACCACTCTCTTTCACCATACACAAAGATAAACTCAAAATGGATGAAAGATCTAAATGTGAGACAAGATTCCATCAAAATCCTAGAGGAGAACTCAGGCAACACCCTTTTTGAACTTGGCCACAGTAACTTCTTGCAAGATACATCCATGAACACAAGAGAAACAAAAGCAAAAATGAACTATTGGGACTTCATCAAGATAAGAAGCTTTTGCACAGCAAAGGATACAGTTAACCAAACTAAAACACAACCTACAGAATGCGAGAAAATATTTGCAAATGACGTATCAGATAAAGGGCTAGTTTCCAAGATCTATAAAGAACTTCTTAAACTCAACACCAAAGAGACAAACAATCCAATCATGAAATGGGCAAAAGACATGAAGAGAAATCTCACAGAGGAAGACATAGACATGGCCAACACCCTCATGAGAGAATGCTCTGCATTACTGGCCATCAGGGAAATACAAATCAAAACCACAATGAGATACCACCTCACACCAGTGAGAATGGGGAAAATTAATAAGGCAGGAAACAACAAATGTTGGAGAGGATGCGGAGAAAAGGGAACCCTCTTGCACTGTTGGTGGGAATGTGAACTGGTGCAGCCACTTTGGAAAACTGTGTGGAGGTTCCTCAAAGAGTTAAAAATAGACCTGCCCTACGACCCAGCAATTGCACTGTTGGGGATTTATCCCAAAGATTCAGATGCAATGAAACGCCGGGACACCTGCACCCCGATGTTTCTAGCAGCAATGTCCACAATAGCCAAACTGTGGAAGGAGCCTCGGTGTCCATCGAAAGATGAATGGATAAGGAAGATGTGGTTTATGTATACAATGGAATATTATTCAGCCATTAGAAATGACAAATACCCACCATGTGCTTCCACGTGGATGGAACTGGAGGCTACTATGCTGAGTGAAGTAAGTCAATCTGAGAAGGACAAACAGTGTATGTTCTCATTCATTTGGGGAATATAAGTAATAGTGAAAGGGAATATAAGGGAAGGGAGAAGAAATGTGTGGGAAATATCAGAACGGGAGACAGAACATAAAGACTCCTAACTCTGGGAAACCAACTAGTGGTGGCAGAAGGGGAGGAGGGCGGGGGGTGGGGTGGAATGGGTGATGGGCACTGAGGGGGGCACGTGACGGGATGAGCACTGGGTGTTATTCTGTATGTTGGTAAATTGAACAATAATAAAAAATTAATTTATTAAAAAAATAAAAAATAAAAAGATAAAAAAAGTGCCTTGCTATAAATGTCATGTTTTTCTCAATTCTCCTTATAGTTCTACTTATTTAAAAATATATTCCAATGTTATTTCATTTGGTGCATTACAGCTCTTGAGTATTGAACATAAACGTTTATTTTTAAAATTACACTATTTTTCTGGTTCAGTGTGATCAGCACCTTTGAAAATTCAAGAATTTACCAAAATGTTTGTCGCTGTTAAGTCTGTCTTACTTCTCTCTCTTCCTCTCATTCCCTCTCCCTGCCACACACACACACACACACACACACACACACACACGTGCACACTCAGACACATATATATACACTACATTTGACTATTAATCGTCTCTTTTAAACAAAGAAGTCAAATATTTTTTCAGCTTCAGAAATTTCTCTTCATTGTTCCTTAGTTCTTGCTTCTGTTACATCATGTCTGTTCTCCTCTTAAATTTTTATTTTGTGTATATTAGATTCCTTGAATTTGTCCACATCTGCCATATTTTCTCTTACTGTTTTTCACAGTTTATCATTTCCTCAGAGTTCTAGATGAATTTCTTGAATCTGTGTGTCAACTATTACCTCATTAACTATTACCTCATTATATGGTACTTTTTTGAATTTTTCAATTTAATAATCCTACTTTTAACGATCTGTGTGTTTAACTCCAATTCATCTCTCATGATTGCTTGCTCTAGTGTTATTTATTTGTTTTTGAACCAATTATTCTTAAATCCTGTTGAAAAAATCATAAGACTTCCCTAGTGTTCTTCTGTTACTTGGAATACTTGTGTTTCCCAGTGAGGTATCTCTTCTGATTCTTGATGATTTCCTTTGTTTGAATTGCAATATATCTTCACATAATAGGTGTTTTTTTACCTTTTCTTTTTAAATAATATCATATTAGAATATCTATGGTTGCTCATTACTTTGCCATAATTAAGTAGAGATAGGTTATGGAAGAAACTGACAGATTTTTGCATGAATCTTTCAGATTTTGATGCAAAGAAGGGTGAAAATTTATAATTTATTGTAAATTTATGTTGTTGATGATTTCACAGTGTAGAGGGATTTAGAGAGGATCTAGATCCCTAACCAAACCAAGTAGGAAACTTTGTCACTCTGCTATTTCTCCATTTGTGAGAGCAAACAGTACAAACAAGCCTAGAAGAAAGCCCACAATAATCAGCTTCCCTTTATCAAGAACAAGTCATGGCAGTCCTTAGTTTCCTTCTTAGTGATGCTGCCTGTAGCACTGGCTTTTGGCTTCTAGTGAGCCCTCACTGTCAGTTAAGTTATTCTCATTTCTCCACAGGTCTAATTATAGGTCTAGATGCTGTGCATGAACAGAGGTCAGGAGCATTAATGTGAATATACCCTTCAATATTATTTGGCTAACTGTAGCAATTAATTCAGCCTTCTTTTTTAAACTTTAAGAAGAACTGCTCCAGTTACCTCAATTTACTCCTCAGACGTTATTTTTTTCACAGGAGGCAATTTTCTCTTCAGGGCTCTAATTTTTCCTTCATCTGGACCCTTCTTATTTTAGCTAGCAGGAAATCGTCAAACTTTGTGGTACATCAATTGGCAGGTTTCCAACCTGTTTTTAAATCTCTAGTCCTTTCAGTGGTAATATGGAGAATTTCTGTGTCATCACACAATTTTTACTGAAAGGCATTTCTTTCACTTCTAGTATTCCCTTCTACTTATTTAATTTTGAAAAAGTAAAGTTATTTTTAAAATTTGGAACTATGCAATGTGTACAGTATTGACATTCTGGATTGTTAAAATTATTCTGGTAAGGTGATCCACTAAGGCATTATCATACATTATACAATCTAAAATTCATTTATTAATAAAAATAAATGAAATATAACCCCTCTTCTACAAGTGCCCACAAATGTACATATTTATTGTTATTTAACAGGAAAGGGTAATTAGGAAAGGAAAAATAGTTTTATTTAAGGATTATTATTAAGAAACGTGATATTACACACAACTATACAAGCAAAAACAAGTTCAGAGCACCTCTAGTGAGAGTCTTCTTACCAAGGGTCAGCATGAGAATTCTGAAACCCTAAATTAAGACACAGAAAGTAAAAATAGGGTTACCAAAATGAGGAGTAGAAGAATGAGGGTTGGAAGGGAGGACATTGTGCTGACTCACAGTATTACCTACAGTTGGGTGATCTTTTTAAAAATTTTTGGCATGCATCCTTGTGTTATAGTATTTCCAGTACTCTAAGATTAGGATGTGTTCTTAAAGGTTTTCCAGTTAGTATTTGTGCATATACACAAAGGTGAATGCTTGAATGACAAGAAATCAATGCAGGTCAAATCTAGTTATTTACCTGCTGAATAAGGACTTTTTATTGCTTTCCATAATGGCTGTCCTCCAACGATGGTAGGTCAAATCCTTCTCACACTTCAAATCTCTCTGACTTCAACTTTTACTCCATATTTCTGACTCTTTCGTCCTTTGCTTCTGCTTTTAAGAGCTCATCTGGATATCCTAAGATCCATGATATTATCTCCATTTTAAACTCAGCTGATTAGCAACCTTAAATACATTAGTAAAGTCCCTTATCAACAGTACCTAGGATTGAATAACCTGGTCATCGGAATCTTGGGTAAAGGGCATCTTTAGAATTCTGCCTACTACCAAACATACACAAGGTAGATTTTCATAATGGAGAGACGTATGTCTCATTGCTTTGCTATCTCTCTTCTATATTTGTTGCTATTATTTGTTTTTGTACACTTTTGCAATTATAAAATATTATAGGTTTCTAAGGCTGACTTCTTAACCTTGACCTGACCACACACAAAAAAAGAGAGAAATTTTTTTTAACTCCAAAAGTTTGAATCATTGACCAAAATAAAGTCCAGAAAGTTGTTAGTCTTTGAGTTTTACATATTTTTTTATACTATGAAATGTACAAAAATTCTATTAAAATAATACTGAAAGTTAATCATGAACAGATTCTTTTAGAATTCTTAGAGATGCTCATTTTGGAGAGAAATGAGGAAACAGAAATGTCAGCACAGGCAGCTGAAAGGGTACAGATCTGGTAATAAGAGAAGCAGCTATTTCAATACACATTTTTTTCTTTAAGTAAAATGCTCCATTTTGCTCTGGAATCTTTAATTATGGTAAAGAACCAGAGTTTGCTATTTTGTACCATTCAGAAAAAAATGGTATTAAACAACAAGGTATGATCTAAGGAGACTTTACACTATAGATTTGAAGTGATCTAAGATACAGAGCAAACCGTGTAATCAATTTGTAGTTCCCAAAAGGAATAGAAAGTCAGACAAATGAGCTCATTTTGTTACTTCTAAATCTCTAGAAATGGAAGTAAATCACTGAAACATTCCCTTTTAAGTGTTAAACATTCAAAATAAGTGTCTGGTTTCTTTAGATAGTATAATATAACTAATAGAGCATAAGCTTTGGAGATCAATAAAACTGGGCCAAAACCTTGGCTTTCTCACTTAGTAAATGTCTGCATATGAGCAATTTACCTAATCTTTCTGTTTCACCTTTTTCATCTAAGAAATAGAAAAAGTGTTACCTTCTTTGAAGGCTGTGGTAAGGATTAAACAATTTATTAAATTTGTAGTGAGTACTGGGCACATAGTAAGTACTGAAATGGCTTGTAGTTATTTGCCAAAGCCTATCAACATAAATCTTGGTTGTTACTAACACATGAGGCAAATGTGGGAGTTGATACTATCATATGATAATCTCTATCATGAATAAATCCCTTTCCTCTCCACTTTCTTGTCCTTCCCTCTTCCTCTTCTCTCTCTTGGTCCCTTCTTTGTCTCTGTTTTCTCTCTTTTCATGAGCTTCATTCACTCCTTTGTTTTTTCTTCTATGTTTTTTTCCAGAGTAGTTGGAGAAATAGGAGTAAAATAAGTACTGTGTAGTTATACAGACCAAAGGGGAAAAAGTGTTTCAAGAAGTAATTTGTTATTAGTGTCAAATACAACAGAGACATCAAGGAGAATGTGAACAGAGAAGATAATTCTGCCAATCTGGCAGGAAGACAGTCTGCTGATGACTTTCAGGGAGAAAAATCATATTCCAATGGAGGTATTAATCTGATGAATCACTAATTTTCTAGTTTTAAGGGTATATAAAACACAATGAGTGAACTCTGTTACATAGAGATACAGGCTCACAAGATAATATTAAAAACTCAAACCAGCTTTATTCCTGCCACATATTCCTCCTGAGACATAAGGGGTAAGAAGGAAGAGTCTTTGCTAAGGAAGCAAATTAAAGGTTAAGAATTTTATACATCTCCAGACAAGGCCTTCACAAAAGCTACAGGAAGAACAGCACTTAAATAAGAGGGTCTCAGAGGGTACAATATCTTCTACTCTAGGTAGTTTGTGATTTGTTGTGTAGTGCTGACTCAGAATCATCCACTGACTTACTCCAAATGCTACCTCTAGACCTAAACACTTAAACACACTTACCGAGTTAACTGGGTGTAATCAGAAATGGTGAGAAAATGATGGACTAGACATTTACTCTTTTTCATCTTCCTGTGAGTTGCTTTCCTTCCCTTTGAAGTCCCAGACAACTTCCCCCTTCTTAGTTCAGAATGATGTATACCTTTTTTTGCCTGTTTTTAGAATCTCAGGTCTGTGTGGATTCCCTGTACATATGTAATTAAATTTGATTTTCTCCTGTTAATCTATCACTGTTGATTTGATTCTTAGATTGGCCAGAAGCCTCTTGGGGGGTAGAGAAAAAATTTTCCTACCCAACACTTGAAAAAAAAGGTTAAATTTGCAGCATATGAAATGGAAGGTTTGGTAAAATATATCAAATATTTTAATTGAGCTATTAAACATTTTAAATGTTGTCAAAAATAGAAAAAAAAAACCCACCATTAACCCTGAGTTCTTTGAATTTGGTTCTGATTGAAATCAGAGTAACATATTGTAAGCAGTTAGGATGTTTGCCACCCTGTGAATTTATCATTTAGGTTTTGTTCTTAACAAAACAGCAGAAAAATACATAATCATGGAAGCTATATATGTAAGTAAAGGAGATAATGTGTGATACAGAACTCAGAATTAGAAGATTCTTCATTTTTAGGATTCTTTCCTCTGGAATTTGTATCGTTGGATAAGTTATTTGAGTATCGTGAATCTCAGTTTTCTCAACTGGAAAATAGAAATTATTTCTACCCGCACTTAATTCATAAGCCAGTTTTTTAAGATGATATGACTTAACCATTTGTGAAGCTGTTTTGTAAACTATAAAATTCTAAATAACGCAAGTTGTCATTATGAAAATCAATGTGTATTGTAATACCTCAAATGCAATCCCATAACTGTATAGAATATCACTTGTGCTCATATTTTGGTTTAGACCCTTAAGATATCTTTCAAAAAGTAAGATAAGGAAATATTTATAATTTTTAAAATTCATCTGAAAAATCTAGACTGATTAGAATTATATTGCAATACAATATACATCAAGCATCCTAAAAGCAACAATGATGTTTACTCTAAAAACTTTTAACTTCCCTGGATGCCTGGGTGGCTCAATTGGTTAAATATCTGCCTTCAGCTCAGGTCATGATCCCAGGGTCCTGGGATGCAGCCTCAGCAGGAAGACTACTTCTCCCTCTCCCTCTGCCTTCCTCTCTGTCTGCTTATGCTTTCTCTCTCTCTTGTCAAGTAAATAAATAAAATCTTAAAAAAGAACTTTAATTTTCTGATATTAATACTATTCAGAGGTTGCTTTATTATCTTCCTATGTAGTGAAGCTATGCAGAAGTTTTGACTCAGCTGATTAAATATCTACCTCAATTTCCCCTGTTAGGTTTTCTTTTAATGATCGGCAGAGAAAATTAAAGACAGCAGAGCCAAGCGGTAGGTTCCAGAGTGCTTAAATGGGGAGTGCTCTCGGGGGAGATTCCGACTCAAAAGGGCTCGAGTCAGGGAAGTCGTGCCTAGGCAAACCACAGGGGGTTTATAAAGAGTTTTCGGTGGGAAGATGGAGGCAGGGTGGCATTCCAGATAGGGCAAGGGTTATGGGTTTCCTAAGCTAAGTTAGGGTAGGGCGGCAAGGCAGCATTGGCAGGAAGATGGGGGTGGGGCAGCAAGGCAGCGTTATTGGGAGGTTGCTGGCCTCGGGTCAGCAGGTTTGAGGTCCCCAGTCTCGCCAGCCAAATATCCCCCTCTAACTCTAGTTGAATCTGGTAGTTTGTGACACTAAACAGTAAATGATAATTGGATCTTGCATCGAACAAAGTGAAAAATTTTAAGGAAAGATCTTAAAGTCGCCACTGATCAGCAAACTCAATGTTCTACTATTGTAATATTTTCTCAACAACAGGAGAAAACTGTGCTCTTCTGATGTTGCATGACTCCAGGTTTGTTTGTCTCACAAAAGGTATTTCTGTAGAATTAAGAATGCTTACTGTATAAAAATATGAAATAACAACATGTGATACTTGTAAATGTCTTCTTTTTGTTTGCTTTTACAAATGTGTTTATATGTACTGTTTTAACAAGTAAATTAAGAATCACAGTTCAGATTAATGCAAAAGTTTTTATTTAACATGACTAAGCCACTTGGCAGATGAATAGTATGGAGCAGGTTTTAAGCAGGTTATATGAAATTGCTCAACTTCCTTTAGACTCCAAATAGTCTATATGCACTTATGAAAAATTAATCTAAACCATATTTAAATGAGTGGCTCTGAAATATCCATCAAATCTCTGCATGATGTTTTGAAATTTCTTATCAACTATTTCTTATACAGAGGTGACCAACACATATCCTGTGTTGCAAAAGCACAAAATGTCTGTACCTGGAATATTGCATGCAGTTATAATCACTGGATCACAAGAAAGACACAGAATTGGGGTAGGAGAAACTTAATAGGAGACATTGGTGTAGAAGAACAACCTTAAACTAGGACTTTCCAGTGAAGTGTTACTATTTAGGTTCTTGTTTTATAGAGACAGGAACAATGTTTAAAATTATAAAATAAGTCTTTTTAGGACCATGAGAAAAAGAAACCGTTTTCCATGGATATTGAATGGTTTAATAAAAGAATATAGATGTTGGGCTAAGAGAGATAGATGACTTGTTTGCCTACAATTAAAAACCTCCATATCTCCAATATAGATGTTGGATTTGAGAGAGAGTCCCAACTTCAATACATATCTGCTGTGTGACTCTAAGCATGTTACTTTGCCCTTGAATCTCAAAATCTTCATTTATGGAATAAAGATAATTCTAATAACTGGTTTTAGGAATTAAATACTATTTTCTCCAGTCCCAGATATTTAATGGGAATTTACTAAATATTACTTCATCATTTAATACATTAGAAAAAGAAAAATTGCTATTCCAAACAAAGTGAAATTACTATTCAAATAAAGGTCATATGCTAAATAGTGTAAAGAAGCATATTATGAGAGTGACATATCCATAGTAGATTTTTTTTAAAGATTTTATTTATTCATTCATGAGAGACACAGAGAGAGAGAGAGAGAGAGAGAGAGAGAGGCAGAGACACAGCAGAGGGAGAAGCAGGCTCCATGCAGGGAACCCGATGTGGGACTCGATCCCAGGTCTCCAGGATCACGCCCTGGGTCAAAGGCAGGTGCCAAACTGCTGAGCCACCCGGGCTGCCCCATAGTAGATTTTTTAAAAGATTTTATTTATTTATTCGAGAGAGAGAGAGACAGAGAGAGACAGAGACATAGGCAGAGGGAGAAGCAGGCTCCATGCAGGGAGCCTGATGTGGGACTAGATCTGGGTCTCCAGGATTACGCCCTGGGCTGAAGGCGGTGCTAAACCGCTGAACCACCCGGGCTCCCCTCTATAGTAGATTTTTAAACAGAAATGAGGGATATTTAGAAAGGATACACATTTTCAATTAGAAGAATATATTCTGAGGGTCTAATGTGGTTATAGTGGTGGTGGTTATAGTGAATAACATTATATATATATAAGTGAAAGTTACTGAGAGTAAATCTTAAACATTCTCACCACACACACACACACACACACACACTCACAAACATACACGCATACTGTTAACTATGTGAGGGGATGGCATGTTAATTATCTTATCTTGGTAATAATTTTACAATGCATACATATACCAAATCATCACATTGTGTACTTTAAATATATAGTTATATTTGTAAGTCATCCTTCAACAAAGTTAAGAAGAAAGCGGAAAAAAAACCCCAAGCTTTTTGAAGTAAATGTTTAAGATGTTTTAGAGGAAATTTTGGACAAAATATCAGGAGAAAAGGGCTTTTTTTTTCCCCCCCTCTACAGCTAGCGCTGAATAAACAGATTTTTTTATAAGGCAGTGAATGACCATTTCAGAGACAGGCATTGGCAAAAGAGATTTGAACAAAGCTCTTTTATTTTCTATTTAGGATAATATTAAGCAAGAATTCGATATTATCCATCCTGATTTCTCAGTCCTTTAATGATGAGAATTCTCTACTATATGTTTAACTGTTTCAAATATCCAAGTAGAGAATCAAAACAGTCTGCTATCTTAGCATAAAAGTTTGTCGAAAAAAAAAAAGTTTGTCGATAGTCAATCTTTATGGGCATTGCCTGGTCTCTGCTCCTCTCCTTTCATAAAACCTACCTCCTTGCCAAAATTGACTGTTGGTGAAGACAATTGTATTTTTTTTTATTTAATTAGGGCATTGATACGAGTTTCCTATAACTGCAGAGATGCTTACAAATTAATATGCATGTAATAATTCTAATGGTACTTTAGGGGCTAGGGAAGACTTCCCCAAGACAGGTCACTTTGACATGTAGATTATTTTGAGTTAAAAGCAATCAAAATCCAGCAGATTCAAGAAAAACACTTTACCTCGCCCTCAACTGCCTAAAAAATATTTGGATGGAGGGCCTGCTCCAGGAAGAGAGCTATCACCATTACAATGAAAACTACATTATAATAAGAAAACGGTATAGTAGACAGAAAGGAACCTAGCAAGGCTTGTTTGTCAAAGTCTTCCGTGTTTCATTGCTTTTGAATGGCCCAGTAAACATTTGATTACCTAACATTTACTTTTTTTCTTCTTCTTGTGAATTGCATTCCTTCCTTTTGAAGTCCCAAACCTCTATCCCCTTCCCCTTAGTTCAGGATGACTTCATTTTGTCTGACAGTCTTTGGAATTTCATATCTATACAAAATTAAATTTGATTTTTTCCCCTGTTAATATGTCTTACATAAATTTGATTCTTAGTACAGTTAGCAGGACTTTGAAGGGCAGAGGAGATACTTCCTTTCTGACAGTATAATATAAACCATAAAGACTAGAGAATATGCCATGATCTCTTCCAGTTCTTGTTTATAATATAAATAACATCTCTTGGGAATGAAAAGGTCTAAATCTTGCTATACTATTACCTCCTGGTGTATTTTCAAATACTTATGCTCCCAGATGAAGAATTCACTGTCCTGTGGCAAATAGCCAAGAAAGCCCTTGATTTTTTAGGATTGTCTTAAGAGTCCCTGGAACAAAAGAGAGTCAGTTATGCTTCTCTTTGGACTTCTCTTGTTTCACTGGTTGTATGAAACAAGATTCTTCTCTTGTTTCACTGGTTGCATGAAACAAGATTCTAACCCACTTTGCTTTTTTTTTCTTCTTTTTTTAGATAACTATTAGAGAGTTAGTTTGCTCTCTTACAGAGCAAATAAAGCCTTAGTGTTCCATTCAAGAGTGGTTGTAGTGAACAAAACCAGAGTGGCTTATTATTAATTTTGGTTTTCCTTCTATTTGTAACTTTAGGTGAAAAATCTTTTGTACATAGTGCTAAGAAAGAAAAATAGGCAAAATTGAATGTATAGCATGATTGCAATATTTTAATATCCATAAGAAAATATAATAAAGAAAATATCCTCAAATAGATTCATTTGAAGGGTAGGCTTTATTGATTTTTAAACTTCTCAGGACATAATCCATTTACAATTAAAAAATAAGTTAGGTACACATTTAAGGGAGAATCTATACATCAATACCAAGAATTGTGAAACATTGTGGATGCCATGATATCTGCTGTGTCTGGAAGTGGCTGTGTAGGACGTAAGCCACCTCTTAATTGTGATTTGAAAATAATGTGAGGGCAGCTCAGGTGGCTCAGCAGTTTAGCACCACCTTCAGCCCAGGGCTTGATCCTGGAGACTGGATTGAGTCCCACATCGGGCTCCGGACATGGAGCCTGCTTCTCCCTCTGCCTGTGTCTCTGCCTCTCTCTGTGTGTCTCTCATGAATTAATAAATAAAATCTTAAAAAAAATAATGTGGGAATGCTTTTCTGCCACAGATTAGTTTTTACACAAACTTTCTTACAAAAAAAAAAAAAAAACTTTCTTACAAATACCTGAATCCCTGCAACTAGGACATTATGTTTCTGGATGTTAGATAGTTTTCTTTGTTGAAAAGAAGTACATACTTTGGAAGGGGAAAACTATCCAATATATCTTATTAAAGGCTTACAACTGAAACCTCAAAAACAAAACAAAACCATAAGACCAGGTATACAAGATGAGTTAGTTAAGGTTTTTAATTGTAGGCAACCAAAACTGTTTTAGGATAATTTAGGAAAAAACATATTTTATTGAATCTATTCGACATCTCATAAAATCACAACAAAAATGAAAAAAAAGAGGCTTGGGTAATGAGCAGGAGATCAAAATTCATAAGGTATGAAATTCATCAAATGAGAGTTCAGGTGATAAACACTGAAAAGTAATGACAAATGTTCACAGCAAATGAAGTAATGGTAGATAATAACTGATATAATAAGTTTTTTAAGATTTTACTTAGTTATTCATGAGAGAGACCGAGAGAGAGACAGAGACATAGGCAGACAGAGAAGCAGGCTCCCTGCAGGGACCCCAGTGCAGGATTCCACCTAGGACCCCAGGATCACACCCCTAGCTGAAGGCAGATGCTCAAACACTGAGCCACCCAGGCATCTCTAATACATGGGAGGGTATACTATATTTGTATTCCTTGTATGTGGTATCAAAATAAATTGATGTGATAGATATATCAAGGAGAAATTTAAGTCAAACCTGAAGAATTTAGCATGAGATTCATCTGTAGATGTTTATTCAAGTTTAATCTGGTTTAAGCAATGTTTGAAAAGATTATCCTTGCAGCAGTGAGAAAAAGTTAGATCTAGGGAACAATCATCAATGTTCTTTCTGTTAACATTTCACCAGGCACAATTTGAAAAGGGTAACAACTTATGATCCCTAGTTGTTCCTACTTAGTCTTACCTTATCGTTTCCCCTACTTGTTTTATCATTCCAAAAAAACCTTATTTCCTACCTCCTATGATTACTAGTAAGCTAATGAAGTTCCAAGAACTTACACCATTTCACATGATTCTAAATTCTTGATATGTGCAACTCTTGAATAAAATACCTTCTACACACCACATACATGTTCTAAAGCACCTGCTTTTTCAAAAAAAATACATTTTGTTTTCCCTTGACCTACTTTAGACTTTTGTTTGCAACTCATTTTCATATCAGAAGAATCTTTAATAAACTATTAATGTTAACTGCTTGCCATAAGCAAATCTCTAAGCAATGCCTTATGTAAATTCATTTCACTACTGAAAGGTGCTTTGCAGCAAATCCTTATGTATTTACTCCCCAGCTTATGTATTTTATAAACTCTTATTTTGGAATGTTTGTTCATAAAGAGAGGAAGAGCTATAATGTCAAACTTGTTATTCTTAGTACATTTATATAAGACCTTTAGTTCTTCACATATATCAACTTGTCATATTGACTTTAATATGTCATAGCCAGTGCATTCTGGGAAGATTTGGGGATGGCAAAGTTAAACATATTTTCATTAAATACCACTTTCCCATCTACTCCAATCACAGCTCCTTTAAATTTTAGCAGCTCAATATTTTATTCAATCAAAAGTGTCAATATATTTTTCTTGTTTTGCATAGTTAAAATATATTAATTTCACTTTCTGTAGAAAAATCTAGATTGAAATGCCTTTTTAAAAAGATTTTATTTACTTGAGAGAGAGAGAAAAGAGAGAGAAAGAGAGCATGGAAGGGGAGGGAGAAACAGAATCATGCTCCGATGTGGGAATTGATCCCAGTGATGAAGAAACAGAGGACTAGCTCAGGAAAAAGCACATTGACAAGTCCTTGAAACAGGCAAAGGGACATTCCTCTACTGACTCCACTGCCTCGATGTTCATACTTTGCTAAGGGCAGAAGGCAATCTTAGCCCAACCTCCAAGACCCTGTGAGTCTACTTTAACATTTAAAAGTTCCTTTAGAAATTTCCCTTTATCTCTAAAGCTCCCCACGATACATGCTGGCAATCATTCCCCAAGCACATGGCCCACCGATATACATCTGAAGGGTCTCGTGACTCAGGTTTTATTAGCCAGTAATAAGTGACCTTTTCCCAACAATAGCTAGCCCTCTCAAAGTCCTGGAAACTTGGCTTCCAAAACTCCTTAGAGAGTATCCTATCCTCAAACCCCTCCCAACAACCAGGTATATAACCAGCCACCCTTCACAGGCCCGGGGCAACAGCTCTTCCTGCCCACGGGTCCTGTCTCCGTTTAATAAAACCACTATTTGCACCAAAGACGTCTCAAGAATTCTTTCTTGGTTGTTGGCTCTGGACCTCACCTATATTCCAAAACTTCATCACCAGGACCCTAGGATGATGACCTGAGTTGAAAAGCAGATGTTTATCCAACTGAGCCACCCAGGTGCCCCTAAGTTGGTATGCTTTAATATGTCAGTTGCCTTTTAGGAATGACATTTTTAGACACTATATTGAAATACATGTATGAAAAACTCAAGTTATGGATAATATGGATTGTGCCAGCTGGGAATACTAAAAGTATTTAAAAACTGAAGTCAAAAACATAAAAATACAAAAATCAAAACAAAAAAATAGTATGATAGTTTGTCAGAAAAGTTATGTTCTGAAAAATTTTTATGCATAATAAAAATAGTCTTTTCCCATAAATGTTAGTTTAGCCTATCTCAGTATGGAAATGTTTTCAAATAGAACTTTTCCCAGCTATGGTGCTAGGTGGATGCAAGGTAGGGGCAGGGGCAAGAATATTGCATTGCATGGAATACAGTTTTGAACTATAGATAGCCAATTGGGCATATAGACATTTTAGCCTCTGGCCTAATCTGTGTATTAGTGAACAATGGCTCTACCATCCAATAGCTGGGACATATTCTGGGTATAGCAGAATTCTGTAAGTTTGTGCTGTAGATTTTTTTTTCATGTATACATCATTGGTGATATCGGTGTGGGTCAAATATCCAACAAAGCTCAGAGAGTTGTTTCATTGCTGATCTTGTTTAATATTGAAATTGTTAGAAATAATACCCAAGGGAAAGAAAGGGACGCTGAAATATCCTTTATCTCATGAAGAGGATTTGTTCTTTATTCTTAGTGAATTAAAATGATCCATGCTTAGAGTGGGTGAAAACATTTCATCCCAAGCTAACATATATTAGTGGATGCCAAAAGGGGCCTTTTCCAACTGCTAGCATTACCTATTGATAAGATAAGTCATGTAGGAATTTACAAAATGATAGATATAAACTGTGGCATTCTCTGGCTAATCCTGCTTATTTTAGGCTAAACCATTCAGGATGGATGATTGTCTACTGTTTTGAAGCTCTCAAGAATCATATAATACATTTCAGTATTTCATCAATCTTTTCTGTTTGTCTAAAATTCTTATTTCCTATTTCTATGTAAGTGAATCTCATCTTGTTTGATAACACAGACACATTCTTTTTCAATATTATTTTCTTAGAAACTTTTTATGATATTGGAGATTGCTATCTAACCAATCTGTAAACCCTTCATTCTGTAAACTAAACAACCTTAATTCTTTTAACATTCCTAATACAACATATCACCTATTATACCAATTATTTCTTTTATTCTCTGAAAAAATCACCAGTTTTTCATATTATTTAAAAATGTGCAACTAAAGTTTCACATAAAGTATAGAGAAACTACAATATCCAGAGAAAAGAATGGATCTAGAACATTGGTTCAAAGAAGTAGTATGTGTGGTTACTAGGGACATGAAATAAGCTGGCAAGAATTTTAATGAAAAAAAATTTTAATAGCATATAGCAAATTTTGATAAAATAATACATCACTTTACAATATACATTTCCCAACCATTAGTGCCATCATGGTATCTCTCACCATAGGAACAAAATTTAGAATTTTTAAGATTATAAATTAAAAATCAGCAATAGCATATATACTGAAAAGCATCATTCTTGAAGTGATAGCAAATTAACAAATCATCATCTATGTCTTATTTGATGTGGAAATATTTTTTATAATGCCATTGAGTCATTTAAGCATCAGTTTCTACATAACAGCCCTCAATGTCAGGCTATGGAGGCTTTCCTCCATCATGGCAACAAAGAGTAGAAAATGAGTATGCCATGCACATTACAGTTAATTGCTAAGACAAAGAAGTATATAATAGGTCTGAGATGTTGGGAGCATTAAAATGATGATAATGTTAAATAAACAAATAGCAAAGAGGAATTAAATCAATTGAATTGAGGTTTTTTTGAGGCTAAACTTAAAATTCTGATATAATATTTACACCATCTGTAGAAATCTAAGAAATTTTTGTAATACTGTCTTGAAACATTATAAAACAGTTATAATAGCAGACACACTTTGTTCCTGATTTAAGGGCCATATATCTAGTGTTTCACCAATAAATAATCTGAGTTTTTCCTAGGATATTTGTGTGTGTGAACCTATATGGTTTCATTTAGAACAGCCACAACATTAAACCAAGATTTTGGTATCAGAAACATTAAATCTTTGTGGAATAAATTGGATTGATTTTCACTATATATATTAATGTATATACACATGCATGCATGTGTGTATGTGTTATAAAATAAACATGGGTACAAGCTTTAAAGAAATCCAAGCAATATATGAAGGCATTAAATTAAAAATACAAATAAAACGTTCTTATTTATGTTTACCACATAATAGTGAACCAGATAAACTGAACAACAACAACAAAAAAGGAAAATTCTGGTGCAAAACACATAGATGTTATTTAAAATATTAAAAATGTACTTTCAAGTACATTGCTGATTTTTCAAAAAAGAGAAATGCCCAAGGGCCACAAAAATTAAATTGGAAGTTGAAACAAGTATGGTAACTGGAGTATGGACTGCTCAGGAAGAGAAAACTTCAGGGAAAAATGGCCAATCACAACAAAAATCAGGAAATAAACCTAAGACATATACAAAGTGAGGCACTGCTGAACTGTAAACCCCAGCAAAACTCCAGATCTTTGAGGATGCATCCTCAAGGAAATGGTTTTGTGTGACTTTTGTTTATTTGCTTCAACAAGAAAGTTAGATAATTGTTTATCAGGAAGGTAAGATAAGAAGGTAATAATTATTTCAAAGTGGTAGAAATAGAACACTAATTCTTAACCCCAAAATATAGAACATGGAAGAATAAACATTTAACACTTAATAAGAATGTGAGAGAAGTGGTATCTTCTGGGAGAGTCAGTTTTATATTAAAGCAAGCAGATAGAAGGAAGGCCCAGAGAAAATGTTGAAGATTGAAGTATGACTGATGGAGACAGGGTGAGAGATATATGGATTTCATCTCCAGAGTTCCTTTTATGAGGAAATATTTATGATTTTAAAATTAGCTGAGTGATAATAAGTATAAATGTATAAATGAACCGATAAAATGCTATTGTTGAAACATTTTTTTGCCTTTATATGCATAATGTACAAATGTTCCAATGAGAGTAAATAGCATAGTATTATAAAATAACAGTTAATCCCAAATCAATTATATTTGACTTTAGGATGTTTGAATTTCATATTCAGACATTCCACCCAGAGTTTTCCTCCCTGTGTTGTAACTCAAAAGAACAATGAGAGATATGGAGAAGTACAAGTGAAGAAAAACCTTATATGGATTATCCACATGCAAATAATTAAAAGTTAATTGCCTTAATTTTAGCCACATGATATTGACTAACCTATTTATTTATTTTTTCCTAGGAAATGAAAATACATAGGAGAATCTATTATTCACTGTAGAACTCTGATATTTAATACAGAGGATACAGCTCTGTTAAAAAAATACGAGTAATTCTAGCTTGTCTTTTTCTATGATGTTGACATGAGGTATTTTTTCTATTTTATTATTTCTTTTTATAGTAAGTCTATGATTTTGCCCAGCTAGCAATCTTAGTAATTCTTTTATCCAGTGATGGAATTCTTTTAGAAGAAATGAAGAAGATTGGATATTTTTGTTCAAAAGAAATACCACTGTGAGGACTTGTTTGATATATTTAATAAGAACAATAGCTAAAATGTCATTCAACTGTCTCTATATAAAACCAAGAAACTTTCAGGAGTTGTAAATAAAAAGCAGTTTAAAGATAGATTTTGACATATATACATAATGAGGGTCTGAATTGGGAGCAAGGTCACTGCTGAAGAAGACTAAAGATATCTTTATATTCCGAACTATTTCCACTAAAGAGTCTTAGCTTTTGAAAATCTGGCCATATTACTTAGCACCATATTACCTAAGTACATGTGTAATAATAAAATTGAAAGCAATAATTTGATATATTGCAATTAATATAAAAAACTAATCAAATATAAATGTGAGATGAGAACTGGCATAGAGTAACATCAGCAAAAATGGCAGAATAAGGACATTCTAAAATTCTCTTCTCCTTAAAAGGATTGGAAAAACTGGCAAAGATTATAGAAACAACTTTTTCAGAAATCTGGAAATTGAGGGAGAGTTTATTTAAGGGAAAGTATGAATCTCAGTACAAGAAGCAAGTTCTGTGGTATTTTAGCTTGCTGTATTCTAGTACTCTCATCTAGATTTTCTCTAGTTTGGGAACTAACAGTTCACAATTATACAATCACCATGAAAACTCACAGCCTTGGGATCATCAGAGGGTGCAGAATGGAGTTGGAACTCCTTTAGAGCTTCATTCCAAAAGAATTCACATTACTTGACCTGTCTGGTGTTTTCCTGGAAGACCCTACCTGTATGACTGCCTTATTTGACCTTACCAGGTCACCAGGAGTAAAAAACCTTTTTCCAAGGGGTGTTTGTGAAAAATATTTACAGGCAATTGATTGAATTCATTGCTGCCTGAAGCAGTGATAACAGTTGGGACACAGAACAGACTAACTAAAAACCTTAAAAGGAAAAGTGGGGGAATGAGTTGTCTTTATAAGTCTTTGAAAAGTTCAAAAATATTTCTGGAAATCTAGAAGGCCATCCTTACATGAACTAAGAGCATATCATGGTTATGTGCATGCTCAAGAAAGACCTGAGAAAGTGCTAAGCCTTCACCTCAGGCAGACACTGAGATTATATACCAGCAGGAAGTAAGGGCTAATGTACAGTTGTCACCTTTTTGGCCGAGTGTTAAAAGTGCCTTCCAACATATGGAATCTCTGTATAATTATCTAGCAACTAAACTAAGGGAGAATATATTTCTCTGGCCACACATAACAAAGAATACCTCTCAATGAGGTGCAGATTTACCAAATTCATGATTCCTCTTGCATTTTATTTCTGCTATTATTCAGTCAACCAGCTGCTTGTGTGAGAAATTTGGGACTGATCATTATCTTCTTTCAGTTATGGACTCTCCCTCCCTCAAATCCAACATATCTATAAGTTTTAACTGCTGATATAGAAGATATATTCCCTTGCTAAAGAATTTTCAGTCTCCTGGGGAGCTTGGCTGGCTCAATTGGTTAATCATCTGACTCTTGATTTTGGCTCAGGTCATGATACGGTGGTAATGGGACTGAGCCTGTGAAGGCTCTCCCTCAGCTCCTCGCATTCCCCACCCCACTCACACACTCTCTCTCTAAGATAAATTTTAAAAAAGACTTTTCAGTATCTTATCATTTCCATCCTGGTCCATTAACAATTAAATGCCCTCCTTAATTCTTACTCTATCTTTGGCCTTTCCTTCTGTATTGAATATATATATATATATATATATATATATATATATATATATATGTATATATACATATATATATATAATGCAGATATATAATACATAATATTGAATTATGTATTATATATCTGCATTAGTTTCCTAAGGCTACTGTAATAAATTGCCACAAACTGGGTGACATAAAACAACAGAAATTTGTCCTCCTATACTTTCAGATGTCAGAAGACAAAAATCAATGTGTTGGTAGGGCCATGCTTCCTCTGAAGGCTTTAGGGAATATTATAATATTCCCTTGCCTCTTCCATCCTTAGATGACTCCAAGGATTCCTTGGTTATTGGTAGCATAACTCCAATCTTCACTTCCATCTTCATATGGCCTTCTCCTCATGTTCCTTTGTCTCAATTTTATCTCCTTTCTCTCAAAAAGACCCCTGTCCTTGGATTTCAAACCCATCTTAAATCTAGTATGACCTCATCTTGAGATCTTTAATTTAAGTACATCTAAAAAGACTTTATTTCCAAACAAGTTCACATTTATAGGTGTTGAGAGGGGGTTGAGAGTTGGATATATCTTTTTGGCAGCCACTCTCCAATATATCATAAAAATATATGAATATATTTATTTATAATTAATTTTATATATAGTTTTTCATTTGCTTTAATAAGTCTTTGCTTCAATAAATCCTTGATGCCTACATTATGAAGTCCATCCGTTCATTCATTTATTCAATAGTTACTGCGCTAGGAACTGGAGATTTGATGGTGAGTTTGACACATTCCTTGCCTTCATGGATGTTAGAATCTAAAGCCAGTGAAACTAAAAAGTAATTAAAATGTGACAACTGCTATAAAATGGATGCTTATGATGCTATAAAAATATATAGTAGAAACACTTGCCCTAAGTTAAAATGTTACATTGAGAATCAGAGTTTAAGAGACTTATCCTTCACTGATCATAACTCACTTTTTAAAATTCATAATCTCTCACTTGCCAAAATGAACTCCATATTCTACTTATACTGACTTTTTTGCAGTTCTCTGAACACACTACTTCCTTCATATTTCCAGAATTTATACATTCTTTTTTTTTTTAATTCTGGAACCTCCTTTCCTTCTTACACTTGTACATCAACAATCTCAGCCTCTAAGATTAAACTCAAGGGCTACTATTTCTATGAAGCATAATGTCTCCATTATCTGTGCTTAGCTATTGTTTTTTTCCTCTGTGTTCTCAAAGAACTTTCTACATATTTTTGGCAGTTATCTCAATGTGCTCGAAATACCTGTTTACATACTTGTTTCTACAAATAGACTATGATTTTCTTAAAGACTCTTAGTATGATTTACATATACTGATTCAGGATCTAAAAAAGTGACATAGAAATTCAGTACATATGTGATAAGTCAATGATGAATTAAAGCTAAAACAAAGTATGCAACTTGCTCTACATTTTGTCCTATTCTATATTACATTCTTTCTATAACCTCTTCAATCACCAAATAAATACAAACAGCAAGAAATCTCTGCCTATCAAATTAACAATGATAAAAAGGTATAACATAACAGCATTTGGTTAAAACTGATGAGCATTTTCATGCTATGAAAGTGCAAATGTAAGTCAGCAAATCCTTCAAGAATTTTAAATATTCCCTGCCACTGTCTAGTAACTAAAGTTTTAGAAATCAATCTTAGGGAAATTATCAAAGATGTGGGCAAAGATTGGTAAACAAAACTGTTTATCATATGTGATATGTGAAAGAACCTAAATCTCCAACAATAGTGAAATTGGTAAGTAAATTATGGCATATTACTAGGGTGGAATATTAGGCAACAGTTAAATCTCAGACATTTGAATCATATTAATGAAATTTGTTAAATAGTACAAGAGAAGAGGTGCTTAGGAGTTACTATCTAACTTTAACATTTAACTTTTTTTTAATAAAAGCAGTAGATATGCCAGAGTAGTCCTTTTCATAGGACCATGTTCATCGCCCAAATCCTTTTGGATTCCTTCTCCAAATGGAGATGATTTTGCTTTTGCTTTTGTTTTTACTTTTGTAACGGCAGCATATTCCAAATTTCAACTTACTGATAGAAAGAAAAAAATTGTAGACACCTTAAATTTAGTTCACAGCTCCCCTCCCTCATCTGCACCTGTACCTCTCATCACCTCCACTTACAGTTGAGGAAATATGAGGACTGTAACCTTAAAGAAGATTTACTTTAATAGGCCCACAAATATCCTTTTCCATCAGCCTCATCTTGCTCAGGAGAATGAACTTTTCCCTCTTTCATCTAAACTTACTTTGACTTAGTAACTATGGCTATTCTATTAGCATTTGGCAGCTACTTCCAAAGTTTAGCACTCCAGTCTCTTATTTTCCTTGCACTGCTGCATATATAGGATTTCCTCAATTTCCCTACAAAAAAGAACACTATGGTTAACTTATTTAGTACCATCTTTCCTGCAGGTATTCTCCTGGGGAAATTTTTTAACTAAATCTTTGGGCCTCTGACTTCCTTCATTGCCAGTAAAACATTTATTATTAGCAATGAAGGCTCATCTTACTAAAACATTTTTAATAAGTCAGGAATAAACAAAACTTTGAGGGACTACAAAAGCTTATAGCCAGCTTACTTAAAAAATATCTAATACTCAACTTCTGCTATTTCTAGCATAACTGATTCAAATAAAACTGTTACTTTTTTTCAGTAAGAAGATCTTGAAAAGAAAAAAAAAACCTTGAGAGATTTAATTAAAAATCTGTTCTTTCACATTTAATAACTCTTAATGTTTTAATTAATCTGAATATCCTTAATTATTTCTGTAATTTTTTTCATGTGTAAATTGCTAGTTAAATTATTAAACTACCCTGAAATGTTGCATAGAATTAAGTATATAATTGTTCCTGGGCTGATTAAAGGACTACATAAAGAAGGTAGTAAGGCTTCAGGGAAAGTTTTTGGTTGTTTTATTTTTATTTTTTTAAAGATTTATTTATTCATGAGAGACACACAGAGAAAGGCAGAGGCACAGGCAGAGGGAGAAGCAGGCTCCCTGTAGGAGCCCAATGTGGGACTTGATCCCAGAACTCCAGGATCAAGCCCTGAGCCGAAGGCAGACACTCAACCGCTGAGCCACCCAGGCATTCCTTGTTGTTTAGTTTTAATTCTGAATACCTTTAGATACACTTTCCTCAACCTAATTGTTCTTTGGTGTACAATCTCTCATAGAGATAAGGGAAAAGAGGCTTCTTTAAACAGTAACTAGATTTGT
This sequence comes from Vulpes vulpes, assembly GCF_048418805.1. Classification (NCBI taxonomy): domain Eukaryota; kingdom Metazoa; phylum Chordata; class Mammalia; order Carnivora; family Canidae; genus Vulpes; species Vulpes vulpes. The sequence goes on along the minus strand of NC_132796.1, from coordinate 94,326,393 downwards.
GAAACCATTAGAGAACCAAATCCAATTCAAATAATTGTAAGTGAGTCATAAAATGCCAAGTGAAGAAGTGAAAGGAGTCAAGATGGCAGAAGTTGTTTAGGATAGCATCAGCCTTCTTGAACATTCATACTGATGCTATACTTCTTAAAACTTGTCTTCTAGTGGTTTAGAGTTGCCTATCAAATTATATCCTTCTGGCAAGCTGTTTGGATGAAATTTTGCTGGAAACCCAAAGTTCTCTGTTTACTGACACAAATGAATCAAATTTCATAATAAGTTCAGTTAACTTTTTATCTTGCCTCTAGTGTCATCTGATACATATATCAAATGTAATACAATAAATAGTAACCTAAAAACTATACTGTTTACTCATGTAATTAGCATTTCTTCATCTTAAATAATTCTGTGAACAGTAATTAAACCTAACAATGTCCCAATACATATTACCAGAATCAGTTTAGAAATGACAATAGTAGGGCAGCCCGGGTGGCTCAGCGGTTTAGCACCACCTTCAGCCCAGGGTGTGATCCTGGAGACCCAGGATCCAGTCCCACATCAGGCTCCCTGCATGGAGCCTGCTTCTCCCTCTGCCTGTGTCTCTGCCTTTCTCTCTCTGTCTGTCACGAATAAATAAATAAAATCTTTAAAAAAAAAAAAAGAAATGACGATAGCAGTTATAATACTTTTAACAAGACCACCAAGAGATCCAGGAATTATTCTACTTACTTTCTACTTAGTAGTGAACTTCAGCTTAGTATTAAACTTCCATGCATAAGGTTATTTTTCAAAGCAATAGAACAACTGAAGAAACATTTACTAAACAAAAAAATCATTGGTTCTAAGTTCACATTCCTCCCAAAGTGCCAATTTCTCCTACTCTTGGACCTATTGTCCTTAATGAATGTGATCTGACTTAATACCGAAATGTCCTGAGCTTTACAAAATTCAAGTCCTTTGGCATTGGGCCTTAAAAGCTAGTAAAAGGCAGCCTCACAAGTGTCAATTAGGGTATGAATTTACACTCATTCAGTCATATTCACACTACAGTTAACTATGTCCTCAACAATGTTCCCAATACAAAATTCTGTGACCAAAATCAGGCTCTCTCACAATGGGGTTACTTTACTTAAATATTTTAGTAAATGAGGAATGTAAGTGATTTAGATTGTATAATATCTTAATGGTCACTTCAATTTCCTTTGTGTGTCATCTCACTATCACCATGTGAATATTTGACTACCCAAATACCTTACAAGCCAATGATGTTTTACTTCACCTTCTTAAGTTTGGTGTCTGGGCCCTTGCTAATTAAACCAATGAAAGATAATTCATTCGTATGCATATAGCAGCTAACAAAAGAAATAGCTAGCTTGCCAAATAGTTAAAGTAATGGTGGCAGAGTAGAGGAAAGGGAGATCAGGGTCAAAATGCTTCCATGGGAAGAGCAAATGAGGTTTCTTTAGGAAAGACTAAGTTTTAGGACAACAAATGGGAAATAAGAAAGTTTGTGATACTGTTTGTTTATGCAGATGCAAGAGATCTTTCCGACTTCTTCATGGCTATAAAACTCCACCCAAGAGAGGATTTATGATAGGTTTATTCTTGATCTCTCTCCTGGGAGTAGACCCAACCCAAAGAGGGAATTTATGGCAGCCTAATTTCCTATACATTTGTGCTTTTAGTAAGATAAGGAAAATTCTGAGGAAGCTTCTTTCTGCATCTGCTGAATCTCGTGTTTTCGGTTGAAAATAATCTGCACACTAACTCCAGGGTTCCTAGTGTATCCCCACAGTAGTTACTGAGAGTGTGAATCCTACACTTGACAAAATATATTACAGGTAGGTTTGCTCCACAATGTGTCTGTCATTTTTTGATATAAATTTGAGATGAAGTACAAAACCTCAAAGGACCTGATATTTCAAGTAACCTGAGTTTTAAATAACACTAAACTTGCTAAATTCTTCAATTGAATTTGAAATTCTCTTCCTTCATTTCACTTTTTAAGAATTTACTTTTTATTATTTTGATTTTTAAAAAATTCTCAATTCATTCCATGATGCAGTTTATATCACACTATTAAAAATTAAAACACATTTATCTGTCATTTGCTTAGGTTCTGGAAAAAATGCTATGTTCTAGATGATGGTGGTACCAGTATAATTAAAACAAGATCTTTCCCCTCCAAAAGCTCACCAAGCTAGTAGAAAAGACAAATACAGGTAAACACATAGAGACAATACAATAAAAATATGAAAAATGTCTGGGAGGGAGGATGCCATGGTAGACTTTAGAGAGGAGATAGCATTTGACTCTAGTCAAATTTACTGCCATTGTTCTGTCCTAGAATTTCATTTTTCAGATATGTATATAATACCTACATATTTAGCTTACAATTGCCTTAACTTTCCAAATGAGCCTAATTACTCTCTGGGTATAAATGCAATCATTCATATGGATTAAATATGCCATGCTTTGGCTTCCCTGTATTATATTCTTGGGACTGCACTTGAAAGCCAGCCCAAGAATTTTATTACCAGTGATTTCTTATGAAAAGGTGTCACCACCAATCAGCATAACATGAAATACCATGATAATAACCACATTTACCAATGACAGTTTCTATCTCCAGAAATGACATCACCAAATAAATCAATTTCAGAACAGTGGACTATTTTCAATTAGAATTAATATCATTCAATTTATTTCCAATTTTCCTTCCATAATGCTTAAATTTAATCAATTTCTTGTTTAATGAAATTATACCTGTAAAGAATTCAATTGACTAGGCTGAAAATGCAAAATTCAATAGTGTAAAATAAAATAGATTATAAAAGATTATAGCTTTGCCAAGCCAGCTTATATTCAAAACCCCATTCAAAATATCACATGATTATATATATCAGTATTGCCTATAAAGAAACATGTCACAAAAGCTATAATACCCAAATGTAATTATATGTATTAATTTATATTGGCTAATATAAAGGACTAAATACAATATATTTAAATCATTAAAAGTAAAGATGCCTTTTTTGGTGAACATGCCAGTTCACCAAAAAAGGAACTAATATGATCTGAGACAAAAATGATTAATTACAATTCAAGTATATTTTACACAGCATGTGAGTGTTGTTTGGTTTAATTTAACTTGCTCTGGGCTATTATTTTTGTGTTATTCAGATTCATGCATTTTGCAACCCACAAACGATTCTTCCAGACCAAAGTAGTAAGGATTTCAGAGTAATCTACTTTTAGTCTACCATACTGTTGAGGAAATAGGTCAATTTCCTACACAAGAATAACCTTTGATGTACTAGTCTAGATAAGAATTAAAATATCAAATTCATACATATTTATTTAGATTCATACTTTCATAATCAAATCTCTAAACCCAGATACAAGCATTAACACACAATCAACAAATTCATTAAAGGATTACTTAACTAAAAAAATTAAAAATGGCAGCTTCCAGTTCTATGTGTTTCTTATTTGTCTAGGGCATGATCAAGTATAAAGTCATTCAGATAAATACAGCCAAGTAAATGTTTCTTATGCTGCCAAGTGTGGTGAATTCATCTAGCTCTGCCAAATAAAACTTCCATTTGCCTTTTTGTGAGTTGTTACACAAAGGATATCAGCAACACCAAGAAAACCAAATCTATAAAAACAATTTAGAAAAGTGATTTCTATCATATTCACTTAAACTTGCATACTTTTCTCTCTAGTATTTTCCTCCAAGCCCTAAAAAAGGAATTTATTTTAGAACACAGGGGATCCCTGGGTGGCGCAGCGGTTTGGCATCTGCCTTTGGCCCAAGGCGCGATCCTGGGGACCTGGGATCGAGTCCCACGTCAGGCTCCGGCGCATGGAGCCTGCTTCTCCCTCTGCCTGTGTCTCTGCCTCTCTCTCTCTCTCTCTCTGTGACTATCATAAATAAATAAAAAAAAATTAAGAACATAATTTGTTTTTCAGGTAAAGCCAATTTCCAAAAGATGTTACTCATCTTGTCTCATTTATAAAATATAAAAATTTTACAATTCAAATTCCCTATATTTCCTAGTCATATATTACTTGAGAGTGTTTCTGCTTTCAGTTCGAACATTTTTAGTCAAAAATAATATTAACTTGGGGTACCTGGGTGGCTCGGTGGGTGAGTGCCTGCCTTTGGCTCAGGACGAGATCCCAGGGTCTTGGGATCCAGTCCCACATTAGGCTCTCCTCAGGGAGCCTGCTCTCTCTCTGCCTATGTCTCTGTCTCTCTTTGTGTTTCTCTCATGAATGAATAAATAAATAAAATGTTTAAAAAGTAATATTAACTCATGGTTTTAAGACTCTCACACAAATATATAAAGTAAAAAAATTGAAACTTTTCCTAGCAGTCTTCTGAAATGTGGAAAAGAGCAAATAATTTCAAATGAATAGTATAAAAAATTCTGAGAAAAAATTGTAACCTCCATATGAATACCACAGTTTTTAAAATATAAATTATCAATATTTAGACTAAACAAAATGGAAAATTTGAAAAGAACAATAATCCTCAAGAAAATGTATAAAGTAATACAAATATGACCTCTCTTAAAAGATTATGGGCTCCAAAGTTATCTACAAATATTTCAAAATCTTAAGGATATAGCTCATATTTAAATGATTTCAAATTACTTACAAATATGAAAACATTTTTAATTTTTGTATGAAGTTAGAGTAATCTAGATACTCTGGAGATATACAAGGAAAAAAGAAAGGAAATATGATAACCTTTGCCTAATCTGCTTAATAATATACATATATTTCACATTCCCACCAACACTGTATAAGGGTTCCTATTTCTCTATATCTTCACCAGTACTTGTTACCTTGTGTGTGTGTGTTTGTGTGTTTTATAATAGGCATTCTGACATGTGTGAGGGGATATCTCATTGTAGTTTTGATTTACTTTTCCCTGATGATTGTAGGTTGATGTTGAGCATCTTTTTTATATACCTGTATATACCTGTCAGCCATTTGTATGTCTTGCAAAAAGAAATGTCTATTGCAGTCTTTTGGCCATTTTTTAAATTGGGTTATTTGTTTTCTTGCTATTGAATTAGTAAGAGTTATTTATATATTTTGGATATTAACTCCTTATCAGATATCTGGTTTGGCAAATATTTTCTCCTATTCCATAGGTTGCCTTTTTATTCTGTTGATTGTTCCTTTTGCTGTGGAGAAGCTTTTTAGTTTGATGTAGTTCCACTTGTTTTTTCGTTTTTGTTTATGTTTTTGTTCTTTTTTATTGCGTATGCTTTTGGTGTCATGTCCATGAAATCATTGTCAAGGCCAACGAATGTCAGCAAACTTTTCCCCTAGGAATTTTAAAGTTTTTGATCTTATGTTTAAGTCTTTAATATATTCTCAGTTGATTTTTGTATAGTGTAAAATAGGGGTCCAATTTCATTTATGTGGCTACATAAGCATTAGCTCTTATCATCATCAATAAAAGTTTTTACATCTATAAGTCAAAAGAAAACATCATGCAATCATCTCAATAGATGCTGAAAAGTCATTTGATAAAAATAATATTTCCTTCTCATATGTAAAAAAATATTTGTAGGTAATCTAAAAATATTTTCTTAGCTTGACCATTATGCTTAATATTAAACACTGGAAACATTCTAGATGAAATTTGAAATTTAAAACCATAATTTAAAATTGTTTTTGATTTTCTATCCAGTGCTGCAAAATATGAAACGAAAAAATAATAATTGAAGAAAAGGCTAAATTACCATTACTTATAGGTCATATCACTATCTAACTAGAATACAAATTAACACTAATGAGAGGCTAAGGAGCCAGCACAATACAAAAATTAGATTAAAATTTGAATATACTAGAAACAATCACAAAAACAGAGTAAGTAAACAGAGTATTCTTACAGTAAGAATAGCATTTAAACAAAGAAACAAAAGTCTATAAAATTTTTAACAACAATCCTTTAAGAAGAAACATACTGAATCTACATAAAAAGAAAAAAAACAAAAAACCTTGCTGAGTGACATAAAATAAAATTTGAATCAATCGAAGGAGATATCACAAATCTAGATAGAAAGAGTGAATTGTAAATATTCATTTCTTTACAAATTAAATTACAAATTTAAGGCAATTCCAATGATAATTTCAATTACATAATGTGACAAATGATTCTAAAATTCTTTTATAAGAATGAAAAAGTAAGAAAAACAAAGAGAATTGTATAGAAATGAATATTTAAAAGGTAACTTGGCTATATATGTGTGTATGTGTATGTTATATATATGTAGAGAGGGAGAAAGGAGAGAGAGAAAGAACTTCTAAATTGGCATGAAGTAAAGCATTGGCAAAAATTTAACAAAAAGAGCATTAAAACAGAATAGCTAGTCTAGAGTGTGTGCACATGATCTAGTAATTGTATATCTATGGAATTATGCTAAAGATATAATCAAAATGCTATTAGCAATCTACTATAAAAAGATTTTTTTGTTGCAGTTTCATTCATATTGGCAAAACTTGATCCCTTAATTGACTACCTAAATATCAAAAAATTATGGAAATCAGTAAACAAAATATTGTGAAAATAACCTTTTGCTGAGCTGTTAAGCTTAAAACTGTTTTTTAAAAAAGATTATTTATTTATTTGAGAGAGAGAGAGAAAGAGAGAGCAAGAGAGCATTAGTGGGGGAGGGGAGTGGTAGAGTAACAGGGAGTAGCAGACTCCCTGCTGACCACTGATCCCAATGTGGGGCTTGGATCCCAGGACCCTGAGATCATGACCTGAAGTGAAAGCATTTGCTGAACCAGCTGAGCCACCCAAGGGCCCCCAAATAGTTTTTAAATTTTATTTAATGTTATAAACATAACAACCTAAATAAATTATGATGCAGCCCTAGGATAGAATGATATGGAGCTATTTACATTTGTGACTTTGAATTTCACAACATGAGAAAAAAATGATACAATTTTTAAAAACAGGATTTTATGGTGCAATATAGCATGGCTGATTTTATGTGAATTTTATAAAAATAAAAAATTCATGCTCAACATGCACACACATGTACACATTCATGCATACATATACATACACATATATACACATGAATATATTCCAACGGAAAATTAAATTAGATAGTAGATTTTGAATGGCATATTTTCTTTATATTAATTTATTTGTCTACAGTGATAAACTTCTCTTGATATCATGAAAAATGTTATTGACAAGCAATAACTTTCAAATAGACCCTAACGTATATTTACGAATTTATATGATAAAGGAGGAATCACAGATTACTGTCTAGGAAAAGGAAGACCAACTTAACAAATGGTTATGGAATAATTTCTCAATTAATGAAAAGAAAATAAAAGCATATCTTTGCCTTAAACCGAAATTAATCATAAGTGTTTGAAGAACCAACTATAATAAAATAAAATGAAATAAGAGCTGGCAGAGAAAAAAGAAGGCAAACTATCAGATCTCAGCAGGTCCAGAGAAAATTTTCTAGATTAAAAACAAAGATGTCAACAAAAAACAACAAATGGAAATGTTTGATTAGATAAAAATGTAAAATTCTGCTGGTCATGTACACATTAATGAAATTAAAATTAACCATTTGAGAAAAATATTCACACTAAGTAAAAATGTCTTACAGTATAAAGATCAATAAAAGCCCTAAATTATTCACAGACTAAAAAAAATACAGAAAGATTAACAAAATGAAACTGTTTTAACTCCACAAAAAAGAAATTCTAATTAAATGGCAGTAAGATATTATATTGACATTGGTAAAATTTGAAACTGTTTTTCTTACTATAATAAGTAGTGTTTGGGGGGCATAATGAAACAAACACCATCATTTTCTGCTAATGAAAGTATAAATTGGTAATATTTTGGAAGAACATTTTGATAGTTTGCATAAAATATTTTAAAAGAATCATTCTTTTTGACCAAGTTCTCCTCCCTGTTTTTGAGGAGGGGAGGGAATCTATTTTGATGAGGTACAGATGCCATCAGCTTTATTGATCCAGAAGACTCATTAAATATTTATATCTAACAGTGAACAATTGTAAATTTTCTGAATTTCCAACAGTAACTGGATATTATATCACATTCATCAAGTAGGTTATTTTATAACATTTTAAAACATGAATAATAAAAAGTAATAGTGTGATGAAAGTTTACAAATTCATTTGAGGTGTAGAAAGCAGGATACAAAGCTATAACCCATTTTTTTTATAACCCATTTTTTAAAGTAATCTCTACACTCACTGTGGGGCTCAAACTTGAGCCAACCTTGAGACCAAGAGTTGCATTCTCCACTGACTGGGCCATCCAGGTGCCCCAATACTACAACCCAGTTGTATAAAACACAAATAGTGGTTCCCATTAAAAATGTCTATGAAAAATTATAATGGAAAGAAATAGAACTAATTCTTTTGGCATCATAGAACTATGATCCTTTAATTTTTATCTTCATAAATGTTCCAAATTTCTAAAAAGAATTATTATCATGATAATCAGAAAAATAAAACAAAAGGTTCATATCTAGACTTTCTTAGATGATCTATTACTTTTGAGTTTGCAGAGAAATCCCATTCTACCTAGCTTTCTTATTAACTTAAGATCGGTTTGTATCTTACAGAGAGCAGATTTTTATTTTCAGAAAAATCTATGTAAAGCCAGTATCATCCTCTGTTAGATTCCATAGTTTGAATTTAACCAAAATAAAGTTTGTCTTTTAAGGGACAAAAAATAAAACTCTGAGTATTGCCCTTAATGCCCTAAATGGGAGACACACTTGAATATTGAAACATTTATCTATCTGAATCCATTTGATATTTTAAAAAATATATCAGTTTGGATTCCCAGGACTCTATTGGGATATTAAATCTTGTCACTAATTTAAGGCTATTATGGTCCATTTATCATTCTGTTGTATGGTATTGACTTGCAATTTCCTGATTATATCATGCACATTCATACCTTTATGCTTTTGTATATGCTATTTCTTATTCGGGAAATTTTCTCCTGTCTTTGCTTCCAGATGAAACTTACATGTCCTTTAGCATATCATTTAAATATAAATGACACTTTGTGACAATTTTCCAGTTATATATTTCTTTTTTCCCTTTTCACTTTGCTTATATTCCTATGATTCAGTTAGTATTAGTTCTGTAGTAAATAAGTTAAACCCTGATTTAAGGAAAAGAAAAGGGATGGGCTATTATTAGCTTGATGAACAGCTAGAATCAGGGATTATAACGATGTCATCAGGGCTGAGTCTCCATTTTTTTTTGGCATTGCTTATTTCTACATTGGCTTTATTCCACCATAGGACCTTCCTTATGCTGACCAACTGCAACTTCAGGCTTACATCCTCTTGGTAGTACCTGAAGAAGGCACAAGACTAATGCTTAGATTAATTTGGCCCTGGGGCCCTGAGAGAATTACTACTCTTAGGTCTAGATTGGCATTATCTAGACCACAGACCTACTGCTAAACCAATCTTTTTGTTTAGGAGAAGTACTCTGGTAGGCAGGGCTTGGAGAGGCTGAAAGAAAGCAAGAATTTGAAGAATGGAAGTTAGAAAAAGAGATTTTCCTTTTCAGAAGACAAAGATATGCCTTTAGTATTAGAGCAAAACTTAGCATGTAAAAATCTATATGACATTCTCACCCAGGTGAGAAGTAAAGAATTTCAATTTAAGAATGAAGAATAACACAAAATGTTTCTATAAATTAGTCTATTTATTAAAAACTTCTAAGACAAAAGGAAAGATATATTAGGAAAGATAAAATATCCATAGTATATTTGGTGAAAAACAGTTTCATACTGTTTTTCAGATATTATACAAGAATTGTTCCATCTTTGCAATGATGATACTATCCTATGAATCATAAAACTTACTATATTTATATCTTTGTTTTACAAATACTGTATAACTTCCCATCATAAAAACAAATTATGTATATTAGCAAATACTGAAGATTTTATCATCAAACTGGAATTCTGTGGATCAATATCTTTGCAATACAAGATTTAAAATCTCTTCCAAAGAAAGCCAGAAATTGAACAGTGGTGCAGTGTTGTAAAGTAGACCCTGCTATAACGATGCATATGAAAGATTGCAGTCCTAGAAACCTTCCATAAACAAAGACTGCTAGCTACTTAGGTTACAATTAAAAGGTCACTCAACCAATCAACAGTGACAGTGGACCAGTAAATCTGTTGGTCTGACACAGTTCCCTACTCTGACACATATTCCATCACAGAACTACTGTCAACAATCTGGAAAGCTGCCTGATGCAGCTCTGTTACTTCTGACCTTGCCATACAGTCAGCCATTGTACCACTTGTTGGACCAGTTGCAAATGATGATATTTCTGAGATGTTGATTACCATGGTTATTTCCCCCAATTTAGAAACCACATCCAACAAACTAAACAAATGCTTCAGGGATGATCATTGGGCAGAATTTTCTGGGGTTTAGAACAACATTGCTCCTTTTTTATGGTGAAACATTGCCAAAATTTAATAGTAATAAACAAACTTTATTCTAATTATATTATAGTTAAAATGGCAATTGTTGAATATTTATAAAATAAACAAAACTTTGAAGAAAAGAGCAATTGCACATAATCCTACTATCTATAGAATATTTTTTAACCAACAATATGTATTCCCTGCCAGTCTTTCATCTATGTATATGTATGGAATAATAGATGATTATAACAACAATAGTTGCCATTTCTATGAACTCTTAAGTACTCCAGGCTTCATTTTTTAAAGTATTTAGTAGCACCCACTATTTTTTTTACTTTAAATGCTTTAAAAGGATTGTATGACTAAATCTTAAAACAACCTAATATGAATTATAATAATCTGCTTTTTACATAGGAAAAATAAAGATGGAAAATAAATTGTTCAAGATCATAGCTTTTACATTTTGGAGGCCAGGCCCAAACTAAAGTCTCTCTGATTCCAAAGCCTGTGAACTTAACTCTTATGCTATACTTCCTTGTAGAGCATAGTAAAAAATCATGCCCAATAGAGTTCATTTAAAGTAAACATTTTAGTAACTTTAGTTATATTCACAGATGTATACAGTTGTCACCACTATTTAATTACCGAATATTTTCATCACCTTCAAGGAAACCCCATGCTACTTATGAGCAGTTACACCCCATTTCGATTTTCCTCCAAGGCAAGCTGTTCATAATCTACTTTATATCTGTATGCATTTGGCTAATGCTGGACATTTCATATAAATGGAATTATACTATAAGTGGCTTTCTGTGTCTAACGTCTTTGACTTTACAGAATGTTTTCAAGTTTCATCCATGTTGTACCATGCATCAGTGCTTCATTCCTTTTGTTCTTCCAATTTTTCATTGTGGTAAAATGCACTTAACATAAAATTAGCCATTTTAACTATTTTAGAGTATAAAATTCAGTGGCATTTTATACATATGTTGTGTTTTTGTTTTCATTTGTCTAAAGATAGTTTTTAAATTCCCTTTTGATTTCCTTTTTGATCCACTGGGTGTTCAAAGATGTGTTGTGTAGTTTTGATGTATTTGTGAATGCTCACATTTTTTACTGTCACTGGTTTCTAGTTTCATTCCACTGTAGTGGGAAATATTTGGAATTATTCCAATTGTCTTAAACTTGTTAAGACTGGTTTTGTGACCTAACATGTAATCTATTCTAGAGAATGTTCTGTGTGTACTTCTCGAGAATGTGTATTCTTCTGCTATTGAGTGGAAAGTTCTGAGTATGTCTGTTAAGTTTATTCGGTCTATAGGGTTGTTCATATTTGTTCTTTATTTATTGATTTTCTATCTGTGTGCTCTATGCATTACTGGAAGTGGGATATTGAAGTCTCCTACTGTTACTGAATTGCTGTTATTTTTCCTTTTGGATCTGTTATTTGCTTTATATATTTAGGTGCCCTGATGTTGGATGCATATATATTTATATCATCATATCATCCTGTTGTATTAATCCTTTTATCATTTTGTGATGACCTTTGTCTCTAGGGACAGTTTCTGACTTAAAGTCTCATATAAATATAGCCACCCTTGCTTTATTTTGGCTACCATTTGCCCGGACTATCTTTTTTTCATCCTTTCACTCTGACTCTGCATGTCCTTAAATCTAAAATGAGTCTTTCGTAGACAGATTATCACTGGATTTTGTTTTTTATCCATTTAGCCACTCTCTGCCTTTTGATTGGAGAGTTTAATTCATTTATGTTTTAAGTAATTATTGATATGTGAGAAGTTACTGTTGCTATTTTGTTGTTTTCTGTTTTGTAATCGTTTTATTTCTCTCTTCTCCTTTTGCTGTCTTCTTTGCTATTTGATGATTCTGTGTACTGATTTGCTTGTTTTTTTTTCTCTTTATCTTTTATGTGTCTATTATAGGTTTATTTTATTTGTAGTAACCTTGAGCTTGAATAAATTATCTTGAAACTATAATAGTCTAAGTTGATAACAACTTAACTTCAATTACATACAAAACTCTAAATTCTTACCGCTCCCCCAACCCAGCACTATTCTTGTAGTAAATGTATTGCTTTACCTCTACAGTATTACATTTCTTTGTATTTGCCTATATATTTAACATTACCAATAAAGTTTATGTTTTCATATTCTTTCACATTTCTCTTTAGCATATTTTCATTTCAATGTGAAGAAGAATTATTTTGAATTCTTTACCAGTTAATTTGTATTTCTTAATTTCTTTGGGGTTGATTTTTGTATTCCTTTCATGGTGTCATCTTTCACTGATTTTTCATGCTCCTGTTGCTTTACATTGATGTCTACACATTTGAAGGAGCAGTCACTTTTTCTAGACTTTATGAACTGGCTTTAGTAAGTAAAGACATTCACCTAGTACAAGTGCTCTGGCTGAGTGGGGAATGCAGTGGCAGCAGGTCAGGTGTTGGGTCTGAGCATGTGTGACAACACTGGTTCCAGGGGTCTGCAGTAGCACTGATTCCAGCCTAGATGTGGCAGCTCTGGCTTTGGGTGAGGGTTGGCATGCAGCAGCATCTCCTGCTCTGGCATAGGTGCTGCAGTAACTCCCACTTCAGGGGGCACAGTGGCATGGATTCTAGGCAGCTCCATCACTGCAGTAAACATTGGCAAAAATTGTAAAGATCTTCAGCAGTGAGGGCTGTGGGTGTTTGTGGCAGTAGTGAAGACTTCTGGGGTCCTCAGTGGTGAAGGCTGCTGACATTGTCTTTCCCTCTTTTTTTCCTGAAGGGTGTGGTGCATACATGAAGGTGGTACCAGGGCCCAGGACATGGGTACATACATGGTGTGGCTCATTTTGCTATTGAGTTATCTGACATTTATTAGTGATCTGTAGCAGTTATTTAAATATTCTGGATATTAGCTACAAGGAAAACACTCTTTTCCTATAAGCTTCTGACACTAAATGTGTAGGTTTTCCCACTCCAAGAAATTTTCCAATTCTCAGCACACACCAACCAGGCATCCTACAATTTAATCTGATACTAACTTCTTGGATTAGGCACAGACTCCACAGATTAAGAGCTCAGTTACACAAAACTACTTCCCCCAACCTCCAGGTGTCAATTGCATGGCTGATCCATCCAGCCTTCTGACTGACTGGTTATAAATCAGGGGTTCTCACAACCCCCTCCTCAGATTTGATAACTTGCTGAATGATTCACAGAACTCAAGCAACACTTATTTACATTTACCAGTTTATTATAAAGCACACAACTCAGGAACAGCCAAAAGGGAGAGATACATAGGGCAAGGTATATGGAAAGAACACAGAACTTTCATGTCTTTTAAAACAAATAAAAAAATTATTGTGGGGAAGACACATAAAGTTTACCATTTTAACCATTTTTAAGTGTACAGTTCATCAGCATTCAGCACATTTACACTGTTGTGTAACAATTACCACTATCCCTTTCCAGAACTTCTTAATTTTCCCAAACTAAAACTCTGTCCCCATTAAATAATAACTTCACATTTCCCCTACCCCTAGTCCTTGGTAACCACCTGGTAATTAAACCTGGTAATTCTACTTTCTGTCTCTATGAATTTTGTTACTCTATTTCATCTAAATGGAATCATACAGTATTTGTATTTTTATGATTGACTTATTTCATTTAGTTTAATATCCTTAAGGTTTATCCATACTGTAGCATGTGTCAGAATGTCCTTCCTTTCTAAGGCTAATATTCCAGTGTGGGTGTATGTGTATGTATTTGTATTTGCCTATATATTTAACATTACCAATAAAGTGTGTATATCTGTCTGTCCATTTGTCTATGTATACATATTATCTTTTGTTCATCCATTTATCTGTTGATGAACATTTGGTTTGTTTGCACTTTTTAGCTAATGTGACTAATGCTGCTATTCACATTGGTGTACAGGATATGTTTGAGTCCCTGCTTTCAACTTATACTTCATTTGGGTAAAAAAATAATAATTCCTTTGGGTATATGCTTAGGTACGGGGAGCATTTTATTATCAGGAATAAAATAAAAGGGACAAAAAGAAAGCTCCTAACTTCCAGAAGTTCTCATCCTCACATCCACAAATAGAATTCAGGGAATTTGGAAGCCTGGTTGTGAAAAAAAGACCACAAGATCTGTATTGTCACTAACTTATAACCAAAATGTACCATTTCCCTCAGTTATGACTATAGGCAGTGCTGTAGTAGTATTAGCAGTACCTATAACAATAGAAATCATACATGATTTCATATCTCATTCTTATCATTGTAGATATCTTTACATTGTAGATATCATGAACTTTGTCACTACTCCAAAGTCATGGTACTTATCAGACCGACAGCCAGATCTTGTTATTTAATCAGTCAAGAAGTCATCATTTGCTCTATCACAAATTTTAATTGTAGCTGTAACTGTTTTTACTTTGATCAGTTTCCTTTGCAATCCTATGAATTTATTTTATACATATAAAAAGATTACTCAAATTCTTCACCAGATAGCCACGAGCTCCAAAAAGGTTAAGAAGCTCAGTCATCCCCCACCCTCCCATTCTGCACAGGCACACAGGATCCCTCCTCTCCTCAAGTTTCCCATGGACAGGAGCACTGTGTAGGAACCAAACTGCCAGAGCTGGTTTGCATAATTGCTTCCATGCAGCTCCGTGGAGGAGAATCAAAGTTTCTTTAGAGGATGGTTGGCCAGCCTCAATACTTTTCGGCCTCTCCCTATCCTTTAAAAACCAAGAAGAGAAATTTCATTTCATAGTTACAGTAATCTTTTCTGTTTCTAGGATGGATTTGGATGTGTTTTGTGTCTGGGTTTCCATGAATAAGCACACCGGGCATGAGCTTTGCAGTATGAGGGCTGGTTTCACTGGAGGAAGCTGTATGTACATTGATAGTGCCATTCAGAAAATGTGTGTGACCAAATGTTCTGAACCTAAAGAGGAATGTGTTTCCTTGGTTTTTGCCAACTTCAGAAAACCTCCACTCTTCTGCTCATCTACCCAAAATGGGACAAAGAAGGGGATCTAGGAAACAAAGTGACAGAGTAGAGGTAGGTTTGTGGATGGCCCTGGCTTGGCAAAGAGCTGTGGTGGGGGAGGTCAGGCTGAGTTGTTTGACAAACATTGGCTTCATGATGTGCATGTCAAAAATATCGTTTTCATCATTATCAATAATAATAGTAAGTCCTGATGGATGGCTAAATAAATGGATGGATAACTGAAAAAGCAAAAATAGTAAAATGTTTATTGATGAGTGTATGGTAATGCACTATAAGATTCTTTCAACTTTTTTTTTCTTTCTTTTTATTGGCATATTACTTTTTTACATGAACAGATCAATGAATCATTACATTTCATGTTCCTATGACCCAGGCCATCAGTTAGAACATTGCCCACACCCAGAGGCTACTATCAGGCCCCTTTCAATAACCACCTTCTTGTTTCTTCCTAGAGTTAACTTTCTGACACTATATGTGTCTATAATTTAGTTTTTTCTACTTCAGTTTTATAGATAGTAAAGCACAAAGTATGTATTTTTTCACATCTGGTTTCTCTGGCTCAATATTATATTTGCAAGATTTGCCCATATTTTGTATGTAGCTGAAGGTTATTAATTTTTGCTTCTAGATAATATTTGTCTTAAGAATATGTCATTCTACTAAAGGACATTCATATTGTTCTCATTCTTTAGTGTCTATAGATAGTATTGCTAGGAACAGTCTTGCATATGTCTATTGGGGAACATGTGCATGAAATTCTGTTGAGTTATAGTCAGGAATGAATTGGTAATCACAAGGTCTACATAGATTCAACTTTTATAAATAATGCCAGTTTTCCAAAGTTGTTGTACCAGCTTACACTCCCAGGAGCAGTATACAAGATTTCCAGTTGCTTCACATCTATTCCCATGTTTGTTTTTATTGGTCTTTTAAATTTTAGCCATTTTGGTAGCTATATCGCAGTATTCAACTTTTTTTAAGTTTGAAAATTGTCATAATAAAATGTTGGTAAACTATAATCAGATAATTTAATAGAAAAATGTTATTTTTAAGGAAAATGGTTGAAATTGGCACTTGCCTGACCTTGGAGTGAAGGCAAATCTCTTCACTCTGGATAGCTTCAAGGTCAACTATATGTCCCATGACCCCGTGGCTTCTCCATCCACTAAGGGCTCTATGCCGGCCAGTTCTGAATAAAGTTTTAAAGGCAAATGGACACAGATACTGGGGCCCTGGGTGAGGATGGAGCACCTTGAAGCTGTATTTATTCACTGAGTCACCATGACACAGACGAGGGGCTCAGATTGAGCCCATGTCCTCTCTGTATATACCACCCTCCCAGAATCTAGATGTGGTCACCAACTCAGAATCACTCTGAACCTCTTTTGTTAGAGTTTTTATAGAAGCTTCATAATGTAGACACAATTGATTAAATCATTGGCTACTGGTGATTAATTGAAACATTAGCCCCTCCCCCCTCTCTGGAGGTCATGGGGTAGGGATAAAAATTTCAATGGTCTAATTATATAGTTGGTTCCTCTGGTAACTAGCACCCTGTCCTTAGGGGCTTTTGAAAAATTACCTCAAAGTTTGCCATGAATCCTTGAATCCATGAATCCTGATTCCTGGTGATCATCACATTCTTTTATAATTTATTGCTTATTAAACATATTTAAGCCATTTATTTATTTATCTATTATTTTATTTATTAATTTAATTAATTTTTATGTTTCAAACAAGTCTTTAAATGTCAAGATTTTCTTCCATTTTAGGAAATTAGTGGATTTGGGCTGTCTGACTTCTGTCTCCATTTTCTAAGATTTCTCAGAAATTATTGATACTGACTTTGTAATCACATCTAAGCATGATAGAAACAGTTTCTCCCTCAAAGTAGTACACTCAGGTTAAGTTTAAAGGAGATAAATGTCGTCTAGAGTTTAAAATCCCCAATACAGATACGGAGATATTTTCAGTCTCTGGCAAAAATCTTAAGTATATACTATTTTAACCAACACATTTATTTATGTTTAAACTTCAGTGAAGGGAAAATTGCATGTCATAAAGTAATGACTTACATTATGGATATAATTTCAAAGGATCCTTGGCTTTTTATTCCATAATTAAGTTAAAATATTAAATTTATGATTGGATCCCAAATTCTTAAAGTCACATGTTTCCTCCTAGACTAATAAATTATGTAGACCATCCTATATCTAAATGCTTTTGATGAGACAGAACTGGTAGTTTGTGCAGTTTTTCTTTATTCATTTATTTATTTTTTATTTTTACTTTTTTTTATTTATGATAGTCACAGAGAGAGAGAGAGGCAGAGACACAGGCAGAGGGAGAAGCAAGCCCCATGCACCGGGAGCCCAACGTGGGACTCGATCCCGGGTCTCCAGGATCGCGCCCTGGACCAAAGGCAGGTGCCAAATCGCTGCGCCACCCAGGGATCCCTGTGCAGTTTTTCTTCAAAGGTTTTTACTACCTACTTTTAAATGAAAAGTTACTGGATGGGCTCGCATAATTTGTTTTTAAACTGGACTAGCTACATTTCATTTTTGAAACTTTCTCTCCAGGGATCTCCAAAATCTTTCTGAATAAGTTCTATTTTCATTGTCTCTGTTGGCATTTTACTTTGTTAACTAAAATGATAATATCTCCCTAATGTATGGATAATGACAATTGGTGTTATTTGGTGAAGAATTGTGCCCTACTTTGTGTCTAGGAGCATTATTCTGAAAAAAATTTACTCCACACTAATATTGCCCTCTCCAGAATCTCAATATCTCTTTTATTTTACACATTTGCATATTAAAAAATTCATTACAGAAATAAAAAATTATGTTATTACCTTTTGGAATAACCGCAACAGTTCTCTCCATTGATGGAAAGAATCCATTAAGACAGTGGATTAACTCAGCTACCTCAATACTTTTTAAGAATCATTTACATATATTCTTTTTGTCTAACTCAAGCTGCAATAAATATGAGATGTAAATATATTCGTAAAATCTGTGTCTTTCTTTTGATAAAATATTATTTACAAAAAATATATGCTTAAAATCATGTAGTATTTTGGAATTTTAGTTATTTAATATATGTTGCCTCATATAGATTTAGTTTCAGTCAGAATTTGAGAAATGTCAGTCACATAGTGGCAATTGTGGTCCCTGACAAGAAAATCTATGGCAAATAACTTTAAGATGTCTCTTAGTGAGTATGTCCCATGAAAAACAGTATTATATTGGTTATAGGATCTTGTTTAACTTGCTGTGTGTTCACTAATCTAAAATAAATTTTTTACCATGTGTAGGAGTTAAGCAGGCCGTTACTTCACATTGCTTTCATTAGTCACTGTATGTCACTATTATTTTGTCAGGCAAACATCCTAATTTTTAAAAAAGCTTACATCATAGTCTGTGTAATGTGAGAGTCATGGTTTTCTGCATTATGCCTTACCAATTGCATACCATTTTGTGTTTTTATTCCAAACATTTAGGGAAACTGCCAACTTCATTAGTTAAAAGAACAAAGATTGAACTGGCTCTGGCACCTACTGTTTTCCTCTGTGGGGCTATTTTTTTTTTTTAATTCATCCACTGATAGTGTCACAATTTGTGGTTCTAGGCATTATGCAGGGATTTTTCATCTGATCTCCCACCTATCTCCTCTTAAACCTATTCTATTAAATCTCAGTCTCTAGGAAAATGCCAATCTGCACACACCCTCAGGGCAAACACCTGCTCCAGAGTTTGTCTCTATGCATTGGAACTATTGTACTATGTCTTGTCTTCTGAACTTTAATATAAACTCAGCCATGCTTTTTCATAAGGGAAAGAGTGTATACACAAACACATACATACATAGATATGAAAGTCTAAAGTATTCTACGCTAGCAGTGGTTTCTCTTCATATCCATCCTATATTGATGGAAATAAAAATCTTATTTTTGAATTCAAAAATGTCTATATCCGTGGCATATATGGTCAACATTTTGAATTAACAATAACAATGGTTACACATGGGACAGGTATTATGTTCTCATCCTGAGCAATATTACTACAATATTATTAACATTTGTGTTTAAATATAATTTCAAATTTTTAAATAAATATCTGAAAATATAAGTATCCAAATATTTTATATACCTATGCTTTCTGTTTAAGTTCATATCAATTGAAAGTGGTGCATGCAATTCTATCATAAAGAAGACTGTGCAAAATTAAGTGAAGTAAATATAGTCATGTGTCTTTGGTAGTAAGTAAACAGCATTTATAAGTCTAGCTTCCTAGTCTTTGAAACATTAGAAAATAAGCTCATGCATATTTCTTTGTATAATACGTTTATTATTGTGTAACTATCCTGGTCAATTCTCTTCTATTTGACAAAAATTATACTTGCTTAAAGGGTTGACTTCCAGAGCTATGATAGTATACTACACAGAATGTCTGCAGCAGTTAATGGCAATGTAGCATTCATTAGATGTAGAAATTAGTGGATGAAAAAGACAAAGACCTATGCTTGAGCAAGTACTTCAATCATTGTTATTATATAGCTATAATTTCCACAATGAAAATGACAATGATTAGCAAAGCATTCACTATCAAAAAAATAGCTGCAGACTCTTATGGTCAGGAAATGTATTCGTCAATATATACTCTGAATAAAAGTATTTTGTATGTGAGATTTTGTAATGTGTTATAACATCTATTTGTTGAAAATGCATAAATATATGGGGATAATTAGTCACTTTATTCTTATTCTTGCCTGTTTTACCAAACTATAATATATACTTTCAATGTGTGTATATATACACATATACATACACACATAAAAGTACATGCAATAAGTATACCTCTTGCTTAAATTTCAGAAACTGAGGACAATTATGTAAGTAACACCCAGATTAAGAAACAGAAAATTACTAGCACCACAGAGTAGCCATCATATCTCCTTCTAGTCACATATCTTCCAAGAGTAATCACTAATTTGACTTTATATATATATATATATATATATAT